>NC_134857.1:102939892-103561558 GCF_049852395.1 Peromyscus maniculatus bairdii | reverse complement strand
AGAAAAGCACTGTGATGACAGAAGAGACACACTTCTATCTCCAGCCTTAAGAAATCACAAGAAATTGCAGACACTATCACCAGGTTCATTGAAACTAATGCAATAAAATAATAAGTGAGGGCTGTGTCCACCATTACCTCACAGGAAGCTTTTTTCATGCAACATGAAAATTAGCTTAGAAAATTAGTTTTTCAAAAAACTTCTGAATTCTATCCCATTATGATCTGTTTAACTCGCATGTGATCCTTTCTGTTTGCTTCTAATATCATTTGTCTCCAAAACAAACAAAATTAACAAAACTCTCCTTTTCACAGTGACTTCAGCTTTAGTTTAGCCTTCTTAGTTTAGCTCTTACCTCATGGGAAGTCCTGAGGTCCACCTTCCTTCCACATAGGTACTGAAATAAAAATGCTTTATTTCGGCATTGGAGCAGTGCTGTAGGCTGTCTTTCTGTGAATATGTGTTGCTCTGATTGCTTGATAAATAAAGCCATTTGGCCTATGGCAAGACAGGTTATAGGTAGGCAGGAAATTGAAGAGAGAGAGACAGGAAGAAGAAAGAGAGGCAGAACAGACGCCAGCACCACCAGGAGAAGCAAGATGTGAAAATACTGGTAAGCCATGGCCATATGGCAACTTACAGGTTAATAAAAAGGGTTAAGTTATAAGAGCAGGCTAGCAGGAAGCCTGCCATAGGTCGTAGAGTTTGTAAATAATGTCAAGTCTCTGGAAGATTATTATACAAGTGGCTGAGGAACCTTCCAACTACAGAGCAGTGGCAAAAGCATTACTCTGATCAAGGAATATAAAAGATATAACCACAACTGATCAATGAGCTTGTGTTGTAAAGACAGTACCAGTATAAGTAGAAACAGTAGCATTGTTGATGGTAATAATGTTGAGGACAAAAGAATGATGATTTTTGGTGCCCACCAAAATATTAGTGATTAGTGTAGGACCTAAAGAAAATAAGCAATTAGGACTAGTCATTGATATTAGAGCAAAACAGAACAAACAAAAGGGAGAAACTAAGTACAAGTGGAATAATGGAAAAGAAATGGGGAGATGAGACACTACCAGACAAGCATACAGGAGAAAGACAGGCAGAAATGCAATAAGATAGTTTAAAGAGCCCAATCCTCAAGAAGATTGCAGAAGGGAAAATGTCCAGGTCCAAACCAAAACACAACAAACTGGATCATCTGTGCCAGAAAGATAAAAATGTAAGGGGAGGAAACAGGGCAGACAAAGTTGGCTCACAAAACTAGGTTAGATAAGAGATGTATAAAAATGAAGGAAGAGAACATGATGGAAAAGACAAAAGAAAGCTTAGTTGTCTAAATATTTCATCTGCTCTTTTCTGAGTTAGTAATTCTTACCCAAAAGGATCTAAAAAGGTCAGTAATCATAGAAAGTCAAAAAGTATAAAAAGAGGGAACAGAGTTAAATGGGATAGAAATAATTCTTTAGATAGAGCACTAAAAATAGTGGAAAAGAAAAAATAAAAAAGATAAAGAAAACTGATGCCCCATCTTTGAGGTATGCCATTGCTGTAAAGATGGCACCAAATCTTCACCATATGTGTTAGTCATGGTTCACTAAAGGAACAGAACAAATAAATATATACATTAACTAGGATGACTTATAGGATATGGTCCAGGTAGTCCAACAATAGTTGCCTCCTAATGGAAAGTCCAAGAATCTAGTAGTTAGTTGTTCAGTCCAGGAGACTAGATGTCTCAACCATCTCTCTCTGATGCTGGAGTCCCAGAGAAGTTCTAGAGAGCTGCTCATCTTCTGTCTTTGCTAACATCCTGAAGAAGTGGCTTCTAACACCAGTGAAGGAATGCATCAGCAGCAGGAGAGAGGGACTTTCTAGCAAGAGAGAAAGCAAACAAGCAAAAAGCAAAAGCTTCCTTCTGTCTTTATGTGGACTACTACCAGAAAAATGTTGTGCAAACTTAGAGAAGGTCTTCCCACCTCAGATGGCCCAATCAAGAAAATCCCTCCCAGGGTTTTAGCTGATTATCTATGTAACCGCTACATCATGTCACCGCTCACATGGGAAGGGAGTGAAGATTCTGTCTCAACACGCTCACCTGGGCTGGGGTGTGAGTCTGTGCTCTGCTGTCTTGCTTTTCCTAGCTATTTGGTTGGATGTTGTCTCCCAGTGAGAGCACAACCTCTATGCTGTTTCACTTCCCATGCTGTTTGCCCCACAGACTAAGAGGGTATGGACTCTGAGCCAGGCAATGGTGGCTGTGGCTGGTCTTTCAGCCTCCAGGTACGAAAGAGCATCAGCAAGCTTCCCAGGGGCATATATTGCCTTCTCCAGTACTTCACTTAAGTAAGACAAAGTGAATGGTCATACCAGTTCTATTACAATTTTAAGAGTCTATGAAATCTTTTTCCGTACATTATGTGGTATTCTCAAAATCAAACAGCGTGAGTAACACAAGTGCAAAGTAGTGATTGTTCACATGTGCAAGCTCTCAGAGGAGGCCCCAACAACCACGTCTGTAGATGTGTCTAAATTTGATTTTGAGATGCATCTCTGGTTTTTAAACAAAATGTCAGTATATAGTTATAAAGTTCAAAATGCATTTTTTTAAAACTCAGAACCATGTTGTGAAAGACTTCAGGGAAAACTGAATTTCAACCAATGCAAGTATAAGATCAGTGGCTTCCATCAGGCTGAAACCCAGTCCAAGGAAATCCAAGGAAAAGCATCAGAATGAATCCTCACTATCTGCAGTCACTCCTGCCAGAGGGACCTTCACTCTTATACATAAAAAAAAAACACTGAACCATCCAGAATCAGTTACAGAACGTCCCCAAAATGAATGATCAGACACCAACTAAAATAACTGAAAGGATCCCTTGAAGCATATGGAATTAATAACATAAAATATTAACTGCATATTGACTTATATTTTCGTATAGTTCTTTATCACTAGAAAAAAACTGTCAAATTAATACAGATACAGGTATAAAATACACAACAATTAAAACAGTTGTAAAGGCATGCCTATGGCTTAAATTTGTGCTTAAATTCCTTAATATTTAAGTAATTGCCTTTTATTTCAAATGACATTTAAATATTAATTTTAAAAATATTAAAAATGTTAACTTTACAATAAAATTGTTTTCCAAAAATATATCATTTTCATGTCTGCATTTACTAGACCTCCATTCTCATGAAGCTGTATCCCATCTCCAGACTTCCGACAGCCATTTTCCATGAATTTGAAAAGATTAGCTTTTAATCACATCAAAGAAGCTGCCTTTTAATCATTTATCCCATAGACTTTTTTTAGCTTCTTATTTATGGATTTCCCTGCAGCTTTTGGAACACTTTTCTTCACACTAGTGCTAGTCTTTGTTAAACATCAAATTTCCTTAAGGATCTATTTCCCCCCCTACCCCCGCTTTTTTAATATCATACTTGGTGTCCTTAGGTATCTCTTTAAATCTGAACTTGCTCTACAAACAGATGCGACTTTGCAGAAGTGTGATGCTCCTCCAGCCTTAGTTACACAGTAAGGATCCTTCACTGTTGTCTCTGTTTGTCAAAATGGCTGGACCATACTGCAAAGATTAGTGTGACAAAATGCTTGGTGCCGATTTGTACTTTGATTTATCTGTTACTATTCTAGAATGTCGGACATTAATATGTACATAACTTATAAACTGACTCAGTGTTGGCAGAAAGGCAGAGATGTGTTTGTATGATTTCTTTCAGGAACCTCTGTGGCCTTCCTTGGAGTCTACCATGAATGTAAATCTACATTTACACATACATTTATTATATTAATTAAATCTAATTACATTAATTTAAATCTTAAAGATGTTACACATAGAAAAGAACAGAGGCTAGACAGACAAAGATGGTGATATTATATTTGTTTGAGATAGGTAACTCAAACTTCAAAATAAACCGTAGTGAACAAGTAAAATACGATTTTGTTTTAAAACATGGTGTAAGGTCCTTCAAAGTTATTAAACTTGAAAAGAATACTGCAACAAAGGCCATTTTGGGTTTTGGTATTTATGTTAAATTTGGTTTTGATTAGGGGGTGTTACAAAGACAAAGGGTGGATTCGAGGGGGTGGGAAGATAAGTGGTTTCAGAATGCATGATATGAAATCCACAAAGAATCAATAAAAAATTTTTTAAAAGAAAACTTACTTGCAATTTTGCTTACAGGGTCCAGGAACCACAGGTATTAATAAATTGGTCCATTCTAAATACATTTGTTGATTATTTGATATTTCAGGGGTGTTAAGATGAAAAGACTCACATTAGATTTCAAGGGGTTGAGAAGGCCATCCATTTCCATTTCAAGTGTTAAAATATTCAGAACAGTGAAACGGTTCAGTGTTTGAAGTTGACTGTCCTCTGGGCATGGTGGTCCCTGCCTGTCAGGCCAGCACTCAGGATATAAAAACCAGAGAATCATGAGTTCAAAATCAGCCTGGCTGTGTAGACAGACCTAGGCACAAAATAAATTAAAAGTTGAAAGAAAGAAAATAGATTATAAGCACATAATCATTCATGCATTCAACATCAAATAATTTGGGATATATTACCTGACTTGCAATTTGCCAGGCTGGATACTGGTAATACAGAGATCAACAGGGCACGAAGCAGGACTTCTCAGAGCACACACAATCTTGTGCTAGGAGATGTGCTCTCGGCGCATAATAAAAATAAAAAGAAGCCCGGAGTTCTGCCCATTCAGAAGTCAACTTTTGAAAGTGACATGACAAATGAGATACTTCACTTGGTAAATAAATAAATAAATAAATAAATAAATAAATAAATAAATAAATAAATAAATAAAAGAAATTGGAACCAGAAGTCACAGAATATGATAAAGCATGGGGGAACAAAATAAAGCAGGATGAGCCTTGTGAAGAAAAGCCTCCTGGACTGGAATGCAGTGTGAACACAAGCAGGTGGCATGAAGTGAGACTGTAAAAAGCCTTACACACCACACACAGATTCCACTCTCATCATGCATTCTTAGCAAGTGAGTAGCATGTTCACAACTGTATTTTAGACAAATTAAAGGACAGAGAAATGTTTAGATATTTGGATTAACAGGACACAAATGACAAAAGGTAGTATCAGGTGATGGAGAAGATACAGGGAAAGTTGTTTTCATTTATGTCAGGCTCGAGTGACTGTTCCTCAGCACTCACCACTGAGACAAACTGTCTGACCCTGCCGGCTACTTATAAAGTGGAGAATTTGTTTATCTTTTATTTAAATTTTAGGGATTGAAAATTTAACATTGGATGCCTGCCCCCACTGATTTGGCTTCTGGTGAGAGTAGCAGATGGTGGCCCAGCATGGTGGGAGCATGTGTGGAAAACAATGGTCACATCTAATATAGGAGAAGAGAAGGCACATCCCTAAACTCAAGGATCTCTCATTAGGTACCACTTTGTGAAGGTTCATGGCCACATGTTTATAAAAACATTGTCTTATTTCTTATTTTATATATCTCTGTATCTTGAGCTACATGGAGATTTCTTGGGCACAAAGGGGCCACATTTGGAAAATGTAAAAAAGTGCTTCCTTGATTAAAATGGCGTAGCATTTGTGTATAGGCTGTGCACACACTCTTAAAGCCTTAAAGCCCTTGTAGATGAATTAGAATACTGAATACCATGCAAGTGCCATGTGATGCTTGTTAGGTTCCATTGCCCTAGGAATAGTGGAAAGAGTTTTCACACGTCCAGTACAGCTGCAATTCCTCCCCTGCAACATTATTTTTGTGTATGTGTTATGTGTGAGATGGGGAGTCAGAGGACAATATTGGGCATTGTTTCGTAGGAATCATTTATATATTTTTTGAGACAGGGTCTCTCTCTGGACTTGAGTGCACCAAGTAAGGCTTTTGGGTAGGTAGCAAGCACCAGGAGCCCTCGTGGCTCCATCACCACAGCACAGTGATTACAAAAACACCACAATCATGCCTAGCTTTTTAAAACATTTTTATAATGTTTTAGTGTCGGGTATATATGTGCATATGTGCATATCATAGTATGCATCTTGTAGTCTCCTTCTACGAGTCCCAAGGATCAAGCTCAGGTATTCAGGTTTGGCAACAGCTGTCCTTACCTACAGATTCCTCTCCCCAGCTTCTGTGTGTGCCTGTGTGTGTGTGTGTGTGTGTGTGTGTGTGTGTGTGTGTGTGTGTGTATGTGTGTATGTGTGTGTGTCTGTCTGTCTGTCTGTCTGTCTGTGTCTCTGTGTGTGTGTGTCTGTGTGTGTACTTTGTATATTGAACTCTGGTACTCATGCTTGCAAGGCAAGCATTTTATTTACAGAGTTTTTACCCTGGCATATTTCCCAAATATTTTCTTTTTATCTGCAGTTTGTTGAATCTGAAGATATGGAATACAAAGATATTAGTGGATTGTATACTTAATAAAAGAAAATAATAGCATTAAAGAGTTATGAAAATCTTATTGTACTGTTAGCTTAGAATTATCAAGTATTTATTAATTTATTTCATTTATTTCATACAAAAATTGAGCAAACTGAACTTGAATGATACAGAGATTGATTCAGTTTTCCTTTGCTTGTCAATACATCCATCTCCAAGATTAGTGTACAGATAATTTAGACTTGTAAATATTAAATACATATTAAATATATTGTAGGAGTCACCATGATTTTCTGTCATTATAAATGGACATAAAAGCTGAGTGGTTAATGCTGTAGGTTGGATTCTGTGTGTCCCTTGAAGGATCTTATGTAAAGATTCTATTCATAGAACAGCAGTATTAGATACTAGAGAAACAAACATTTACAGATAATGAAAAACAAATTTATTTAAAACAGATTTTGATACACATAAGGTTTTATAGCATTTGTTAAAGATGGAAGCCTATTTGTATGCTAATGAGATGGATGGGCTTATTTTTTGGACATAAAGAATTAAATCTTAACTGAGTATTTGACACATGGGACATAAAGCATAGTCAACATTTTCTAAGTTATTTGATGCCTAATTTTGTAATTGTCAATGTTGAGAATCCTATCTTACATAAATACACAATGTAAAATGGCAGAAGTATCTGTGGGGTCATTTCAGAAATTGCTGGAAATCTACCCTAATGTGAAGCCAAAATACATTTAATGATATTTTTATGAAGCAGAAGTCAGCAACTTAAACACAATTTTGAGAATCAAACATTCTAAAGTAATACAATCCAAAGATACACTAACTTAATACTTACATACTAAAAAAATGATAGTAGGAAAAGATTTGAAAGGTCTTAAATTAAAAGAGAAGAAAATATTGTGCATAGAGTTAAAAAAGCGCAAATCATACCTGCACTACTGTAGAAATAGGCCTTCACTTGAGTCTCATCCCCAGGGCACTCTGGAGCACAGGCTGCTAGGTGTTGGGACCAGTTCTCTGTTCTCTTCTCTTATTAAGTCAGTATTGCTGTTGTAAAAAAAAAAAAAAAAAAAAAAAAAAAAACAGGTAGGAAAAACAAAGGACTACAGTCTTTGGATACATTAGCTCTCACTGCGTACACTGGCATATCAACATTGTTGCCAGGGTTCAAACTGGCTTGATGAGAAACTGAGATATCTATTTCAGAGACATTCAAACGTGCTTTGCAAACCAAACATTTTACCTGGCACAACATTCAGTTGAATAGTAAATAAACTCCCTGGTGATGGTTACAAAGTACTAAGAAGATAACTAAAATGCTGACCTCTATGTGCACACCATTCAAAGTTGTTATGAAAAGGAGCATGAGGTGATTTAAAGCTCCTGAAGTTAGCATAGAGCTAATGTTGCAGGGCACAGAGGTCAGCAGATTTAGGGTAGCACAAGGGTCTCCGTGCCCTAGTGCTGAGTTCTATAAAGTCCCTATGACATGCTTCTAGCAAAGATAATAGGTCATTCCTACTATGATTTTTTGATATATAGCATTCCATCCAAGGTAATTAGATAAAAGGCACTAGCCTACTATCATGAAGCAAGTACTTCTATGTGGACTGTCAGGTAGAAAATAGCTATGAGTTGCGTCTGAGATGTGAAGGAGAGTCTCTAATCAACAGCCAGCTAAATTGGGGTTCTCAGTCTACAGCCACCTAGAAATGACCTCTGCCAACAACCCAAGCTCCTGAACTAGCTTGCAAGTTTCCCAGTATCCTATTATCAGGATAACCAATTGACCAAAAATACATGGAAAGTTTCCAATCACCTAGCATGAGGGAAAAAATTAAAAATCAAAATTCAATGTCATCAAAATGGTTAAACTTGGTCAACCATGGCTTTGGTGGCATGTGCAGCACTTGAGAGGGTAAGGTTATGGGTCAGTTCAAGTTCTGTCTCAGTTACACAGTGAGTGTGGAGCCTGCCTGGGATACCTTACTTAAAACCCACCATCACTCTCCCATAGAAAACCCAAATCATTAAAATTTTAAAGCAATACCACTCATGGAAAGGAAAATTAATAGCAAGTTAAAAGGCAATCAAAAATTGTGCGTAAGTGTATGTTTGTATGTGCATTCTACATTAATGAAAAATAGATCCCCAAGAGAAACAGGACACTACTGTAAAAGAACAACATACTAATGAACATAGGCACAGAACACGCAGCACCATACAAGTAAATGTCATATCTGGTATAACAACTATAGACAAGATTCCAGTGAGTATTCACCACTGTTAATCACAATGTGGGCACACATGAACTCCACCTCAGCTCCTGGGCATATAAACTGATTCCGCTTTTCTAAAGATTAGTGTTTTTCATATATTTGGATACTAGTAACATAAGTCCAATTCTGGAAATTGATAGAGATATAATCCGATCAACACCTTAAAACCCGTATAATAGTTGCACACCGATGACATTGACACTTAGGTAATGGTAGGTACCATTCAGAAAATATTACCTTTGTAGCCATGAGTACAAACTTTTTTTTAAATGAAAAAAGATACTTTGCACAAGGTTGCAAGAGAAATGAAGTAAGATAGCAGACACTTTCTTATATGAATAAAATTGGCTCAATACAATTTATTGAAAATATTCTTTTTAAGCTCAGTCAGTACTCCAGGTATACATAGTCCTCTTAAATATTGATAGAAAACTAACCAATAGCTAGAATGAGTTCATGGAAAATAAATTCCCAATGACTTTCTTGAATAGGAAAGAACAGGGTTGGGGAAAACAGTAAGGTTCACTAGGGGCCAAATGGAATGATTCTACCAGTGAAAGTGTCTCATCACACGCTTCAAGAGCTGAGTTCCATCTCAAAAGTCACACGAAAGTCCAGATGCAGGGTCACCTGGCCATAGTCCCAGCATTCTATGGCACACCAGGAAGCAGAGACAAAGGAACTGCGAGGAGTTTATAAACCTCTAGCCGGGGTGTGCCATGAGTCACACTGCCTCAGCAACAAGGTGGAAAGAGAGAAAATGAGTCCTGAAAAGGTGCCCTCTGACCTCCACATGTGTTCTCTGACACACACACGCATCAGCACACATGCACAAGCATGTACACGCAAAGAAGAAAAGCTAGAGATACAGGAAAGGCTGAATGACAGAAGATATTAACACCTTCAATGGATTTGTCTATTCTACTTATCTCACTTCATTTCATGTAAATACAGAATTAAGCTAGTTTTAATATTATCATTAGAAACAAATTTTAAGAGTATCCTTTCCATCAAGGTCCTTATATATCAGTGAAAGCAGCCTATGACATCATGGCTCTTTCTTTTCTTTTCTTTTCTTTTTTTTTTACACTGAAATAAAGGTATTTTTTTTCCCAAAGGAAACACATGGATTCAGATGCTATACTATTAAAAATATGTACAGGAAGATACTAGAATAAAGTAAAACATCAGAATTTCAAACAAACTCTTCTTCCTATACCCTTGAAGATGGATATAATAAAGGATATGCAAGACATTGGGACAACTAACAATAAAGGCATTTTGAAAACCATATGGGAACCTATTTCTGTAGAAGCTTCTTATACACACATGAAATGAACTTAAATGGAGTCATCATAAAATGAGGGAGACATGTACCAATGTCAGGACAATGCATCCAGTGCCAGGGAGGGGTTATACCTTTTTAAGTTTTTGGCCAAAAAAGACAATGGACACCCCCCAAACACCACAAGACTATCAGTTGCTCTCTGCAACCCGATAATAAAGCTCTATTGGTGAAGACAACCATTATGCATGTCATTGAACACAAAGAAGTTGAGTCTTTGTCCAGCAAGAGGCTTCACCCCAACTGATTGGTGTTCGTAGTGTTAGAAGGTCCTCTGCATGCTGCCAGAGGAGAAAACCAATCACCAATATCACCCAGCTACAAACTCTATGACCTATAACAAAGACCTATGGGCAAGACATATTGGTGCAATAGTAGCATAAATGTTACAGGAATAACCAACAAATATTTTAAGACCCACTCTATGAGATGGAACCAACATCTGACACTGCTCAAGTGGCAAGAACCCGAGACTCAATAGGTCAGGGCCATAGGGGTCAACCTACTACAATTATTCTGCTAAAGGACTATAGCAATAAAATTACTCCTGATGACGTATTGCTATTACCATAGGTCAGTGCCTCATTCAACCCTCATCAGAGAAACATCTTTTTGCAGTAGATGGTAATTAACAAAGACCAACAGCTAGACATTGGAGGACTCTTTCCTAATGAGATGTCTTTATCAAACTCCTGCCCCCAGTGGTCAAGGATCTAAGTGGAAGAGAAGGCAGAAATATTTCAAGTAACAGAGGTGATAGACAACTCTGAGGAAACAGTGTCTTCCAAATACAACAGAACATATGCACATAT
The DNA here is from genome assembly GCF_049852395.1 of Peromyscus maniculatus bairdii. Lineage (NCBI taxonomy): Eukaryota > Metazoa > Chordata > Mammalia > Rodentia > Cricetidae > Peromyscus > Peromyscus maniculatus. The sequence goes on along the minus strand of NC_134857.1, from coordinate 103,550,705 downwards.
GAACTCACATAAACTATAGCAGTATACACAAGACCTGTATAAGTTCCAGTTGGGTGGTGGCCCAGCACTAAGAAATGGAAGTGGATGCAATAACTCATTCTTAACCAAGAAATTATTTGTAATTGATGCCAGCTTATAAAGGGAAAAATCAGTTATCTTCAATGTATTATCCCTGGGTATTAAAAAAAAAATGTGCTCGGGAGTAGCTGGCCAATACAAAACAAACTCCATGATTTTTTGTATTCTTAGTTTTTGTTTTTGTTTTTGTTTTTTTTTTTTTTTAGTTGGGATTTTCATTTGGAGGTGACTTTTGGGATTTTGTGGGGTTCTTTAGATAGAACATTTTTATTGTATGAAAATGGTTTAAATAAAGCATTGATACAATAGATTTGGATCATATTCCTTCTCTTCTTCCAACATCTTCAAGATTCTCTCACCTCCCTACCCTTACAACTTCATGTTCTCTCTCTCTCTCTCTCTCTCTCTCTCTCTCTCTCTCTCTCTCTCTCTCTCTCTCTCTCCCTCCCTCCCTCCCTCCCTCCCTCCCTCCCTCCCTCCCTCTCTCTCTCTCTCTCTCTCTCTCTCTCTCTCTCTCTCTCTCTCTCTCTCTAAGGAAAAACTACAATAACAGTGAAAACCGACAGGAGGAGGAGAAGAAGGAGAAAATCAATTTGGGTATTGTTAACCCCTTCCAACTGAAGCTTTTTCCTGTGCCTTCTGTAGAACTGGATTAGTAGACAGAATTGCTTATATCATCTGATCCTAAAATATTTTCCTTTCTCTGTCAATTGATAGCTGTGGGTATAGCTGGGATGGCATCTATGGTCTCTTAGAGCTTGTAGAATACAGATATAGGCTTTCAGAGTCTCCACTGAAAAGTCACATGTAATTCTAATGGGCCTGTTTTGCATGTGATATTATCCTTTCTTTGTTTTGTGCATTAGTGTTTACTTATTATGTTTCATAAGGAGTGTCATTTCTTGTCTTGTATATCTTGTACTTTGATAGACATCTCTTTCTTTAAACTGGGGAAATTTTCTTCTAAGATCATATGAAAAGTATTTTCTGTGCTTTGACCTGAGTTTCTTCTCATTTCTCTGTGTCTATCATTTGGAAGTTTGGTCTTTTCATACTGCCTTATATTTTCTTATGTTCTTGTTCTGAATTCTTTTACATTTGACATTTTCTTTGACTAAACTATCCATTTTTCTACCTTATCTTCAAGACATGAACTTCTTTCTTCCATATCTTCTAATCTGTTGGTGAGGCTTACCTTTGAGGTTTTTGTTTTCCATTCCAAGTTTTTCATCTTTAACTTTATTTCAATTCTTTAATGATTCTATTCCCTTGTTAAATTCTGCTTTCATGTCTTAAATTGCTTTAATTACATTATTCAACTAGTTGTGTTTTCATGGTCTTCATCAAGGCATCCATGCATATCCTCTTTAAGGTCTTTGAACATTTTCATATTCATATTACTATTTTGAAGTCCTTATCTTCTGCTATAGCTAAATATCTCTCTCAGAGCATAACGCAATGGGTTTTCTGGCTTCTGAAGGAGGCATATTGTCATGGCTGTTCACACTTGTGGTTTTTTAGTCGGATCTAAGAATCTGGAGTTAAAGATGGTTGAGGTGTTTCTTGATATGGATATCTAATCTCATCTTTGTTTTTTCTGTTCCAGTGGGTGTTCTGTTCTTTAGTTGCTGCTGCCCAATCTGAGTCCTAGCCAATTATGACAGTTGTAAGGTCCCTGAGTCCCAGCCGAGCATGGTGGCTCTGGGTTCTGTGGTAGAGAGCAGTTCTGCAGAATCATCAGAAAGTCACAAAAGAATGGAGATAGGTTAAAGGGAAAAACTGAGAGGGTCTTCACCAAGAGGCAGGGGGATGGAGGTGGCCTGGAAGGAGGCGCTCATGCAGGAAAGCTGAAGCTGAACTAAGGGAAAGTCTGAAGCCACTGGAATGGAAGACAAGAAAGAACATGAAGTTTCCTTACCTGATTGTCGACTAGTGTGGCACCTTTAGGTCCCTGCTTGAGAGAAGGCCTGGTTTGTCACAAAGAACAGAAGTTAAAAGGAGAGGCTGAAAGATGCTACCAGGAAAAATTAAGGGTTCCCTGGGTCTGCACCAAGTGGGGGAACCTGAAATTATATATTGTTAAGGAGTAGTTGTGCAGTTATCTGCTGAATAATTTAACAGATTATCCATGGAGTCAGGTTACCAAAAGTGATTTAAAGTGTACAGGCTATTGTTACATAACACTGTCCAATCGCTCCTTATCTGCACTGTGTTATTTGACTTAGTAGTATTAAGCCCTGTTGCATGGTACCAAAAAAAAAAAAGGCATAGTCACTTACTCTGATCACATTTTTGTGACCAATGCAATTAAATTGAAACAGATGAATGGTCACTGGATCTATTATGCCATTTTATAATTCTACCCAGAGAAGAAGTGAAGATCAACAATCACTAAATCTTGTAAACAAATGAGATATCATTAATCACTTTAACCCAGTTTCAATTATCTTTCCTTATAGGCCTTATAGACATAAATGCTTCAACAGATAATGAAGTATATAGTTCATAAGTTTGATAAATCTTGTATTGAAAGCAAGTAATTTTTTAAGATTTTTGAGAAAGTCTTAAAATTATGTCTATAAATGAACTGCACATAAACAAAGATTAAAGGTATGTATTGTATCCTGGAGAATTTACATTGATTAATATCATGCTGGCCAAGTGGAAAGAAAAATCACAACCTCATCATTTATTTAATTTTATTGTTTTTCTCAAAAAGGTAGCAAGCTAATAAATGATTCTAGCTTTGTGGTGTCAATATAATAAATTAATCAACATCACTGGTTTAGAAAGATGCTCTATTTACTAAGCAAATCAAAAAATTATTAATTTTTGCTTGTTTCTATATCATTAAAGATGGCAAAACACTGACTATCTTTTAATTTATTTTTGTCACAACTGGCTACATTACTCACAAGTATACACTACATCACTCCTTGACTGCATCGTAAGTTAGAAACAAAAAGTTAAATTGAGTGACCTGGATTAATATCACTTTTTAAGCATTGAAATATTCTTAGGAAACAAATGAAGAAAGTGAGGAGTTAAATGAAGGAATAAGAGAGAAAGAACTTGGGTTTCTTTAAAATTTCCCTTATTTAACTACATGCTAAAACTGCAAGAATAAAAGTCCTCTTATGTGTCTTGGATATTTTTAAACTGTTTTTTTTTTTTCAAACTTTAAAACACTTTAGAATTCTTCATCAAGTGCTGTGGATTAATCCGCCTTGTACACTGTGAAGATTTGTCACTGTGATTGGTTTAATAAACAAGCTGACTGGCCAATAGCTGAACAGAATAAGTCTAGGCAGGAAAGCCAAACTGACAATGATGGGAAGGAGAAGGGCAGAGTCTGGAGTCACCAGCAGATGCAGAGGTAAACAAGATAGACATGCTGTACTTAGAAAAGGTACCAAGCCATGTAGCAAAGCATAAATAAGAAATATGGGTTAATGTAAATGTAAGAGCCAGCTAGTAACAAGCCTGGACTATTGGCTGAGCATTTATAATTAATATTAAGCCTCAGTGTGTTTATTTGAGAGCTGCTGGCAGAAACTTCTGCCTACAAATGGCACCTAAGGTGGGCTCAAACCCAGGACCCTGAGATTCAGAGTATCCTGCTTTACCAACCCAGCTAGCTGGGAAAATTTCTGCCTACAATCAAGTAAATCCTTTGTCTTTAAAAAATAAATATAAATATTCCTTAAATAAGAATTCAAAATCCTGTGTAGCATATTGCAGATGCTTAGCAATATTGTCGCTAATCAATCACGAAACATTTTTGCAGATCATTATTTGAATCTCTGCAGAAGGAATCCTTGAAAAACAGACAAGATATTGAAATACTTAATATTCTGAAATCTTAGACACTATGAAGAACCAGTAGCATGTGATCTGTATAAAGTATTATTCTTACCTTCGGAAAATAGATTTTTGACCAAAAGTAGTCATTTAGAACATATTTTCACTTCTTTGCATAACTACTTTTGTTTCAACTGCCCAAACGTAAATGTCTATTATAAATGGTAATATTTAATAATGAGTATGCTCATGTGATATTACAAAGACATGAATACAGGACAATGCATTTAAAATTCATCCTCTCCCCAATTCCTTCCTTTTATTTTAGTTTTTAATGTTCAAAATACTGACTGTCCTTAACCTATGAGGCTTGAGAACTCCTGTGTACCTGGCCATCATTTTCAGTAACTGAATCTCTGAAGTTTAGTCTGACTCTGACCTTGTTAGCAAAGAGACACTGTCTATTTTATCTGAAAGGGTTCCACAAGGACAGTTTGGATAGGTGTGAAGGAAAGAGTCATCTTTATACCATAAAAGCAATGACTATCTAGCAAGTTAAGACTTCAGTAATGAAATAGACACTATTGTCATTCAAATTTATAAAGCAAGGAACAATTCCAAATATTTTAGCATGGTAGTCAAAGACCTCAGGTAATCCTTACGAAATTGTAAAAATGTCTCAACAATCAGATTTTATTTGAATACCAATTTTAATAAGTTCATCACAGGTGTCTTAATTAGAGTTCAAAATGAATATAATAGCCAAGGAAAGGTATCTGTTCTATAAATGTTATTGGCCAACTAAACACATGGTAAACAGCAACAGAAAAGTACACAAGATAAACACCCAACTATTCTCAAGAGATACATGTAAGAGGTAAATTTCAGTAACAGGAGTAAGAAACATCCACTACAAGATTTGTTCCAGCAGTAACTCAACAGATGAATGTCCCCAAAAAAATCCTTGTCCTTATAGAAATGCCCATGACCCTGAACAGACGGTGAAATGCCAGCATTACCACTGTGGGTGAAAGGCTCCTTTGCAGTGAGAGCATTGCTCAAATGTTAGATTGCTCGTTTGCCAGTTCCTCTTACGGTACCTAAAGAAGAGAAATAAAAATCACTTGTATTTTCTGCTGCCCATCAGTCACTTCATCAGTTATGACTGGGGTCATTTGTGCTAATTGTGCTTGAAGAAGACATAAAAATGCTATCCTCGGATCTGTGCTATTATTCCTCATTCTCCAAGCATCCTCCCTTTGATGCTTAGAGCTAAAGAATTAACCCTTCACAAGTCATCCCAAATGAATCCTATGTCTCAGTAGTTGTTTCTCTATTTTCTGGACTCACTTCTTTTCTCTTTTCCCCATTTCTTACCCATAATTTTGTGCTGGAAATCCATCCCAGAGCCTCCTGCGTGTTAAATACCCCCAGCTCCTGAGAGACAGCATTGAAAATTTGTTGGCAAGATTGTGAAAACTCTTACTTACCTCTGACCTTTGAACAGAACTGCAATCTTTCTATAGGATTCACCTCGTGCTTGCATTATTACACTTGCCAATGTCATATTTATAAATACAAAACAAGAGCATTATACCTATCCTTTGGAAAGATGGACAGAATTTCAGACTCTTTAACAGTTAAATTAAACAGTGATACACCTGGCATGATGAGCAGTTTCATAACGTTCAGTCATTATCTGAAAATATAGCATGGCTTTTTCATGATTATACATAATACATTAATTTAAAGATCTATGTGAGGGTATAAAAGAATGTTAGACAGCTTTAGAAACTTTATAACAGTGTTAGCCATGGGAGCAAAGATATATTTCTGCTATAATTTCTACTTAAGTACTTGGAGGAATAACATGATGACAGAGTTTTTATTTTTAAATATTTTAGGACCCAAACCAGGAACAATAGAGGGAGAAGAATGCAACAAAAATTTTAAATTGATGATTGTATAAACTGGATAATGACAATACTGTAATTCATTACACATTTATCTCTGGTCATCAATATTTTCATGATTCAATAATCAACAAAAATATTAATCTAAATATCAATATGACTCTTTTATCTCTAATTACCTTCCTTTTGCTTCCTTAGTATATTCTCAAAATCTTCTCTGAACACCTTTTTGACAAACTACAGAGAAGAGGCATTTTCATATTGGCTGCAGGTTCATTTCCACTCAAGATCCTGGGAAACAGTGGAGATAACAGAGAGGAAAATCAAGGTGGAGAGCCTCTCCAAGGTGAGAGAGGAAAGGAAAACCTGAGAAATAAACTGCCCTGGAAGGTTCTAAGGCCCCTTAGCTCACCCTGCTATCTGGTTACATGAGAAAACCACCCAAGAGTCTTAATGATACAGCATGCACTTAGATGTCTGGGTGTGACTGATGTCACAGGAAGCCACCATGAGGCCCTCAACAAGGCACAGTAAATAAATCAGAAGTGCTATTCAGCCCAATATTTGTGCTAAAATGATGATGCATAAAAATCTGCATAAACGCAATGTTTTTGGCTTCTTTAAAGTGTTTGGAAATGAATACACTTTAAGAAAATATTGAAGCTAAAAACGTTTAATTTTAACACATTATAAGAAAGATATATTTTAAAGGATTTAACAAATTGAACTGAGAAACGATTCTTACATTTCTCACAAAATTCATGTTAAGTGAGAGGTGGACTAATTATTTACAATTCTACTGTTAGTATAATTACTAAAAGAAGGTGCATATATCATGCTTTGTGAGCCAGAGTATCCTAGAAGTCATTTCATCTCCAGCCTACGCCCTAGGTGGACCACCTGGTGCACCTCAGCGCAAGTCTATACTTTAAATCAATAAACAGCAATAATATTGCTATTGCAAAACACCCTGTTTAGATGCAGCTTGTGAAGCCAGTAACTGGAGAAATACAGTATCAGGGAAGTTGGTTGATTTTTGCCAGCTTGACACAAGCTAGGATCAGTTGAAAAGAAGGAACCTCTATTGAAAATCTGCCCCCACCAGACTGGACTGGCAGCGAGCCTGAGGGGCATTTTCTTGATTGATTATTGAAATGAGAGAGCTCATCTCACTGTGGGCAAAGAGCTACCCACTTGCCTGGTGGTCCTGGGGTGTATAAGAAAGCCTAGCAAGCTATGGGGAACAAGCCTGTAAGTAGTGTTCTTTCATGGTCTCTGCTTTAGTTCCTGCCTCCACATTTCTGTCTTGGCCCTGACTTCCCTCCATGATGAACTGTGATGCAGATGGTAAACTGAAATAAACCTTTCCCTTCCCAAGCTGCTTTTGGCCACAGTGTTTTGATAGGAAGCAAACTATGACAGTTAGCAACATATCGCATATTGGAAGCCATCTTGCTGAAGGTCATGGAAGTCATCTTGCTGAAGGTCGTAGATATGATGTTTAAACAGGAGTTTGCAGGAGGTATCTTTTAGCCTCAGATAAATGAGGCACGAGGGTAGCTGCTCAAAAATTCTAGGAGAATAGGATTTTCTGATGTACATGTACATGCTGTTGTTTATTTGTTTGTTGAGGTACATGCTGTTGCATTGGTCAGCTGTCCAGCTTCCAAGCTTAATAACTATAAACTGAAAACAAACAAAGATGGTTTATCTAGTTTCTCTTGTATTTAAACTCATGCCTTATTGTTCATTCAGTTTAACTTCCTGATATGTAAATGATTTAAGGGTATGTTGAAGGAAAAAATCTGGATCAGAGAAAACCAAATGTAAAATTTTATAAACTTTGAGCAACATGTAATCACTGACATTTATAAATGATTTTCCAAGTGCAAAAGTTACTCAAAAACTTTCTGTAGCTGGTTCTGTAGTCATTACTAAGAACTCTGAGTAGCTGCTATTTACAAAGACATCGTCAAGTGAAAACTGAGACTTAAGATTTCATCAGTTTTCCTGAAGTGCTAAAGATGGATGATAAGTGGTGGTTGGAATTACTAGGTGGGAGAACTTTGGCAACAACATTCTGCAGTGTCTATCGGGAGTCAGTATAATTCTTAAAAACGCATCGCTACAGAATTGCACATGCTGCTTCTCTGCACTTGATGTAGAACCTAGCTTATCAATTCCTCATGCTCAGGGAATGTATGTGTCCTGGCCCAAATCCTTCAGGAGGAGGGGAACCTGGGTGAAGAGAATCTAGCTGTAAGGTAGTGACAGTTGAGAAGCAATGGCTGAGAGAAAGAGGGTTAGATTTAAAGATACCATTTCAACATAACTTGGTAGAAGAATTACACCAGGAACTGATGAGCCAGAGTTAAAAATACTAACTGGATTCACCTGGAGGCATGGTTCCCAAAACAGGAGACACTCGGTGGTTACTGCCTGTGAGATTCAAACTGGGAAAATCTAAGAGATTGCTCAAGTGACTGCAACTGAACCCTTCTTCCTGGTGACCTTGATGACAGTTTTGTTTGGGCTTATCTGTATGTATACTGACAGGATAGGGAGAATTTCAACTCAACAACACTGTAATATCTATCTTCCTTTAAGAAATATTCATTTTTGTGCTAAGTTTTTCTAACACAAATGATTATTTTGAAAATTATATACTGATGAGACCCTGGATTTGATCACACTTGATATGTAAATTAACTATAAAATACCATGTGGGGGGTTATCAAAACGACACTGCCAATGCCTGAAGAAAATGCTGTGAGTGCAAGCATTAACATACCAGGACCTCTTTGTGCAGCTACTAGGAAACACATGTTGTAAAGCAGGTGTGTAGACAAGGTGACATATTGAAATCTGTCATTAAAAGGATCCGTCAGGTGAAAGGGGAGAGAGGAGAGTAGACGGGAAAAACATACAGACAATCGTGAGGGAAAAGAAGTGGCATGGCTGGGACCATCAGGGAAGGAATAGAATGTCTCCAACAACCCAGCAGATCTCACATCACAGCCACTCACTGAAAGAGTCTCATGTCCTACAGGAATACATCTGCACTGGTAACCCCACTGAGCTAAGAACTAGGGAGAAAAGGTCCCCGCTGCATCAGCAGGGTGGTGACTATGGAGGGCTAATAACCGAGACGGCCAGTCATCAGTGGTCCACAATATAAACCAGCCGAGCAACACGGTCCATTAGACATTTCAATCCCAGTTGCTGTTTTACATCATATGAATGTTACAAAACAAAGCAAGCTCTCTTTGCAGTTGTCAAGTTGTCATGACCAGATACCAATTCTGCTTTCAGTTCTGTGTAGTCGTGTATTTTCACATAGCGGCCAGGGCAAGCAGAGGCAAGCCAGTGGCCACTGTTTTCCTGGAGAAACTTTCTTTTTTGCACGCTGTGATGGGGCATGCATCTGTAGGCAGCAACTCCGAAATCTAGGTTCTTCCTCTGTTCTATTCTGTCCGTCTCATCCTTTGAAAGAAATGAATTATGATAAGCCTACACTACCAACAACAAGAAGTGTACAGGAAAAGGAAATAAAAAGCAAAACATGCTTGCCATCATTTACCCACCAAGGAGATTTATGTAGATTCTGAAGTGTTAGATGAAGCAGGAAAGAGGTATAAGGGTGAGAATTTAAATGAGCTTGGGTTTGAATGACAGTTCAGTCACCTTGTTAGTTATTTTTCTGTTGCTGTGACAAAATATCCAAGTAAAGCAACTTAAAGAATGACATATTCTATCTTATAGTTTGAGGCTAAAGGCCATCATGGAGGAACAGTATGGTGTTAACAGTACCTCCAGCTATGGTGATTTGGATTAAAAAAACAAAACAAAACAAAAAAAGTCTTGATCAACAGAATCGCATCTCTAGGCTAAATGGAGATCTACATTCCAATCCAGCCAGTCATTCACTTGGCCAGCAACCATGCCCATAATGGAGGATAATTCACCTTAAACCACCCTAAAGGAATGCGCAGAATCATTAGTCCTTTAATGTGATACTGTACTTTTCCTTCCCAGAATCCCCTCTGCTAATGTAGCAGATTACCAAGGTGGTAACCATGCTGCTTCAAAAGTCAGCCAGCTTTTCTAACTTATTCAGAACTCTTAAATTCTCTGTTTCTTCTGTGTCTTTTCTAAGCATGCTTTCTGTAACATTTTTTGGTTCTGTGCTCTCTGAGGCTTATTACTCTTTCTCTAAACACCCCACCACCACCACTGCTTTCATGTGGTTGTTTGTCTGCTGTGTGTCTGACCTCCATGCCAGCTTAAGTGCCGTGGCTTTCCTTCCATCTCTCCCCCATTCACAGGAGAGCTGTTCAGATTTGCAACTTGTTTGTCCTGGTGGTTTTGCTTTTAAACTCACATAAAATTGTTCTTGAGCTTCCATTTGAGTGCAATTAATTGTCTTAGTTACTTTTATTGTTGCTGTGATAAAGCACCACAACCAAAAGACTTATAAAAGAAAGCATTTAATTTTGAGCACAGGGCCAGAGTCTATCACCATTATGGTGGGGAGCAGAGCAGCAAGCAGGCAGGCATGAAGCTGGAATAGTAGCTGAGAGCTTACACCCTGATCCACAAACACAGGAAAAGGCTAACTGGGAATGGTATAGGCTTTTGAAATCTCTAAGCCCACTCTCAGGAACACACCTCCTCTGACAAGGACACACCTCCTAGTCCTTCCCAAACAATTCCATCAGATGGAGACCAAGCATTCTAGTACATGAGCCCATGGAGACCATTTTCATTCAAACAGCACATGCTTCTTTAATTCTTTTATTAATTAAACTGCGAACCCCAAGATGTGTTTCCCTGGATAATTGGCAAGATCATAGGCAGCATCACACTGTTCTAAAGTCAAGAAGAAGAGAACAATGAATCTGGATCTTGCCTTTTCACTCCCTGAGATGCAGCCAGTGGAATGACGACCCAGCCCTCACATTTAGGGCAAGCTCTCTGGTAACTCCTTCAAAGACATGCACAGAGGACCGTTTGCTAGGTGACTCTAAAGCTCATCATTGACAATCAAGTTTTGCCATTGCAATTGCTTACAGATCATGTGACATGAAATGGCTTACTTAATATTTGTGTTCCCTTATGTAAAGGAGCCTGTCATAGAACAAGTGTTCAGTTGTCCTCACTGCTAAAATAGTATAAATCCTCTCAAGAAATAATCTCAAAATTCTAGAAGATTATCGACAGTCTGAAGTTTCTTAGATAATAAACATTCTTGAAAATTCCTCTCTGAAACACATAAGAGGAACTTCATTCTTGATCCATGCTGATGTTACTAAATATTAGTATTTCTGTCTTAACTGCAAAAACAGCAACATATTTTATATGCATGAATGTTTTGTCAGCATGGATGTCTGTGTACCACATGTCTAGTGTTCTGGGACATCAGAAGAGGGCATAGGATGTCCTGAAACTAGAATTACTGATGGTTGTGAGACACCCTGTGGATTCTGGGAATCAAAGTTGAGTCCTCTGGAAGAGAAGACAGTGCTTTAACCACGGAGAAATCTCTCCAGCTCTCACTTCCCATTTTAAAAAGAAAGAAGAAACAAGTTTGAGCCAAGTCTGTATGAACTACCAGTGAGTCCCATTGGCACCAGGCAGTATCAGCAGTGATTTCCTGAAAACAGTGGTCTGGTCTCCAAGCCACACAGCCACGTACTTGGGCTGCAATGGCACCAAATCTAATATTGGAACTACACGCTGGTCTTGGCATAGAGCTTTTGGGAAATAAGATTTACCATGGGAATGGTGTTTGAAATGAGAAGGTAAAAGTCCTAGCTTCAGGGAACATGTACTCCTTAAATCAAACCCCAAAAGATGGCAGTAATGCAGATACCCCAGTGATGTGTGGAGAGAATGAAATGATCAGCACAGGCTGTACTCAAACCTGAGAACTACAAAGCAGCAGAAATCCAAGTTTAAACCATGAGCCTTTATCATGCTCTTCAGCATCCAGATCACATAGTGCCAGGCTGCTACACAGTGTGTGAAAAGTGCATCCAGGGAAGATCAAATTTCCCAGCTAGTTGTCTTAACAACATTGACCCTCTATTATTTATTAGGCCTAAAGAAAGTTCTCTGTGAAGAAAAGAAAAAATGTCATGGTTCCCAGGAATTAAAAATAAAAAGCAAGGATTACCCTTGAAAGCAAAGAATGGAATTTTTGTTGTTGTTAACCAAGTTGTCAGATGAGTTGCCATGGGCACCATCAGGGGCCCAGGTTTCAATGTCAGGCTTCCATTCAACTGCTTTCTTTTCAGCATGCTTTTGCTGTCCTGTTGCTCTGTTTTCTCCACCAGATCCCTTTTTCTTCCTGAAACGAAAATCACTTTTACTCTACTTTTCTTAAAGTAAGGCCCGCACTGCTGTCACTGAGTACATAAACTGGTGAGTTTTACGTCCCTTTACTGTTCAGTTGTGCCTCCTGCCATGTAATACAATAAAAGGGAAAGCATTGAACTCCATGCCACGGAGCTGCATTAGGCACTGTAGTGACTTAGTGGATGGAACCAGCTTGTCATTGTGGTGCAGGATGCTACTCCATGGCTTATGGAACATTATGCTGTTGACTTGATTACAGGACCATAGGGTATAAATGAAAGAGATGCATCCATGGCACAGCAAATGAGAAAGACAAAAAAACTCACTTTTACAACAAGGTTTATATGGGGCTAGCCACGGTGTTTGAACTGATGAGCCTTACAATGTTAGAAGGAGTTGAATCCAAACTAGTTGACAACACAGATGAAACGGCACATGGCAGGGACAAATGCCTTTACTCTTTTTTATTATTATTATTATTTTTAAGAAAAGACAGATCGCCAGTTTGATTTTGTTCTTAGACTCTCATTATTGAAAAGGCTAAATCAAGATCACCTTCTAGCCTGAGCTCCTTTCTCCTTTGGCTTCATGCCCCTCCCTTTGCAGAGTTATATTTTGCATACTGTTTGCTCCTTATCATGCAAAGGGTCATTATTGAATGTTGAACCAAGCCATGAATAGGAAAGGCAGAGGCGTGAGGAAGGATTTATAGCTACTTATGCAATTGTGTAGGGTTTTCTTGTTGGCCCCCAGAGTGAGTGCTGTCATTTGCATAAGCAGTGCCTGGGCTCCCATTGGAGCAACAGGAGGAGACATGTCTTTTCATTGAATGCTGTGAGCTAATCATGACAGAAAAACCCATGTATTGTGTGGATGGATTTGAATAATCTTTCCGAAGGAGGTGTACAGAATTACTAAATAATCCATTTGACTTTCCTTCTGACCAGCAACCTAGTTGCTCCCATTTCAAACTGTTGAATGATTTCAAATTAAAATACTTTTAGGTTTAATTGCTAGAATGGAGTTAGTAACTAGAGATCACAGGGTTCCATAGCTTTCAAGAAACATACCTTGAGGTAACTTTGAAAAGTAAGGATATGCATTTAACACCCGCCACACAGTGATTAGAACTGCTACTGTCTTGATGGGATAGACTAGGCATTCACTATATGCAAGCAAAGAGTCTTTACAAAACAAATGACAGTCGTGGTGTTTAATTCTTCCAGGTTCCGTGGAAGCAAACCTGAGGGATAGAACTCAAGAAGCTTCTGAATCATTCAAAATTCCCTTCTCTTCTAGAGAGTTTGTCTGGTAAATTGGCCTTCTATTTTTAAACTTTGAGGCTCTTCCCCAAAGCTTTGAAGGAGACGAAGCATGTCTCGCCCATAAACAACCTTAAATTTTGCTCCAGCATGGAGTGAACATTATTCTGTGAGTCCCATGTTGTAAGGAAGTGAAAAATAGGATATGGGGAGAAATAAAGCAAATGTGGGAGCTCGGAAACAGAAGAACATATTTTTTTAAAGTCATTGTACAGATGACTGGAGCAGCAAGAATGCAGAGGGAGATGTGGTGAGGCTGTGAAAAGTCTGCAGGGAAGGAGTGATGAGCCAACACGTGGCTATTTATGTTTAGGTTCACGTTAAGCTAATACTAAATAATATTTTACATGCAACTTCCCCACCTATCACATCCCAGGTTGTTGATGGCAATAGAGAAGACAGAGACCACTTGGGATCCCCACAGAAGAAGAAAGGCAACACCTGTAGTCTCCAGCAAAGGGGTGAGTAAGAGCAGAGCAGAAAGCAGATGACAAGAAGCAGGTGGGGAAAAAGAGGTAAGGATGCCTAGAGATGGACTGTGGCAGTACATCCCAAGGCGCGTGGGGCTAGGCTCTATAAAAATAGTGGCTGAGCAAGGCAGTAAGCAGAATTCCCCTGTGGTCTCTGCTACAAAATCCTGCCTTGAATTTTTTCCTTGGCTTCCCTCAATGATGGATTATAACTTATAAGGTGAAATAATTTTTTTTATCCAAGTTGCTTTTGGTTATACAGATTATCACAGCAACAGAAAGCAAACTAGAATACTTAATATATGTACAATCTTTTAAAACTGATTTTGAATCATTCCAAAGCTGGACTGTTTTTGCAAGATTTTTTGTATATATTAGGTGCTTATGCAAAAATCGCTGTCTGTAAAATCATGAAATCATGGCTCCTTATTGAGTCAATAATCTGTTTCTAATGTAAATGGAATTTATATTAGAGTAAGTACAATTACATTTATTTGTATCTGTGCAGATTTGAAAAAGCCTAATGTCAAAAATAACTTAATGTTCTAGAATTATAAAACCACTGCAATCAAATAAATCATGCACACAGAAATCTGTCTTATTCCTGGGTGAACATAACCTAAACCACTTTTGCTATCACTTCTCCCATGCCCAGTGCCTTCTCCAAGTTGTCCCACTCATCAAGGCTTAAGAAACTCTTGACAGACAAGCAGTTGGTCTCCATAGAGTCTTTCTAAAACATTTCGCCTATGGAAGCTGATGTTTGATTCCTAATCATTAATTTAGCGAATGGGTAAACCCATGAACATTTTCATATCAAAGGTCACCTGCACTCTCATGCTACATCCAAACCCATGCTACAGCCGACAGTGATGTGGGACATTTCATCTATCCTACAGAAGCCCATGTGTCTCTCTGGTGTCACAGCATGTCAAGGGCCTCTGTTTGAAAACAATGGTCTGAGGGTAACTAAACGGCATGAGAATGGGGGCAGGGGGTAAGAGAGCCCCTGAGCCACCAAGACTGACCTAAGCTGAGCATCATGCAAAGGAATCTGCATGATCTGGAGGGCTACCCAAGTCCACTGTAAGGCTGTAAATTATGCTGGCCCACAAGCATACAGGTCACAACCTGATTAAATCAATCTAGATTGATTAAGTCAATCTAGAAGCTCTATTTCTTTTTTCTTCCTTTTTTTTTTTTAAAAAAAAAAGATTGATTTGTTTATTTATTTAATACACACTGGTGTTTTGCCTGTATATACTCTGTGTGAGGGTATCGGATCCCCTGGAACTGGAGTTACAGACAATTATGAGCTGCCACGTGGGTGCTGGGAATTGAACCTGGGTCCTCTGGAAGAGCAGCCAATGCTCTTAACCATTGAACCATCTCTCCAGCTTCCTAGAGGCTCTATTTCTACTTAGCTTCAGTAGAGGGGCTTTGTGTTGCCTCCTGGTATTGAACAATGCTCTTTGGACTGAGATCCAAAAGAAATAGCTTTCTGTTTCCTGAGGGGCAGAATCTTGCTTCCAGCTTTGCAGCTCAAGATTAGAAGAGTGATGGGGGCAGCCAGTCTTCTGTGGCACAGTCTCAGAGCTCTGGCCGGGGCAAGCATTTGTAGGCCTGCCTGGCACTGATTTCACAGAGACGGACATGACACAGTCTCAAATCTAAGACTGTATTTAACTCTTGCCCCTTCAACAAGTCCTATGCATTTCCCTTCAGGAGGCTTGGAGGTGAAGAAGGGTGACTAGGGAAACCCCTCCTTCTCTCCTTATTCAGTGAATCTTCTCCTACTGTCATAAAGCACCAAGGTCTCTCCCCTCACTCCTTCAACTGCTGTGAAGGTAGTTTGTTGTGTGAAAAGCTGTTCCAATTAGTACCTCTAAGGAGAAACAGACATCGCAGCAGTTGTTCTCAACCTGTGGGTCGTGACCCCTTTGGGGGCCACTTTTCAGATATCTGTTATATCAAGTATTTAAATGACAATTCAGATCAGTAGCAAAATTACAGTTAGGAAGTAACAATGAAATAAAGGGGCACAGCATTAAGAAGACTGAGAACCACAACACCATAGGATCTTAGTCATTACCTTTTTCTGCCTTCAGAAATAACTATGTTTATACAAAACTAAAAACCCCTTATTAGATCTAATGCACACAGAAGTTTAGCATGATAAACATGTTACTTCAATCAAGTATTAGAGGATAGATTATTTAACAGACAAGTGATGATATACATACAAAAATTATTTATAACTTTTGCCTTACACAAAAGAAAACACAAATACATCAGGTAGTTAAATATAAAACTAGTCTAAAAGTGCTAAGATAAGTCATGATTTCTGTATTTTGTACAAACAAAAATTTCAGATGCTTAAAAGATGGTTTATATGTATGAACACATATTTTCTCAGATATACCATCAAAATAAAAGACAAGTGGCAAACAGGAGAAATCTGAACTTTGCCACTGACATGTAAATTGTTTATATATCAGAATCTTATACCTCAATTAATGAAAATCTAATACTACTTATAAAAGTAAATATTAGTAAAACTATGTCTCAGCTAGTATTCTGTTGCTGTGTATGGATGTATCCAACTGTTTTATTAAATAAGAAACACAGAAATAATGCAAAAGAGAAAGCCGAGAGGTCAGAGCTCAGAGCCAAAATCTCACCCTTCCGCCTGCGGTGTCCCAGCTTCCCGAATGAGGGCTCCTTTTCCTGTCTGTTAGTCTATTTAAAGAGACAGAACAAGCCACAGCTATCTCACCTCACCAGTTCCTCAGCTGGTCTTGTTTCCTCAGACTGGAAGCTTCTGTGTCCTCATCCCAATAGCTCTCAGCTGAACTGTGTTGCTCCAAAGCCTGAAAGCTTAACCAGCCAAATGCTTCTAGTTTCTGGTCCTCACGCCTTATATATCTTTTTGCTTTCTACCACCACTCCCTGGGATTAAAGGCTGGCTTTCTGGGATTAAAGGCGTGTGCCACCACCGCCACACTCTTGCTATGGCTCTAATAGCTCTGACCCCCGGACAACTTTATTTATTAACATACAATCAAAATCATATTTCAGTATAATTAGATTACCACCACAGCTGTGAAGAGACACCATGACCATGGCATCTCACAAAAGAAAGCATTTAATTGGGGCTGGCTTACAGTTTCAGAGGTTTAGTTTGTTATCATCTGGGTTGGAAGCATGGCAGCAGACAAGCAGACCTGGTGCTGGAGAAGTAGCAGGGAGTTCTACATCCAGGAAGGAGAGACTGCAGCAGGAAGGAGAGACTGAGCCTGGCTGGAGTTTTTGAAACTCCAAAGCCCACCCTCAGTGACACATTTTCTCCAAAAATGCCACACCTCCTAATCTCTCTCAAGTAGTATCACTCTCTGATGACCAAGCTTTAAAATATATGAGCCTATGGGGACCATTCTCTTTCAAACAACCACAAACCATAAGAATAGATTATTTTATAA
The DNA here is from genome assembly GCF_049852395.1 of Peromyscus maniculatus bairdii. Classification (NCBI taxonomy): domain Eukaryota; kingdom Metazoa; phylum Chordata; class Mammalia; order Rodentia; family Cricetidae; genus Peromyscus; species Peromyscus maniculatus. Next base: position 103,533,285 of record NC_134857.1, on the reverse strand, counting down.
TCTTTATTAAATCAATTCTATACATAATAACTATAGAAATTATCTTATTGACTTGGTAATATACTGAAAATTGGACACACAAAAGGATAATTATCCTAACATTGTATTAGCAAAAGATTGTCAGGAATGCAGATCTACAATAAATCGATAGCCCAAAAGATGATTAAATAACTGTTCTTATATTCTAACATGGTGCTTCATTCCACAATGATGAATAGTGAAACATACATAATGTATGCACATATGGAGACAGCATATGGAACCCCATAAATATGTTCTATTTGTGTTATTATGTAGCAGGTTTTTGAAGTTTCAAAAAATGGTGAGTTTTATCATACATTTTTACCAGGGAAAAATCTCTAAGATACCCTAGGTACAAAATTCAGTACAGCCTCAAGAAGTACATGCATTAAAATAGTATAATGCTGATCATATATGTGACATACTGTTATATTATTGTCTTGTAGATAGTTTATGATCCATAGTGCCCTGTACATATGTAAATATGTGCCTATGTACATTTGTAAATATTCAGTATTATAAATTATAAGAAAAACTCAAACTCTCAAACAACTATTAAAAGAATTCTTTGTACTATTTGTATTATTTATGTTATAAATAATTAAAGTCATTTTTTGTTTTGTTTTGTTTTTCAAGACAGGGTTTCTCTGTGTAGCTTTGCGCCTTTCCTGGAACTCACTTGGTAGCCCAGGCTGAACTTGAACTCACAGAGATCTGCCTGGCTCTGCCTCCCGAGTGCTGGGATTAAAGGCGTGCGCCGCCACCGCCACCACCCGGCTTAAAGTCATTTAATTGCAAATTTAATGATTTAGTATATAAATCATTATATACCTTTAGGCTCTCCTGTATGTGAGTAGGTAGAGCAAAGCAAGTTACCACCTTTAGGCTCTCCTGTATGTGAGTAGGTAGAGCAAAGCAAGTCTTGTGCCGTGACAAAGTCCTCTCCTGGACAGTCACTACATCTGAAGAAACAGAACTGCCTATGCCATAGCACACCAAACACACCGGATCTCATCTGGAAAAAATTAAAACAGAATCATAGTGTATTTTCTATCAACAATATCCTGTACATACTGTCTTCAATGAATTATCAAGTAAATAAGATAAAACCTTCATAGAATTAGTGAAATAAAGAGCCTGGACATTTATACTTTTGATAAAGATTGTAAAACACCTGTCCCTTAGGTTTTACTGATTTTTACTTGCATACGCATTATTGGACTTTTATTAAATTAAGATGTAAAATATTGAAATATAAACAAATCAGTTCTATGTCATTGTTAAAACTGATTTTTCTCCTGTTTGCCCTTTGTCTTTTTTTTTTTTTTTTAAATTTCTATGGTATTGCTAGGAGTCTTAGCTGGGGTCATCCTTGTAGATTCTTGGGAGTCTCCCTTGTATCAGGTTTCTCCCTGACCCTGAAATGCCCCCTCTTTCTAGTCCTCTCTTCCAGTACTCTCCCCCTCCACCCACCCCCAACCTGATGCCTGGAGTTCCCATCCCCATCTATCCCCAGTCCACCCAGGAGATCCCTCCAGGGAAGCACTTTTGAAGAGCAGTAGAAAGCATACTTTTTGTTTTGCTGGATGGGAGACTGAGATGTCACTTCTCAATAGTCACTCACTTGTTAAGTTTGTTTAAAGAACATTAATTTTCTACACTTCTCAATGTGGGAAGTGTTCTTGGATGTGGACTACCAAGTTTTTTGGGAAATGTCAAGAAAAATAGCAATGGCTTAAGTAGTAGCCATGTGTGTGCACAGGAACATGTGTGTGTGCACTGGAACATGCTACCACAGGTGGGACAAACAGATATGGTGGGTGGAGGAGGAGGAGGGAAAGAAAGAAGGAAAGAGAAGAGGAAGAGGAAGAGGAAGAAGTGGAGGAAGGAAAAGGAGGAAAATAAGAGGAGGAGGAAGAGAAGGAATTCTCTGATGCAAAGAAATAAAATGGAAGGCTGAAGGCTGTAGCTAAAAGAGAAACTACCTCATCAATGCATTTCCATCATACCATATGTGATATCTCCAAATGTCTCTAAACTTCATCCTGCAGACGGCTGTTATCTGGCAAGGTTTAGTGAGCAAGGCATAGAGAGCCTTGTGTACTTGGGGACATATTTGCAAATTTGGGTATTTAATGAGCTTGATGGTAGTCACCAGTCAAAATGTTCATTTCAAATTTTATTTGGAAACTTCTACCAAATAAGATGAGGCCCCAAGTCAACAGTGTTCCCTACACATAGCTGTTCCTATTCACCAAGTTTAGTGCCTGTTGTAATGGAGCATTCTGACGTTCCTGCTTCTCATCCACCTCTCACAGGTGAGCAGCTGGAACCAGATTTCTTATCTTTCCCCCAAGTCACCTCATGAACTTGAGACTTCTATCTCCATTGACCCTCAGATCCTTTCTCTATAGTCTGCTGACCTGGCAGAGATTCACTCACCTAGCTTTCCAGAATGTCTCCTGAAATAGTCTTCCTAATTCAACCCTGCTCACCTCAACCAGCACCCCTTTCTCAGAAGTCCTTAGTGTTTGGGCTTCTTAGCACCTTCTAGCATTAGCAAGATGGAAAAAAAAATCTCTAACTTTTGCTCCCTCTTTTTTCTCCTCTCCATCTTAAATATATGTTCTTATTTTTCATATCTTCAGATGAACTACATAATTATCCTACAGAGCAAAGAGCCCTAAGCATGGATTTGAGGGGTGAACTCTTCCAGGATATGGATGCCTTCATTAACTCAGAATTCAAATTTCAATGTTCAAGAGATTTCCATTATTAATTGCATTATTTCCTCTCCCCCTCTTTCCTCCAGCACCCCCAGAGCTCCATCTCTGGCCTCAAATATTTCTACTTCCCAGGTGCTTGGTTGGAGCTAAAATTTACTTCATAGCCAATATATATATATTTTCTCTTTCCTTTTGACTAGCTAATTGCCACTTGACCCTCAATTTAAAGGTTTGAAACTTTTATTTCTGTTTTTCTTATCCTTGTCTCTGTTTTCTTGTAGCTTTAACCTTCTGAAAATTACTTGGCTGTCATTTGAATCTAGTTTAAAGAATGAGTTGACACAGGTGCAGTCATTCCATTGGATTGAATCTTTATTATCTAAACATAATTACATGTGCTGGGGACATTTTATCATTAGTGTTATTCTTTGAATAGTCCATGCATACACATGATAAACATGCTTGCTCGCATCCCCTTGTCTTTTATCCCCTCCCATCTCTGTCAACCCTTCTACCTTCCCTATCAGTCCCATTCCCAAACTCACGGTTTGGATTTGCTTTGATGATTCATTTAGTTTAAAAAGCACTTGTGTGACCACTGAACTGGAACTACCCAGTGGTCCATTGGTAAGATCAGTGATGGCTTTTCTTTCTTGAGCATCCTGTACAGAACCTTTGTGATCATGAAAGGCAGCAGGAAGAAGTTTTCAGTTAAGTTACAAGCTGATTTCTCTATGGCCTGCAACCAAGGTATACAAGGTCTTCAGCAACAGAGTCTTATCATTTAGTTCTGGTGGGCAATAAAGAGGAAAGGCCAGAACCTCTGTGACCTTTCTTGTTCAGAAATTTCTTAGGGCCTATCCCACTCCTGGCCTGGGGTTTTTGTTGAATACCCCACACCTTCTAGAAGCACCTCTGCCCAGCCATCCAGGACCTGCCCCCTCAAACTTTTTTTTAAATATGTTATTTTTTTAATTTGATTATGTGATAGTTGTTTCCCATGTAGCTTTTTATACCACCTTCATTTGGTCAAGCCTAGCGATGGTTTGAATAAGAATGGTCCCCATAGGCTCATATATTTGAATGCTTAGTCACCAGGAAGTAGAACTGTTTGAAAGGATTAGAAAGACTGAGAAGTATGGACTTGGAGGAAGTGTGTCACTGGGTGTGGTTATAAACTTTTCAAAAGCCCACACCAGGCCCAGGCTCACTCTTTCTGCCTGCGGATCATAATGTAGCTCTCAGCTACTTCTCCAGCATTATGCCTGCCTATGTGCTACCATGCTCCTGCAATGATGACAATGGACTAATCCTCTGAAGCTATAAACAAGCCTCCAGTTAAATGCTCTCTTATATAATTCCCTTGGTCATGGTGTCTCTTCACAGCTTTAAAAACAATAACTAAGACAACCCTCTTTCTGTCCCCTCATATTCTCTAGTCCCCTACTTTCTTCCTGTTTAAACCTTTCTACACCCCTATTATTCCTCCTTTACATTCTGTATTAGTTGCATTCTTATAATTCTATTATATCCTGTACAGCATGTGGTAGAAATTTTAATAAATGAATATAGCCTATTTTCTCCTGAGCCTCTTCACAGAAAATGTACATAAATCTACTTATAATTCAGATAAGACAGCCTTCTCAAATCCCACTTACCCTTCTGAGTCAATAGCAATGTTTAGTGAATGGAATACTGGACACGTGTAAAAAATCTAAATGCCCAGAATTTAGTCTTCCCATAGAAAGGAGAAGCTGTCTTGGAGAACAGATATACCTCTATGGCAGCTTACACAGGATGTAATACACAGATACAAACTGGTAAATAAGGTCACAGGAAGAAAATCATTACAAGAAAATGAAGTAAGAAATCTTGTCAGTAACACTCATCTACTTGATGGCTAGTCATATATAAACATACAGACACAAGCCATGATTGGGAGTGGCAGGGCCTTTAGGAATCATTCCCACCACAGTTTAGAGTCAAAGCATTGCAGCCAGCCAGTAACCACTTCTATGAATGAGCTCTGTTGGTTTTTGTAGCTTTGAAGACATTTCCTAAGAGAAAAGAAATCACTCAGGAAAATGATGGCATATAGACCAGATTCTTGTTGATTGTTCTTTCAACCACTCCACCCATCAACCTCTTCTAAATCATGCTAAACTCATTGCAGTGATTTGAAAAAAATGCCCCCCAAAGGGAGTGTCACTATTAGGATGTGTGAACCTTGTTGGAGGAAGTATATCACGTTGGGGGTGGCTTTGAGCTCTCTTTTTCTGAAGCTTCAGTCAGTTGACTTCCTGTTGCCTCCAAGATGTGGGACTCTCAGCTCTATCACCACATCTGCTGCACGTCCACCATCATGATGATAATGGACTGAACCTCTGAAACTGCCAGCAAGCCATCCCAACTAAATGTTTTCTTTATAAGTGTTGCCATGGTCATGATCTCTCTTCACAGCAGTGAAAAACTCTAAGACACTCATGTACCTATATTCCACTTAAAAATTCATTTCCACTTCACATGTAAGTAACTAGAGACTAATGACTTTATAATATTGTCTCTAGCATTATGAATTATTGTCTTTTCTCTTTCTATAAAAGCTTAGATTTCATTCAAGTGGAAACAAAAGCACAATACTAAATATTTCATTGATTGAACACATCCTCAGCCCTTGTTATAACTACACACATATCTTAACTTTATGAAGGGAGAAAAGGAAAAAGGGGAAAGAAAGATAACAATGTAGGTGTTATCTCTATCAACAGATACTGCCACTGTCCATCCAATGGGGACAGCTTTTTCTTTCTTCATTTGAATACCTTTGTGCAGTCTATCAATTCAATGGGTGACTTTGCCAAAACCAGGAGTAGTAAGAGATAATTATCTCCTTTGGGGTTTTGCTTGTTTAATTTTCCTTCTCAACATGGCCTATTCATTCACCAAGTAATCAGAACAAGAAGAACAAAAGCTAAGGACTTACCCACAGTGTTTGTCAAGAAGAGACACAACTTAGGAACTTCAGATACCAGTTAGACCTTGTGATTAAAGGGTTTGATCTTCTGTAGTTCAAATCACTAAAACTTAACCCCTGCTTTTATTTACTTTTAGCATTTAAAAACTGATTTTAACTTTTAGAAATGTAGATGAATTGCTTTTCTGTTTATTTCTCTTTCAAATTTACAATAAAGAAAAATTCTGCTTTGGTGATAAGAAATGGAATGGTCCAGGAGAAGAAACGGAAAACCAGAATATATGATGTCATTTCTATGTGACTGTCAAGTATTCAGCCTCAGGGCCAATTCAGGAAACACTCCTTCGACTGTTTCTTTCATGGAACTACCTTCCACAACTCCTAAAACTAACCAGGTGGCATCATATACATCAACCCAGTTTTGTTTTCCTGTCTTCTTTGTTCCTTTCTTCTTCATTCCAACCTCTGAGTCTCTGGCTACACACCTCAACAGATTTTATTTTTCTCTATTACATATCTTGATAAAAAAATATTTTTTCTAGAGTTAGGTTTTTTTTTGCTTTGTTGTATTTTTCCTTCTTTGCACAAAAGCACCAGGGACAGAGGTTGAGTAAACAGGTAAGATGCCAGATGCTTTCAGTTCCTGTCCAATGTTGGGAGAAGAGAACCACTTCTAAAAACACTCATACTGATCAAAACGGAAACAAAACACTGGGATATAGGCTAAAAGAGGCCACAGTCCTGTCAACCATCATCACCGAGACCTATCACACAATGACAATATGGTAGCCACTGAGGAAGGTAGATGTATAATTTTTTGGAAGAAATAATTTGAATTTAACTACTAAGTAGTCAGTAATAAGCATGGATTTTATAAGCTGTCAACTGAACCAGTCACTTCCATGAGCCATCCTTGGCAGTGAGCAGGTCCCTACAGAGAAGGTAAGGAGTTGGACAGGGGGATGGAAGTGAGCCAGTCCATGGTGGTTGGGGGTTAGATGTAACCAACTGTCTTATTAAATAAGAAACACAGAACCAATGTAAAAAAGAAAACCAAGAGGTCAGAGCCCAGAGCTAAAACCTTACCCTTCCTCCTGCGGTGCTCCTACTTCTCCAGTTGGGAAAATCTTGCAACCTGACTGACTAGCAACCAGAGGGCTTCTTTATTTATACAGAATTTAGTAAGCAAGGATGCATTCATGGTGTTCCAAAACATAGATCATATTATTTTTTGTTTCTGGACATGTGTTTCACTTCCTTTTGCTCATCTTTTAGTCATCAATAATAAACTATGACAGAACAAAGTTATCATTTCCAATCATTTTTCCCTCAGGTTTTGACATCATTAATAAACAGAGTTATCATTCTTACTTATTAACCCCATAACCCAATTTTTAAGAATCTAGAGGCATATGGTAGCCTATTTTCAGGCCAGTAGCTATTGCAGCTACAAGGACACTAGACCAAAACAAAATCTTCAAGCCAGTCCAGACATATTGCCATATCCCAAGCAGAGTATTATTAACTCTTAATGGTCAGAGCACCCAAGAAAAATCCTCAGGCCAAAGCTGCTGTGCTGCAGTTATTATTCAAACACAATGTTTATATTCTATATCTATATAGAATTTGTCTATGAGTCTATTCCTGGCATTCTGTTGTTCTTTGATCATATGACACATATGGCACCAGAATGGCTCTGCATGAGCTAACTTTTCTAAGAAAGGGAAGTCTTGATATCTCATTCTTTTATCATCTTTCTATTCCATTCTTTGGTCATCAATTTAAGTCTCTGTTTATGGCAGAGGTAATTTCAGCAAATCTAACTTTGTTGATGTATATGCCATGTAGTCGCCTGAGTATATAGTGGGAAGAGGTTTGCAATCTAAACTATGACCAACTCCTCTAGCCCACTGAATCTTGTTGACCTTTTAAAGTTTACTTTGTTTTGGTTATCTTGTTCCTGAGTAAGTACAGGGACAGACATTTCAAAAATGTTTCATAGCCTCATAAAGAGGCCTCTGGCTTCTTTATGTATGTCACAGCCCCCAAGGCATAAGGAAGAACTTCAAGTTGGTAAGGATTTCTCCCTAAAAGTGGGAGGGATAGAATGTTCAGGGAAGCTTATAAACAGCATTCCTAGAAGAAAGCATAAATGATTCATAAGAAATTTTTCATCAATCCAATATCCCCAAATTGTACAAATATTAAAAGTGCCCCAAGTATGCAACAAGTGGAGATGAAAACCAAAGGTGCCCTGGCATCCATCATGTGGCTCAGCTTTGCTGGATCTTTGCCAAGCAGCTGTGTTGGCTTTATGACTTTTGCCATTCCCATCAGGTATGGCTGTGCCAAGTCATTCTTCACTTGGTTGATTGTTTTTAACTATACAGAAGCATTTTGGTTTTTTGAAGTCCTGCTGTCAACTATTGGCCTTGATTCTTGGGTAACTTTGTTCCTATTCAGAAAATTCTTCCCTAAATCTGTATCATATAGGCTATAGCTTATCTTTTCTTCTAGCCTTTTCAGTGTTTTTGGTTTCATGTTTAGGTATTTTATCCATTTGTGTTTAGTTTCTGTGCAAGATGATAAATATGAGTCTAGTTTCATTCTGCTGTCTGTGGACATCTAGTTTTCCCAGTGCTATTGAAGATGCTTTATTTCATTTACCTTATGTTTTTGGCATCTTTGTCAAGTATTAAGTGACTGAAGTTGTGTATACTCGTGACTGGATCTTCAGTTTTGTTTCACTGATCTACACATCTGTGTTTATGTTAGTACCATATTATTTTCAATACTACGGCTCTGTTATATATACTAAGGTCTGGAATGGTAATCCTTCAGTTTTGCTCAATTCTTTTGTCTATCTGGGGTCTTTGGTAGCTCCATATGAATTTTATGATAGTTTTTTTTTTCTATTTCTGTGGTGAATGTGATGGAGATTTTGATTAGGATGACATTGAATACATAAATAACATGGGCAAAATGGTCATTTCACAATACTAATTCTATCAGTCCATGAGCTTGGGATGGTTTTCATTTTCCAGTGTCTTTCTCTCTGTCATTTTTTTAGAGATTTTAGAGTTTCCATTGTAGAGGTCCTTCACTTCCTTGCTTAGGTTCATTCCTAGATATTTTATTTTATTTGAGGCTATTGTGAATGGAAATATGCCCATGATCTCTTTCTCTGTATTTTTATTGTTGGTATATAGAAAAACCTTTGATTTGTGCAAGTTGATTATAGTACTAGAGGTATACATAGGGGATGTCTGGTAAGTTAGTCACAGCTCAAATTCAAGATTATGGATTTGCATTGGAAAGCAGATGACAGGATGCTTTTGGGTCCTAGAAAACCATCTAATTATGGGATATTAAATATGATGACAATTTCCTATTATGAGGTGACTTTTTTTGGACCACAAGTAAGACAACTGAATGCACACAATAAGCCATCATGTAGTAGAAATGGTGTTTCTATAATGGAATGAGTCTAGCGAGCCTTGTGCCAGTCACATGTGACATGGTACCTAACTTTGCTGTACTTAGGCCTTTTCCTCAGTACAGACCTCTGACTTCATGCTAGGTAATAAGTTAAGGGAGAGCCCTAAGCTCAGCTGAAGGCTGAAGAAGGTAAGCAGGTCTATTCTATGGACCGACTGAGTAAATGGTTTTAGTTAAATCTGAAAACTACTGTGAAAACCTAATTCTTCTTGATTGTGGCCCTGAAATACAGATGTCATGGGTACATGTTCAGTGGCTGGGCTTTCAGCACTATGTTTGATCTTCAAATGGGCACTGAGGAGTTGGGCGCAGTAATGCAGTCCTAGATCCCCAGCTGTGGAAGCTGGAAGCTCAAAACATTGATCTACAAAAGTGAGTTCAAGGGCAGCCTGGGCAACTTAGAGATGGTGTCTAAATTATTTTTAAAGGACTAGCAATATAGCTTAGTTGTAACACACTCATTTACTATGCAGAAGGTTTGAGAGTCAATTCAAGTGTAATACATAGGATGTTTAGCCTTATGGTGGGCTACAAGCCTCTATCTCAGTGATTCCACAATGGGTCTCTGAGTGGGATTAAAAAGGAAAACCTGGCAGGTATAAAGGTCAAACATAGGTATAAAGGTCAAACATAGGCCCACAGCAAGAGCTTTTTAGCAGTATTTGGTGGTCTATGTTTAAATCCCAAATTGTCAAAGTGTGAGTCACAGACTAAAGAGATGCTGAAACATAATGGCTTCCCTCGTTCATAGTAACTAGTCACACATTTGGACTAGTTAGAGGAGTTAGGGGGATGTTTTTTTATAGCTTCTGCTCTGAAAGGTGAAGAAAGTAGTCCTTACTGAGACTGTGTGTGCTCCATTTGCCTTTCTTTCTCTCCTGACTTGAATAATACCATTATCCAAAGCCTCGCTGAAGAAATGGTCTACAAAACAAGATCCTGTAGCATCTTGCCATGGATTAGAAGGACCACTTTATCACACAGGGGTCTGATCATGTCACCTGATAGAGTCTACTCATTCTACTATGCATCATATGGAAGTGCCTAGTCCAGCTCAACATGGAAATTGATTCTTTTTTTTTTTTTTTTTTTTTTTGGGTTTTTCGAGACAGGGTTTCTCTGTGTAGCTTTGCGCCTTTCCTGGGACTCACTTGGTAGCCCAGGCTGGCCTCGAACTCACAGAGATCCGCCTGCCTCTGCCTCCCGAGTGCTGGGATTAAAGGCATGCGCCACCACCGCCCGGCGGAAATTGATTCTTAATAGGCCATTTAATACATCAATTCAGAATTAGCATTGTTCAGATTTGGGGCTTCTCAACAGGCAGAGTATCTATCACATGCTATGGTACTGCTCCCGGCTGCCATGAATGTGTGCCAAAGCCAAGAGGTAGGAAGGTAAACACTAAGAACACACATGATTTCTAGATTGAGGGTTATAAATGGAGGCAGAATTTTTCTGTCCCAACCACCCAGTCCCAAATAAACACACAAAAGCTTATATTAATCACAAAATGCTCAGCCAATAGCTCAGGCTAATTATTAACTAGCTCTTACTTTTAAATTAACCCATTTTTATTAATCTAGGTGTTGCCACATGGCCCCATGGCCCCATGACTTTACAGGTCTTCTGGCATCTTGCTCCTTGGTTGGCTCACTTGTGTCTCTCTCAACTCCTCCCTTCTTTATCCCAGCCCTCAGTTTTATTGTACCGACTAATGTTATCCTGCCTTGCTATAGGCCAAAACAGCTTTATTATTAACCAATGAGAGTAATAATACATATTCACAGCATACAGAAGGCTCATTTCACAGCATACAGAAGGATCATCCCACAGCAGAGGGGTGCTTCCATGTGTCAGTTAGTCAGTACAATCAGGAAATCAGAAGTTGAAGGTGCTTTTACAGTCTGTATGTCTGCAAATCAAGCAAAAAACTGAGGTCCCAGGTGAAAATGAGTAAAAAGTATTGCCTGCTTAGCTAAAGAATGGAAAGTTGTGACACAGAAGTAGGACAGAGAAAATGTAACTAAGAAGACTTACTGTGTCTTTGCTTAGCACTTTCATTCCAGATTATGCCTCGAAACCGGCCATTGTAGTAAGCATAGCCTGACATGGGCACAGTAAACAAGGTTAAATAACTTTAGAGTGGTGATCCTCGTCATCCACTGGGAAGGAAACATATATCTGCAGAATTGCCAATTGAAATGAAGGAGCTCTACCATGCATAATACAGGAAGTTCATAATAAATGTCAAATGTATAGCCTGGGAGTCACATGTAGACGAATGAAACTATATCTCTCACGCTATACAAAAATCAATTTTAAATGGATCAAGGATCTTAATTTAAGAATCAAAACTCTAAAATTGGGAGAAAAGAATATAGCAATACCCTCTATGATGTAGGGAAAGGCAAGGATTTTCTGACTATTGCTCAAGCAATAATACCAAGAACTCACAAATGAAATTGCATCAAATTTAAGACTTTTGTCTAATCTTACTGTTCTATTACTATGAAGAGATACTATAACCAAGGCAACTCTTATAAGAGAACACATATAATTGGGGGCTTGCTTACAGTTTTAGAGGGTTAGTCCATGATCATCATGATGGATACAGTACTGAAGCAGTAGCTTTATATCCTAATCTACAGGCAACAGGCAGAGAGAGAGAGAGGGAAAGAGAGAGAGAGAGAGAGAGAGAGAGAGAGAGAGAGAGAGAGAGAGAGAGAGAGAGAGAGAGACTGGGCCTAGCATGGGCTTTTGAAATCTCAAACACCACTCCCAGTGATACACCTCCTCTAATAAGGAATGCCATTCCTAATCTTTCCAAATAGTTCTACTAAGTGGGGACCAAGCATTCAAATATATGAGCCTATGAGAATCATTCTCATTCAAACTACCACAGGTTCTAAAGAGGAAAGCAAAAAATTAATTGAGTGACAGATTACAGAATGGGAAGGAACCTTTTCTAAGTACTCTGACAAAGGATATTATCCTGAATACATAAAGAATTCAGAAATACCAACCACCCCCCCAAAAAAAACACAGTCAATAAATATGCTAACAGAAAGCTCCCAGAAGATAAAGTGAAAGTCCCAATAAACATATTACAAAATGTTCAATATTTGTATTAGTCGGTGTTCTTTAAAGGAACAGAACTGATGGAATGAATCTCATCCCTCCCTCCCTCCCTCCCTGTCTCTCTCTGTCTTTGTCTCTGTCTCTGTCTCCCTGTCTCTGTCTCTGTCTCTCTCTGTCTCTGTCTCTCTCTGTCTCTCTGTCTCTCTCTGTCTCTGTCTCTCTCTCTGTCTCTCTATCTCTCTGTCTCTGTCTCTCTGTCTCTCTCTCTCTCTGTGTGTGTGTGTGTGTGTGTGTGTGTGTGTGTGTGTGTGTGTGTGTGTGTGTATGATTCATTTAGAGTGGTTTACAGGATGTGGTCTGGAAGTCTACCATTGGCTGTCTCCCAACGGAAAGGCTAAGAATATGCTTGTTGTTCACTCCATGAGACTGCATCTCTCAGCAGTTCAATTCTGCTCCTGGGGTTCCTTGGAAATTCCTAAAGAGGTGCTGGTATTCAGTCTATGGTGGGATGCTGAAAAAGCAGGCTCTAGTGAAGGAATGTTTCACAGCAGGATAGATGGACTTGTAAGCAAGAGTAAGTGCAAGAAAATAAAAAGCAAAAATTTCTTCTGTCATGTCCTTTATGTGGGACCTTAAAAGGTCTGACCAAAAGGTGTGGTCCAGAGTTAGGGTGGGTCTTTCCCCCTCAAATGATCTAATAAAGAAAATCTCTCACAAGCACACCCCATTTCTAGGTTTTAGTTGATTACCTCTGTAGTCAAGTTGACAGGCAAGTTTAACCATCACAGCATTGTTTGCTACCAGGGAAATGTACCTGTAAATCAAACAGAAAATCATGTTTCTGAGAGGGCTGGAGAGACAGCTCAGCAGATAAGTGTTATGGGATAATCTTTTTGTATGCTATGAAGACATGTCTCTGCCTAAGGTGCCTTCTGATTGGTTTAATAAAGAGCTGAATGTCCAATAGGTAGGCAGGAGAGAATAGGCAGGACTTCTGGGGAGAGAAAGGACTAGAGAAGAATATGAAGCATGTAGGATTAAGCCAGCAAGTCACGGAGAAAGTTAGACTGATAGAATGGAGGAGAGGTAGAAATCCATTATGTCAAAATATAGATTAATAGAAATGGGTTCAGTTATAAAAGCTAGCTGGAAACAAGCCTAACCTAAGGCCAAGCTTTCATAATTAATAATAATCTCCATGTCATTATTTGGGGGCCAGAGGTCCCAAAAAGCAAAGTCTGACAACAGATAAGAGCACTTTCTGCTCTTGCAGAGGACCTGGATTTGGTTCCCATTACCCACATCAGAAGGCTTACAACCATCTGTAACTACAGATCTAGGGGATCAGACACACTATAGTGTCCATTGGCACATGTCTTTAGGTAGCACACACAACAAGTAGATACACACACATACATGGATAAAAATAATGAATCCCCCTCCTAAAAAAAAAACAAAAAACAAAAAAACCGTGAAATTCCATCCCACCGATGTCAGGATGCTTATCATTGAGAAGGTACTACTAACAAATATTGGTAACAATGTAGGGGAAAAGGACCTTAATCCACTGCTAATGTGAATGTAAATAAGTCCAGCTACTATGGAAATAAAACTACAAAATGACATAGCTATGCCACTCACGGATCTGCATCAGAAGGATTCTAAGTCATCATACCACAGGCACTTGTACATTGATATTCTGGGAGTACTGCTAACAATAACCAAGTTATAAAATCAACTTATGTGTCCACCAGCAGATTAACTGGTAAAGAAAAGGATGTGTATACGTGCAAAGAAAGATGAAAGTAAGTCATTTTCAGAAAAATTAGGTATAACTAGAGAGCCTATCAAGTGAAGTAAGTCAGAATGTCTTCTGTCGTTTGTAAGTACTAGGTTTACTCTAGATATAAACATTCACATACCTATGTGTGTACATATGCCATAAGTAGAAGTACAACTGTCTGGGGGGAGGGAAGGGGAACTAGTAACAGAGAGAGAAGCAGCAAGGGTCTTGCCATAGTCCATCCCATGAAAATAACTTTATGAAGTCCATCATTATGTACAATGAATATATGCCAAAGAAAATTGGTGAAGGCCTCTCTTCTTCAAATTAAGCTAAAACATCCGAAAATAATATTATCTTGTTTCTTCTTTGTGTAGTTTCCTGATAGGAATATTTTTTTTTCCAAGTTCATACATCAGTGCCGGTATTTTCAGGAGCAGGTATGGCGTCCCAGCTCCTCATCAAGGGTCACAATGTGACACAGTACTTGTGTCCCACCTTCAGCAAGCTTTTTGAAAACCTTAGAGTTGATCTTACTTCTACAATTTAGAGTAGGCCTTAGCTCTACTCCACATTTAATGTCTTTGTCCCACCAGAAGCATTTGGGATCTTCTACTCCAAATGTAAACTTCTCCTTCCGATGCTTACTAAATTCATTCTTGCCTTTTGAGCCTCAATGTAAACAAGCCAAGCAGAGCATGTCCTGGCACCACCTTGAAATTAAGTATCTTGATTATTGTAGCTGGCAATATTTTATATTTTTACTGTCTCTCTTGTCATGATTTGTGTGTGTGCATGTGTTTGTGCTTGTATATGTGTTTTGTGTGTGTGTGTATGCTTGTGGGTATGTGTTTGTATATGTGTATGTGTTTATGTTTGCTTGTATGTGTGTTTGTGTGTATGTGTGTGTGTGATTGTTTGTGTTTTTATGTGTGTGTGTTTGTGTGTTTATATGCGTGTGTATGGTAACTAACATCTGCCATTGTAGCTCAGCTCAGAGATCAAGCATCATACATGATAAGTTATTAAACAAATTAAAAGCTTATGGAAAACAATCAATGAAGATTTGGTGAAGAAAGAAATAAAAATAATTAAAAGAATAGAATTTTAAAAGCCCTCCTAGTCTTGTGATGGATTACCTAGGTTAGATACCTCATAGGAAGGAGCAAGTATGCTTTTCATTTTATTTTATCTGGTTTTGGCAGGACTGTAGCGTAGAATATCTTTTTAAATGTGATGCATAAAATATTTAAATTCCACAAATAAGCATTTCTTCTCTCTTTTATTCTGTAAGCTATAAATATTTAGTGCTTTATTCTTTTCATATTTTCTAGCATAAGCTAATTTCTCTTCTCTACAAACAGATAAGCAGGGAGAGAATCAGTGTGAATGGTTGGTGTTAGCATTTGTGCTTCCTAATCTTGGCTAAGCACTTGCATCCATCGAGGCCATGTGTTTTCTTTCAGCTCTCTCCTATTTGTTTCATTTCCTTTCTCTATGATAATTTTTCTTTGGACTTATTTTCTTCTCTTTACAATGCAGAGAGAGGCAAGGAAGCCAGTAAATATCATTAACAAGTTAAATGTCGTACTACGCAGTTGAAAGCAGAATAATGAGCTATGTTTATGATTTGCTTTTGTTTTTCTTTTTCAGTTTTTTATTTTCTATGTCAGTATCATTATAATTTCCTCTTTTTCTTTAACCACTTCCACTAAATGCCAACTTAACCTATTTCCCATGTCATGTCACATGTTGTGAATCTTCAACTAAACCAGATGCTCAATTCATTTAGGATCCACTGAATGAATATTGGTTGAATGAATGAATGAATTGGTGATTGTTTATTGCGATTATGTGTTGACTCCTAAATGAATTGACTTGGTTCAAATGCTTCTTTATGAACTAAGAATACAGTAGATGACAAAATGGGGACCTTGTCATCATGAAGTTTATATTTTTTAGCAGAAGTATAGAAAAAAGATAATATAAACAACCATATCAACACAGTATATGTGGACTCCAGAAAAATTGTAAAAGATATTAACTATAAATGGCTGCAGGCAATTCTATGAGAATGATTTCTACTTTGAGCACAGCCAAGATTTTAACTGTGTTAGATTCTTTTAGAAGAAGGAGACAGGGAAAGAGGCAAGAATGAAGGAAGGGAGAGAGACATAATAAGGAATTGTCTAATGTAATGAGTATGTGCTGGTAAATAGGAAACTTTCAGGACAGCTTGCCAAGTGTGGTAAGAGTTAATATTGCAATTTTGTGTTACATGCAAGTCTGAAGACAGAATCCCTCCTTCCATGAGGGAAGTCAACCTCTTTTAACACTGACTTCTAATTGGATGAGGTCTGAAAGATGACCTCTGATTGGATGAGTTCTATCTGTGTTTTGGAGAGAAATTTGCTCTACTCAGAGTCACCAATTTAAATGTCGATCATACCACCATTTAGACTAGTTTTTGACTTGACAACTGAATGTTATAGCCTAGCCAAAGTGACACATAAAATAACACAGTCATATTTGAGGGGGAAAAATTGCAAAATGTTGCAAAGAGGACTTTTGAGTATCATGTGGCAAGGATGGGAAAAGGTTTTCTAGGCATGGAAAATAGCTCCATGGTAATGTATTCCAGGGACAGAAAAGAAGAAGATGTAGATGAACTAAGGATGTGTGCACATGAGGAGTCACCAAGGAGGAAGAGAGAGAAAGGGAGGAAGAAGGTGGGGAGAAATTGGACTATGAGTTTTGCAAGGGCAGCACCAGTTCTGGATTTTGGCTTGAGGCGTAGTCAGATGTGATTTCACCTTTCTCAAGGATCATTTTGAGTGGTAAGTAAAAAATAGTGAAGTGTAGGACTGAGGTTTATAGACCAGAGGATCCTTGATTTCACCAAAGTACTAAAGTTCTGCCTCCATCCATGTCAGAGTTCTGCTTGTGACTAGGAGTTACACCCCAACAGTCCCAGTCAGAGTTTACCATGGGCCCAAGGTACCCCAGTGGACCCAGAGTTCACAGAAAGACTGAAGTTCTAACTCAGGCATTTCACAGAATTCAGTGTGTGAGCAGGCTTTCGATTCTTGCAGGTCACCTTGTTGACCAATATATGTCCCTGCCTAAATCCCACCGTCACCTAATCAAGATCAGATCATCTCAGTCACTCCATCTAGAAATCAATGTCAAGGTTCTTCAATCCAACTGAACTTCCTGCTGACTTCCCTCCAGGAAGACTATCAGAAACCAAAACAATCAAGTAGAATTAAAAGAAAGAAAAGTTAAAACTGGAAGTTAAGTCCATTCCAACAAAAACCAACCTAAAAAAAGGAATATGGAGAAATGAACTCCCCACTACACCCACGACCCCCATCCCCAACCTTTGGAGTATAAAAACACAGAGACAGAAATAACTCAATAATAGTGTCTCAGAAATAATTCTGAGAAATAATTCAAACTATACCTTTTAAAAGAATTATTGACCACATGGAAGAGTCAGACAACAGATTCATGAACTAAACAAATCTATGCAAGACCTTGACAAGACAATCTCCAAAGTGCATGAAACGTTATATTGAGAGAAAAATTCAAAATATGTAGGAAAAAATTATCAGTAAAATTTAAACATTTAAAAAATGCCTTAGTACTTCTTTAATAATTTAGAAGCTTAGCTGGTACGGCCTTGCCCTGAAGTCACCCATCTCTATGTTCCAGTGCTGAGCAGGAGGCCTCTTCTTTTTTTTTCTTTCTGTATTTTTTTTCATTTTTTAAATTTATTTATTAAATTTAATTTTACACATCAGCCATGGATTCTTAATACACTAATCACATATCTTTCAGTATAAACCTTGGCTTCAACATTAAGTTTGGTGGTGTTATTTGGTTCTTCAAACTGTACATTTCGTATTTTTTCCTACCCTACTTATTCTTTTTCATTGTAGACCTGCAAAACAGCCATTAATAATAATCATACCATAGATTTAGCATTTCGATACCTTGAAGTTTCATCTACCAAAGAAATTGCTTTTTAATCTGACCTCTGGCAAGTTCTTAGGACAGGGACAAAAGGTATGCAGATTCTTCACCAAACAGCAGGGGATTGATATTACAGTAATTGCTTCCTTTAGGAACCTCTTCAACCATACCTCCATAGTGAACTCTGCTCTCAGAGTTGTCTTCAAGATCCTGTGAGGATGTTCTCTTAAGTTCTGCTTTCAGCATTCCACCATCTTCTAGTTCGAAGTTCCAAAGTCTCCCATATTCCTTCAAAACTAAGAGTGAGGTTCTTCACAATATTCCACTCCCTGGTATCAATTTCTATATTAGTTACTTTCTGTTGCTATGGTAAGTCACCATGACCAAAGGCAGCTTAAGGAAAATAAAGTTCATTAGGGTTCCAGAAGAATAAGAGTCTATGGTAGAGTCTTGGCAGCAAGTGGCAGGCACGATGGCAAGAACTAGAAGCTGAGGGTTCTCACTTTGAATGACAAACAGGAAGTGGAGAGAATGGACTGAAATTGGCATCAGAATTTTTAATCTCAAAGTCCATCCTCAATGACATACTTCCTCCAACAAGGCTGAACCCAACCACATAAACCTCCCTAAACAGTGCCACCAAGTGGGAACCAAGTATTCAAAAATCACAAGACTCTAGGGGACATTACTCACTCAAACCGCAACAGTGTTCATAAAAGATTGGCCTATCCTTCTGTTTTTATTATTGTTGGTTTTTCCCTGGTTTGAGTATCAAGGTAATATTGGGTGCATAAAAAGATTTGGAAGGAATCATTCCATCCTTTTGTGTCTTAGAGAACAATTTGAGAAGTACTTTCATGATTTCTCCTTTGAAGGTCTGGTACAATTATGTGGTAAATCTACCTGGCCTTAGACTGCTTTTAGTTGAGGTTTTTAAAAGTAACACTTCCTTCTTATTTGCTGTAGTTGATCTATTTAGATTATTTATTTCACTGTGATTTGATTTTACTGAATAACTAGACATAAATCTGTGTCTTAGATTTTCCAGCTCAGTGTACTATAGGTTTTAAAAGTCTGCTCCTATGCTCCTTTGAATTTCTTTAGTATCTGTTGTATTGTTCATTTCTGTCTCCTCTTTCTTTTGGTTAATTTGACTAAAGTTTTGTCAATAGCGTTAATTTATTAAAAATAACCAACTTTTTATTTCATTGATTATTTTTATTGGTTGATTGGTTGTCTCTTGTGGGAGCCTGTGTAAGTAAGCTATGAATTCACTGTGAACTATGGATGGGGCACAGTGAAGAATGTTCTTCCCACAAAGTGGCCTTCTAGAAAGAATTGGATAAGCTATGATAAGTGAATGCACTTGAAAACAATCACATGAAAGGAATGCCCTGAAACATCCCCGTTGTCTCTGTGGGAAAGACAAAGGCCTGGGAGGAAAAGTCTTGGCTCCTTCACCTGGCCGAAGATAATATTCGTGAGAAATAATGCAGGTACATTCCCTCACAGTACTTATATATGCTTAAGCCACTGTAAATATTACCTCATGTCTTGCTTGCTTTAATAGTAAAAATGAGAAGTGCTTTGTTTGCACTACTTTTGTGCTCCATTGCCTCAAGCTCCTTGACCTCTCCATTCACATGGTTGGCATTTCCTTTGATTCGCAGAGACTAAGCTTTACTGATGGAGTGGGTAGACTGTCTCTATTATACATTGTCTGTATGTATATATGTATAATTTTTAAGCCCTTACCCCATCTCTGCCTAGCTGTTTCCATGTAAAATAAAAATAAGTTTTATTTCAGTTTTGCTTTTCTTCAAGGAGTCTATACCTTAATTAAATTCTGTTTTCATATCTTAAATAGCTTTCAATATTTCTTTCAGCTATTTGTGCTTTTGTGGTCTTTGTTCAAGCAATTATTCATGTCTTCTTTGAGTTCCTTGAACATATTTATAATTACTGTTTTAGAATCACTGTCTTATAAGTCATCTAAGTTGCTTTTCTCATGGAATATTGCAATTGGGGTGCTCATTTCTGAAGGAGACATGTTGTCTTTGTTATTCATATCATTTGTGTTTTGGCAATAGAACTAGACATGTGGAGTAATATTATTACTGGTCTTTCTTGGTGTGAATTTCTGGTCACACATTTGTTTAACTTGTCTTGGAGCCTTGTTTGTCATTTTGCTAACCAGCTGAATGGTGCATGGAGTTTAGGATTGATTGACATGCTTGTGTTGATGTGTTAAGGGTGTCAGAAGTGCTTTCAGTTCAGCTAGAGATAAGAACAGCTTCTAAGCTTAGAAGCAAACCTTCTGTGGGCTTAAAAGATCCCCATTGTCAGAAAACTGTGGAATGTTTGTCAGGTTCTCAAGTTGTCATTGAGTGGCAAGGACTACAGCAACAGTGAGGGTGGATGGTGCCCTGCAAGGGTAGACCATTCCCAGGTCAAGATGGTTGAGATGGAGGATAGTCCAGGGGTCCTTATCTGAGGTCACTGGTGTAAGAAGCCACATAGTAATGGGGTATCTTTTTAGGCGAGGTAGTGAATTGACTCTGCCCTTCCTGGCATAGAAGTTGTAGGACATCACATAGTCACTGGACCGAGCTGTGTGGGGGGTGGTTGATAGGCAGGTGGACTGGGACAGGGGGTGTCTATCTGGAGTCATGGTTATATGATGCCACATCATCCTTGAGAGGTCAGGTGGATGGCTGACAAGTAGGTGGGAATTTTGCCTCTGGGTATTCCTACCTGGGGTTCTGAGACAAACTCCATATGGTCTCAGAGCAACACAGTAGGTGAGTTGGCTGATGGGCAGGCAGACTGGCTCAGGGTGTCACTACTTGTGTTTCTAGGTTTGGATCCACTTGATGTCAGGGTTACATGACAGCTGATAGGTGGACATGCAGGCAGAGTAGGGCTGGTGGTTCTTAGCTGAGGTTCCGGGTCAGTCTTATCAAGTATTTATATTTATTTTCATTGGTGTTAATGCAGTGATTCGTGGTTTAAAAGGTACTAAGAACAGGGGACTCTTAAGTGTTCAGCCTTAAACGAGATACCTACACCACCACCTTTAAGACTCTGGGAGCATTCCAAGACTGGTGGCCCAAAGGACATGGCAGCCAGATGATTGGAAGGAAAGCTGTGACATGCTGTCTTAGGGGCATGACATGGTTATGGTACTCAGGAACTCACAATAGTCATATTAATCTGCATAAATTTTGTATAAGCCCATAGATACTCAATCATAAATGTGGGAGGAACTCATGGGGCCTTGCTCTTCCCAGGGGAATGAATAACAGTTGAGAACTGCTGGGAAAGAAATAGTCTTTGTCTTCAGTGATGTAGCCACTGCTGAGTTACTCATGGTTCAGGCCCTAGTTTAACTCAGTAGTTCATAAAGTAAAAAGGGAAACAAAACAAAAAGACATGAAAATAGGATGATGACTTGTGGATTTGCTCTGATGTGGAGGGTGTAAGGATAAGGATGAAGAAAGGAGAGGTAGAGGGATGTCTGTGACCAGAATATTCTATTTATACATATGTGTATGTATATATAAAGTTGTCAAAAGGGGAAATTAATTTTACAAAATAAAATATAATGGCTATTTGTCATGAACACAGGTACAGAAATAAAACAATATATTTGCAATTTAAGTATAAAATTAAAATTTTTTAATATTTTGTGATTACTTGAAGTTTATCTCAGGAATTCAGTTCCCTCAAAATTTTCAAACATGGATCAAGTTAATGAGACTAGCAGAACGAAAGGGGAAAACTATCTATGTGAAGGCCAATCTTAGCTGTTGACATCACACCTCTGGGGGAACTAGTGTGGTGGTATTCTAATTGTACTGAAATGTGATTTTGATTGTATGTTAATAAATAAAGTTACCCGGGGGTCAGAGCTATTAGAGCCATAGACAGAGTGTGGCGGTGGTGGCACACGCCTTTAATCCCATAGATCTCTATGTGTTCAGGGATACAGCCAGCATTGGAGACATATGCCTTTAAGACCTAGGGGGCTGTACATTCAGACAGTGACGAGGCAGTCACGTGTTTGGGTTTACAACCAATGAGAAGGCAGAATGACTGGAAAATCAATTTACAGACAGGAAGTAGCTCTCTTTCGGGAAGCTGGGACACCGCAGGCGGAAGGGTGAGATTTTAGCTCTGAGCTCTGACCTCTCGGCTTTCTCCTTTACATTGTTTCTGTGTTTCTTATTTAATAAGATGGTTAGTTACATCAACATCTGGCGCCCAACTTGACAAGAATCCATTAAAAACCGCTTGGCTTGGCGGCAGGTTCGCTTTCCCGCAAGGGCAGCAGACCGGGCGGCCGACGTCCTAGTCTGAGCGTCGGCTTCCTAGTCCGAGCGGCAGCCCCCTAGTCCTTGGCCTCAGGCCGGACTAACTGAGCTGCTTGCTTAAAAGCCTGCTTGCTTAAAGCCGGTGCTACAAACAACTCAGACCTGCCCTGCCGAACAGGGCCCTGCCTGTAAAGCCAACGCACGTGGTCGGAGCTTAAGGAAGCCAGACCCAAGCCTTGACTCGGCACAAGAGGAAACACGTGGCTGGATTTAAGCTTTAGACGGCTACGCTTTCTTGTGCGTTCTCTCTTTCCTCTCTCTCTCTCTCTCTCTCTCTCTCTCTCTCTCTCTCTCTCTCTGGATTTACACCTGGGACACTAGGTGGCTGCTTTGAAAATCCCCTTGGATTTCTACTGTTCTACGCAGATTTGGTAAGTCATAACATATCAGATATTTTAAAGGAAACTATCTAAAAGAGAATTTTTTCCACATTAAAAAACAAATGGGTTTTATGTGTGCATTGGAAGAAAATTGGTTTTTGTTTGAAATTTTAGGCAGTCTGATAATGGAACAACTATATAATATTAGTATTGGTGGAATTATGCAGCTTATCACTATACTAATCCACATTTTAATATTTAAAAAGATAATCAATTTAAGTGCCAGGATAACAGCTTTAGAAGAACTTGTTAAACCTGTAAAAATTCAGACAGAAGAAATTAACAGTGAAGTTGTTTCAAGTCGGGATCATAAGGTTGCAGAAAGAAAGCCTGTTTTCACACAGTCACCCTTAATTTATCCTGTAACCGTACAGCAGATGCCTGATCAAATGGCTACACAAAATATTTGGGCTCCAATTGAAATGTTGGATTTAAAAAGGTTTAAGGAGGCAATAGTATCTTATGGCATGCATTCCCCATATGTAAAGCAAATGTTAAACTCTTGGTCAACATATAATAGGATAGTACCACAGGACTGGCGGGATCTTGCACAAGGTGTTCTGGAACCCAGCCAGAGACTTCAATTTCTGACCTGGTTTAAGGAGGAGGCTAAAAACATAGAAAAACAATGGAGGGATAAAGGAATACAAGTATGCCAGGATCAGCTTATTGGAGAAGGCCAATATGCTTCAGTACAAACACAATGTTTATATGATGTCCAAACCTTAATTTTATGTCGAATGGCAGCCTTGAATGCATGGGACAGAGTTGAGAAACCAGGAAAAAAATCTGAGTCATTTACAAAGGTGAGGCAAGGCCCAAAAGAGTCTTTTACAGATTTTTTACAAAGACTGGCTTCAGCAGTAAAGAGAATGGTCTCAGATTCAGAAGCTGGTAAGGCAATAATTGAATCTTTGGCCTTTGAGAATGCGAATGCAGCATGCAAAAGAATAATCAGGCCATTAAGGGCAAGATCTGCACCTATGGAAGATTGGATTAGAGAAACAATTAATGTTGAGGCTGATGAGCATGATGATACGTGGGTAGGAGAAATAATTTCAAAAGATTTGAGGAGTGTTAGATGTTTTGGATGAGGAAAGCAAGGACATTTGAAAAGGGACTGTAGACAGGTCATTCCAAGAAACAATGTTTCTTCAAGGAACAATGGCAACAGAATGCCCCTTCCTTCTGGAGTATGCAGAAGGTATGGTAAGGGAAAACACTGGACCAACGAATGTAGATCAACAAAGGACAGACAGGGTAATCCTTTGCCTCAGTCTTCGGGAAACTCCCAGAGGGGCCTCACGCAGGCCCCCATTGCAAATCCAGTTCAAACCTTTCCTGCAGCCATAGAGGAAATGCCTGCTCTGGAGAGCGATTAAAAACCAAATGCCTATTGGAATAAATCATGCTGGTCAGGATGATGAAACAGAGAGAATAGAAAATTCAGGAGAAAACATAAAGAAAATTTTTTGGCAAACTTCTATTAATGAACAAAGACCAAAATTAACAATAAAAATAAATGGTGTTTTGCTGTCTAGTCTGGTAGACACAGGTGCGGACGTTACCATAATTGCACCAGAATTTTGGCATCCAACTTGGCCTCTTCAGGAGGTAAACGTTCAACTGTTAGGAATTGGGACATTATCTCAGGTGAAACAGAGTGCAAGATGGCTCGAATGTATAGGTCCAGAAGGACAGAGAGGAAAATTAAAACCATATGTGGCTAACATAACTATGAACCTGTGGGGTTGAGACTTGTTGCAACAATGGAATACTCAGATTAACATCCCTCCAATCTCAGAAACAAATCATAAACTAGCACATGTTACTGAGAGAAATATTAGAAGATATTGTTCTAATGAGTGGTCACCAGCCATCCATATTATACAAGAACAGGGCACAATAACTGATGATCTTTCAAAGACACCAACAGCTCTACCTTTAAAATGGTTAACAGACAAGCCTGTATGGGTCCAACAATGGCCTTTAACAACAGAGAAACTCCAGGCTTTAGAAGAGCTGGTAGAAGAACAGTTAAATGCTCAGCATATTGAAGAATCAACCAGCCCTTGGAATTCTCCTGTATTTGTTATTAAAAAGAAATCTGGTAAATGGAGAATGGTAACAGACCTTAGAGCAATTAACAAAGTAATTCAGCCAATGGGCTCTCTACAATCTGGGATGCCTTTGCCTACTCTGTTACCAAAAGGATGGCCTCTCATAGTTATTGATTTAAAAGACTGTTTCTTTTCAATACCCTTACAAGAAAAAGACAAAGAAAGATTTGCTTTTACAGTACCTACTTATAATAATTCTCAACCAGTTAAAAGATTTCAATGGATGGTCCTCCCACAAGGAATGTTGAATAGCCCAACTCTGTGCCAATACTTTGTACAACAGCCATTGGAAGTGATACGTAAAAAATTTCCTAAATCTATAATTTATCATTATATGTATGATATTTTACTAGCTGACTCAAATGCAGATACTTTAGAAATGATGTTTGAAGAAGTAAAGGAAATTTTGCCTTGCTGGGGATTACAAATTGCTCCTGAAAAGATACAAAGAGGAGATTCTATTAATTATTTAGGATATAAAATAGAGCTACAAAAAATTAGACCCCAAAAGGTGCAAATTCGGAGAGATAGACTACAGACTCTTAATGACTTTCAAAGATTATTTGGAGATATTTCTCATCTACGAACTATTGTTGGGGTAAAAAATGATGAACTGACTAATTTGTTCAAAACCTTAGAAGGTGACAAGGACTTAAATAGTCCAAGAGAATTATCACCTGAAGCTGAGAAAGAATTGGCCTTGGTAGAAAAGAAAGTGCATGAAGGACACGTAGATCGTATTAATCCAAAGCTGGATTGCATTTTGGTTATTTTACCTTCTAGGCGTTCTCCTACTGGAATATTAATGCAGAGGGAAGATATTATATTGGAATGGATATTTTTACCAAATAAACCAAATAAAAAATTAAAAACTTATGTGGAAAAAATCTCTGACTTGATTTACAAAGGAAAACTGAGACTTCGTCAATTAGCAGGCATAGACCCAGCAGAAATTGTCGTACCATTAACTAAGGAGGACATTGAAAAATTATGGACAGAAAGTGAACCTTGGCAAAGAGCTTGCAGTAATTTTTTGGGAGAAATTAACAGCAAATATCCCAAAAGCAATAGAATTGATCTTATAAAGAGAGCTGATTGGATCTTGCCTCGAATTGTACGGCAAAACCAATATCTGGAGTTCATACATTTTATACAGATGCCAACAAAGAAGGAAAGGCAGGTTACAAATCAGAAAATTTAAGTAAAGTGGTTCAAAGTCCGTATAATTCAGTTCAAAAATCAGAATTGTATGCTATTTTGTTGGTATTAATGGATTTTTCAGAACCTCTCAACATAGTAACTGACTCTCAGTATGCTGAAAGAGTGGTGTTACATATTGAGACAGCAGAATTTATCCCTGAGGCTTCAGAATTAACTTCACTATTTATTCAATTACAAGATACAATTAGGAAAAGGAATCATCCTTTATATATAACTCACATTCGATCCCATACTGGTCTGCCAGGCCCTCTGGCACAAGGCAATGATGAGATTGATAAATTATTAATAGGAAATGTGCTGGAGGCCTCAGAATTTCATAAAAAACATCATGTCAATAGTAAAGTTTTAAAAAAGGATTTTTCCATAACCTGGCAACAAGCCAAAGAAATAGTAAAGAAATGTCCTACTTGTTCCTTCTACAATCAAACGCCATTACCAGCAGGATGTAACCCAAAGGGTACTCAGAAAAATGAAATCTGGCAGATGGACGTGTTTCACTTTGCAGAATTTGGGAAATTGAAATATGTACACCACACCATCGATACTTATTCAGGATTTCAATGGGCAACTGCTTTGAGTTCTGAAAAAGCTGATTCTGTAATCACTCATTTGCTAGAAGTTATGGCCATCATGGGTATACCTGCACAAATCAAAACTGACAATGCTCCATCATATGTCTCTGTTAAAATGAAACAGTTTTTTGCTTATTACAATATAAAGCATATTACAGGCATACCACATAATCCAACAGGTCAAGCAGTTATAGAAAGATCAAACAGAACTCTAAAGGATATGCTAAATAAACAGAAATGGGTAACAAAAACTCCCAGAAATAGACTGCATAATGCTCTTCTAACTTTGAATTTTCTGAATGCCAATGAGAAAGGAACAACAGCTGCAGAGAGACATTGGATAATAGAAAAAACTACAGAATTAAATCAGCCCATATACTTTAAGGATGTGCTGACCTCAGAATGGAAACCAGGGTATGTATTACATTGGGGACGAGGTTTTGCTTTTGTTTCTACAGGAGAAGATAAGCTGTGGGTACCATCAAAATTGATAAAGGTTCGATTTGAACAAGAGAGACCTCTTAATTAGAGGAGGTGATAGTTCATCAACCAGCATGAACATCCAATTTAAACTAACTTGTATCAATAACACATGCCTTTTCATTTAATCAGATAATAACTTGTCAAAAGGAAACATCCCCAAAATTAGTCTTGGGGAAAGGTTTTTGTTTTTGTCTTTTAGGAGAATGAAGGTTAAGAAATCTGAAGAACTCCCAGCCTGCCCCCGACTACTTCCCTTCTGGACCAGAGGTGAGTGCCTGGGTCCAGCCAGGACCCCATCCCTGGCCACCAGCCACTCCTGAGAGGCCTGCCCAACTTGGCACCAGGTTCTGGCCACCGGGCAGCTCCCCTTCTAGCCCCACCGGGAGGGATCCCCATTTCCAAGCCCCCAGCAGCCCCTGCAGTCTCCGCGCCCTGCCCCCACGCCCATCTGCCCAAGACCCCACCCACTTCCTGAGACTTAGAGACCGGCCCCCAGCTCCCAGCCTGCCCCCGACGACTTCCCTTCTGGACCAGAGGTGAGTGCCTGGGTCCAGCCAGGACCCCATCCCTGGCCACCAGCCACTCCTGAGAAGCCTGCCCAACTTGGCACCAGGTTCTGGCCACCGGGCAGCTCCCCTTCTAGCCCCACCGGGAGGGATACCCATTTCCAAGCCCCCGGCAGCCCCTGCAGTCTCCGCGCCCTGCCCCCACGCCCATCTGCCCAAGACCCCACCCACTTCCTGAGACTTAGAGACCGGCTCCCAGCTCCCAGCCTGCCCCCGACAACTTCCCTTCTGGACCAGAGGTGAGTGCCTGGGTCCAGCCCGGACCTCATCCCTGGCCACCAGCCACCCCGGGAGGACCTGCCCAGCTTGGCGCCGGGTTCTGGCCACCGGGCAGCTCCCCTTCTAGCCCCACCGGGAGGGATCCCCATTTCCAAGCCCCCGGCAGCCCCTGCAGTCTCCGCGCCCTGCCCCCACGCCCATCTGCCCAAGACCCCACCCACTTCCTGAGACTTAGAGACCGGCCCACAGCTCCCAGCCTGCCCCCGACGACTTCCCTTCTGGACCAGAGGTGAGTGCCTGGGTCCAACCCGGACCGCATCCCTGGCCACCAGCCACCCCGGGAGGACCTGCCCAGCTTGGCGCCGGGTTCTGGCCACCGGGCAGCTCCCCTTCTAGCCCCACCGGGAGGGATACCCATTTCCAAGCCCCCGGCAGCCCCTGCAGTCTCCGCGCCCTGCCCCCACGCTCATCTGCCCAAGACCCCACCCACTTCCTGAGACTTAGAGACCGGCCCCCAGCTCCCAGCCTGCCCCCGAAGACTTCCCTTCTGGACCAGAGGTGAGTACCCGGGTCCAACCCGGACCGCATCCCTGGCCACCAGCCACCCCGGGAGGACCTGCCCAGCTTGGCGCCGGGTTCTGGCCACCGGGCAGCTCCCCTTCTAGCCCCACCGGGAGGGATCCCCATTTCCAAGCCCCCGGCAGCCCCTGCAGTCTCCGCGCCCTGCCCCCACGCCCATCTGCCCAAGACCCCACCCACTTCCTGAGACTTAGAGACCGGCCCCCAGCTCCCAGCCTGTCCCCGACTGCCATTCTGGACCAGAGCTTGCCCCTGACTTCCCTTCTGGACCAAAGAGTTGGACAAGAGAACTCCCTTTTGGACAAGAGAGAGAGTCCTCCTGAGTCTGTCAGATCTTTGTGAAACAAGTCCACTGATAAGACCAAGAAGGAATCACAAGGAGATGGGCAGACGTCAAAGCAGAAGTACATACAGCAAAATGAAGAGCAATACAGCATCACCAGAACCTAGCTCGCCTCCAACATCTAGACCTGAACACCAAAAATTGGAAGAAGCAGAAGAAAGTAGCCTTATGAGTAACTTCATGAAGAAGGTAGAGGCGTATATAGAGGAAAAGACAAGAAAATTGGAAGAACGCTGTAAACAACTAGAGGAAAGGGCAAACAAATTAGAAGAAAACAATAAAGCCCTCCAAGAAAACAATAAAGTCCTGGAAGAAAACATTAAAATCCTGGAAGAAAACAATAAAGCACTGAAAGAAAATCATGAAAAAGCAATGAAACAAACAAAGGAAACAGTCCAAGATCTGAAAAGGGAAATTGAAAAAATGAAAAAGACACAAACAGAGGGAATGCTGGAAATAGAAAACCTGAGTAAAAGATCAGGAACTTCGGATGCAAGTATAACCAACAGAATGCAAGAGATGGAAGAGAGGATTTCTGGCATTGAAGATACAATAGAAGAAATAGTTCCATCAGTCGAAGGAAACACTAAAGCCAACAAAGTCATGAACCAAAATGTCCAAGAAATCTGGGACACCATAAAAAGACCAAACTTACGAATTATAGGGATAGAAGAAGGTGAAGAATACCAACTCAAAGGCACAGAAAATATATTCAACAAAATTATAGAAGAAAACTTTCCCAACTTAAAGAAGGAAATGCCTATGAAGATACAAGAAGCCTATAGAACACCAAACAGACTAGACCCCCAAAAAAAGTCCCCTCGACACATAATAATTAAACAACTAAATGTACAGAATAAAGAAAGAATATTAAGAGCAGCCAAGGAAAAAGGCCAAGTGACCTATAAAGGTAAACCCATCAGAATAACACCCGATTTCTCAATGGAGACTTTGAAAGCCAGAAGGACCTGGACAGATGTAATCCAGACACTAAGAGACCATGGATGTCAGCCCAGACTAATATACCCAGCAAAACTTTCAATCATCATAGACGGAAGGAACAAGACATTCGAAGACAAAACCAGATTTAAACAATACCTATCCACAAACCCAGCCCTACAGAAAGCACTAGAAGGAAAATTCCAACCGAGGGAAGTCAGATACACACTTGAAAACACAGGCAATAGATAAAGCCACAACAGTAAACCCCAAAGAAGAGAAGTACACACACACTACAACCAAAAATAACAGAGATGAAGAATCACTGGTCATTAATATCCCTTAATATCAACGGACTTAATTCACCTATAAAAAGACATAGACTTACAGAATGGATACGAAAGCAGGACCCATCCTTCTGCTGCATACAAGAAACACATCTCAAATTCAAAGATAGACACTACCTAAGAATAAAAGGCTGGGAAAAGACTTTTCAATCAAATGGTCTTAAGAAACAAGCAGGGGTAGCCATCCTGATATCCAACAAAATAGACTTCAAACTAAAATCAATCAAAAGAGATCAAGAAGGACATTACATCCTCGTCACAGGAAAGATCGACCAAGATGAAGTTTCAATTCTGAACATATATGCCCCAAACATAAGAGCACCCACATATGTAAAAGAAACATTACTAAAGCTTAAACCACATATAAAACCCCACACATTAATAGTGGGAGATCTCAACACCCCACTTTCACCACTGGACAGATCTCCCAAATCGAAACTTAACAGAGAAATAAAGGACTTAACTGATGTCATGACCCAATTGGACCTAATAGATATCTACAGAACATTCCATCCTAACAAGAAAGAATATACTTTCTTCTCAGCACCCCATGGAACTTTCTCTAAAATCGACCACATACTTGGCCACAAAGCAAATCTCAACAGATACAAAACAATCAGAATAACCTCCTGTGTTCTATCAGATCACCATGGTTTAAAGCTAGATTTCAACAACAACAAAAACTACAGAAAACCTACAACCTCATGGAAACTGAATAATGCTCAACTGAATCACCAATGGGTTAAGGAAGAAATAAAGAAAGAAATTAAAGACTTCCTAGAGATCAATGAAAATGAAGACACCACATACCCAAACTTATGGGACACTATGAAAGCAGTGCTAAGAGGGAAATTCATAGCACTAAATGCCCACATAAAGAAGTTGGAGAAATCGCACACTAGTGAATTAACAGCACATCTGAAAGCTCTAGAACAAGAAGAAGCAAAGTCTCCCAGGAAGAATAGACGCCAGGAAATTATCAAAGTGAGAGGTGAAATTAATAAATTAGAAACTAAGAGAATAATACAAAAAATTAATGAAACAAAGAGTTGGTTCTTTGAGAAAATCAACAAGATAGACAAGCCCTTATCCAAACTAACCAAAAGACAGAGAGAGAGAATCCAAATCAACAAAATCAGAAATGAAAAGGGGGACATAACAACAGACATTGAGGAAATCCAGAGAATTATAAGGTCATATTTCAAAAACCTCTACTCCACAAAACTGGAAAACCTAAAAGAAATGGACATTTTTCTGGATAGATACCACATACCTAAGTTTAATCAAGACCAGATAAACTATTTAAATAGTCCAATAACCCCTAAGGAAATAGAAACAGTCATTAAAGGTCTCCCAACCAAAAAAAGCCCAGGACCAGATGGTTTCAGCGCAGAATTCTACCAGATCTTCAAAGAAGAGTTAATACCAATACTCTCTAAATTGTTCCACATAATAGAAACAGAAGGAACATTACCAAACTCCTTCTATGAGGCTACAATTACCCTGATTCCTAAACCAAACAAGGATGCAACAAAGAAAGAGAACTACAGACCGATCTCCCTCATGAACATTGATGCAAAAATACTCAATAAAATACTGGCAAACAGACTCCAAGAACACATCAGAACGATTATCCACCATGATCAAGTAGGCTTCATCCCAGGGATGCAAGGGTGGTTCAACATACGAAAGTCCATTAATGTAATACACCATATAAACAAACTCAAAGAAAAAAACCACATGATCATCTCACTAGATGCAGAAAAGGCATTTGACAAAATCCAACACCCCTTCATGATAAAAGTCTTGGAGCGATCAGGAATACAGGGAACATACCTAAACATAATAAAGGCAATATATAGCAAACCAACAGCCAACATCAAATTAAATGGAGAGAAACTCAAAGCAATTCCACTAAAATCAGGAACGAGACAAGGCTGTCCACTCTCCCCATACTTATTCAATATAGTACTTGAAGTTCTAGCCAGAGCAATAAGACAACATAAGGAGATTAAGGGGATTCAAATTGGAAAGGAAGAAGTCAAGCTTTCCCTATTTGCAGACGACATGATAGTATACTTGAGTGACCCCAAAGATTCCACCCAGGAATTGATAAAGCTTATAAACACCTTCAGCAACATAGCAGGATACAAAATCAACTCAAAAATATCAGTAGCCCTCCTATATACAATGGACAAAGAAGCTGAGAAGGCAATTAGAGATACATCACCCTTCACAATAGCCAAAAATGACATTAAATACCTTGGGGTAACACTAACCAAGCAAGTGAAGGACCTATATGACAAGAACTTTAAGTCCCTGAAAAAAGAAATTGAAGAAGATCTCAGAAAATGGAAAGATCTTCCATGCTCATGGATAGGCAGGGTTAACATAGTAAAAATGGCAATCTTACCAAAAGCAATTTACAGATTCAATGCAATCCCCATCAAAATACCAACACAATTCTTCACAGATCTGGAAAGAACAATACTCAACTTCATATGGAAAAACAAAAAACCCAGGATAGCTAAAAGAAACCTGTACAATAAAACAACTTCTGGAGGCATCACAATCCCCGACTTCAAGCTCTACTATAGAGCTACAGTAATAAAAACAGCCTGGTATTGGCATAAAAACCGACATGTGGACCAATGGAATCGAATTGAAGACCCTGACATTAACCCACACACCTATGGACATATAATTTTTGACAAAGAAGCCAAAAGTGTACAATGGAAAAAAGAAAGCATCTTCAACAAATGGTGCTGGCATAACTGGATATCAGCGTGTAGAAGGCTGCAAATAGATCCATATCTGTCACCGTGCACAAAACTTAAGTCCAAGTGGATCAAAGACCTCAACATAAATCCAGCTACTCTGAACCTGCTAGAAGAAAAAGTAGGAAATAGTCTTGAACGCCTTGGCATAGGAGATCACTTCCTAAATATAACACCAGTAGCGCAGACACTGAGACAAACAATCAATCAATGGGACCTCTTGAAACTGAGAAGCTTTTGTAGAGCAAAGGATACGGTCAACAAGGCAAAGCGACAGCCTACAGAATGGGAAAAGATCTTCACCAACCCCACATCTGACAGAGGACTGATATCCAGAATATATAAGGAACTCAAGAAATTAGACATCAAAAGGACCAACAGTCCAATTGAGAAATGGGCTTTAGAACTAAACAGAGAATTCTCAACAGAGGAATCCCAAATGGCTGAAAGACATTTAAGGAATTGCTCAACTTCCCTAATCATCAGGGAAATGCAAATCAAGACAACTCTGAGATACCACCTTACGCCTGTCAGAGTGGCTAAGATCAAAAACACTGAAGACACTTTATGCTGGAGAGGATGTGGAACTAGGGGAACTCTCCTCCACTGCTGGTGGGAATGCAAGCTTGTACAACCACTTTGGAAATCAATATGGCGCTTTCTTAGAAAATTGGGAATCAATCTCCCCCAAGATCCAGCTATACCACTCCTGGGCATATACCCAAGAAATGCTCAATCATACCACAAGAGCACTTGCTCAGCTATGTTCATATCAGCATTGTTTGTAATAGCCAAAACCTGGAAACAACCTAGATGCCCTTCAACTGAAGAATGGATAAATAAATTGTGGCACATATACACAATGGAATACTACTCAGCAGAGAAAAACAACGACATCACACGGTTTGCAGGCAAATGGATGGATCTAGAAAAAATCATCCTGAGTGAGGTAACCCAGACTCAGAAAGACAAATATGGTATGTACTCACTCATAGGAAGATGCTAGATGTGGAACAAGGATGACTAGACTGCTACTCACATCACCAGTGAGGCTACCTGGAAAACGGGACCCCAAAAAAGACACGGAGAAATGGACAAGATCTACATGAATAGCCTGGTCATGAGTGGGAACAATGAAGGGCGACAGTCGAGGGAAAGAGTGGGAGATCCTAGCTGGATCAAGAAAAGAGAGGGAGAACAAGGAATAGGAGACCATGGTAAATGAAGACCACATGGGAAGGTGAGAAGGGGAGGAAGCAGAGAGCTAGGGAGGCCCACGGAGATCCACAAAGATACCCCCTCAAAAGACTGCTGGCAATGGTCGCGAGACGGCAGGAACTGACCTACTCTGGTGATGGAATGGCCAGACACCCAAATAGTGATGCCATAAACCCCATCCAAGGACTGAGGAATCTGAAGGCAGACATCCACGGCTGGGCCCCTGGTGGAGCACTGGGAGTCTAATTAGTGAGTATGAAGAGGATTTATATGAGCGAGAATTGTTGAAGCCAAGGTTGGATAAAGCACCGGGATAAATAACCAAATGAATGGAAGCACAGGATCTATGAACCAAAGGCTGAGGGGCCCCCAACTGGATCAGGCCACCTGAACGGGTGAGACAGTCAGTTGGCTTGATCTGTTTGGGAGGCAGCTGTGCATTGGTGCCAGGTCCTGGGCTCGTTGCATGAGTTGGCTGTTTGAATCCTGGGACTTATGCAGGGACACTTGGCTCGGTCTGGGAGGGGGGAATGGACCTGCCTGGACTGAGTCTACCAGGTCAACCCCGGTCCTCGGGGGAGACCTTGATCTGGAGGAGGTGGGAATGGGGGGTGGGCTGGGGGGAGGGGTGGGCGAGAGGGGGAGAACAGGGGATTCTGTGGCTATTATGTTGAACTGAATGGTGTTGTAAAATAATAATAATAATAATAATAAAAAAAACCAAAAAAAAAAAAAATCTGAAGAACACTGGACAAATGAGACAACTGAAGAAAAGGGACAAATCATCTATCCCAAGAAACAGAATGAAACAATGTATGGGTATATATTATCTAAAAAATTTTATGTCTTCCTAAATGTTTGTTTCTGATTTTCTCTAAAGATTTAACACTATTGGTCTTCTAATAGTCCCAGTTCAATTAAAATTTAAAGCTGACTTTGGAGTTGGAGAATGGCTCTCTCCTTCTTTAAAATCAAGCATGTTGTTAAAAGGAAAATGCAAACTCCCTGTATCATGCCAGAATAAAAGAGCCATCTTCTGCTATGGTACAGGACAAAAGCAAAATTAATTAAGGGACTATTCTATTACTAATCTCAACTCTTTTGATTCTATTCTGATTCTTTAAACTTTTCTTAAAGTATGAATTTTATATCAAAATTTACAAGATTAACATATATAGATATATATACATTTTAAACTTTGTTAAGACATGAATGGTCACATAGAGCACTAACTAATTCTAGAAAAAAGGCTAGCTGCATATATATATGTTTTTGTGTTCGAGCCTCTTATCAGTTTTCTGCAGGAAATCACGGCCAGGCCTAACATCAACTGAAGTCTCCAGAAAGAAGATGGGGCCCCACAACAACAACAATTCCACGTGGACAATAATAATATCATTAAGCCGACAAACATCATCCACAGATCAGCTTTGAACTACAAGGTGCTCAGAGCAATTTTGAGATGACTAGCTGAGATGATCCAGTCTCAAAGACTACTTGAATAAGGACTTGAGATAAACCCTGAACTTTGGCATTATACACAGACTGAATAATGAAGGATATAGTTACCTTTCCTAGAATTTGACAATTAACCTAAAATTTTTCTTTCAGGATAAAGAAAACTTCGCCCATACCCAGCAGGAAGCAATTTTAAGAATACGACGCCCACATTCCCAAAGAGGTGGTGTGGGGCGGGTGGTTTTTTGGTCCTTTTAATGGGTTTTGGGTCTGGGATAATTTTCAGTATTTAGGGGGGTTGGTTACAAGTTATTGTCAAGGGTTAGGAAAAAGGCTAAGCAAAGGAGATTAGATTTAAGGTTCTTGTTTAAAAAAAAAAAGAAAGAAAAGAAAAAGACAATTACTAGTTTTAAATACTTTACATTGGATTGGATTGTTTTATATTGTATACAAATTTAAAACTGATATTGTTAGAAAATGCTATATGTATATTTCTAATTGTATTTATACCATTCATTTAACAATGTAATGCAAATTTCTGATCCTTGAATGTTATTATTATCAACTATTAGGATATAAAGAAATGAAAGTTAATAGTTAGACATTACAATAGAACTTGTAGTCATATTAGATATGTTTTAAAAATTGAGCAGAGATGTTTTAGACAGGTCATCTTCAAACCCTTCAGAGATCTACAGAATATGGCATTTAATATGTTTTAATAACTTAGAAAATTTTTCTTTTTTGAGAGATGTCAGCTCCTGGCAGTACCAATCTACTTCAGAGAAAATATGGGCATTGAAGAAACTGCATATGGAGTCAACTTTCATTGTGGCAAAAGTTAGCCACTGGACAACAAAGTATCCTCGAATCAACAGAACAAAATGGACAGACAGAACACAAAACAAGGGACTACTGATTCTTGCCAAAACAAGTGTGGTTATGGCTTTATCAAAAGGCATCTTCTGAGGCCAGGACAATATGGCCCCATCCCTGAAGTGGCCTTCGCATCCGGAAAAGGTACGGTGCCCTTTTCTTCGAAGGCAGCTTAACAGGCAGAGGGCCGATGGCTTCTGTTGTGCAATGGAACAGCAGCTGAAAGTTCATGCCTCTCGAAAGTAGACTGGAATTTAATAGAGGAATGTGGAGAAGAACGGGATGCTGAGATGAAGCCATATATACACAGCCAAGAAGAATGGACAGCTGAATTAAAAAACTGTCAACAATTTCCAGAATTTAAAATCCTGAATCATGACAGGACACTAGTGGAATTCAGGTATTTCTGGTACGTGGACTGCTCTCACCCAATGTGAGGTTGAACTGTTGACCTTGTGTACATTCTACTTCACAAATGAGTCTGTCAGATACATTAAGCCTATAGGCTGAAGATGATGCCCCAACACTGCGGAGAAACCTCAGGTGACTGCCCAGGCAGCTGGCTGTTTCTGTCAACTCACAAAATTTTTTGGAAGTTGCTTGCATGCACTTCCTGTTTTTATTTTTGTTAGCTAATATTATTCCCTTCTTGGGTCTCTGAGGGAGTTGAAGATTAGTTAGTTATGGTTGAAGATTAGTTACTTATAGTTGAAAATTAATTAGGATAGAAAGTACATTAGATACATCTTGGATTTACCAAAATAGGATAGATAATGGAATTATTTTCTCTGATTTGTCAAATACCTGTTTAGGTATTTATTACTTGTATATATTGTATATAGTTATTGTACTTTTGTATATAGTTTTTCTTTTGTTAGTTATAACCTTTTGTTTTTTTTTCTTTTTATTAAAATAGAAAAGGGGAAATGTGGTGGTATTCTAATTGTACTGAAATGTGATTTTGATTGTATGTTAATAAATAAAGTTACCCGGGGGTCAGAGCTATTAGAGCCATAGACAGAGTGTGGCAGTGGTGGCACACGCCTTTAATCCCATAGATCTCTATGTGTTCAGGGATACAGCCAGCATTGGAGACATATGCCTTTAAGACCTAGGGGGCTGTACATTCAGACAGTGACGAGGCAGTCACGTGTTTGGGTTTACAACCAATGAGAAGACAGAATGACTGGAAAATCGATTTACAGACAGGAAGTAGCTCTCTTTCGGGAAGCTGGGACACCGCAGGTGGAAGGGTGAGATTTTAGCTCTGAGCTCTGACCTCTCGGCTTTCTCCTTTACATTGTTTCTGTGTTTCTTATTTAATAAGTTAGTTACATCAACAAACTAGACCCTTTATTCAGTAACTGCCTCCATCAGACTGACCTCCATGTCGATGGAGCATTTCTTAATTGCGAATCAATGTGGGTGGGCTAAGCTCACTATAGGATGGCAGCCCCGCCCCCAGTAGGTGCATCTAAAGGTGGACCTGGAAGTAAGCCAGTAAGTGGTGTTCCTCCATGTGATCCCTTCTTCAGTTCCTGCCTCCAGGTTCCTGCTTGTGCTCAGGCTCTGGCTTCCTTTAATGTTTGATGATGGACTAGAATCTGTAAGAGGAAATAAATTCTTTTTCCCACTAAGTTGCTTTTGGTCAGTGTTTTACCACAGGAACAGAAAGAAAAGTAGCACACCATGTATACAAATGTGTACACATTTGTCAGAACCCAATAAACTATATACTTTTAAATGTGTTCGGGTTATAGGTATCTTAATGAAAATTTAGTGGGAATAGTTAGCCTCAATATTGCCTCTATAGGACCACATCCACAGACTGGAGGTGGCCCTGGTGATACAGTAAGTAATATTCTAACAACTGAGTCAAAGGCTACATAGAGCGTCTAGAGAGGGAGGCTTGAGAACATGGGACATTCACCTCTCTTAGTCATTACTGTGTATGTAACAGCTATAGATACTTACAGCTGTCATTTCTGATTTTCCAAGTTGCATATGAATTCCTTTAATGCAGAGCCCTAAAGGGAATTCTGGGGAATGGATTTGGTATTAACCAAGTCGATGCAGTACAAACCACCCCAGTAACTGAATTCCTTTCATTCTATGTAGCAGTGAGAACACCCGAGCCCAACAATTTCATCATCAGAGTTAGGAAAAGGTGTCTGTGCTAACTCATTACAGGCACTTTTTGAATGGGTGTTTTTCATCTCCTTTTACACCCTAGTGTTTACTGTCTGGCTATTGCTGCAAACATCTCACAAATGTATAATTACACCCCAGGTTTACACCTAGCTGAGCAGCCTTCTCCAGGAGGATGGGGGTCTTCCATAGTGTAGCTGCTGTTGTTATTGAGCTGTTTCTCAGGCTTGCCACCTAGGAGCAGGAATAGTAAAAAGAAAGGGGCACATCTCTGCTCATTATTCTTCCGGTGCTGGGACATGGATTTGTGGTCATAAATAATGATTTTTTTCTTCCTACCAAGTTTAGATACTAGGTGTGACTTCTCTTAGGCAGCTAATGAGCAACACCAGGATATGTGAGTGAGCTGCTGTAGGCAGAGCATTGATTCTTACCCTGGGCTTAATGCTTCCACAGTTTCCAAACTGTTTCCCAGTTCAGGCTTCTTATTTTGTTATTAACATTTATATTATCTTAGTTTGTAAAAATATACATAAAACAAGTAAATTATTTTCAGCATCCTCTTAATTAGTTAATTATCAAATCCCATTATTTTTCATCTATTCTGTTTGAGACTAAACATTTACCAGGTATTGTCAAAGAACATGAGCTGAGAGTGTTGGAGGAAAAACTATGAATATAGCATGGCTGTATTCACTCTTCTCCCATGAGTTGTATGTTTGGTTCTCTGTGTGAGACTCCAAAAGCCATTCGATGTCTTAGTCAAGCTCACTAAGCTTATATTGTTTGCCCCCTCCTGAAATTACTTGCTATGGCTTCTAGTAAATCATCTCTCTCTCTCTCTCTCTCTCTCTCTCTCTCTCTCTCTCTCTCTCTCTCTCTCTCTCTCTCTCTGT
Source organism: Peromyscus maniculatus bairdii (assembly GCF_049852395.1). Classification (NCBI taxonomy): domain Eukaryota; kingdom Metazoa; phylum Chordata; class Mammalia; order Rodentia; family Cricetidae; genus Peromyscus; species Peromyscus maniculatus. The sequence goes on along the minus strand of NC_134857.1, from coordinate 103,493,715 downwards.
GTGTGTGTGTGTGTGTGTGTGTGTGTGTGTGTGTGTGTAATACTATAGGGCCTCATCAGATTATATTTAGGAATTTATTACTAGTTACAAATACATATATATGTGCAATAATAATCAGTGAAAGACGAAGCCCTGAATTTGAAGGAGAATGGGAAAGGATTGGAGGGAGGAGACGGAAGGGAGAAATGTTATAATTAAATTATAATCTCAAAAATAAACAAAACAAGTTAATGATAACAAATCCTCATTCCATAATGACTTTCCACCCCAGAAAGGTTACATCCTAGTATAATCTTGTGAATCCATTGTTGTGCCTTTGTTTCCTAGGTACATGTTTTCCTAACCAATTTATTAATGAAGCATCACTTGTTTTATAATCTGCATAACTTCTGGCAGGTCGTTGAATTTGAAGACAGTTGTAATGTTGGGAGGATGAACCCATATCTGAAATTCCATGCTGGATTTCCAGCTTAGCTGTGCTCTGTGCGATCCCAGGCTTGCTATTTCATTTCTCTCTGCATCAGTGCCTTCATCTGGAAAATGCTGATAACAGCACTGCCTCTCGAGGGGCCGCGGGAGGATTAAAGGAGCTAAGCCATTGGTCCAAGTGTGAGAACAGTCCCTGAGACACTGCCGAGTGCCGAGGAAAGACTGGGTACTATTAGCACCAAGGAAACAGTGGTTCACTGGAAATAAAGGGACACATGCACTAGAGTAAGCAAAATGCTTAACAAAAATACAGACAAGCAGTCACTCCTTCTGTGTGGTCAATATATATATATATATATATATATATATATATATATATATATATATATATATATTCCTTCCAGTTTCTCCATGTGTTACATTTGCCTGGCAAACTCCCTCTCCTGAAAGCTCTTCAAACAGTTCTTTCTTCACTGACTGTTTCTCTTTTGCACAGATGAGCATATGTGAAGAAAACCAACCATACTGGCTCACCTCAATTTAAATTTGTGAACACTGAATGTCAGTCAGTCCTCAGAATTATGTGTCCAGTCCATGACAGTCACAGTGCTCTCATAATCCTTGGCCAAGTATTTCACACCTTCTTACTTCTTAATGCTCTGTTTCTTCCCTCATTCTTTTGTATCTTTCCATATATTCATGGTGCATAATGATGGATGGGTTTAACAAAGAGAGAAAATACATGTGTATTTATCTGAATACTTTTTCTGAATCTGGCTTATTTCACGCAATATGATGATCTCTGATCTCCAGGTACATCAACTTTCTTTCAGATGACATAACTTCATTTTTATGAAGGAGTGAAGCTCCACTGTACACATACCACATTTAATTTGTCAATTCATTGGGTGATGGACACATTGGCTGATCTATAACCTGTCTATTTTGAACAGTGTTGGTATAGGCACGAGTGCGCAGATATGTGTGTAATACCCTGGCTTACATCCGCTGGGTATATTTGCAGGATAGATGTAACTTGTTTGTATGGTAGTTCTACTTTTGTTTTTTTGTTTTGTTTTGTTTTTTGATGAACCTCCACATTGATTTCTAGAATGTCTGGACTAATTGACATTCCCATCAGCAGTGTGTAAGAGTTCTGTTTTCTATTCATCCTGACCAGCATTTGTTCTGTGGGTGTCAGTTCTCTGCTTCCACAGTGTGGGGCTTGAACTCAGGTTGGCAGTAATCACCTTTTCTCTCTGAGCCCCCTCGCAGGCCTACAGATCATTGCTTAGTGTAATGAATTGCACTTGTTTGTGCTTGACTTGGAAGGTCTTTCCCTCTGCACTGATCTGAAAAAGACGTCTTTGTTGAGTATAATTATCTTGGTTGGCAGCTAGTTACTTTTGGGATTTAAAGTGTATTATTTTATGTTTTTTTGGATTTTAGGGTTTCTGATGAGAGTTCTGATATTACTTGGGCTTGCCTTTGTGAATAGTGTTTTTCTCTGGCAACGTTTGTCATTGTTTTTCTGTAGTCTTAGCAGTTCAACTAGAATATGTCATAGTGAGTTTCACTTCTGGCCATGTCTATTTAGAATCATAAATGACTCTTGTACTAAGATGTCCGCTTTCCCCTAGATTTGGGTAAATTTCTACTTTGATGTCAAAGAGTATTCTATAACTTTATTTTATGTCTCAGCTCCCTCTTCTACCCCATAGATTCTTGGATTTGCTCCCTTGATCATGTCCAAGAGTTCTTGTAAGTTGTAGCTGTGATCATACTTGTTCAATTGTTTATTTATTGGTGTCTTTATAACATACATTTCCTGGGGAGATGCAACACACACACACACACACACACACACACACACACACACACACACACACACACACACACCTACTCACCCCAGAAAGGGAGCCCACAAGAAACAAAGTAATGATTGCATCAAAGTCTAATTTGATATACCAATGAGTTTGTACTAGCAGGAATAGGAGTGAGTGGTTAGAAGGACAAGGACAATTAAAAAAAAAAAGCAGCTGGATCATCTAAACAGCACACCGTCCACAGGTGACATCTTGGGAAAGCCACAACCCTGACAGCATGCAGGTAGATTGGCAATCTGAGCCTCTTTCCTCTGCAGCTCTGTGGTCAGTCTCATTTCTCAACAGTTGTTAATTTGTTTTATAAAACTGGAGAGGAGACTTCAAGAATCTTTGAACTCTCTTCTTTTCTAGATGTGGCCTTTTCTCCACATGCTGAGACTCGTGAGCCTCCACACTCTTCCTAGAGCAAATGTGTCTTTTGGAGGAGGTTGCTATTTAACACATCTGAAGACTACATTTCCTCAGCATGTCTTCTATTGCTCATATTCTCTCTTCTGCTTCATCTAGTGTATTAACAGTGATTTCTTCTGTGGTTTTATTTGATTTCTTGGGTTTTTCATTTCCTACCTTTCTGTCTGTGTCTTCCCAGCCCCCAACTTCCCCAGCAAAATCTCAACTTCCTGGCTGAATTTCTCATTCATGTTCTGATTTTCTTATCCAGGTTTTGAATTGATAACCACACTTTGTTCATCTAGTTTTTATCATCTATGAAGTCATTGCTTAAGCAGGCTCTTGATTTTTATCTGGTATTTTGCTTATTTTCTTGTGTGTCCTGTGTTTCTATCTTCTGATGTGAATGTTGTACTGGTCAAGTGAGGGCAGCTTTTTCTTGATGGGCTTCCCTTCTCTGCCCACATTCTAAGAGCTGTTGCTGACCTCATCCAGATTTCACCCCATGGGTTGGGAAGATTCTCATTCAGTCTAAAGAATCCAAGAACTGGCTAGCGTTCTAACCAAGAGATATCTCCCTAGTAACTGAAGAGTGGGAGGGGGTGGGCTGTCATGCCCTTTCTGCTGAGAATGCCTGGCACGGGGGAGGAGACTGGAAATTGAATGTCCTGCTGAACCCAAGCTTCAAAGCTTTCAATGCCATGGGCTGGTAAGATGGTTAAGTGGGTAAAGATGCCTGACAGCATGCCTGACAATCTGAGTTTAATCCCCAGAACACACATGGGTGGAAGAAGAAAACTCATTTTTGTGTGAATACACACACACACACATATGCATGCACATATGCACAAACACACACACACATACACACACATACTAAATAAATAAATAAGGAAGGAAGGAAGGAAGGAAGGAAGGAAGGAAGGAAGGAAGGAAGGAAGGAAGGAAGGAAGGAAGAGAGAGATGTAAAATGCTCATTCCCATTGGCAATAAATGATGTGGCAAAAGGTAACTCTAGAGACTGTGCAGGCTGGATAGAAAATAGTCAGGCTGGTAATTGAGGGATCAGGGCAGCAAATATAGAGGCCAAGGAGACTTCTGGACAAGGACTCAGGGTTATAAATCCTGTCTTCTTCAGGCAAATTTTGCTCCTTGTCACAGGGTTAGGGCCTCTGATCACCATGTTGTCACAGCCCTGGCTTTTTGCCACTGGATTTCTCAGTGGGTTGACTTTCAGCCTGCCTCACAGGACATCTCCCACTCAGGGACTGTGACAGGGTGTCCCCTATTTCTATCACTTGTGATTGTTACTTTTCAGGCCTAAGAGTAGGTCATTCTCACAATAGACTGTCAGCCAAGGACTCACCTGGCTAAAAATCCTCTAAGACATGACCCCTTTTTGGTGGTCCCTGTTCAAATATCTGGCATATCAGATATTTACATTATGATTTAAAACAGTAGCAAAATTACAGTTATGAATTAACAATGAAATAATTTTATAGATGGGGGGGTCACCACAACATGAGGAACTGTACTAAAGGGTCACAGCATTAAGAAAGTTGAGAACCACTGCTCTAAGATATAGTGACAGAATAGTAGTTACCTCCAGTGCCAACTACAACATAGAACAAATATTGCTATATCTAATCACTCAAGTTAAGTCTTAAGCAAACTGTGAGATTTTTCCTGTGAGTAACATTGACTTCAGTCTCTTTACTAGGTCTATCTTGCTCCTCACCTTAGAACTGAAGTCAGAGCCAGGACTGCTTTCTTACATTTACTGTGCAGTCACTCTGTTCCTCTTTGTCTTTCAGCTGCCCCCTTTATCTCTTTTGTGCTTTCTTATGCCCTTTTCTCACTTTCTCTCATTAGAATAGAGTCCATCCTTTCTCTCTCAGGCCTCTCTCATTCACAGGATCCCAGCATCTGATCACCACCATTATTATTATCATTACCATTTACAAACTAAAAGTTTGTGGCAAGTCTCCATCAAGTACATTTATCAAGTTCAGTTTTCCAAACACCACGAGCTCACTTTTGTGTATGTGTACCCTGTGTAACATTTTAATAATCTTTGCATCATTCCAAGGTTTTCCTTGTTATGATGTTCTGGTGGTCTGTGATCTTGCAGTTTTAATCCTACTATTAAAATTGTTCTAGGGATGCCAGGGACAACATTCAGAGAAGATGGCTAACTGGATTAATAAATGACATGTATGCCCTTACTGTTCCATTGTCTGGTATGTTGCGCATATTTATACATCCCCTTTTAAGTTTCCCACTTCCTGAGAAAAAGAGTATTGAAACCATGCCAATTAATCTCTTTATAATGGCCGCTAAGTGTTAAAGTGAAAGGAAGAAGAACGGCACATCCTCACTTGAAATCAGCAGCCAGAAATGACTGCATTTAGTGAGTAAGTCATGTTGAAAGCTTGGCACCTTGAGCCAATTAGACACATTGTGAATGCAAAGGAAACATTCTTGAAAAAAATTACAAGTGCTATTTCAATGAATACATGAATAATAAAAAAGCAAAACAACCGTATTGCTTGAGGAAGGAGACAGTTTTAATGTTTTGTGGAGACCAATCCAATCACAACAGTCCCTTAAACCAGAATCTAATCCACAACAAGGTAAACTCCTTTCCATTTATAAAGGTGTGGAAATGGGAGGAAGCTGCAGAAGGAAGTTGAAGTTTAGCAGAGATTGGTACATGACACTTAAGACAGAAACCATTACAATGACATCAGAGTACAATATCTAGCCATAAGTGTTGATATAGAAGCTTCAGGAAGTTTCCCAGAGGATGGCACTGTAATTGATTAAGGTCACTACTAAACACCAGAGGTTTTAAAAAAAAAAAACTTACTTTATTTTTATGTGTATGTGTGCTTTGCCTGAAGTATGTGTGAGTACCATTCACATGCCTGGTGTATTAGGAGGCCAGAAGAGGGAATTATATTCTCTGGAACTGGCATTATAGATGGATGTGAGCCACTGTGTGAGTGCTGGGAACTGAACCTGGGTCTTTTAGGTGAGAAACAAGGGCTCTTAACTTCTGAGCCATCTCTCCAGACTCCAATTTTTAATATGGTGAAAACAGCCTTCTCTTAAAAGTTGGTATCTAGAATTTTCATAGCTAGAGAGGAGTCACTGTCTGGATTAAAAGCCTCAAAGAACCTACTGAGTCTTATTTATAGGACTAACATAGATGATGACTTTAAATTGAAGTCAATGCTCATATACCACACCCAAAACTGTAGAATACTTAATAATATTCAATGTTCTCTGCATATGCCTTATAAATAGAAAAACAAAACAAGGTATACTGGTTAGTTTTGTCAACTTGACACAAACTAAAGTGATTTGAGAAGAAGAAAACTCAACTTATGATTTCTCTCTACAAGATTGACCTATGGGACATTTTCATGATGCATGATTGATATAGGAGCTTCTTGCCTGCAATGAGCAGTGGCATCATCCCTGGGCAGGTGGTCTTGTATCGTTCAAGACAGCAAGCTAAGGAAGCCACAGAAATCAAGTCAATAAGCAGCATTACGCTGTAGACTCTGTGTCAGTTCCTGACTCCAAGGTTTCTACCTAATGATAGACTGTAACCTGTAAGACAAATAAACCTTTTCCTCCCCAAGTTGCTTTTGGTCATGGTGTTTATCACAACAGAAACCTAACTGGAATATTTGGATTATATTGCATCTTCTTACAACATGTTTAGTTGAATAGTTTGAGCACACTGTTGAGATCTACTGCTCAGGAAGAAAAAAAGATTCCTTTAAAAATATTAATGTTCCTTGCTAGTGAACTTGGTCACCCAAGAGCTCTGAGGGAGATATATAATGAGATCAATGCTGTACATATACTGGCTAACACATAAATTCTGTAGACAGTCGAGTGATTTTAACTTTTTAGTTTTATTATTAAGAAAACTACATTCCATAAAACCATAGCTGCCAATGGTGGTGCATCCTTCAGTTGTTCTGGGCAAAATGGACTGAAACCTTCTGAAATGGAAACATATCTATTCTATGTTCTGCTAAAAGTATCCATGTAGTCAGCTGAAGAAGTAAGCACCTCTAATCCCATCACCTAGGAGGTAGAGTCTAGAAGACAGCAAGTTTGAGGCCAGCCTGGGCTTCACAGTAAGACCCTGCCCCCAAAAAAATTCATAAGAAGTCAGCATTTCAATATTAATAGGAATTTGGATTGAATGAATTTATTTCAATTCCGAAAGAAATTCCCCTAGGTGGGCAAAGGCTTAGATCTTAATGTTTCCTGTCACCAGGCTGTGGTGCTACTGGGAGGTGATAGGAAGAATCTTTATGAGGTGGGTTCTAGATTTGTCATTGTTGGTCAGCCCTTTGAAGGACTTATTGAGGCTTTAGCTTCTTATTCTTGTTCTCTGATTCCCAGCATTTATAAGGCAAGCAAATTTATTCCAACACACACTCTCTGTTTTGATGTTCTTCTTCCCCATAACCCCCCTTTCAAAAACAAAAATGTGTCCAAGTGACCATGAATGGAAATCTCTGACACCATATGCTATAATAAACCTTTTTTCCCCGTTTTAAGTCACTAATCTTGGGTAGTTTATCATAATAACAGAAAACTGACTAACAAAGTAGGAAATGTGATATCATAGTATACTACAAAGGAATTGTTCATCAAAGAAAAACTAATCAATGCAGCAAACTTCACTATTGTCTTCTATTGTCAAATTCCCACAGCCACTCCAGTCATCAGAATAAGGCACTCTTATCTGTCAGTAGCCACCAACATCAGGCAAAACTCTTCCAATAATAGCAAAAAATATAACTTATCAAGGCTCAGATGATCATCAAAATTTTTGTCAATGAAGAAAATTTCAAAATTAGAATATATACATTTTTAAGAAGGTGTGTTTAGTAACTTGTATACTTGGTTAGGCTTTCTATTGTTGTGAAGAGACACCATGACCACCATGGCAATTCTTACAAAGGAAAACATTTATTTGGGGTGGCTCAATTAAAGTTCAGTGATTCAGTCCATTATCATCATGGTGAGACATGGTGGCACACAGGCAGATATGACGCTGCAGAGGTACCTGAGAGTCCTACATCTAGCAGGCAACAGGAAGTCATCTCAGTGTTACCACTGAAAAAAGAAGCTTGAGCAAAATAGACCTCAAAGCCCGCCCTCATGGTGACACACTTCCTCCAACAAGGCCACACCTACTTCAACAAAGCCACACCTCCTAATAGTGCCCCTCCCTTTGGGGGGCCATTTTCTTTCAAACTACCACAATAATAATATAAGAGTATTTTTATGAGCAATGAGAAAATGAAAATTCTGCAGCTACTTTGTTGTGATGGCAGCTTTATTATTGTGGTCTCTAAGCAAACCCACATTATCTGAGATATATTCCTGCACCTAAATGCAGGAATTAGCGCCTCCAGGCACCCAACAGAAAAGGAAGACATACAAAACTTCATAGAATTTTGAGACTCATTGCCCATAAAAGAAGGTGCTAAAGACAGAAGAAAGGGAGAGAGAGACAGACAGAGAGAGAGAGAGAGAGAGAGAGAGAGAGAGAGAGAGAGAGAGAGAGAGAGAGAGAGAGAGAGAGACCTGAGTACCATACACTGGAGAACACTTAGGAGGCCCTTTCTGTGAAAATAAAAGAACAGAGCAGGAGCTAGACCCACTAAGAGAGAGAAATGTGAATGAAGCTGTGCAAGGACACAGCAAACCAGCTGTCAACCTAATCTTTAGAACTGTGGTTAAAACCCAAGCATCATCTACTCTTCTCATCATTTTCATTGTTAGGTCAGTTAGCTCGACTTTAAGGAGAAAACAAAAAGAAAATCATAAATGAAATAAAAGTAAAATTGGCTCAATCTGGGAGGAGGGGACTAGACCTGCCTGGACTGAGTCTATCAGGTTGATCTCAGTCCTCGTGGGTGGCCTTGATTTGGAGGTAGTGGGAATGGGGGGTGGGCTGGAGGGAAAGGGAGGGGCCAGGAAGGGGGAGAACAAGGGAATCTGTGGCTGTTATGTAGAATTGAATAGTATTGTAAAATAAAATAAAATAAAGTAAAAAAAAATAAAAAATAAATAAATAAAAAGAAAAAGTAAAATTGCTTGAAAAAGGAAAGAGGATAATTAAAACTCAGTGAGATTTCAAATGTTCATTGAAAACCTTTGAAATAAAAGTATAGTATAAAATCGAATTGCCAATATGAAAGGTAAAATCACAAGACTCCAAGAATATAGGGCACAAGATAAAAACAACATAATCAACAAGGGGTTTGGTTGTTATTGTTTTAATTTGTTGTCTTACATTGAAAATGGATTTTTTCATATACTATATTCTGGTTATAGTTTCCCCTCTCCCTACTCCTCCCATTTACTCCCCACCTCTCCTTCTATCCAGATCCACACCCATTCTGTTTCTCCTCAGAAACAAACAGGAATTTAAGGCATAATAATAAAATAAAATAAGAGAAAGAAAAAACAAACTAATTGGAATATGATAAAACAACCAAACAAGAAAAAGAAAGAAAATGTACAAGAAATGTATAGAAATGCAGAGACATGCATTTTTGAAAAATCAGGAGTCCCATAAGAACACAAAATCTGAAGACATGATATATATAAGGACCTGTAAGGGGGGCATCAAACAGTACAAAAATACCCTAACAACATTATGAGACAAAGAACCTCGAAAGATTTGTTAAGCTCATTTCGTATTGTTTATCTGCTGCTGAGCACAGGCCTACTCTTCAGAGTGGTTTGTTTCCACAGTGGAAATCCCTTCGATAAAACTAATCTTTCATTTGCAAGTCATTATCAATTAGAGATAGCTTTTGAGTAAAACAGGGAATGTCTGACTCCTACTCCTTTCAACTTAGGACCCTTCTGGTGCAAACCCCTGAAGGCGTGTGCATGCTGCCAATATGTGTACCTGCCCTGTTGAGTCTAGAATGCCTTGATTCCTTGGTGTCCTCCATCCTTGGTACTTACCCTCTCTAACTCCTTTTTTGGTGGGTTCCCTGAGCCCTGAGGGGAAGGATTTGATGGAGACATCTCATTGATGTCAGAGTGTTCCAAACTCTCTGCATAATGTCTGCTGACTGTGAGTCTCTGTATTTGTTCCCACCTGCTGCAGGGGAAAACTTCTCTGATGATGACTGAGCAAGACAGAGATCTACAAGTCTAGCAAAATGTTGCTAGGAGTCATTTTATTGCTATGTACCTATAGAAGAATAGTAGTACTTGGATTTCCCCCAGGTCCCTGGCCTATCTAGTCCCATTAGATACGGATTCCATTTCACAGAGTGGGCCTTAACTCAAATCAGATATTAGCTGGTTACTCCCACAAGCTTTGTGCCACTATTCCATCCTTCTATATCCAGCCATGCAATCTGGCCAGCACCACTGTTGAAGATACTGTGTTTTCTTCCTCCTGTGTGTATTTCTAGATTCTTAATAAAAAAAATCAGGTGTTCATAGGTGTGTGAACTTATTTCTTGGTTTTCAATTCTGTTCCATTGACCAACGTGTCTTTTTTTTGTGGCAGTACCAATATTAAGAGTTATTAATGCACACTGTGTTGATTCCTGTTGTTTTGTTATTGTAGTATAGCTCCACCTCCCTTTTGATTTTTTGGTCTGATATCATTTTCTCATGTTTCTTAGATATGGCTAACTTCCTGGATTGAAGTTTTCCTTCTAGCACTTTCTGTAGGCCTAGATTTGTAGATATAAATTGTTTAGATTCGGTCTTAATTATCCAATGTCTTTCTTTCTCCATCTATTACAACTGAAAATTTTGCTGGGTATAATAGTATGTGTGGTGGTATTCTAATTGTACTGAAATGTGATTTTGATTGTATGTTAATAAATAAAGTTGCCCGGGGGTCAGAGCTATTAGAGCCATACCAGGTGTGTGGTGGTGGTGGTGGTGGTGGTGGTGGTGGTGGTGGTGGTGGTGGTGGTGGTGGTGGCACACGCCTTTAATCCCAACACTTGGTAGAAGAGCTAGGTAGATTTCTGTGTGTTCAGGGATACAGCCAGCATTGGAGACATATGCCTTTAAGACCTGGGGGGCTGTACATACAGACAGTGACGAGGCAGTCACGTGTTTGGGTTTACAACCAATGAGAAGGCAGAACAAAAGACTATGAAACGACTTACACAAGAAATAGCTCTCTTTCGGGAAGCAAGGAGCTCGCAGGAGGAAGGGTAAGATTTTTATCTCTGAGCTCTGACCTCTTGGCTTTCTCTTTTACATTGGTTCTGTGTTTCTTATTTAATAAGATGGTTGGTTACATCTACAAGTATGGGCCGGCATATGTTGTCTCTTAGAGTTTGTAGAACATCTGTGTAGGCCCTTCTGACTTTTAGAGTCTCCATTGGGAAAAAAAAAAAGGTGTTATTCTAGTAGGTCTGCCTTTATAGGTTATTTTGTCATTTTCCCTTGCAACTTTCAATACTCTTTCTATGTTCTATACATTTGATATTTTCATTATTATGTGCCATAGAGAATTTATTTTCTATAGTCAAGTCTATTTGTGGTTCTGTCTGTTTCTTGTACCTTAGTAGCAGACACCTCCTTTTTAGCCTATGGAAATATTTTTCTTTGATGTTGTTGAAAATATTTTCTCTACCTTTGACCTGGGTTCTTCTCCTTCCTCTATTACTATTATTTGTAGATGTAGTCTTTTCATAGCAGCCTGGATCTCGTGGATGTTTTGTCCCTGGACTATTTTAGATTAGGTATTTTCTTTGACAAAGGTATCCAATTCTTATATCTTGTCTTCAATGCCTGGGATTTTTCTCTCCTATCTCTTGTATTCTGTTGGTGAGGCTTGCTGCTGGGGTTCCTGTGCAAGTTCCTAATCTTGTCCTTTCTAGTTTTCCCTCGGTTTGGGTTTCCTTTGTTGACTGCATTTCCACTTGCATGCCTTAAGCTGATTTCTTCATTTAATTCCACTCTTTCATTGTACTTTCATAGATTTCTTTAATGGATGTAGTCATTTCCCTTTAAGGACCTTTAACTTACCCATAAAGGCTGTTTTGAGGTCCTTGTCTTGTGCTTCAGCTATAGCTCATTTCCTAGAGCCTGCTGTAGTAGGGTTGCTAAACTCTGGTGTACTCACTGTAATTAATTTTGTTTTTACATTGATGTGTAGGCATCTGAGTTTTGGACGATTGTAATTCTAGGTGCTGATACATGATCCTGTCTTCATTGGGTCAGTGTTCTGGTCCTCTGTTTCTGTTACTCTCTCTGGTTCTTAGAACCTATGTTTGCTAAACATTGTCTTTCATTTAATACTAAAGAGAAATAAAGAAGGGTAGCTTTGATTAAATACATGTAATTATTTGTGTCTTTACTAAACATGCATGGACTCTTTTCTTCTCATTCTTTAAACAGCACATGTGTCAAATGCTTATGAGGCACTTTTGTTGTATGAGGTATTATAAGTAATAGAGATGATTGAAAGTACAAGCTATGTACATCTGAATATTCTGGTATGTAAGTTGTAAGAAATATAAAAGATAAAATTCATGATTGTATAGCTATAGCTTATAAAATAGAATAACAACAGAACGGGGCATAAACATGTCACCAACCTTACCAGAATGCTTCAACCTAATTTTGCTTATTCATTTTATTTTATTTTTTAAGTGAATGTGTGTTTTGCCTCTGTGCATGTATGTGTGTACATGGAATTGAATAAATTGTAATTAATGAATCACAAATTGAGCTGTGATGTTGTCATGCCTATACAGATAGGTTCAGGTAACCATACAAAGGACATCAAGTAAATTACCTGACTCAAGTAAATTAAGAAGCTGTATTTGCCTTGTCTAGTTTCTATCTGTCTGAGCCCTCAAAGTTGCCATTAAATTACCTTATTGGCTACGTCTTAAATTCAACGGGTATTTTCATTATGATTTCAAATCCATTTCCTTAATTAATGCAAAAGTACAATGAAAAGTTTTCTGAAATGAATGTGTAACTGTCAACATTTAAACATTTAGAGTGAAATTCCAAACTTCAATGTTAGGTGTAGCATGAATCTTAAAAGCTCTTATTAATAAGAACAAACCTGGATCCAGGTATTGGGGTGACCACTGGAAGATCAGTGAAGCAGAACAAGCCACAGCTAACCTCCACCTCACCAGTTCCTCAGCTGATCTTGTTTCCTCACACTGGAAGCCTCTGTGTCCTCATCCAAATGGATCTCAGCTGACCTGCTGCTAAAAGCCTAAAAGCTTAAAAAAAGGCTCTAGTTCCTGTTCCTCATGTCTTAAATACCTTTCGGCTTCCTTCCTCCCTGGGATTAAAGGGATGTGTCTTTCCCAAGCAAGACATTAGATCTCAAGTGCTGGGATTAAAGCTGTGTTTCACCATGTCTAATTGTTTCCAATGTGGCTTTGAACTCACAAAGATCCAGATCTATCTCTGCATCTTGAATGCTAGGATTAAAGACGCGTGCTACCACTGCCTAAACCTATGTTTAATATAGTAGCTGTTCTGTTCTATGACCCCCAGATAAGCTTATTGGGGTGCACAATAGATCAACCACATTTTCTCCTTTTTGTTTAAAATTTAAAAAGTTATAGCAAATATAAGAAAAATTATATACAATATACTTTAAAAAGTATATACAATATGTACAGTCAAGAATTACATTAACAATGTCTAGTCATTCACATTTGACAGATTCAGACAAAAAAACTCCATTATATACATTATCAATGTCCAATCCATTAACATTTGACAAATTCAGACAAAAAAATTCATTATTTATCCTATTTTGGTGAGTCCAATACAAAATTTGTAAACAACCTAGAAAAATCCAATCTAATCTAAAATATTTAAAACAAGTAGTTCCTTTTTAAAAGTAGATTCAATAATCTACCTTTTATCATATCCAGCTAGACAATATATTTGAAAACATAGCACTCTTTCTGGACAAATTACCATGTATGCACAAACATGTATCTATGCAAATACACATTATTCTGTGGTAATGAGTGCTGGAAAGTTATCCTGGCATGTCAAGGGGTGCTCAGGCCACAACCTTTTCTTGGGGCAGCATCTTTATTTCTAGCCACTGTGAGTGCTTGCTTCTAATGGCACATAATCCCTCATTGTTCTATGGAATTGTCCTCAGTTCAGGGAGCTCAGGGAAGTGCATGGTTCTCACATCACTCCCAGCTATACATAAGCACAGCCAAGAATAACCAACTTGTCAGCCATTTACCTGAAGGAAACAAGGGAATTGTTAATCATTGAGTACACTAGTGTTCCCTGGCCTGATTCTTCTGCTGCTCCCAGGCCAAGGCTTAGTGCTATGTAAAGCAAACTGTATTCTGCCTCGACTCTCTGTTTCCATCCTGCCACATGCACTCTTTCCGGGAAATGGCATGCCCTTGATGAACCATGTAATGGAAACCCTCATCACTTCCAGGGAAACCAGCAAATGCAATGTAAAAACTTCTTTTCCCAGGAGTTGCTTGACATCTAATTTCATTATTTTTTTAACTGACTCAAAAAAACCACAATACCCATTTGCTAATAAAAATACAGAAAAGATAGATAAACTAGAGTAGATGGGAGCTACATCTGTTTCTGAGTATTTAAGTTTTTCTTTTTTTCCCTTTAACTAAATATATGCATTCCTGAGTCATATAGATCATACTTCAAGCCAGGAATAGCTCCTCCCAAGCTCAATATTATTCATAATCTTCATGACTTTTTTTTTCACAAATCATGTCCACCCCAAAGCCTGTTTGGATCATCAAACTCAATGCTCGTTGCCTGTGCATATGAATAAACCTATGCTTTTGCTGGAGGACTTACTGAGGTCACTTTGTCAAATTCCTTTTTTTTTTTTACATATTTAGACAGACTTCACAAATCCATTGCATAACAGGCAGCAAGAAGATACTGAAATAAAACATTTGCTTAGAAATAAAACAGTAGAAACACAGCAACTGTGTTTATAACCCATTCGTGGGGGAAAACACAAGCATTTCGATTTCCCAGAAATGCATGTGCAAGCTTCAATATTTCAGAAATATTTTTGTCTGTTTTCAGCTTCCTTGTTAATGAGCAAATAAACCATCCTGTCACCTGGAATATAAAGGTAAGGGATCTGAAAACAAACTGTGCAGCACGAGCCCTTTTTCCTTGCAATGCTGTCGTCTAATCTACGGAGAGAGGGGGCTTGTAACAAGACATACGTAGTTGGGAGAAAAGACATCACAGGCGGCTTCCTGACAGAAAGACGAAGATTTAATCACCCCAAGCTGCGGGTGCGGCACGTTAGCTTCAGCATCAGGAAGCAGACTGCTCATCAAGACAGCAGTAAAGGAAGGAGACTTCTGCCAACGCACTGCCCGCAGACAACCAGATGAGCCTCAGCTGCCATTCATTTCACGTCAGTTCGTTTTTGAACTTGTGTTATCTGTAGAAACCACAGCACCTGTATATCACTACAAAGGGACAACAGGGGCCGGGGGAGAGAGGTATTAACCCTACGAAGGGGGATGGCAAGAGTGTTTGGAAGTTAAAGATCCTCACCAGAATCCTGCTGCCGAGCAAAGTACAGATTCATTTTAATCATAACTTCAAAAGCTGTTACATCCTAAAGGCACATAATTAAAATTTCTGGCATAAAAAGAGGGATGGGATAATGAGCTTTATGTATTCTGTATACTGTAGTAACAGCTATAGGTAAAAATCTCCTTCAATTCAGGCAAGTCAATCACACTGCTAATGTGACCTTGAGAAAATGGCTTCACAATTGTGACATTCTCATAGGCACCTCTTCATTTAATAGAACAAGTGTGTTAATGTATACAACAACCATAAATGGATTAATTTCTTTCCATTCCAGAATGAATTTCCACATTATACAATTTTATGTTCTGTGTCATCTTCAAATTATCGTTACTCATAACAGTTCAATAAATATTTCATATAAAAACAAAACAAAAGGAGTAACTATATATTCTAATGCTTACTTATCCTGGGCACATGTGAGACTACATAGATGATTGAAAGAAGAAAAAAAAGTAGAATGTTGTCACAGTAGAAGATGACCTAGTGCAGAACTGTCATTAACTTCAGAATGTTACAGTTTACTACATTGTTGTGTCTGTGGGAGAAGAATTACATGAAACTTAACTCATGTAATACATTCAAACAATTTTTTATAAAAGGGTTTTTTAGTACCTATGTAATTATAAAATTAAGTAATGGTAAAAATAATAACTACTGCCCATGGAGCAGACAGTACACACTCTCCTAAAGGACCTACAGCAAGTTGAATGATGTTGTCTGTTTTCAAAGGCAGACCTGCCCAGAAACTATGAATATGAATGTGTTGGGGAAAGGGTGACAGTATAGTAAGGATCTTGATATAAGGTGTCTCTAGATTGAGCATGTGCTACATCCAATGGCATGTGTCTTTAGGAGAGAAACAGCAGAAAGCAAAGGCCCAGAAGAAGTCTATAGAGGTAGATCAGAGTCTGCAATGATGTGACATGGGTTCCTGAGTCATTGTGACTCTTGACTAGAGCTCACAGGAGAATGAGGTCCTGGGAACATTTTACTTTAAGGTTTCAGGACAACAGAATTTAAGAGAGAATTTGCTGTCCTTAGCCTCCAAGTGTGACATAGGAAAATAATACAGTATCTTTAATTTGTTTTCATAATAACTACAGGAAATAGAGGCTAGTCTCCCATTTTCCAATTTAAGAAACTATCTCAGTTGGAAAGGGGCTGATACAGTGCAGTGGTTTGATGAAAATGGCTGGATAGGCTAATATATGTGAGTACTTAGTCCCCAGCTGGCAGAACTGTTTGGGAAGGATTAGGAGGCACATCCTTGTTGAAGGAGGTTTGCCACTGGGGATGGACTTTGAGGTATCAAAAGATTCATGCTATTCCTGGTCTCCCCCCTCCACAACTCTGTCTCCTACCTGTAGATCAAGTTGTGAGCTCTCTGCTTTTCCTGCCATCATGCCTTCACTTCACCATCATGAAATTGTAGGCCCAAATTACAAGCTTTCTTTGGTAAGTTTCCTTGGTCATGGTGTCTTCTCACAGCAATAGAAAAGTAACTAAGACACTCAGTCATTTGAGCTGGTGGCTGATCCTAGGTATATATAACCTAGATTTCCTAGCAGAGTGCCTTCTCCAAAGCAAAGTCTCTATCTCTTCCTGAAATAATCCTCTAACCTATGAATTTTTCTTGCCATTTATGTTTCCCAAAAAATAACAGTTTATTCTGAACATGCATTAAAGATCACTCACTTCACACTTTTTAATGGACATTGAAGTTCTACATAGGCCAGGCATGTCCAGTCTGAGATACTGCTGGCTGAATTGCTACTGTGAGTGTTTCCTGACTCCTACTTATTCCTGATTTCTAAAAAGGCCCAAGCGTTCTCAAACATGAGTTGCCAAGGATCTGAAAGTTCTGAGATTATCTCTGAGACAACTCTGATGGGCAACAAGAGAAACAGGCAGCTGTGTAAAAATAGTGACTGCCAGGGGATAACTCAAGACAACGTCAAACCTGCCAATCAAATCCAGCCTTAGGCATCCAATTGCACTTCCACAAGGTCAATTGTCACAGACTATTTACACAAAGAAGTCTAGTATGTCTTCTCATCCCATTCTCTATATTATTTCCTTTTATTTATTCACAAATCCTCACATTTATTCACACATTTTTAAGTTTTTACAAATCACAATTTGAGATTAAAATTAATCATTTAAGTATGCACTTCATGCATATTGGCAGAGTATATATTCCTTTAACTATACCGATTGTACAAATAACAAATATTGTATAGGACATTGTGTTTAAAGCTATGCAGTATAAATATTTTCATCACCATAAACCCTCTGATTTTTGAAGATCAGTCTCCTCCACACCCAGTCTTAGGCATCCCCCTCCTGTTTTCTCTTACTACAGTTGTTGAAGCATCATATGAATGCAGTCATGAATTAAAAATGTTTTCTGTCTGATTTCTTTCACTAACCATGGTGGCTTGCTCATTTAAAATGACTTTTTCAATGTTCAGTCATTTGTTCTTATTAATTGCTGAATTTCTATTGCATGGTTACTTTATAATAACTTGTTTGCCATTTATGAATTGATGGACATAGGGATTATTGTCAGATTGAGTCTGGTTATGAATAATTCTAATACCTAACTCTATTTGCCTCTTATCTTCCTTTCTACTATACTGTTAAAGAACATCTTCCTCTTTCTTATCCCAAACTGATGAAAAATTGAGTTCTATATTGCTAAGATTTTGTCTCTCAACTAGGGATGACTGTGGGTTCCAGAAGATGTGTAATAATACCTGAAATAGTTATGATTATTACAAATTGGTGTGTGGATTATCCTATCTAGTATAAAGAACTCAGTGACGCTCACAAATACCCCATAATATACAGGAAAACCACCCACAACATGAGACCATGCAATCCAAATTATCATGAGTGCCATGGCTGAGAAAGAAAAGCCTATAAAATAATCTTGGAAAGAAGGAATATCATAGGAAATTATTACTATTGATCTTAATGTTACTGTCCAGTCAAAATTCATATCCTGGACCTTAACTTCTAGTATGATCATATCAGAAGGAGGAACCTTTTGAGATGTGACTGTGAAACCACAGCTTTGTACCCATAAAACCAAGAAGAAGGGATTGGATCCTTGGTACTGGAGATACAGATGGTTGTAAGCCACCATGCAGATGCTGGACATCAAACCTAAGTCTTCTGGAAAAGCAACAAGTGCTCTTAACTGCTCAGCCATCTCTCAGTTGAATTAGTGATGCTGTTTGAGAGACATAAACCATCTCTTTCCCCTTGTGCACTATCCCCTTGTCTATGCATGATTTTTAAATTTTTACACCTCCCTTTTGAATTGCAGAACCATTTGAGATACATTGTGCTTAGAAGGTATTGTGGAAAACAAAATTACATTGCATTATCACATTCTAATTTGTAATGTAAATATGTTCACACTTCAAATGAAAATTTAAGTAGAAAACCTCTGTCTCTTTCTTTAATAACTAGGTACAAAAGCAATGAAGGGACAAGGGGAGGGAGGAGGGAAGGGAAGAGGGAAGAAAATGCAAGGGTAGAAAACTGCCTGCTTCCATTAACCGGCAGCTGAACACCCTTCTGTGCACGAAGCCCTTTGCACCCTCTTGTCTGGAGACCTTATTTCTTGGTCTCTGAGTCTGCGCCTCATGGAAAGTGCTAAGCTCATGATAGTAATGTATTCAATGATGTATAGAGAGTCTGTTCTTCCTCACAGGGATAAAGGAAACAGATGTCTTTCTTTATGCAAGAATTCCTCGGGGAATTACATCACTTGAAGAGGGGGGCTGAAAGAAGGGAAGAGAAAGGCTATACTCCCAGAAGCAAAAATGCAGAGTGGAATTTTTATGTGCTGGTCTCATAGAGATTATGTGCACTGTTGGAGCAGGGGAGACAAGCATTCTGCCATTCAGAATGGCTTTTTCAAATATATTTTTCAAGTAGATAATTCCAGATGTATTTTTAGTACATTTAGTTAAAATCCAAGTGCTATTTCTTGCTTGGAAAGACATATGAGGGCATCTCAACATTCTCCCCTAACAGCAGTTTCAAGGATTTTATCCTACCTCTAAATTCTTATAAGGGAGTTTCAGGTGAAATCAAGTAAGGTATTGTAAAAACATCTTTAAAAGGGGGAAGAAAGATTGCAAAAAAATTGGATTAAAATATACAATTACTTGCATTTAAGTTGAAGATGTCTTCAAGGTCATTAAGACAAACCTAATCCTGCTGTCTTTTTGCTCAATTTTTGAGTGCTTTCCCTAATAAACTGTTTTTGTTTTGTGTACACATGACATCAGCCTTGACCACTGAGTTCTCCCTGGGGTGCTCAGCTTCAACTGTGCTGCTCCCTGACAAAGGGTGCCCATTTTCTCCTAAGTGCCTTGATCACTCCATGTCACTGTCACTACCTGGAGTCCAACCAAACTTATGTTCCAAGTTGCACCCTCTATGGCAGGATCTGGTTCTACCCACCTGACTTTTCTATTTCTCTGTACCACTGATTTTGTACTCTGTACATACCTGCTGTATGAACATCCAAAAATGATTATCACTGTGACTGTTAATTAGCTATCAAATAACATTATGATCACAGAATAATTTCCCACAATTATGAACTTCTACAAAGGATTTATTGTCTAAAAACCCAAGTAAATAAATGAGCAGATGGATGGACCTATAAACTGACTATCCTTAGAAACCAAAGGTGCCTATACACCCCCAAACAGCACCTCCTCAGACTGGCAGAGGGTCAATATTGGTTTTTATAAACAGAACTTAGAAATGTAACCTGAACGCCTGTAGGACTCAATCCTATTACTTCACCAGTCACCCAAACACACCTACATTGTAATAATCATATAAACAACATGACCTTGCTCCCATTTACCACAAAATCTTATCCCCACAAAAAAATATGCCCCCTGGTACTCAAAACCTTTATGGGATTGCAAGTCTCCTGAGTGCCTTCTTATGACCAAGTTTCTTCCCAGCAATAACTTTTGCTCCCATGAAGGTACTTCACTGTTGTAATTCCCAATGGAGGCATCCTCGAGCAGTCAAGATATGGTCTCCAAGGATCCTAAATTTGCCAATTACTGGCAAGACCACCTGCCCCTGTGTCTATTGGTGCTCATCTGGTATGTCAAATTGAGTCTGCATCTGAGTTCTTAAAGTGAACCTTCTCCCGATGCCTGTTTCACAGTTGCTTAAGCAAATACATAAGGATCTTAGCTTCTTCATTGTTATCTGCATCTCCTCAGAGATCAGTGCGCCAACCTCTTCTCTAATCCTGCAACAAAAATTACCAGGATTTCATGTAAATAGATGACTGATTGACTCTGATGGAAGTTCCTCAAATAGACCAACTTGATTTGAATTCTCCCCAGGATCATCAAGCATTCATTCTGGCTACAAAATTATTACACTGATGTAATAATTTCAGAATACTACACTCCTACTCTGAAAAAGTTACCTCAAAGTCTATTTCATACATTTTTTATCTGGCCACAGAAAATGATCACAAGTAAGATTTAGAAGAAACATTTGCTATTCACCTACTGGCAGTTCTGAAGACATGCACAACAATGAACAGTGCAAGTCCTTTGGAAATGAGAAGATGGAGTAGATAAGACACACAGAGTTTAGAACATATATAATAAAGGGGAAAATTATAGAAGTTGCCATATTTCTAAGAAAATTGTGATCATGTTGTCATCTGCAACAAATAGCTGTCTAATGGCTTTACAATCAGTTGAATCAGACAGCGACAGATTTTTTTTTCAAGTGAACATACTTTGGCAACCCAACCACTCAGTGACCATGTTTCATGTTGGAACATCAGTCACTTATGAATAGGCTTACTCTAATAAATAAGCCTCTAATAGCCAATCTATCAAGTGCACTGTTACCTAAGTAACCATATTTCTGTAGGTGACACAAGCCCATCTTTTAAGCACCAATTCCCAAACTCAGTATTTCCCAACAACCATTTATGAATCAACTGCTTGTTCTGCTCAAAGAGGCAGTAATTAACCAACATAACATTCCCTCACTCTTGTAAGCAAAAGTCCAGCTCAGTGCATATTCTCGGATACTAAATGGTGCTCTTATCCTTCACTATCACCAATTTGAACAGGTGCCATTGGCTGGCAACAATGTCCCAAGAAATTTCAATGTTAATAGTAATTACTATCAGACCACTTCTAGCTCAATGTCAAGCCAATATATGAAGAACAGTTATTCCTATTCCCAATCAACATTTTTTTAGATTTTATTTGTTATTATTATTTAATGTGTGTGTGTGTGTGTGCATGATGTGTACATGGAAGAGGGTGCATACATCATGGCAAGCATACACAGATCTGAGAACAATGTTATGGAATCTGTTCTCTCCTTCTATCATGTGAGTTCTAGGACCAAATCATTACCCAGGTTTGAGCAGCACATGTCTTCACCTACTGACCTTACTCCATGGCCTCAAACAGTGACTCTGGAATAATTTCATGAACCTTATTTTCACAAGATTATGGGCTTAAACATTCTTAGTCTTCCATTTATTCCTGTAATATAGATAACGACAATGTCTTTCTGTGCTAATGTAATTGTTTAATTACATAATAATGGTGTTATAGATTACCAAGCATTAAATGCTGGTAAGTGTTCATTAAGAGTCTACACAGCTTCATGCATTCTGGGAATCAGAAAGGTACAGAGAAAAGAAAAGAGAAAAGCACTTCCTCCTGCCCCCTGCACTAACCTTCCTTCTTCCCTTTCATGTGGTGGATATGTTATGCACCCCAATAAACTTATCTGGGGGTCAGAGAACAGAACAGCCATAATATTAATCATAGAGGTTAGGCAGTGTTAGCACTTGCCTTTAATCCTAGCATTCCAGGGGCAGAGACCCATCTGAATCTCTGTGAATTCAAAGCCACACTGGAAACAGCCAGGCATGGAGACTCATGCCTTTAATCCCAGGCAGTGATGGCAGGAAGCAGAAAGGTTTATAAGGCATGAGGACGAGGAACTAGAGACTGGTTAAGCTTTTAGGCTGTTAGCAGTAGTTCAGCTGAGATTCATTCGGGTGAGTACTCAGAGGCTTCCAGTTCAAGGATACAGGATCAGATAAGAATTTGGCGAGGTGAGGTCAGCTGTGGTTTGTGTTCTGTCTCTCTGATCTTCCAGTATTCACCCCAATACCTGGCCCTGGGTTTGTTTGTTATTAACAAGGCCTTTTAAGATTCATGTTACACTGTTATACATATACAATAGATATATGTATATGAAAATACACATATCATGAATGAATAACAATTCATGTTACACATATACAGTAGATGTGAGGAGTTTCTGCTAACTTATCCCAGATTCATTCATATTCTAATGTAAGTATTTGAGTATGTTCTTACAAGCATACAAATTTTCTCTATTTTAATCCTATTCTGTGTCTAACATTTTTCATTAACTGTTAATCTGAAGGTTCATTCTCTAACAACATAAATGAAACTGTTGTATGTTTAATATTTCTCTATGTGTGGGCATGTGGGGGGGGTGATACTCTTTCTACCTTTGTGTTTTTGATCACATAGATAAAATAAACTCAGTGACAGTACAAACATTAAATCCCCTTACCAATTATTCCCTAAACTAATTATACAATCTTTATTGTCAAATCATTATAATTTGTCATTTTTTTTTAATTTGGGTGTGTGCCACCATACCCATAACCAAGCACTGTGGAAACTGAGGTAAAAGATCTGGAGTACTAATTCAGTCTAAAATATATAGTGAAACACATCTCCCCAAACCATAAAATCAAAACATTTTTTTGAAAGATCTTTTTAGAGAAGAACTGAAAGGCCAGTTTGTTTACTTTGTTTATTTAGCACAATAATAGTGTTAGACTCTCCCTTAGGTAGCGTGACAGAGCCAGACATGGAGTTTCTAAGCAGTTAATGGTACGGGCGTGGACTCCTTCTTGTGAAGTGGGCTTTCAGATCAGCCAGAAATTGGTTGGTTGCTCCCAACACGCTAGTGCCATTATTATACCAGTGGGCATATCTCGCCAGGCCAGTCATTATTACAGCTCAACAGGGTTCAAAGATATGTATGACTATTGATGAGTTTTCTGTCCCAGTAGCACACACAGAACCTTCTAGCCTATGAAAGTCGGGAAGAAACTTCTTCTGTACCAGGTTGATTTTTCCCCATGTCCCATAACTCAGGTGTATGGTGTCTTTAGCAATAGAGTGTTACCACCAAGTGCTAAAGGGTAACAAAGATGAAAGACAATAGCCTATAGCATTTGTGGAAGTGTCCATGGCTGACCACAACTCAAAAGCTGGTAACTAATATATGACACTGGGTTTTTAATTGAATAGGCTATGGTATTTTGGGGAGGCATTCTACCCATTATAGGATGCCCTCACTTAAATCCCTTTTATGCATGCATATGTATATATTTTAGGAAGCTTCTCTAATAGGTTTCCTATGGCATTTTCAAAGGTCCTTAGTGTTCTCCTTCCTGAGACTCCTGAGAGAGAGAACTCATAAATATGGGAAGGAAATGTGGTATGAGAATTGCAGGAAGACATGGACAGGAAGGAATAAGAGATGGATTGGATTAAAGCACATTATATTTTATATATATATACATATATATATATACATATATATACATATATATATATATATATATATCATAGGTGGCTGACTTAAGTTGGGCTTTTAGATGGCCTTGGGTTAAAATAAAAGAGAGGGAAAAGAATATGCTATAGATTTTAATTACTCCTCTGCCAACCACACCATGAACAGGAACTATAAAAGTTTATCATCTGACAAATGTTCCCTTTTACTGAAGTGTAAACGCTGCTCTAACAGTCATTGTGTTCTAAGCTATTGACTTCAAACTGTTAGAAAGGGAAAAAACGCAGGCAGAGGTGCCAGGCTCTGCAGACGCGGCACCTTCTCAATTTCAACAGCTTCCCTTTGGGGACCAGCCAGCCTCAAGTGGCTGGCAGCGCCCAAAGAAACACAGTTAAAACGTCTGCAATGCCTCTCTCAACACCTTGTGAAACAATGTGGAAGTCCTCTCTTCAAAGACAAAGTCTAAAAATCTGAAACTTGGCATGAGACTTTGGGCACAAGCAAATTAGAACTTTAGCTTGTATGACATCAGTTAGAATAAACTTCTCTGTTTCTCCCCTTCTGTGGTGTGTGTGTGTGTGTGTGTGTGTGTGTGTGTGTGTGTGTGTGTGTGTGTGTTCATATGTGTATGAACATAGATTCGTCCACATTCTTTCAAAGTAAGAATACACCGGGCGTTGGTGGCGCACGCCTTTAATCCCAGCACTCGGGAGGCAGAGCCAGGCGGATCTCTGTGAGTTCGAGGCCAGCCTGGGCTACCAAGTGAGCTCCAGGAAAGGCACAAAGCTACACAGAGAAACCCTGTCTCGAAAAACCAAAAAAAAAAAGAAGCCATGCACAAAGTAAGAATACATACTTAGAAAAGCGCCTCTGTCAACATTAAGAACTCATTCACTAACCCACAAACTTTTGAAAGCCCTTGTGATTCTTTTGGGTTTTAGTAAGAGAGAGGAGAGGAAGAGAGATTTGAAAGAGGGACTCTGGATGAGACAGACAGAACAGATAGTATAGCAGGGGTATGAAATAAAGCCCCAGCCCAATGCCCCATGACAGACAAAGCAAAAATGTCTTTTAATTCAGGGAGCATGGAAACTTTACAGCTCAAAGATACAGGGAAAGGTCTAAGTTAGGTTGAAAGAAACTATTTGCCTAGGGATTTGATCTGAAAGGGGAGGTGCCTGGGAAAGATAAGGCACATTTTAGGGTCAATGTTCAGATGGAGACTTTTGCAGAATAATGGGCCTGTTTTGTCTGTGACAGGCGGAACACATTGGGGTGGTAAAGGTGATCTGTGAGGCAGGACCTTACTCAGGCTGCCTCTAACCCGGCAGTAATTAACCTGTAGGCCACCATCTCTTTGGGGGGTGAATGACCCTTCCACAAGCCTTGCCTAAGACCATCAGAAAACACAGATATTTACATTATGGTTCGTAATGGAAGCAAAATTACAGCAGCAAAAACAACTTTATGGTTGAGGGTCACCACAGCAGGAGGAACAGTATTAAAGAGTAGAAGCATTAGGAAGGTCGAGAACCACTGCTTAACCCCAAAGGGCAAGGAAGGTGGTGTGGTTTTCTCCCTTTCTGTTTAGGGCCTGCTTACTGGGAAGTCCTGCATCCCTCTCTGTGTGACATGACACTTACAAGGCAGAGCGACACAGACTATGTGAATTGTGAATGATGGCCCTGTGCGAAAGCAAAACAAAGTAGTACACATGAAGATTTGATTCCATATTCTTGGTAGATGTTCAACCAATTCAGACACAGGTAAATGTATGCTAAGTAAACAAAAATAATAACACCAGCCACAGTTGCCAATATTTATTGAGTGCAATCATGCTAAATAAGATGTATGTAGCTGGAGTTTTCTCTCCAGGTCCTGGCAAGCCCTGGCAGTCCGACAGCCCACTTGCCACGTGACTCATGGCTTACCGGCATCTTCACATGCTGCTTGTCATGGCAGCAGCTGGCAGTGTCTCCCTCCGCCTTCCTGTTCCCTCAATTCTCTTCTCTGTTAGTCCCACCTATACTT
Organism: Peromyscus maniculatus bairdii; assembly: GCF_049852395.1. NCBI lineage: Eukaryota > Metazoa > Chordata > Mammalia > Rodentia > Cricetidae > Peromyscus > Peromyscus maniculatus. The sequence goes on along the minus strand of NC_134857.1, from coordinate 103,467,694 downwards.
CCTGCCTGGCCACTGGCCAATCAGTGTTTTATTTATTGACCAATCAGAGCAATTTGACATACAAACCATCCCACAGCAGATGTATATGTGTATTTACATATAATCTTTTTTTCCACTATGTAGTTCTTCAGCATCATTCATCAAGTCCTTCATTTGCAAAGATTAGCATCTCCCCAATATAACCACATCCTGTGATGTATCTTCTAATATCCCTGGACATTCAAGCAGTCATGCAGATGATTCGCCTTTCCTTTCTCAGATGACATATTTTGAACACACCATCAGAGACTTCCCAAAGGTGCTGATAGTAAGATGTTATTACATTCTGCCCCCATGAAGACAAAGCAGGAGAACACTGAGCACTATAGCAGTCCCCAAAAGATGAGATTGCTTGAAAATCTCCCACACTGTACTGTGTTGATGGCAGGAACCTCTATTAAGGTATATTCGTCTTGTCATTGCTGTTGTTATTATTATTATTAATTGGAAATGGCTCAATGATGTGGCCCAGCCAGAGGGATCTTCAGCAGAGACCCAAGAAGGGGGAATGGCAAATGAAAGGGACAAAGAATTGACACCAAGACAGTATTCTGATCAAGCTTCAAAGTTTGATTTTTCTCAGGTGGGTTTTATAGTAAGCAAACAAGGAAACTTTCTTTGGAAAAAGATCAGGGGACTGATGAGTTGCCAAGCAACCCAACCAAGCAACCTAACCACAAAACATTGTTACTAATGGTCACTGTAGTAGAAAGATAAGGAAATGTTAAGTTATTTGCTAATAACTCAAGACTTGTCCAGGCACATCAAAAGTTTTTTGTTAGTGACTCAATACTGGACAACAGAAACTTAACTCAGGCAGGCAATATGGCATGGCTCTTAAAACTGTCTTCAACAATGATGGACTACTGAAATCAGCTGGCGGAGATGAAACACCACTGTCACCCCCTCTCCCGTTGTCTTTGGTGTGATAACTCCTGTTTCTGACATTCCAGAAGCCAATGGTGCCAACTTTCCGCTCAGTGGACATACATTCCAGCTCTGATGGATGTTAGCAAAAACATACGTCAGATCAGGTTACTATACCCCTTTAAGAAAAAAATGACAGGCCAGTGGGAACCATCCACCAAGCTGAAACGGTCATATGAGGCAGAAGATGAATACAGGACAGTTAAGACTTGCCTATATCCTTTCTGAAAGCGATAGCACATGACTCAGGGCTTCAGAAATTTGTCCTTGGTTTGTGGCTCTCAAAGTTTAAGGAAATGACCGCTCTCTTTTTTCCATAATATTTTTCTTGATTATTTAGGAATTTCACGTCATGAACCCTGAGCACACTCACTCCCTAGTCCTCTAAGGTCTGACTCCCACCCTTGTGGCTTCCCCTGAACTCCCCCCCACAAAAAAAGAGAAAAAGGCCAATTTGTGTTGACCATTTACTAACTGGATCATAGTCAAACTCACAGTGAGCAGCCACTTAAAGAAAGCTGCGTCTATGCCGGGCACAAAAACAAGGAGAAGCCCTGTCTCAAAAAAAACAAAAAGAAAGAAAGAAAGAAAGAGAGAGAGAGAGAGAGAGAGAGAGAGAGAGAGAGAGAGAGAGAAAGAAAGAAAGAAAGAAAGAAAGAAAGAAAGAAAGAAAGAAAGAAAGAAAGAAAGAAAGAAAGAAAGAAAGAAAAAGAAAAATGAAAAGAAAACTGAGTCCTTTCCCACCCTCACCCCGCCAGAAGCCATCAATTGTGGAGAATTATACTTTAACATCATTACCACAGTTTTAAAGAGTTCCCTTCAGTGGCTTTCTGTCTAGGCTGGTCATTTTTGGGGGGGTTGGGGTGGGGTGGGGTGGGGTAGGGGTTGTCATGGAAGCTTTCTATGTTCCTTTCTCAACTGTGAGTCTGCAGCCATCAATACCATGGCAAATGTAGCTCCCTTGCCCTTTACAATCAGCAAGAGCATGAATCATGGACTTACATATGGTGTCCAGCAACAACACAGAGCGTGGACATCCATATGGTCTCCAGTCAGCAAGTGCCATGGACCTCAGCATAGTCCCCAGTGGCAGTACTTGTGTTTGTTTGTTTATTTGCTTGGGTTCTGGTTTTTTGAGACAGGGTTTCTCTTTGTAACCGTGGCTGACCTGGAACTTGCTCTGTAGACCAGGCTGGCCTCGAACTCACAGAGATCTGCCTGCCCCTGGTTCCTGAGTGCTGGGATTAAAGGTGTTCACCACCATGCCTGGCTAAATGTGGCAGTACTTTTAAAGTGTACTCCCAAGATCAGAAATTCCAAGGTATCTCAAGGATCAAATGGGAGAGATTTCACAGCACAGGTACTGAAGGAGAAAGTGTTTGTGCATTTTATTGACGTTCAAATAAAGCAACTCCACTGTGTGGAATTAATGGCTGGGAAAAATGGTTCAACTATTAAAGAATTTTTGAAGGCCATTTATTTAGTAACAGTGTCATCAAAAAGGTTTGTGAAATGAATATGTAAATCTCTTGATACAGACTGTTCCCATGCATAGCCTTTAAAACAGTGAGTCACACAGCAATACCCAAGATCTTATTTATAATTCTCACAACAGCTGTAGATCTGAAGTTATATAAACTTATCTGATAGAGAAACAGACAGACATACAGAGCTGAGAGAGGGGCGAGAGGAGAGGAAACCAGTCCCCTCGGGAGATTATGAAGTGTGGAGAACATGTTCTATTTTGGATCACATGCCTTACGACAAAACATGTTAAGGGTGGGGGTTGGAAAGGTGGGAGGGTGGTTTAAATATTTAACAGCTCTCAGTGAGATTTTGCTTTAACACATAAACATAAATTGTGAATCCTTGTGGAGATGTACTGCTAAAAATGTTTGCCATGCCTGTGCTGTGGGTGAAAGGATTTCTGTCAGACAGCTTCATGGAGAGCTGTGCTGTGAGGGAGCTGCCATGTGGGGAGCCACAGGAGAAAGAGAAGAACTCAGAACTAGGAAAAGTTGCTTGATGTCACAGGAGAGAATCTCAGAGGACAGAGGGATATGCAAATGCATGACTTGCGTGCATAATTACACAAAATAACGGCGGGCTTATTATAGAGGTGAATGTCCTTCTGAGGAACAAAAATCTCTTGGAAATCCTGGAACATCAAACTTCAGAACAGCTGAGGAAAAAAAAAAGGAAAGTACAGGCACAGACAGACTGGAGAATCAACAGGTTTTCACAGTTCACCTACTGTGACAGAGAAGTTCATTGCTCCTATATCTAGATGAGTTTGAGCTTCTTGTCTTTGCTAAGTTCTCCTTTCATATATTGCCAATACTAATACCAATTCCATTTTGTAAAATTGTCTTATTTCTTTGATATCATCATTATTGCATCATTTTCCTCCCTTCCCTTTCCTCCCTCCACACACTCCCATGTACACCCTCTTACTGTCTTTTAAATTCATGGTGGCTTTTTCTTTAATTGTTGTTATGCAAGTACATGAGTGTGTGTGTATATCCAAATGTCAGATTTTCAATAAAGCAAGATTTTAATAGCAATGAACAAAATGATTTGTGCAATTTCTAAATGTGAAGTTGTGTAAATGTAAAAGGTAAATGTTTAAAAAAAATGAGTCAATATCCAAACAGATAAATTATTGTTTTCTTAAACTCAAATCAAGTTTATTATTCCTACTTATGGAAGGAAATTCCAGTTTTTCCTTAATATTCAAGAAATATATTATTTGGATGAACACAATGCTGCTAAACTGACATTACAGCTAGTGTGGTCTTGTACCTATATCTCAGTCTATGGCTTATACATAGAAGTGTCCATATTGCAAGCATTGTCCTTATCAGAAGATGGGTGGGTATCCTTCTCCTTGATTCTCATCTTTGCTCTCTACAAATGTAACAGACATAGTCTGACACCAGATACATGACCATGGATCCCAACACCATTCTCAGATGTGAATGTAGCTAACCAGACTCATGGAACCCAGAAAAGCTATTATACTTGCTGAGAATTATTACAGATGAAAGGAAACAGACTTTATTGGCAATGGAACAAGACAGACAAGATAGAATCCAGGAGCTGGAGCAAGCTCCAGCCCTAGTGACCCAATCACTTCCCTAAGATGTCACCTCCTAATACCAGTGTCTTGGCAAAACCAAGGCAGGGAAGTATGAAGAAGGACTTGGGAACAGCAGAGGGAAATGTAGAAGAGTACTTTGAGAATTTTGACAAAGAACTCCATATTTTCACAGGCCTAAAATAAGAAAGCAAAGAAAAAAATCAAAATCTTTCCCTAATGAGTGGAAGAGCAAGAATTAGTAGTGACCTTCAAACAGCATCTACTAACACTGTCCAAGTGGTACCACTCCTCGACACTGCCACTGGCAGAGGTAGAGCTATTCTTACTTCCATCACAGAATGGAGACCAGCAGTTTATATTAGCAGCACGTATTTATTGACATAACACAGATTATCTTTATGACTCATTCACCTTGGATTCAGTAAGAATATCTACAGTTTAATCCCTTTTAATTCATTACTATGTAAAACAACCTTTAATTTCTCAACAGCCATTTATTGTTTATCATATTGACAATAAACAGATCTGCTCTGGGTACCTGGGAGTGCCATCTTTATAATTAATGTCAATTCTTTAATGTTACCATCAATAGGGGTATCTTGATTCCTTTTCCATATAGTTTGGTATTAATGTACAGAAATAATATTGATTTTTGTAGATCAGTTTTGGACCACAAACTTACTTATTAGTTTTAGTAAAACTTTGGTAGCAAAATTTTTTTTATTTAGTTTTTTGAGACAGAGTTTCTCTGTGTGGCTGCAAAAATTTTTTTTTAGAGATTTCTACAAATAAGACCATACCATCTCTATGCAGAAGCAATTCTGTTATTTTGTTTCTTCCTTTTTGTTGTGCATTATTTTGTTTGTTTTGTTTTTCAAGAAAGGGTTTCCCTGTGTAGTCCTTGCTGTCCTGGAACTTATGTCAAGCAGGCCTCAAACTCACAGAGACCCACCTGCCTCTGCCTCCTGAGTGCTGGGACTAAAGGATATGTGCCACCACCCCTAGGCAGATTTGCATGTTTTTATAATTTCTCTTATTTATTCACTTTGCTCTGGCTAGACTTTCTACTAATATGTTGAAAAGAAGGGCTAAAAATGGATATCTGTATTATTCATCTTTCCATTGCAAAATACCTGAGGTAGCTAAGTTTACAAAAGAAAGAATTTTACTAAGTTTGTGTGGTTTTGTAATTTCACACACATGATGACTACATTAGTTCAGTTTTGGCAAGACTCTTCTGACTGCATCACATCGTGGTAGGAGTATCTGAGGAAGGAAGTGGTCATTCAGGAGTCAGGAGCACTTTGTTGTATCACTTCCAGTTGTGAGACTTCTTAAAGGTACCACAGCACCATGCAGTACAGAACTCTGGTGACTAGGTATTAAGTCCATGAACCATCAGAAACAAAACTATATCAAAACTACAGAAGCTGAAGAGAAGGTGGAGCCATTAAGAACACATATTGCTTTTGCAGATAACACATCAATTCCCAGCACCCACAGGGGCAGACCACAGATGCCTGTAACTCTAGTTCCAGGGGCTCTAAAAGTCCATTCTGGCCTCCATGGGTACCTGCACTCATGTGCACATACACAGACATAGAGGCTCACACACAATTAAAAATAAAATATAGCTACATCAAAGTCCCAATATATCAATGTAATGCTTCTCATCTTGGAGGAAAGACCATTCAACTTTCACCACTGAGAATGATGAGAAACAGGTTTACTATGAATTATCTTTATTTTTATAGAGGTATGTTCCTTATATATCTAATTTGTTGACAGTTTTACGTAACAGATTGTTGTTTTTGTCAAATACTTTTTCTACACCTATTGAAATGATCATATGATATTTCTTATTATTCATTCTATTATTATGATACACTATATTTAGCGATGCAAATGTCAAATCATTCTTGTCTTCTGAGGCTTACATTCATCTCATCATGAAGAGTAGTCCTTTTAATATTCTTGGAACTTCATTTGCTAATATTTTGTTGAGAATGTTTTGTATCTGTTTCTGAAAAACAAAAGGAACAACAGTGTTATATATGGAATAGAAAATTAATCACAAACTATGCTGTCCACATAAGGAAGCATCATAGAAGGAGCTTACAGCTCAATAGCAAAGAGGGCAGGAACTAGTTAAAAATGGGCAAATTACCTAGATAAATGTTTTTCCAAAGATTAAATTTGAACAACCAATAAGGTTATGGAAAAATGTTCCCCACTAATTATCAGAGACTAATGATATTTTATCTTTTATTCAAGATGTATCCAAGGGCTGGAGAGATGGCTCAGAGGTTAAGAGCACCAACTGCTGTTCCAGAGGTCCTGAGTTCAATTCCCAGCACCTACATGGTGGCTCACAACCATCTGTAGTGAGATCTGGCACCCTCTTCTGTGTACATAATAAATAAATAAATCTTTAAAAAAAAGATGTATCCAATACAACAACAGCAACACACACACACACACACACACACACACACACACACACACACACACACACCACAAGCACATACACATAACAGATTAAAGGATTTGACTCTCAAGAGACAAGGAGATTGAAATGAGAATAAAGCCCATGTCTCATTCTAAGTACATAGGGCTTGGCTAAAACAGGTAAAAGCTGGATAAGGACAGGTACAATCTCTATCCAAATGAAAAACTTAACAGGTAACTGAAGTCTAGAGTTAAAAGACAGAAAACGGAGAGAGAATGTCATTGCATAAAGTAGAGCAGCAACAATAAACCTGGAGAAATCCACCCAGCACTTCAAATAAACACTAGAACAGTAATCTACAGTCTCTGTCATGAGAAATGTAAAGGCTTTGCATTGCTGAATTTAGACATAGCAAAAAACAAAAACAAATCTTAGAAGAACTACTGATGAGAATTTTTCAATCCTCAAAGCTAATAACTAGAGAGAACAGCATCTCAACAGTTTAAATAGAAATACTATTTATAAATATAAAAACCACAAAAAAATCGAGATGTAATATTTAATAATCTGCGGATGAAATCCACATATGTTCAAAATGTTAGATCTATTAAATTAAATCTTTAAAATAACAATACTTATTACACTCAGGGTTTCTGCAGTAAAAGACAGCACATAAGATCCCCTGGGAAATTGAACAAAAGGTGGAAGTGATGGGTCAAATAGAAATACGAGAAATAAACACATGAAGATGAAGAATCCTCTGGGTGTACCTATCAAACCCGGAAAAGCTGAGAAAATAATAACGCCGAAGGTAGGTCAGTAGAATTTATCAAAAAGAAAAGTGAAGTGAAAAACAGAACAGAATTCCAGAGTTGCAAGACAATAACAAATGGTCTAATAAGTTCTGGAAGAAGAAAACAGAGCAGAAGACATATTTAAAGAAATAGCAGCTGAGAATTCTCAAAAATCACTAAATGATGACAGGCCATAGTTCTAAGAAGTGTGAAGGACTTTGAGTGTCATATGGACTTGCAAATAGACACATCACCACTAATGTGCTGAAAGACAAAGAAAAGAGGAAAATAATGAAGATGACCAAATGACAAGGACACATTGTTATCTATCAAAGTGCATGCCAGATTTCTTGACAGAAATTCATAATGCAAAACTAATCACAATGTAGCTTTGAGACAAAAGCTATCAAAGCAGAAACTATTGCTCCACAAAAACAGTTCACATGATATAGCAAAACAAAGAGTTATCCAGACACTAGAGAGTAAGGTGCATTATCCGAAGATCGTCACTGTAACTCACGTCAAAGGGGCAGCGATGGTGGCACAGGTCTGTGATCTCAGCACTTGGAAATTGGAGCTGAGAGCATCAAGAATTCAAGGCCATCTTCAGATATATGGTGAGTTAAGGCCAGCAGAGAGAACCTAAGACCTTCTCTCAGAAAAAATATTCATGAAAAACTATTAAAGTTCATTAGACTACAACCATTTTACCAGATTAAAATTTTTATTTATTTGATGAATTAAAGACCTACAGGAGGCCGGGCGGTGGTGGCGCACGCCTTTAATCCCAGCACTCGGGAGGCAGAGCCAGGCGGATCTCTGTGAGTTCAAGGCCAGCCTGGACTACCAAGTGAGTTCCAGGAAAGGCGCAAAGCTACACAGAGAAACCCTGTCTCGAAAAACCAAAAAAAAAAAAAAAAAAAAAAAAAGACCTACAGGAAAGACAAAAATTAAGAGATTTTTAAGCTCTGTGGGTTGGTTTTTTTGTTTGTTTGTTTGGTTGGTTGGTTGGTTGGTTTTTTTATTCAAACCTCTTCAAAAACAATTGCCAAAAATTAGGTGGAGAGGTTGTGTTATAGATATTTTGGCTAAGATTGGGCACCCCACAGTCAGTTCTCTGCATTTTGACAAGCAGACTACTGTAATGGTCTCCATCTACTGCTAAAAGAAGCATCTTTGATGATGGATGAGAGCCACACTCATCTAAAGATATAATGGTAAGTTCTAGAATGTAGTTAGAAACTATACTGGTCTAGGAAAGCAGCAGTTGGATGTTCTCCTCTGGATTCTGTAACTTCATCAGCCATAGATAGTGAGTTAGGTTTGCAGTTTCTGACATGAATTACTTCTTTTTGAGTGGACCTTAAATCCAATTAGACGGTTATTGGTTACCCTCAAATGTACCACTATTCCACCTTTAGAGATACCCAGCCATGCTGATCAGTGTTGTAGCTTGTAGGTTTTACTGCTTGGTAGGACTTCTGATTACTTTTCTCCATTGATAATGTACATAACACCTTCCAATACTGTGGAAGTTAGCCATCAGGAAGGAGGTTTCCAGACCAGTTCTAGCTTGATTGCCCCAAGTCCTGTGCCCAGAAGTATGTGTTGTCTTCCACAATAGGTCTTACCTTCAAATTCTGGGAGGCAACCAATGGAAATTGCAATAGTCTTTTTTCTTTGGGGAGTATCTTCAACTCCCCTGACACAACTCAAAGGGAGATTTCCCATGTCTGGCACTAGGGCTTTTGTTAGAAAATCTACAGATCTTTAGGGAACCCAAGTGGCATTGTTTCAGTGTGTGTGTGTGTGGAGGGGTGTATGGGTGTGTATGTGGATTTTCAATACCCTTAGTGGTTTTCATCCTTCCTCTGACACTCACCCTTTGAATCTGTCTCCCTCCCCATTCCCAAGTTAATCCCCCCATAATTTTTAGATTTACCCCTTCATATACCATGGGTCCTACTATGCTCCTCTCAAGAGCTCCTTCTCTGTCCTTCTCCCACCTGTGGTCCCTTTTCACTTTCCTGATTTGTGCGGTGACTCCAGGTTATATACTCACAGATAAAGATCCAAAGCTAGTCTCCACAAATGGAGTGGAATATGTGGCATCCTTCCCTCTGGGCTTGGGTTAGCTCACACAGTATAAGGTTTTCTAGTTCTATCCATTTGCCTACAAATTTCATCTTTCTTTGACTGAATAGAATTCAATTGTTTATTTGTACTGTAGTTTCATTACCCACTCATCGGTCAAACAACATTTAGGTTGTTTTCATTTCCTAGCAACTGTAACTAGAGCAGCAATGAACATGGCTGAGCACATATCTACAGAGTAGGATGTCCTTTGAGTAAATGTTGAGTGGTGGTGTAGCTGGATAATATGATAGATCTGCTTTTAGCCATTTTTGGGGATTCTCCACACTCATTTCCATAATAGCTGTACCAGTTTGCAATCCCAACAACAGTGAATAAGGATGTATTGTGAGATTTATACATATTATGGAAATAAATCTAATGACAACATAACAAATGGAGAATGTAGAAAGGCAAGAAAAAGTTATACAAATGAATCTATGACAAGCTATGATAAATGCTGTGAAGTATACACTAGGCTTTCAAGAACTGGATCATTTATCATTTGACAGCATGTGGTAAGAATGCAGGACCGCGTCAAGAGTAGAGAATGGTTGTGAGGAAATGCTACACTGGGAGAGCTGTGGAGAACCTGCTCACTTCAAGGGAAGGGGCAGCACAGACTCAAGGGCAGCAATCAGGAGGCTACCGCACAGTCCAGGGACAAACAGAAGCTGGAAACCCAAGTGGGTGCAAGGTCATACAGGCTAACTGGAAACACAATGAAGACATTAAAAAAGGAGGGATAAAAAGTGACAAGGGAAGTCCTGGCACTTCTTTTCTCCACTAGTATCATGCAGGACTCCTAGTAACACCTAAATTTCCCTTCCCAAGTAAAACAAATAATATTCATAAAAAATATTAATGTAAAGTTTTCTAGATCCAAATACGGTTATAATTTAAGATATAGAACATATTACAATATTTTTTCTAATTCGGGTGTCAAATTGATAGCCAGTACATATTGTAGACATTTAAGTTCCTTCCCAGTCATTTGATCCCTGGCTTTGTACGTTCCTGCAGGCTACCATTTACGAGGACTGTGAGCAGCGGGATTTTAAATATAGATGGTCATTAGTACACAACCATGACATTTTCTCACAGTTTGCTGCCGTTGATTTTTAATAACACATTAAGCACCCTGTCGCATCCATTTGCACAACTACAACACTTGCAACTTCCAAGAAATGTAACTTGCTGCAATGGTCACTGCTCCAGCCCTTGCCGTTGAAAAGACCTTGAATCTGCACAAAGCAAAATAGGATTATTTATCGTGCTTTACTTGGAATTTACTTCTTCAAGTCTTAAAAAAAAAACTACTGGCAATCTCTTAAATAGTACCCCCAACATCACAGTTTTGAAGCAATTCCTCTGGTGATTTATGCTGGATTTTCCAAATATTAATTTGATGATGCTTTGCTTCTCTGATGTTTCTTTCTATCTGCTATTTGTACTCATTCAAAAATTGAAAGTATAGACACAGTAGATCAGTCTCTAGACTGTATAAAACACATCCACACACACACAGAAAAAGAGAGAGAGAGAGAGAGAGAGAGAGAGAGAGAGAGAGAGAGAGAGAGAGAGAGAGAGAGAGAAAATTAAAATGTTTTATGTTTACAGTTTGGATTCAGCATTCTATTAATTAAATGTTGCTGTGCTGGACTATCTATCCTCTTAGCCAAACAACTGCTGTCTTCATAAAATCAGCTATCTTTGCTTGCATGACGTCATCAGAGCTAGGATTGTTGACTGGTAATGTCTGTTCATAGAAGGGAGGGGCAGACAGGTTCACTGAATCCTCGTTGAACCTCCAGCCACTCTTCATGGCCACTTGTGTTCAATTCTGCCCTAACTACATGTGGCCTTGCCTCTTGTTTTTAGGGAGCAGGTCGAGTATACAGGCTGATGGAGACAAAGGGTAGGGGGCCTCACCTATGCTGCTGAGTAAAAGGCATCATCCAATCTGGGTAAAAAATTTCCTGTGTGGCAGCTTTTGGGTCACAAATGCTCCCGTTTATAACCCCTTAGTAAACCTAAGAAACCCATTGGTTACCCAGAGTGAACAGGATTGTTATTGGGGCCTAAGGCCTAATAAGAATGAGATAGATACTCCTTAACCTCTCTCAACCCCCTGCCAAGGAGAACCCAAGGAGAAGTTCTCACAACAGATGGTCTATTTGTTAATCTACTAGGGTTTGCGGTATTAAAAATGAAATAAAACGAAAGGGAAACACTAAGTAGATAAAAAGGTTAAAATGGTATGAAAATAAACACATTTTTAATAAAGAAGAATTTGTGTCTTTAGACTGAGATCGCTGGATGCTTTTTCAGAATAGGGATAAAAGGCTGGCAAACCTGAGTAACTTATAAAGGCAAGCTATATAAGTGAGCTATGTAAGACATGCAAAAGGTGAGGCCTGGAGATGACAGTTACGATTTTAAATTTTCTAAGGTCAAAGTTCAATACATTGATGTCAAACTTCTACTTATACCAAAAGAGTTCTCCAAAGTCATTAATCCTGTCTTGGTAATAGTTGAAAATACTGTGTTAAAAGAGTGAACGTATATGTCCCATCAGAATTTATTTAAAAGTATTTGGATTTCAAGCTTTATCTGAATATTGAACAATGGTTAAAAGTACGAGTGTTGTAGCTGACATTCTGGGTGTTCAATGGCCATACTTGAAAGCCCAGACTTATGTGATCAGAGGGATTAAAGGGAAAATATTCTCTCCCCTAGACCTCCAAAGTCAAATAGTTCTCAGAAAAATGTGGGATACCTCTCAAAATATTCTAAGGCCTGGTGAGTCCCCTGTCACTTTCAGGGAGGTCATGGCTATCTCACTGGGTTGACTATGACCAGTGTCTGGTCTACAAAGGAAAGGGCCGGCACAGAGGGAGAAACATGCTCTCAGTGCTTCTAAAACAAGCAAGTCTTTCAACTTAGCCTCACAAAGATGGAACCACTGGTTATTTAAAAAAAAAAAGGCTAAAAGAACCAGAGACTCTTGCTAAGCCCAAGTGAGGACCAGAGCCTCTACTAGCATTAGCAGCAAAAAGGAAATGCTTCATCTTTTCTACTTGTGTAGTTTTAAACACTTAGCAGCAAAGTATAAACAAAGACTAAAAAATGGCACCATTCAAATAATTCAAGGGATCATATTTCTCAGGCATTATGCATAAGTCCCAATGAGATATAGATTAGATAACTATTTTTCACTGATGATTTTATTCTTGATGAATGTGATGGTTTGAATGAGAATGGCCCCCACAGGCTCCTATATTTGAAAGTTTGGATCCCTGTTGGTGGACTGCTTCCAAAGATTAGGAGGTGTGGCCTGGTTAGAGGAGGTGTATCATTAGGGGTGGGCTTTGAGGTTTGCAAAGCCCATACCAGACCTAATATTGTTCCAATGCTATGCCTGCCTGCCTGCCTGCTGCTCCCAATTAAATGCTTTACTTTATAAGTGGCCTTTGGTCATGGTGTCTCTGGACAGCAGTAGAACAGTAACTAAGGCAATGAGAAAAATTCTTCCCAGGTCTAAGAATGGCCTTAGCTCAGATTCAACACAGTAGCACTTACCTAAAACCAAGGCAGATAGATTCACTATTGCTTCAACCAAAGAAATGAAAGATGGTTAAAGTTCTTCCATCTTTTCCTCTCTGGAAGCCATTGTTGTATCTCTCTCACTGTGATTCTAACTAATTCTACAGCTATCAGAGTGCTCCTCAAGTCTAGCCTTGGAGGCCAAAGGAAAACCAGGAGGAACCCAACAGATGGATGCTTTTGTAAGCCCACTGAAGTACAAGAGTTTAATGAACTTTGATCTGGACATTTTAAAGGTACCCTGTTCTGGCTTTTCCTGGGACCCTGCCTGAAACACATAATTCTAATAACTCTTACCTTTTCTTCTCCCTCATATCTCTTTCCAGGCACTAGTCAGAGATTTCCTTTCCTCCTGCCATTTAGCAATTATACAAATTAAATCACTGATGTACTTTTGTGGTCTTTTGGATAGGCCCACTGCCACAGTTTGAGTTACCCCTGGGGGAATATTGAGATATGGAAGATAAAACCCAAAGAGGCAGTTCAGTGCAGTGACCCCAAACATAACAGGTCCAAAAATAATCTTTACTTGGCAGATAGTGACAGATGAAAGCTCTCATTTCTCATCTCCCCCTGGATGTGCAGCCCTGCTTGAAGGCTATCTGTGAGAGAAGGGACTAGAACTCCAGCTCCAGCATTGATCTTTTCTGATGAACAACTTTGGAACTGGATCTCTACATTTTCATGGTAAAGTGGGTTTATCTATTATCCAGATTCAGACAACCCCCTACATGATTTTAAGGTTACCTCTTCAGAAGGGGTTATGTTTTAAAGAATAGAACATACCTCTAGGTGGAGACATGCCATTAAGAGAGTCCTCCATTAAGAGTATCCAGTTGGGCAGGTCCATGACCCAGCCAAGGGTGCCCTCTCATAAAAGCAGAACCACCCACAGGAAGGCCTGTTCACCTTAAGCCCTGCTAAAGAGACAGGCGGAATAATTAGCTCTTTAATGAGATAATGTACTTTTCCGTCACAGAATTCTGATCTACCGGTGCAGTGTTTCAGAGTGCACCCAAGCTGCTTTGTAAGCTGGCCCAATTTTTTCATTAAAGAGTGATTTTTTTCTTTTCTTCTCCTCTTTCTGTCTGTTCAAACCTGCTTTCCGTAACATTTTTTGGCTTGGCTCTTTCTCTAAAGCTCCCTTCCCTGCCACGTGGCTGCCTGCCACCAAGTAACTAGCCTCTATGGCTGCCTAACTCAAGGGCCGTCTTTTCTTTTCCTTCCCCTCTGAGAAGCACCTAGGATTTACAGTTTGCCTGCTTGCTCTGTCATGCTATTTTCTTAAACTGAATAAAATTTCCAAGAAGAAGAGCAGGAGGAGAAGGAGGAAGGGGAGGGAGAGGAAGAGGGAATAGAGAAGAACAAAGAAGGAAAAGCTCAAAGGCATAAAAACTTTTCTGAAATTTAGATTCACATCTATATTGTTTTCTTTTAAATTCATTGGCTAATATGATCCTGTTGATTTTCAAAAAATACAATGATAAGGAATCTAAATAAAAATATGTAATTAGAAAAATATCCACTATACTTAATGTCCTGGCACTGCATCATATATATATATATATATATATATATATATATATATATATATATATATATATATATATATATGCTGGTGTTGCATCATTCACATATACATTTCGTTTATGATCTTGCTGAAATTATAGAAAAATGTAAAAAAAAAAAAATAGCACATCCCTAAAAGCTTTCAATGCCAGAGAAGCTCTGTGGAGAACAGCTTCTCTGCCCTATTAAGTCCCCAGAGGAAGTTCAAGGTGTCATTCACTGTGGCAGAAAATAACAAAGGACCCTGAAGTGATGATTGAGGTTATTCTTAAAGACCACAAAAGAACTGATGGGTCCATTCCTAGATGTTGTGGTTAAAAGTTACTACTGTACTCATCATATCCTACTAGTGTACATCACAGCAGCCACCAGTCTGTGTTATAGCTCCAGATGTCATGAACCATGGGAGAAAATTGTCATTTTAACTTCCCTTAAAAATTACCCTTTTATGTAGATTTTACAACTCTCTCAATGGAGCTGTATCTAGCATGCACTGCTGAACTATTTAGATACTGGCTACACATATTTATGTACATTTTCTTAATTTATTTTTCCTACTATTTGGGTTTTTTAAGTCATAATAACCTTTGTAGCCCCCTTAAAACATATAAAGTTTTGTACTTTTAATATAACACTAGGTATTCCTAAACACTTCCGTTTTCATTCGGCTCATCCTTATCATATTTATTACCCATATACTTTGCAAGACAGCCTTGTAAAACTTCTAGTAGTGTTACCAACATTCCCCAGTTCAGTCAGTGATTATCACAATGGCACAAATTTTATTCAGTACCCATCCCTACTTAAGTTTTTCATTGACTTCTAGTTATGTATCCACTGGGAAAAAGGCAAATTCTAAGATCTCTAAAAATTCTGTACCCAAACATCCTCCCCTTGTCCTCCCCATTTTATTCACACCAGACTCCTATGAGTGGGTCATTTCCTCATTCTGCTGGCCATTCCTCTGCTAGGAACACTCACCCTGGCTATCTTTAGTTGCATCTGGTCCAATCTCCTTCATATCATAGGTGAAATATTGTTTCTCAGACAAAATCTTCCTGATCTCTCTGAATGGTCAAGATCTCTAAGACAGCCATTCCAGCACTCTTCGCTGTCTCATTCCTCATAGCCCCCGCCCCCAAACATGGCTTGTACCATTGAGTGAGACTGCTCATTTCTATTTCTCTAGCTTACTGGAAGCAAGAGCAAACACCCACTAATTGAGCTCCTACTCTACTGGAAGACGTGGATTTCATGGGCATCCAATACATTTTTTACTAGTTTAACTAACGATGTTAAATCTATGAAATTTTGAGATGAGATACTGCTATAGGATGGACAGGAAAACCTTTGCATTTGAAAGGAAACACTTTTAAGTTCTTGAACCGCTCTGACTCCTCATCAAATCTTATTTATTAATAATTTTTGTATTGAGTATCTCCATGTTTATCTCCAAGTTTCTTTTCCATGAATATAAAATATACCTGTTTTAGGTTGTTTTCTTGGAGACTTTTTTAACTCTACCATTTCAATGTATGTTATCAAGTGTGTAGTTTTAATATTTAAGGATGCTTTAGATACTTGGCACCTGCCACAGAGTATTATCTCTTTTAAACTTTCCTTCCAGCCTATGTGTTGCTTCTATTTTCCTTTAATTCCACTTCCTATCTACTATGCTAAGCTTTGGACTTCACTGTGTAGGTGTCCCTCAAGTGTTTAACAATCATTTTCAGTTTTTTTATTGTTGTGATTAGTGGACATTTTAGAAATTTCACATGAATGAGCATATTTTCTTT
The DNA here is from genome assembly GCF_049852395.1 of Peromyscus maniculatus bairdii. Taxonomy (NCBI): domain Eukaryota; kingdom Metazoa; phylum Chordata; class Mammalia; order Rodentia; family Cricetidae; genus Peromyscus; species Peromyscus maniculatus. The sequence continues at coordinate 103,451,281 of NC_134857.1, read as the reverse complement.
CAGTGGAATCCAAAGAATTTGTTGAGATTTCCCCAAGTGTTGGTAACTTGCTACAGAAACTGTACAAATTCTTAAGAAAGAATGCACTGAGTAAACTTTAAATGCTCAGCAGTGTTGTACCAAGAAACATAAATAAAAATCTAAAAGAGAGCTAGATTGTCTCACCATTCAGAATGCAAGTTTTCACGGATTAGTCTTTTTGTAGTAAGATAACAATAGCTTATATTTTTGATAACAATAGCTTATATTTTTATATTTGCTCTCTGTCCCTTACCCGAAGTCTCTTGATTCAATTATCCCAAAGATGAAACCCCCAGATCTCCACCTAAGTAAGAGACAGACAGATTCTTATCTGTTTAGAATGACAGAGAGAATTGCTTTCTTTATAGTCTTCAATTTGCACTATTGGAGGTTTTCATAAAAACCACTGTATTTTAGAACATAAATGTGCATATGCTATGTTTATGTGTATGTGTGTGATGTGTGTATAATGCATAGGTTTATGTGCATGTGTGATGTGTCTATGTGTATGTATGTGTTTATGTGTGTATTTGTGTATGTATGGTGTGTGTGTGTGTGTGTGTGTGTGTGTGTGTGTGTGTGTGTGTGATTCTATGATTCAGATGAAGAGCAAGAAACAACATTGGCTGTGCAAGCCTTTCAACCTGAGTTTAATCCTTAGAACCCATCTAAAGATTTTGGAAGCAGGGAATTCTACAAAGTTGATCTCTAACCCTCACACTTGAATTATACAGGTCTGAGGAAACTGAAGGAGATCCAAGACTCAAATAGTATGTAAAAGCAAAGAGTGTTTATTAATATTCCAGCATGCATGCAGGGTAGCTCACTTGTACAAAATGGCGACGGCACAGTTTTTCTCTCCGGCTCCCATCAAGCCCTGACAGTCCCATAGCCCACTTACAAAATAAACATACAGATGTTTATATTAAACTGCTTGGCCATTAGTTCAGGCCTACCATTACTCTTATACTCAGCCCATTTCTGTTAATCTATATGTTGCCACGTGTTCCATGGCTTTATCTGCTGCCTTTACATGATGCTCCCTGGACAGCAGGCTGGTGTCTTCCCCTCTCTGCCTTCCTGTTCTCTCAATTCTCCTCTCTGCTAGTCCCACCTATCATTCCTGCCTGGCTACTGGCCAATCAGTGTTTTATTTATCAATCAATCATCCACAGCAAGTTTCAGTTAAGTATTCTTATACATAATTGGTTAAACAAGTAGCAGTTACACTGGTATACTTTTAATTGATTGAGGTTTAGTCTTATCATTTTGGACACATCTGCACAAGCTTGAGCAAATCCAAATGTGGACTCAGAAGGGGGCTGCCGGATTTGTCCTTGAGACACTATGAGGATTGCTTAGGCCTTGTGTTTGTTCTCTCCCTTGTCCCTGAATGCAAGGGTATTGTGCATAAATAGCCCTTTGTTGGGAGAGACACCTGTTTTGCTCTTCTCAGAGAACTAAATTCAGTTGTGAGAGTGGGAGAGTTTAACCCTTTCAGAATCATGGCATGAACCTCATCAGCCACACACACATGTACATACATCATAGTAAGAAAAAATATTAAAATGGTTCTGTAAAGCATCTTGACTAAGAAATTAACTACAGTCACCCGAATATGGAAATAACATAGCATATATGTCTTAGATACTTTTCGATTGCTATGATGAGATACCATGACCAAGGCAACTTACAAAAGAAAGCATTTAACTTGGGATTCACAGTTCCAAAGGATTAGAGTCCATGACCATCAGGGAGGGAAGCATGGCAGCAAGCAGGCATTTTATGGGAGCAGTAGCTGAGAGCTTACCTCTGACCCACAAACACAAGGCAGAAAGAGCTAACTGGGAAGTGGCATGGGCTTTTGAAACCTCAAAACTCACCCCCAGTGACACAACTCCTCCAACAAAACCACACCTTCTAAGCCTTCCCAAATAGTTCCACCAATGGGGTAGGGACTGGGGAGCAAGTAGTCAAATATTTAAGCCTATGGGGCCGTTCTCATTCAAATCAATACAATGTTCATATTACACTATGTGACTTCCAAAACCTTAAGTCTGGGGCTGGGGAGACGGCTCAGAGATTACGAGAAGCTACTGTTTTCAAAGATGACACAAGTTTGATGTCCAGAACCAATGTTGAGTGCCTCACAACTATCTCTAACTCTAATTCTACAGGATCTGACACATCATCTAGCCCCCACAGACACATACACATGCACACTAACATATACTCACACACTGACATGCATCACATGCTTAAAAAATAATTTTTTAAAATTTAGTTAGTCTCAGGTTTAAGTTTTTTAAGTCAAATAATGTAACATGAACACATTATAATATCTTCATCTTTGGGTAGCTTTGTAGTCCATCTTGACATCCTTTGAGTGAGGAAGCCTTAGTGTAAGCTCAGTAGGTACTGACCTACTGCCATAACCTACTTGATGCTCAGGCGCATCACTCTTCTCAATACTGTGTCTAATACTCAGTCCTTCAATGGTTCTTTCTTAATACTGCCAGTGCTTGGTTTCTTTATACAAATGTATATATGAGTTTCATACGTGTATATATGATTTTATATTTTTCAATATATTTACTTGAATTTTTAATCTAACTACAATAATAACAACAAGGAAATTGGTAAAACAGATTTTGACATTATGTCCATTTTTCAGATGACTCCTGTGAGGACCAATCTTCACTGTCAATTTGACTGGACTAGGAATCACCCAGAAGACACATCTCTGGGCATGTCTGTGAAAGTATTTCCATAAAAATTTAATCGAGGAGGGAAAACCCACCCCAAATGTGAGTAACAGCATCCTATGGGTCTGCTTCTCAGAGTAACTAAAACAGGTGAAAGCAAGCTAAACACCCATATCAGCTGTCTCTCTGCTTCCTGACTACTGACAGAATGTGACTAGCTGGGGCTCCTGCTACCCCTCGTCCTGCCATGGTGGACTCTTTCCCATCTTAACCCAGGAGACAAATGCAGCTCTCCTTCCTAAAGGTGATTCTCTAAGGTCATTTGGGCAAAGCAATGAGAAAAGTAACTATGATAGCCAGATAAAGAGCCTCCAAGTGTCTCAAAGAGCGAAATAAGCAAAACAAGGACTTTTGTCGTCAGTCTGGTTTCAATGTCTAATGCTGTCTAATGTTACTTTCCCTGTTGGAAGAGTTCTGAAGTGAATACACTGTTCTTGTAAAGATATAGCTGAAGAGTTTATTAAAAGCCAAAATTAAGTGAATGTTATAAATCAGTTCTGGATACAATGTCTCATAGTATTCGTGCTTAATGTAACATTTCATTTCACAACTTCATTTCAGAATTGGTAGCAGTCAAAGCTATATGTGTCATCTAATTTCTACAAGGTTCCCTCTAATGGACATAGTTAAAATAATCATCTCTATGAGTATGACCTTCTCCTGGGGAGTCTATCTCCATTCACCCAGATAGGGAAGGCAGCAAGAGCACAAAGAATTAACTTCATTCAAGTGCAGCTTGATGGGCTGTGTTCCTAGCTCGGTAGTGTAGCTTTGGCCTAGCAGGTGCAAAGGCCCAGCACTGTATAAATGCAAACAAAAACAAATTCAGTTAGGTGAACTATTGAGTTTATTGGGGCTTCAAAAGGAGTATGAGTAAGGGAGTTGTTTATAAGAATATGAGCAGCTTATGAGAAACTGCATTACTGCGAAACACCCTCCTAACACACAAATAATTGTTAACCCTCATGCGCTCTTCTCACCCTCAACAAAGCCATGTCAATGAGCCTAATCTGCTAAGAGTCTCATATCTGTAGTCAAAGCTGCTCTAATTTCAAGGTGTTCATGGCCATGTCATGCCTGAAGGCCAGCACTTATCCCCAATTCTCCCACAGTCATTTTCATGACTTCTCATCTTTATGGGCTGCGGAACTTAGAGAACAAAGTACATTTAGATTTTATTATTTCACTTGCCCATGAAAAGTGGGGCATCTTTTGCCTAACTTCTTCGTGCCCTCGACTTTAAAGGGGCAATAACAGTTTCCAGTAGTACCCTCTACATAGATGAGCACACTTCCAAAAAAAAAAGTCATACTATGGCCATGGTACATATCCCTTCACATCACTAGCTACTATCTTTCCTGGGGCTAAAGGACGATATCTTTGTTTCCTCAGTTGCTTCTCCTAGGCTTTAGAGACAATGACAGAGTCCCCTTGAATCATCCATGATGGATGTCTCATGCACTGTCACCTTCATTGCAAGCAGGCATGACCCCATCCTGACAGCAAAGCTCTTGCTTCTCAGGAGTGAGTCACTGAGAACGCACACTCCACAGAAGCTGCCAGGGTTGGAGGGATGAATTTTCATCCAGAATTCACTGAAGCAAGCAATGAGCTGAAATGTATCATTTACCCAACTTCCTGTGAATAAGTCCCAGTCCTAACTTAGATCCTTGAAAATCATATCCTTTCTATAATGAAATGGAAAATAGAGGATAAAATTATAACGTAGCATCCAACATTTTCATCCTGAGATTGCCCAGCAAGTAGGGAACTATTGACTTACATAACTGACCTGTATGGATGTCTGGAAGATAAAGTGACTTGACACAGTTACTCCAAGAACATCACCCAGGCTTTGCTTCTATCTAAGCTCCACTGTGCTTTGCTAATACAAAGCCTCACCCTCAGTTTCCCATCATGACTATCATGGTGCCCTCTTCTTTTACAGTAAGAAAATACCTGTGTGTTTTATAAAATTCCTATCCTCATGTCCTACCATGACTTTTCCTCCATCTGACTGGCTTTGACTGGGTCACTTACCACCTCCCAGTAGTCTCTATGGAGGATAATTTCCAAGTTCAGTTCAACCACATTCAAACCATTTTATATAAGATGAATGATGGAAATGAGACATGACCACTTCTAGGTATGTTTGAGGAGAAGGTTTTTATTGTAGATATGAGTGGGAGAACACCTAAAGGCATCTAGGAGAATCCAAACCGAATGTGGCCACCAAAATAAATCAGGTCATGAAAGAATGGTGGGAAGTGAGCGAGATAGAAAAAGAAGAGAAAGGAGCAAGAGACGGGACAAAGAGAGGGAGAAGAACCAAGAGGCCAAGGGCTCCAAGAGAGCCAAGAACCAGGAGAGATTGTAGCCAAAATAGCAGAGTTATATAGAAATTAGAAGCTGGGAAAAGAAAGCAGGACTCAGGGGCTAGAGTGGTCTTGGGTGGGGGGCTGAGTAAGAGAGACTGGTGGCCAGAGTCTGCTCTGATATGTTAATTAGCATCTCAGTTAGCCATTTGTCCTGGGTCTCTTTGGGACTTAACTGAACATTTCCCAAACTGTGGATTCATTTGTGAGGCATACATTCAAGACAATGTATGACCAGTGCTGATTTTTAAAAGAATATTATAAGTAGAAGTATGACAGAAAATCACCAGTCAAAAGATGATTTTTGCCTTGAGACTTGCTTAGTTGTATATAAAGTTACATTATTTGGTGGAAAGTCATGTGCTGCTTTTCCTACAAATTAATTGCAGTAAAATGTTTGAAAGGGCACACAGAATAAGAGAAAGTCGTGTCATCCCAAGAAAAGCCAACGTACTGATTAGGAATGGGAATGAATGCCAGAGCACCACAAATAAATATACACTACATGGTATGAATATGCCACCCACTGATTTATAATCTTTCTAATATGCAAATGATTTGTTCTCTCTTTACTAACTATATTTTGAGTATGAGTAATAGCCGTTTGACAAATGTCTTCTGTGCATTTAGGAAAGCAATATTTTAAAGGCCATTTAAATCTATCTTCTCTGTCACCATCAGTAGAAAGTATTTTTTTTATCTAATGAGTTTATCCACCCATGATGTAGAGTGAGATCTTCATATCTAAAGCCCACCTGTACATTCAAATATAAATTTCTTCAAAACAATGCCGTATGTTAAACGATACCTTAAGATACAGATTTCTCCATCTCTGGGTAAGTGGATACAGAAGGAAATGGGTCGGACAATGTAAGGACTGCCAGACACTAGGCCATGCTCCGCTGTCAATCAGCCCCAGAGTCCCGAACGAATTCCAGGTTCACTGTGATTTCGTTTCTTAAAATGTTAAAAGAAGGAAGATGGTGAAGTCCACGACTAAAAGAACTTTATGTAAGACATTTGGGAAACAAGAACATGAGCAGAGTTGTAGAGGTGGCAATAATAATAATAATAATAATAATAATAATAATAATAATAATAATAATTTTTCTGTTTTACCATTTCATATCACAACAGAAAAAAAAAGTAACTGACTTCCGTTAACAAAACAAAAACACATTCGCAGAAGAAGCCACAGTAGGCTGGGTAAAAGTGGTCAGAAGTTTCCTCTCACTGCACCTCAGATCCATACTCACTCCTGCCTCCTTCTTTGTATACCGTCTGAGCATTTTACACATCCCTCATCTCTTGTTTATTAATTAACAGTGTGTGCATCACATCCCTACACACTGATTTTCCTTTTCTGAGGTGATAATTATGTGGTCAAGAGCCTAGAATCCTAAAAATTGGAAGACAGACAGAACCTCTCTCATATTAGCTCTGAAATCTCCTCAGGTTACTTAAATCCTTGTTTTTAACAAAATAGAGATAAAATATAAGCCTCACAACATCAAGTTTGTTAAACAAATTAGCATGCATGCAGTGTCTAGCACATTGAGTGTTGGTAAGCTCTCAATAAGAGGGGGGGTAAATGTCAATAAATATGTGGGAAATAATGTTTTATCTCATCAACTAAAGAAATACAAATAGTACAGTAATATGTTACTTCTTACCCAGAATCTCAGCAAAGATGAGTGCTAGTAATTGTGTCCAAAATTGTTTTAAGAATGAAACAGGTTGAGGGGCCCCCAATGGGATCAGGCCCTCTGAATGGGTGAGACAGTTGATTGGCTTGATCTGTTTGGGAGGCATCTAGGCAGTGGGACCGGGTCCTGTGCTCATTGCATGAGTTGGCTGTTTGAAACCTGGGGCTTATACAGGGATGTTTGGCTCAGTCTGGGAGGAGGGGACTGGACCTGCCTGGACTGAGTCTACCAGGTTGATCTCAGTGCTCGGGGGAGGCTTTGCCCTGGGGGAGGTGGGAATGGGGGGAGCTGGGGGGAAGGGGAGGAAGCAGGGGGGGAGAACAAGGGAATCTGTGGCTGATATGTAGAACTGAATGGTATTGTAAAATAAAATAAAAGGAAAAAAATTAAAAAAAGAATGAAACCTAAACATACAGACATACACATAAGAAGTATCAAGGAAAGTATAATAGTTAATTCTGGGTTGAGGTAAAAGCAGTGAACAGAAATGTAGAGAAAATGTTCACAAGCTCCAAGACCATATCCTTGACAAAGCACTCCAAGGCTCCAATTCTGTTTCATATATGGCATGTCTTCTAGAGTTCCTGATCCCTTGTCCAAACCTGTAAGGAGCATTTAATTTGAGCTGCGTCTATTACCTGCTCAGTTTGGAGCTGTGGATTGTGGTGAACATATACCAAGAACTCATTTTATAAAATAGATAAGCCTATTGGGAAGACTCCACATTAGAGAAGACAGCCTCCTTGTAGCAATGCATACAAGCCTAGTCATAAGCAGCTGGCTGTGGGGTAAGCGGTATGGCGCCACCCATGAAGAAGTATAGAGAGACTATTGAGGAAAAGAGAGTTCTCTTGGCAAGACAGAGTCTATTACAGCCTTCTACAGGGTGTCTGCACTGACCCCTGAATAAACCAAGATATGAATTTAACACATAAGTCTGAGGGCTCAGGTTAACAATACCAAAGAAAGGATGAAATGGTGCTTGGAAAAACATTTCAAAGTGATGCTAGTGGACTCAATATCCAGTCACCTTCTGCCTTCTCCATAACTTCCAAGCGTCGAGGCTGTTTTGTGCTTGAGATGCTCAAGTGGGTCACTCTACAGCTATAACTGGTATAATTGCTCTGCACCTTCTTCGAGGCTGTCACACACCCATCTCTGCAGGGATGAAATGATGGCATATAGTGTAGTGTGGGGGGGATATAATTAGTAGCAGGTGCTAGTAGGCTCAAAACTTATGGAGCATTTCTGCAGGAGAGAAAAACAAAACTGTGCAAGACATAAACATCAGAGCAATTTCAGCAGAGCCTTCACGATGAGATTTTGTGAGGCTGAGGGAATCTCATAAGATGCCCTCAATTACAGGGACAATCTCAAGGAGATGCTCCAGTGAGGACAGGTTGTTCTAGAAATGCGGAATGTGCCTGAGAAAGGTGGCTTCTCAGCAGGCTGCAGGGTCTTAACAGCGGGATTCTTCATCACTGCAGTGCATTCCAAAGTAGGGGCATCAAATCTTCAGTGCTGAAGTCGAAATCTGGGTGGTACATAGGTGGCCATCACGTGGTCCAGTTGTTAAGGTGTCATCAAGGGACTCATGCAGAGTTCTAGGGTGCTTCTCCCCACATGCATTGCCCTTCTCTTTGACGCTATTGCTTAAAGACTTCAACCTACACCTAATAATGGAAAAGTAGGTGGGATGTAAGGATTGTTTCACGGTGGATTTTTACCTTTTTCTGCCTAGCTATCTTACACAAGTAGAGTGTATGAAGAGTAATTCTGAGAGAGTAGAAGGACAGCATCATTAAAAGAGGTTGACTCTCAGGGGCTCACGGCGCTATAGCATCTATAACAAAGGAAGGTAACATGAAAAGATGACTTGGAAGACAGCAGAGAGTGTCTATGACACTGGGGCTCAGTACGGGTAACGCACATACATTGTGCCCTGAAGAAGAGCTCCAGCAGTCTAAGGCTCTGACCACAGGTTGCTACAATGTACAGGATATTTTAACAGACCACATATGTCAGGGATTTTTGTGTGAAATGTGCAAGTTTTTTGAATTTCGCGACTAATTCAAGTTTTTTTTTCATTCCATTTAGTTTCTACAAGCTCTAAATTTTATATGAGAATAAAAGTAAGGACGAAATGATAAACCATAGACTATCAATGAAATACAGCTAGTTTGGCTTTTCTTTGTTGATTCTTCTCAGTATTTCATGCACACAGACTACTTCCTTGCTAAAAGAAACCTGTGACATCATAAAAAAAAAAAAAGCACAGTAGTGAGCCCTAACTGTGTAAGATTCCAGGCTGTGTATTTGCATTTATACAAAGCCACACGTAGACTTATGAAAGTGATCATTTGGGGGAAAAAAGTGCTCCATGATGATGCTCACTGTGTGACAAACACACAAGGAAATCTTTTATTTTTCCACAACTTCCAAATTCTCTTTCTAAGTCCACCCATCCTTCTATCATCACTTCCCATAAGCAATGCCCTCATATCACATATTCCATCTCTCTACATAAATCCAGGATGCATGATCGCAGAAGATGAAGAATTTGTTCAATCCTTTCACCTCACTTGCTACTACAATATCCTGGTTGACAGCAGATGACAGAAGCATGAACCAGGGGACCAAACCTCCCCCAAGAAAACTGCCATCAGTCTTAGTTTGTCAGATTCAAGCCAGATGAGCGAGCAATGGTAGCCAAAAAGAGAAGCCAGACTTCCATATCTGTCCAAGAGACTAATCAAGGCCATTTCTACATGCTGCATCTTGTGACTGCTGGGTTACTTCTGGGTTGGACTAATCCAGTGGTGTATACTTTCGTATCAGGGCTAATAATGACCCTATGCATTTCTTGGTGTTGTTTCTAAGGTCGAAAGGTTTCGGGACATGTTTAATGTCTGAGAGTGAGAGACAAAGGACTGTGCAACAAGGATATTTATAGGAGGATCTCTCTGACCTTCGCACCTGAAGAGCAATTTCATAGGCAATAATGGGCCCTAAACTTACCTAAGGCAAGTATTGGGCCCTAAACAGGTGGTTCTAGGGTTCCAAGCGTCCTGTGGATAGCTGCACAGAAACCACAGTCTCTAATCAAGCAAAAGATCTCTCAGTGGAAACTGTGCAAAGCTTCCATTCCTGCAATGCTCACATTAGTGGGACCATTGGTGCTATAATGTGCCCCACCAAACAACCACAGAACTCAGAAATGTAGGAAGCCAGGTCCTACCGCTACGATTTGTATTCTCACTAGCTGCCTTTCGGTCATATTTTTTCTTACTCTCTATGTGAGTTTAGCTGAGTTTCTGAGTCACAGAGAGCCACAAAATAAAATTAATCTAAAACAGTCATTATGAGAAAAATTGAAGTCTGGAGAAGAAACAGTGGCATCAGGAAAGGTCCTGTGCAGAGACCAGGAAGGCAGAACATCAGGGAGCCCCGAGCAGAGACACAAGCAGAGTTCAGTAACCAACTGACAGCCCCCTAGGAGAACAGATGGATTAAACACACTGCAATGAAAGTCACTTGGACAGTGTAGTTAAATAAAAGTAATGGCCTATTAAAGGTGAAGAAAACTACATCTCATTTCTCAGATTTATAAAAGAAATATAGAGCTTATAGGAGAAACAGCAGACCAAGAAACTCATTAAGATATGATAAGGTGTTTAACACAGAAAGCTCTTACTGAAGCCAGGGTAAAGACATAGATGATTGCAATTACAGGACATATGTTCCAGACTGGAGTATAATTAGCCAGAAAGGCCCCCAATGTCCTATATGTAATCCATGACTTATTTTAGAATATGTCAAAGAGTCAGCTGTTTTATAAATCTAGTTTGAGGGAACATGAACTATGAATGTCTGGATCTGTTGACTTACATAAAAAGACAAAACTCAATGCAAACTGCAACATACTTAAAGTGAACCTACAATTCAAAATGGAAGGACTGTTCATCCTAAAGATGTAAATCAGAGTATTCCACTGCATTGAATGAAGAGCCAATAACAGAGGTCCCATCACAAACGTCAGTAAGCTGCAAAATTAGATTCTCTCTTCTAATTTAAAGCATAAATGACTTCTTACTTAGGATTAGGAGGGGAAAAAAGACACTTCATTTTGTGGCAAATAATGTACAATCTGTCTGGAGAGGAGATTTAAAATATTTCTTTTCTTTATAGATTAAATACATTAAAAAACTCATTTGGATAAATGTAGTCAAATAAAGGCAATGAGCTATTTAATGTGAGGATAAAAGTCATCGTGCCTTTCAGATTTTACAAGAGGTATCTGTATCAAGTCAAATAGAATGCAAGATCGGCAGTCTGACAATCTGAACATAGAATATGGCTTAAAGATTTCCTGGGAGTTATTCAGATCTGTTCTGTGCATAAAACACTCTGGAACTGAAAGGGAATTTCACTGCTTTTTGGCTTTTTCACTTTGTGTTGAATCTGCCACTCTTTCTAGCCAAACAAGTAAGTGAGCATGTGCCTCACCCTAGGCATAGGGTACTAACTGAGTTTGCTTTGCAAATAGCTGAAATATTCTAAGATTGCATTATTTCTGGTTCAGTGTGATGTGAAAGTTATATGCCAAGGGTGGGAAACTAAGTAGAGCTGAGATTTCTCACAAGAATGCTGACTGAGGCCCAGAGGACTTGTTTGTCGATCAAATTGGAATTAATTTCCCACTTCCACTGAGCTCTCTGCCATACAGTTCTGATGAAGGCTAAACTGTGACACTGGGACCTGCCAAGGCTGGCTCTCGGAGCTGCCCAGTGCAAAAGGAAGCAGTGCCCTGCACCTGAGGGTCTTGGAAGATGGAGCTGGGGTTCACTTGCTGATTTCTTGGGATGGGTTCATCACAGCCATAAAGAACGTGTGCAAGCTACATAAGGTTTTATAAAAACATGAATACTTTTGTTTCCAGCAGGAAAAGGAATACCAATGTATTTTTTTAAAAATGTTTTAAAATACATCAAGGAAGAAACAGAGAGAAGCCATGGAACAGTAAAATAAAAGCAGTAAATTGAGTATAGCCCTCATCTACTGAACACATGTCACAAAGCAAGGCGACAGTTACCCGGGCCCTTCCCCCATAGAAGCTAAAAAGGCATCAAACAAACAAAGGCATGAAGTGCTGGTTTCACAAGGTCAGAACATGGCTGCTTTGAAGGGATGGTGTGAAGGTTAAGCCTGTTTTTGTTCTGGAGCTATGGCATTTGCTCCAGTTTTTAAAGGATGGGCAGCACACAGGGCAGCATGTTTCCTGTAATTAGAAGTACAAAGATTCAGAAATTAATTTATTTCCATGAAGTGTACCCAAGACTACACAGTATGCTGAGGCAAATGATTGCTGTCTGTGCGGAGTTGCAGGGAGCATCCCGGTGTATGGCAGAGCAACACAAAGTTACTGTTGTCTATCTGGTAAAATCAGAATTCTCCTTTCTCACATTTTTCCAGCCATGTGGTCCCCAGGGTATATTTACTAAGGTTCTTCTGGCCTTCATCTTGGTATTATTTTTCAAAGACAGTTGAATAAAATTCCCTAAAATTCATACCCACCCAAAACATCCAAATGTGACTTTATTTGAAAACAAGAACTTTCAAGAAGTAATTTATTGAGAGTAGAGTGGACCTTGAATCCAGTTCAAGCATACAAATAGTATTAAGAGATTTAGAAATACCCAAATAAGTGAGCCACGTGAAAATAAGGGGCAAAGAGTGAAAACTGAAGTGACATGTCTTTAAGACAAAAAAAAAAAAAGCCTGCTCTGAGACTGTGACCTTGTAGGTATTCTAAAAGCCCAGGTGGCTAAGTTTCAGACCCCATCTTGGCATCACTGGGAGTGATAGAAGCTGTTAAAGGCGGGACCTGGTAGAGTTCTTCAATCACAGAAGGATGTCTTCACAGGAAACTGTAGGACACCTCCCCCTTCATTTCTGGCCCAGTCATAAGAACGGCTTTGTTCATCCTTTTTCTCTACTCCATGGCTACCATGAGTCAAATAGCTAGGGATGGAAACCTCAAAAAATGGGAGGTAAAATTAACCTTTTTATTCTAAATTAATTATTTCAGGTGCACGTTTCAGCAACAGAACTCTGACAATCTGAACAAAGGAGGGATAGATACACATCAAAATACAAAATCATATTTCAAAAAAGTCATACTGCCACACGTGGAAGTATGCAGACAAGCGTGCAGCTTAGTTAGAAAGCCAATATACACCTGCTCAATTATATCAGTTTCTGCAGCAAACGGAGGTCTGTTTGGAAATACAAGTAGATGAGATGGGGAGAGCATATTTCATTAGATAAGAAAGCTTAAGTGAATCTCAGTGACACATATTTTTACAGCAGGTCCTGAAACCAAACCCAGAGACAGATGTCTGAGCTAACATTGGGATCCATATGTTAAGTAGGAAATGGATAGAGGACAAGCTGAAGACGAGGGGATGAGACTTTTTACATGAATGTTTTACTAAATCAATAGATTAATACAATACACACATTTAAAGACATTCACTTTTTTAAAAGCTACAATTTACATGTCTAAAACTAATAATTAAACTAATAATCCCTACCCTTCCTTCACTTTCCCTCTGAGACAGGTCTTAGATTTTTACTTGTGATAACATTGCACACAACATTTTGTTTTCCACTCTTTGCTATTAACCTGCCATTATACTTCAACTTGAATCACCTTCATATATTCTGTGTTATAACACAATGATAGCACATGACCTGGTTATATCTTGATTCAGTAAATTGGTTCTATATATTAAATGTATTCTTATTTGTTCATTATAATCATCTCTGTAATGAGCTCTTTGTATGTACCTTTCTTAAGTATTTCTTGAGGGTAACTTCCTAAATAATGAAAGCACAATGTCAGAGAGTGTAACTTCTCTGTGGTTTATGACATGTAATATTAAACTGTTACCTAAGAACTATATGGATTCACCTTTCATGTGCCAGCCTTATTGGTGCTAATTTAAAAGTTGTTACCAATGCTGTTCTGCCTTCCCTTAGATATTTAGTAATGTCAAATGTTTATAATAACATATGGTACACTGGATTACACATTTAAACAATATTTTTCCTTTCCTAGGTGAAATGTAGAAACAAGCTACTTTATTATGCATCCTAACAGCACAGTAACCCTGAAGAAAGAGAAGGAGGTGGAGGTAGGGCTTCCTCCGGCCATGCCAGTATCCAACACAGCCTACAAAATCACTCATGGTTAAAATCATCAATTCGTGGGACTATTTTCCTGGAAAAAGTTCTACAATAGGGTGTTCTTATATTCTAAATATATAGAGGGAGTTAAATAAGTATTTTCTGTACAGCATTTTTACTTAATTCTGAGATAGTTCTATGTGCTTGGATCAGAAAATAAGACAATGACAATATTTACTCATAGGCTCGTCATTATTATCAATACTAGTTTTGTCTGGATTCCCAGGGAGTAAAGAGAACACAGGACACTTTAATGCCCCTTTAGAACTGAACCTAAATCCAAGCTATCCTTCGAGGAGTGATTTGGACACACAGCATTTTCACACGTCCCTTACAGAGCCCACGCTTCCTGCCTTTTCCATAGTGTGGTTTTTGGAGTGAGATGCCTCTTTATCAGGTTCACTGCAGCTATAAAATATCTCTCTGATTTGAGGAAAATCTATTCATCTTATTTTTGCTAGCAGTAATTCAAAAGAGACAAGGGGATGTCGCAAGAAGGACTATTTCTAGATGTCTACAGATTATTTTTCCCTGTTGTTTTCTTTAAACGGAGCAGAAAATAAATGTTACATGGTTAAAATAGATGTCATGAAATTGAGTTTAAGAGCTGAAAAAATAATTATACCAAGTGTAATATTAGTTATTTAAAACTTATTTTCATGATTTTTTCTTTTAAGTCTTAGAGTAGATTGATAATGAAAGGTCCTTTTAACACTCAAGAGAAGGCAAGTTCCCATTTTATCAGTTAATGTTATTTATAGCTAGAGGTTGAAAACATTCTAAGAAATCATGAACTACGGAAATGCACGTGCACTACAAATAGAGAAGAGATGCACATAGGGCAGAAAGGGGAGATGCAAGGGCAAGGAAAGGAAGGAAGATTAAAGAATAATGTGGAATAGAAAATTCTAGAAAACAGAGGTAAATATTTAATCCCATCTCGAGCTGCAGGAAAAAAAAATCTTATAGAATCAATTAATCTAATCCTTAAAAATGAGATTTGTATCGCTTCATAACAAAATGGTAAGAGGTTCTATAGACCAAAAAAAGCAGTAGAAAGAAAGACAAAAAGTGAAATCATACAGAATCATAGTTAACAATTATCATATGCAAAGTGAGGAGTGTTAAGAAATTCTCCAAAGCCCGGAGTGAAGACATCAGAGAGGAAAACTTCTGTTTAATTATAAATTCCAATTTTAGTTTTAACCAAAGGCATGCAAGTTAAAACAGTGAAATTCCACATTTTACCCATCAAATTTCTGAAGATTTGGCAACTGTGTAGTAGAATATAAGGAAAAACTCCCAGTGCGGTAGAAAGTATCAGCTGGCACACCCTGCTAGGGAAGCAAATTTTAAATATGCACCAAATATCTTAAAAATATCCATACCATTTGATGAAGCATCTCTATGAAGGATGAGTCCAAAAGGGGGAAAGAATCCAACCTATGAACAAAAACATATGTGAAGAAGCAGCTCCATACGTTACATCATTTTATGACAGCGAACCTGATCAGCCCACTTAGACTTTTGTGAATATCTGTTTATATAAGATCAATCATCTTTGTAAACATGTGCATTCATAAGTGTATATGTAAGCATATTCATTTCATTTCTTCATCTCATAGATATGTATAATTATATGCAAAGATGTATTAAAGGCTAATAAAGTTTATTTTCTAATAACTTCTATAACATATTGCCTAAGTGATCAGAAATATTAAAAGAACATTTAAAGTGAAAATTTTAACATTATATTGTGAGTTCATTTTAGAACATAATGCTAATTATGTAAAGAAAGCAGATTCTTACTTTCCCTGGAAAGTTGAGTTTATAATTTTGTAGGATATAGGAGAGCCTTGGATTGTCCTAAGCAGCTAGAGACAAAGACTGTATGTGACTCTGTATGGGACACCACTAACAGTTTCTCCTCGTTTTTTGGGCCTTTTGGCTTTTCCATTTAGATCAGGATACTTAAATTGTTCTATTGTGTGCTTTTGTAAAACTCTTTGGTTTCTTCATCACTAATATGAGATTGAATTTAGCTAACAAGCTCATAACCAAATAAATCACCTCTCTCTCTTTCTCTCTCCCTCTGTCTCTCTCTGTCTCTGTCTCTCTCTGTCTCTCTCTGTCTCTGTCTCTCTCTCTCTCTCTCTCTCTCTCTCTCTCTCTCTCTCTCTCTCTCTCTCTCTCTCTCTCTCTCTCTCTCTCTCAGACAGGGACCAAAAACTGCTGTAAAAAAAATTGCAGCTCCCAGGTCTAAAAAGGAAGGCAGCCCCTTTTTCTGTCATTTATCTTTTCACCTTTTAATTATGGAATCAAATTAAAAGTATTCTTAAATGTACTCTGAAATTAAATATTTGAATCTTAAGCAGGTTGCGATTTTATCCAGTTTCCTGTTATACAAATGTGAACAACTATACATTCTTCTAACAGCCAAGTATATATGACTTAAGTTTTGGAACAAACAAGCCTTTCAGCTTCCAAATTACTTAACTGTCCTTCCCGTCTGACCTTTCAGTACATCTCAGAATCAAAAGAGAAAAAAAAAAATCAAAGGACCTTCACAACCCTAAACTTAAAAAAGCATCAGAGAGCAGATTTTATGCAAAATATTTCCCGGAGGCTAAAGGGTGAGATCACACAAGCATTCTCTAGTTCCTTAGAAACTTAATTCTTTGTCTTGCACTTTCTGATAAAAGAGAACTCAGCCCATGAATGATGATGCTGTACAGAGGGACAAATTGCAGCTAGAGTGCCCATTAAACCACAAGACTGTGGACATTTGTGACGTTAATGACAAACGATGCTTTTCTATATTAATGCATTACTTTATTCACCATAATTATTGATCCCTAAAAGCTCTTCTTTAGACTAAAGTGCTTTAACCACTGTGGATGAAGATTCCTGGAAAGAAGACACACTTGCTTGGCAGTGTGCGGATCCGAACTCCCGTGATTGTGGAGATGTCGCAAGTCCAGGGGTAATTACAAATTATCCTGGGCTTTCTGTGGCCCTAAATAGCCATTTGTTATCATCTTTTATGTTATTTAACACTTCCGTGACTACTAATGTATTCTTTAGAATATACTTAAAAAAAAAAACCTCCAATTTCCACTCAGCAAAAGGCTAAGAATGCCATCAGAGTGTGTCTGATGCCTATAGTGAGATTCCCCTAACCTTTAGAAACCCATCTACCTGATGTTTCTATCAACATATGCGAAAGTGTGGTGGTTTATGATTTCTTTTGTTCTATTACTACTAAAACTTCATGGAGCCGTTATACATTGGAACATAGAATTAGAAGTAACCAGAATCTGTGTTCCTGGGCCATGCCCACCTATAGTTAGCTTCAGAATAAACAATCACTATCCCCTTTGAGGTAAGAGTTGTTTTTGTCTGGAGGCCACAGTGCTCTGACAGAAAGTTCATTTGTGACCTCATAAAATGATACATGAGCAAAAGGAAAATATTTAGGGGAGTTCAAGCACAATCATAACACATTCTTGAAAATATCATGTGTCATTACAAATCCTTCAACAGATTTCACATAAAAACAAGTAATATAAAGAACAATCCAAAACATGTGGACACTGGGCTCGGCCCAAAATGGAGACAACTAAGATTCCCTGCAGGGAAGCTATAACCACCAGTCACTGGGCAGACATAGCAAGACTTTGAGGAAAATTGGGATAAAGTGTTGAAACACACTTTGAGTAGTCTTCCGATCAAACCCTGGAAATCTACCAATAATGGATTTTAAGAGGATGAATGTGTTCTGGCATAGTACAGTCACTCTCTTTTCACCTAGTAAGGTATAACACACACACACACACACACACACACACACACACACACACACACACACACACGTAAATCATTTTGTGTTGAATCTGTTTGTACTGTGTGTGGCTTTGTACAAGAGCTGGGCATGGTTGAGCTGACAAGAAGAAACACTAAAGCACTCAGACAAGGAAAGGTTATAGTCCCTTGATGGCAGCCCAGAATTCATTTGTACTAATCTATGATTGGAATCGAGTTCTTTGTGGCTGCTGGAATTAGAAACAGCAGAGCTAAGACAACTAGGAATCTTGCATTCAAAACATTACTACACTAGCAGGAAGCAATACTCAGTAAGAACTAAAAAACTCACATGCTTTGTCTTCTAGCTGTGCTGTCTACAATGTTACATTTCCAGTGAGCAATTTAAAAATAGAAACAAATTCATTTGATCGATTTCTTTCCCTCTTTCTTTTTTGAGACACTCTAATGTATTTTTTATATTTTTATTAATTTTACATACTAACTACTGTTCCCTCTCCCCCCCTCCTCTCACTCCGCCCTCCTCCCCCAATCCACCCCATCCACTCCTCAGAAAGGGTAAGGCCTCCCATGGCATTTGATCAGGTTCTGTGGGAGAAAGCCTTGCACTCTCTCTTTCCAGAGGCAGACTCTGCAGTCAGTAGGTTACACATTCGTTATTTTTAATAATTACTAGTATATTTGACATTATGGTTTACATGCCACTCCCACCTCACCAATTCTCTTTTGTTATTTATTTATTCTACTGTATTCTTCTCTACACATACTTTGGATATTTATCTTATTTTATATATTTATATATTTTTATTATGAGAAGAGTTAAATATACTATAGAATGTATTGTGAACAATGTTGTTTGTCTAATAAAGATGTCACCTAGAAAAATTACTAACTCTGTTTTGTAGCGTTGATCATTCCAATGATGTGTTTATCTACTTAAGATAATTTTTCATATAACACTATGACAGCTCTGAAGTTGTGACCTACTATTTTCCTTAGCAATTAAATTGATATTTAGTAGTAATAAGCATGACCCTAAACAGTTTTGGTCATGTTCAATAATTCATAAGTACTTTAACTACATGGTTTATCATACTAGAAAAGTCACCTGATCCTAAACTGAAAACTGATGACGAAAGCTAAAATCTCAAGTCTAACCCATGGTCTGTCCAGACGGAGCAAATGTCAAACTGGTAGAAGGAAAGACTTCAGCCTCTGCTTTTCGCTGTGGCAGGTGACAGTGTCACCAAGACCAAACTGGTAATACATCTCCTTCCTGCTGCTGTGTGAAGGTCTCAAGCTGAACCTCCCACTTTTATATTCTCCTGATAATATTATGTTTGATGAAAAACTTTGATCTCTTCAGTGATGCTTCAGGCACATGAGCATGTGTTTTGGGCAGAACTCAGGGCGGTCAGTCCTAGCATAAGCGTGCAAGCACTTGTGATCAAAGTCTATACCCTCCTTTCCTCCTCTGTGAAAAAAACATTGTTCGTGCTGTGGTTCCTTTATCTTTGTGTCCCAGGATCCATGCGCCCTCCTCCACTACAATTCAGTCAAGAAACAATGGGAGGAGAGAAGAGATGTTAATAAGAAACAATAATGTATTATTTAAAGATCAAGCCATAGTACCTCTCACAGGAATTTGATGGGAATCTGCTGCCCCTGTGGAGCATCTGGCACTTACAGAGGGGTGAAGATTCATCTTCATCTCTAATTTTAGAGCCTCACGCAGTAATTTCATTTTATTATTCTCTTCACTCTGCTTCAAGGCTCTTCAATCATTCTAATTTTATTTTCAGTGGGTTTTTGCAGTACCAAATTCTTGCCGAAATAAAGCCCAACTGTGAGTGCTTATACAATTTGTTGGCAGTGTGACCTTTCATCATAAACATCTCCCCTGCCTCCATTATATCTCCATTCTTTAAGGGCCTAATGCAACACTAGCATGTTGTTTATGGGTAGGAGTGTTTTCATGTTTGAAATCATAAGCAAATAAAATCACACAGCACTAAATTCTTTGGAAATTTTAGGATAAAAAAGTACAGAAAAGATGACCAAAATGTTTATAAGTCAATTTCTAACTCTGCTTACTAATTTTAACTTTCATTTATAGACTTGATAATTTAAGTAAAGAGACTGTGTCGCAAATTATGGCACATGAGAACTATCAGAATTCATAGGGCTGGGGGAAGAAAGGGATACTTTAAATCCTTAAATATCGCATAGTTTCGTGTCAGAGAAAAGGGAAATTTAGGAAGAAGGGGAATTGGGGACCTTCTGCTTCACAATGCACTGGAATCACATACAGCCATTGGTAAAATGCAGCTACCTAACATTCCCCACCAGAGGCTGAGTAAGTAGGTCTTCGTAGATTTAGAAGGATCCTCATTTTAGCAACTCTTCTCCCTGATTCGGATTTAGAATCTGAGAAGCACTGGTCTAGGCAAACAGTACTCGGCCGACGCCTCCAGGTTTGATGCTGCTTCTTGTGACTTGGCGGTGACTTTCAGAAACTAGTAAATAGTCCTTTCTTAGAGCACCTGACTGCTTAACTGCACAGAAGTCACTTAGCCTCTGTCCATACTGCTGTGTTATGACACGAGAGAGGAATGACTAAGATGTGATTTGTGGCTCTGACTTAATATATAGTTGGGGGCATGCACTAGAACAGAATCTCTGACGAGTGGTGAGATTTACAAGGACACCACCACCTTGAACACACCTGGGAGCACAGAACAGCCTTTGATTTAATAGCATAGAATGCATTCTGGTAAGATGGGCTGAGCTTCTCTGCAGTTGGAAGCGATCCTTAAAACAGAAAATCATTAAAATACTTTATACTGAAACTTAAAAAAAAAATAAAACTGCATCAAAATAAGATCTGGAGCCATGCATGAAGTAATTTTCTGTGCTAAACAGCTTTCTTCCTCACCTGGTCGAAGGAGAAGCCTCTGCCCACTCTACCTTGATCAATCAGAAAAGTTACTGGATATAAAACTGTGCAAAATATAAAGCATTGTCAATCAAAGTTTTTTTTTTTAATTTTCATAATGAGAAGGAAAGATTCAGCTATACGGAGTAATTATGAGATTTTTGTAACTTAAATAAATATTTTTATAACAACCATTAGCATGGCATAAAAAATGATACATGACAACAAATCAATCGTCATTTTCATAAAAATAAGTGGATTGTTCTGGGGTATGAGCAACCACAGTTGAAGCCTCATTGTTCTAGTAACTCTGACATTCTTGCCTTCTTCACCAGTGTGAATGCACAAGTGATCATCTAAGGATTCCTTGAAACTGTGTCCAAAAGGCAAGACTAACAAATGCAGGGGAAGATGCAGAGAAAAGAGATGCATATGCTGGTGAGAAAGTAAATTAGTGCAGTAGTGATACAGAACAGAATGGAAGCTACTTTAGAACCTAAAATAAAACCACATTATGGTCCAGCTATCCCACTCAGGGCACACATCCACAGGAAAAGGGATCAGTGTACTGAACAGGTCGCTTCACCCCTTTGTCTATGTAATAATAAACACAATAATTATGATATAGAACCAGACAGCAGATGAATCAATTATATTATCATAAAATAGTTATTCGTAGGAATTATATTAACTAAAGTGGACTAGATATAGAAAAAAACAGTAAATGCCCACATTCATATACATAAACTAATAAAGCCCCAAAATGGGGCACTAGTGACTTCTGGGGTGCTAGAAATCGTTAGTTGCAAGGGTGAATAGGGACACTGAGCAATGGGTGATCAAATACAGGAAGGAGGAATAGTCTGTTACCCAGCTGCCAGTTGGGACAGCTATATTTTACAACAACCAGTTACAGAGGTAACCCAGACTCAGAAAGACAAATATGGTATGTACTCACTCATAGGAGGATACTAGATGGGGAACAAGGATGACTGGACTGCTACTCACATCACCAGTAAGGCTACCTGGAAAACAGGACCCCAAGAAAGACACGGGGATCACCCAATGACGGAGAAATGGATGAGATCTACATGAACAGCCTGGACATGAGTGGGAGCAATGAACGGCGAGGGTCGAGGGAAAGAGAGCGGGAGATCCCACCTGGATCAAGAACAGAGAGGGAGAACAAGGAATAGGAGACCATGGTAAATGAAGACCACATGAGAAAAGGAAGAAACAAAGTGCTAAAGAGGCCCACAGAAATCCACAAAGATACCCCCACAAAAGACTGCTGGCAATGGCCGAGAGATAGCCGGGACTGACCTACTCTGGTAATGGGATGGCCAAACACCCTAATAGGTGTGCCAGAAACCCCATCCAAGTACTGAGGAATCTGGATGCAGACATCCACGGCTAGGCCCCAGGTGGAGCGCTGGGAGTCTAATTAGCGAGAAAGAGGAGGGTTTATATGAGCGAGAATTGTTGAAACCAAGGTTGGATAAAGCACAGGGACAAATAGCCAAACGAATGGAAACATATGAACTATGAACCAAAGGCTGAGAGGCTCCCAACTGGATCAGGCCCTCTGAATAGGTGAGACAGTTGATTGGCTTGATCTGTTTGGGAGGCATCTAGGCAGTGGTACCACCAGGTCCTGGGCTCACTGCATGAGATAGCTGTTTGAAACCTGGGACTTATGCAGGGATGCTTGGCTCAATCTGGGAGGAGGGGACTGGACCTGCCTGGACTGAGTCTATCAGGTTGATCTCAGTCCTCGGGGGTGGCCTTGATCTGGAGGAGGTGGGAATGTGGGGTGGGCTGGGGGGAAGGGGAGGGGGGCAGGAAGGGAGAGAACAAGGGAATCTGTGGCTGTTATGTAGAACTGAATAGTATTGTAAAATAAAATAAATAAAAGAAAAAAATATTCTATGAGCCATAGGTATACATAAAATGATCCAAATCGGAAAAAAAAAAAAGAAAAGAAAAACTGGAGAAGAAGAATCTCATGCCCTAAAAATAAAGAAAGGATAACAGAACAAAAACGGCCAATGATAACAATTTGGCCATTACTATTACATATATGTATTTAATTATTGAATACATACATGCATTCAATCCCTTGAAACCCTATAGTTACCATCTTTTAATTAACAACATTTGCAAATGAAAAACCAGACCCCCCCCCCAAGTTGTCACAAGTATTTCTTGGGTTCACAATAAAGCTATTAGGCAATTCCTCCTCAGCTCCTCAAAATTCTAAAGCCCACAGCATGCATGATGATATTCCTGGAGTCATAGGGTCAGAGCCTGGGTCCTAACAGCCAGAGCAAATAAGCCTCAGGTGCCCATCCTCAACAGGCCAACTAAAGGAACTACCACAAGAAACGCAGTGAAAGGAGATGTACTCAATGTGTCCACATGGGGAAGAGAAGCAAAGAGGACCAGTGACCACCTCCATCTCCCAAATTCATGGTGTGGATTGGGGAAAGGGGTTTAGGTCCAAACAGGGGGTGAGAGACATTTATCACTGAAAAGTCCAGGTCAAGGTTTGGTCCTTGTGGCAGGTTTTCTGCAACATGTTCTCACAAATTGCCAGAGCTGTGTGAAATCTCTGCCTGGGAGACAAGTTCCTCCTCTGGACCAGCTCCATGAGTGTCTGGGGGAAATTCTAGTTCCCTGGGCAGCATCTCTCCATAGCCTGATAGCTCTCTGTAGTCAGATAGCCAACAGGATGGAAGTAGAAATCTCTCTTTGGAATATCTCCAATACAATCACAGAGCTCATATTCATACTCAAAGCTGCTGGTCTGGTGATGAGCGTTTCAACATCCAGTCAAAGCTCAGCTCTTCCGGGGCTCTTCAGTAGCCGCACTCCCCCTTATAAGAACACCCAGGAGAAAATTTTACAGTTGAAAACCACAGTTGAATTTTTAATCTCACCTGTATTTTAGCTTTCTAATGATAAAATCTGTTTGTTTGCATAGAATATACCTGTACTGTTTTAATCTGAAGGCCTAGCAAAAAGTGATTTCTAATAAAAATACATTAGTACAAAAAAAAAAAATCTGTTTGTTTGCTTGTTTGCTTGCTTGCTTGTTTTAATTCCCCGTATGATCCTGAGAAGTTATCAGATTTAAAAACTGTTAGGTACAAAGTGGACCCCCAACCCGCAAAATGACAATCTGGACTCCGGTCAAGCGGACTCTAATTAGTAAATGGAAGGATTGTGAGCAACTATACAAAGGCCTAAAATCAACAATCCTCAGAAACTCCTGAGGAGAGTTTCTGTTTGTCGGGAGGAGCCACTACCTCCCTTACCTGCCCCTACAGCTGACTATTTCCTGCATCTAGTTCCCTATTTGCACATGCCTGTAACACATACCCAAGTCTCCAGCTAGCTCCCAGCTCTTCTGGCCCAAACCTTCTCCCCACCACCCTATCTTCCAAGCTCTCCTGGTTTGCAACACCTCCCTCCTGGCAGCTATCTGCTCCCTTTAAAACTGCCAAGGCTGTCTCTGCTTTTTGTTATCCTGTCTTTGGAGAGATAGCCATGCAGCTTTAAATTTCCCACAGTAAACCCTCCTCCTACCCATGGAGCAGTCCAGTTGGGTTGCTGATGTCACTGTGCCCTCACTTGTAGAAACAAACTACTCCCCCCCCCCCGCAAAAACCCCCCAATACCAGTTGTCTCCCCCAGTACTCTCTCCCTCTGTCTTTCCCACCACCTACCTGATCCCTCCTCTTCCCATCCCCCCACCTGCCCCAGTCCACCCACAAAATCTATTCTGTTTTCCCTTTCCAGGCAGATTGAGGCATACCTCCTTTGAGCCCTTGTGACTTAGCCTTTCTTGGTCTGTGGATTGGAGCGTGACTGTCCTTTACTTAACAGCTAATGTCTACTTATGAGTGAGTACTGCTGTGGATATCGCTCTGTATAAATAAACACCCATTGGCCAGTAGCCAGACAGGAAGTATAGGCGGGACTAACAGAGAGGAGAATTGAGGGAACAGGAAGGCAGAGGGGGAGACTGCTGGAGCCCGCTGCCAGGACAAGAAAGATGTAAGGTACCAGTAAGCCACAAGTCACGTGGCAAAATATAGATTAATAAAAATGGGCTAAATATAAGAGTAAGAGCTAGACAATGATAGGCCTGAGCTAATGGCCAAGCAGTTTAAATAATATAAGCATCTGTATGTTTATTTTGTAAGTGGGGTAAGGAACTGCCAGGGCTTGGCAGGCCCCGGAGAGAAAACTCCAGCTACACAGTACATAACATGTTTGTCTTTCTGGGTCTGGGTTACCTCACTCAGGGTGATATTTTCTAGTTCCATCCATTTTCCTACATATTTCATAATGTCATTGATTTTAACAGCTGAGTAATTATGTAAACATACCACATTTTCTTTATCCATAATTCAGTTGAAGGAGATCTAGGTTGTTTCCAGTTTTGGCTATTATAAATAAAGCTGCTATGAACATAGTTGAACAAGTGTCCTTGTGGTAGGATGGATTGTCCTTTGGGTATATACCCAAGAGTGATATAACTTGGTCTTGAGGCAGATTGATTCCCAATTTTCTGAAGAGCAGCCTATTGATATCCATAGTGGCTGTACTAGTTTATACTCCCACCAGCAATAGAGGAGTGTTCCCCTTGCTCCACATCCTTTCCATCATGAGCTGTCACTTGTGCTATTGGTCTCAGCCATTCCAACAGGTGTAAGATGGAATTTCAGAGTTATTTTGATTTGCATTTCCCTGACAGCTAAGGATGTTGAACATTTCTGCAATGTTTCTAAGCCATTTAAGATTCCTCTATTGAGAATTCTCTGATTAGATCTGTATGCCATTTTTTAATTATATTATTTGGCTTGTTGACGTCTAGTTTCTTGGGTTCTTTATATATTGTGGATATTAGTTCTCTGTTGGATGAAGGGTTGGTGAAAATCTATTCCCATTCTGTGGACGACCATTTTGTCCTATTGATGGTTTCCTTTGCTTTACAAGCTGTAGACTGCTTTTAGTAAGATGGTCATCTTTACTATGTCATTTCTACCAATTCATGAGTATGGGAAATCGTCCCCATCTTCAGATATCTCCTTCAATTTCTTTCTTCAGAGACATGAAGCTTTTATCATCTAGGTCTTTCATGTGCTTGGTTATGATTACCTCTAGCTATTTTGTTTTATTTGTGGATATTGTGAAGAGTGCTGTTTCCCTGATTTCTTTCTCAGTCCATTTGTCATTTGTGCATAGGAGAGCTATTGATTTTTTTTTTTAGTTAATCTTGTATCCACCCACTCCACTAAAGGTGTTTATCAGCTGAAGAGTTCCCTGAGAAAATGTTTGGGGTTGCTTATGTATACTATCATGTCATCTGCAAATAACAATTCTTTGGCTTCTTTCTTCCCAATTGGTATCCTCTTGGTCTCCGTGAGTTGTCTTATTAGAAACCTAGTGCAGTGGAAACCCCCTGGAATCTATGTGAGTAACTCTATCAAAGTCTCCTAGCAATGGGGGGGATACAGAGCCTGAACTGGTCATCTTCAATAACTAAGCAGGCCTCCTAGAAATGGGACTGGGGGATCAACCCAGCCACAAAACCTTCAACCTATAATCTATCCTGCCTGCAAGACTTGCTGGGGCAATGGTGGCACTAAACTTGTGAGAGTGGCCCACCCATGACTTGTGCAACTTGTATCCCATACCACAAGAAGGAGCCCTCACCTGAAACTGCCGGGATTGCCAGGAGCCAGAGGCAGGGCTGCCCAGATAGAGCTAGGATAGAGCCAAACACAACTGGGGAAAAAATTCAATAAAATTATTCCTAATGATACTCTGCTGTATTCATAGCTCAGTGTCTAGCCCAGTTTTCATCAGAGAGGTGTCCTCCAGAAACAGATGGGAGCAGATGCAGAGACCTGCAGTCAAACAGTAGGCAGAGCCAGAGGAACCCCACAGAAGAGATGGAGGAAGGATTGTAGGAGCCAGAGGGGTTGAGGACACCACAAGAACATGGCCAACAGAATCACCTAAGCAGGGCTCATAAGGGCTCACAGAGTCCAAAGTGACAAACATGGACCCTTTATGGGTCTGAGCTAGGTCCTCTGCATATACCTTATGGTTGTGTAGCTTGGTATTCTTGTGGGACTCCTAAAAGTGGGAGTGTATGTGTGTGGGGAGAGGGGTCTCTGACTCTTTTGCCTGTGCTTGGGACCCTTTTCCTCCTACTGGGTTGCCATGTCCAGCAGTGATATGTGGGTTTGTGCCCAATCTTATTATATCTTGTTATCCTGTGCGTGGTGGTGGATATCCCTGGAAGACCTGCTGATTTTATTTTGTCTTGAGGAGGAGTTGATCTAGGAGAGCGGGGGGATGTGGGGAGGGACTGGGAAGAGTAGAGGGAGGAGAAACTTCAGTCTGCAGTTGGGGATATAATATATGAGAGAAGAATAAAAATTAAAAGAAACTAAGTTTTCATTCATTAATCTATAAGTTGAAAAATAATGATAATAAATAATAATATAGCATATTGTCTAGACACTAAATCCTTAAACTGGCATGTGATTCCATATGAGAGTATCATAACTTCATGTGTAATTATGAAAAACTGGTAACAGTAAAAAGCCTTTGAAGAAGCAAGGCCCCCAAATTATTTCCAAATCAAATTTGTAACAGATCTGAGATGGTTCTGGCAGCACCTGCCAATGTGGCCATGTGAGGTTTCATTGTGGTCTTGGTTCTGAACATAATTTGAATACTGTCACACTGTTCAACACTAATGAACACCATCTAAAAAAACCCATCAGCTCAGATTCAAGACAATTCTCAGTGTTTTTATTGCACATGCATAGTTTTCTGTCCTTATAGAAAGGTGATAGTTTAATTACAGAAAATAGACTTTAATGCTTTTCTATTATCTTTTTGTTTTTGTTTTTTTTTAAAAAGCAAGCTACAAGCCTCTGCTGTATACAGTGCAATGTGCACCATTGGAAACAGGCACCAGAACCACTGCAGTGCTAAGATACACAGCTAAGCAGCCTAGGCTTAGTTCAGGAAAGCAGTGAGCACTGTGGCTGTGCCTGCTGTGACAGGAGCTCTGGAAAGGGAAAGCTTATGAGTGCTGACTGCAACCTGTGCTTACAGCGACTCTGTGATCACCAACTTTTTCAAAGGTCTCCCTGAACACTTCACCACCACATCCCAGGGCTCAGGTCCCAGAAATCTGGCTATGACAGAGAAGGAATAAAGAAAGGACAGATATACATACAGTGAATCTGAGATCAAGTGGGGTTCTCAAACTGCTACCACAACTCAGAGCCTTACCACATTTATGAGGGGGCGGGGACTAGCCTTCATAAGAGCTCTCTGTAGGTGGTCTCAGGCTGTTAACATCTGGCAGGAGGAAGCCCTGGTTCCTAGTCTTTATCCACATTGATAAATCCTTCATAAACACTCATATTAGACTCCTGAGGCAAGATTTACCATTCCTCTGGAGCCTGGCCCATATAGGTACTAGCTTTGCAAATTTCCCAAGGGTCAATTGGCCTTGGAATCCTCAATAGGTTGTGCCCGTGTCAAAATATACATTCACTTAAGACTTTGCCCATTAAGGCTTCCTCTGTTTCCCATACATCATGCCTTTGCATTCTACTCTCCTTATCTCCCAAGGAGCTCATATGAACAGGCTACTCACATCAGTCAAAGTGGGCATTAATGAAGTGACCAGAACCCCTCTTTACCATGACTTGGTCTAGCAGATAAGATTTTTGCAGATTTACAAAATTCAGGTGTGCATTTACTTATACTCAATTTTGGTGCCCTTCTCTGATCACATGTGAAATAAATTAATACACATTTCATGAAAATAATCTTATTTTAGCCATAGAAGATATTTGTATAAATTAGATTTAGGTTTTGGAACCCCTGGGACTGAAGTGACAGAGAGTTGTGAGGCACCACATGGGTGCTGGGAATCAAACTAGGTTCCTCTGCAAAAACAAGTTCTCTTAACCACTGAGCCAACACCCCACCCGACAAAATACAGTTTTTATTGGAGCACTAAGCTGCATTTATCACGTAGCTGTCTGTTAACAGTTTAGATGTAATAGATCACTCATAAGCATGTCTGAATACTTGTTTGCTAGCTGGTGAGGATTTTGTGGGATGGTGAAATCTTTTTATGTTTTGTTTTGTTTTGTTTTGTTTTGAGACAGGGTTTCTTTGTGTAGCTTTGAAGCCTTTCCTGGAACTCACTCTGTAGACCAGGCTGGCCTCGAACTCACAGAGATCTGCTTGCCTCTGCCTCCCGAGTGCTGGGATTAACGGGTGTACCACCACCTCCCAACTGGGATGTGAATCTTTAGGCAGTAGAGTCTAGCTGGAGAAAGTAGGGGGCTCCGGTCTGGGCCTTGGGGGTGACAGCCCCACACCATTCTCATCTCTCTCTCTCTCTCTCTCCCTCTCTCTCTCTCTCTCTCTCTCTGGTTCACTATGGCTGCCCCAGGCACCTGCGTCCGCAGACAGGAGCTAACTCTGATGCAAGGTAAGTAAACCTCTCCTCTGGGAGGTTGCTTCTGTCACGGTGAGGAGAACAGTAACTAATACAATACCCAACAAAAATGCTAGTACTCAGCCGTAGGCAGTCAAGGAGAAGGGAGGTGAGGAGAGGACAGAGCTGAGGTGAGGGGGCAATTGCTTATGCTGAGTAGTATATAAAGTAGGCTTTCTTGGACCACCAGCCCCCAAAACATGACACAGAAACTTACTAATTATGAAAGCTCAGCCTATAGCTTAGACTTGTCCCTAAGCTCTTACACCTTAAATTAACCCGTTTATATTAATCTACATTTCACCTCAGGACTTTTTACCTCATTTCCATCTTATACCTTCTATTTCCCCTCCGTGTCCTCTGGCATCTTCATCTCCTCTTCCTTTCTCTCTGCCTGCAAGTCCTACCTAACCTCTTCCTGCCTAGCTATTGGCCATTCAGCTCTTTATTAAACAAATCAGAAGGCGCCTTGGCAAAAACACATCTTCATAGTGTACAAAAAGATTGTTCCACAACAAATGTAAAAGGAGATGTCTGTGATGAAAGACAGAAATCATGGAAATCTGACTTGTTCTGAGAGTTCATGGAAATAATGAAAGATGTGAACGGGAATTACTTCAAAGAAGCTGTGTCTGCAGAGAATGATTAAGTAGACCTTTAGTACTCTGAAATGTCACAGCCAGAGCTAATTACCTTATTGTGGGTTATCTTCAGCCACCATATTAGCATCCTTTCTCACCTCTGTGTTGGAACTAGCACCCTATGGCTAATAGATAAAAACCTTTGAATTCTATTAACTTTGAAGACCATTGGCTTCCACCAACCCAGAAGCTGAGAATGTCATCAGATTGCACCTTAGGCCTAAGAAAAGCTTCTCCCATCTTGCCATAACTACCTCTCTGATGTACCCATCAATGTATTTTAAATTTGCTTTGATTTATTATAGAAATGTAAGGATTAAAAGGTAGATTATTGAATCTACTTTTTGTATATAAAAAAAAGCAACTGCTAATCTCCAATATTTTACATTGGTATGGATTTTTGTATACTGATATAAATTTAAGGTTATTTTTGTCACACTGTATATATGTTTTTACTCTTGTTTAAGTACTGTATCTATACAGCTCATTTAAAATGTAATGTAAGGATGTAAAGTTCTAGTCCTTAAAAGCTATTATTACAAACTGTTTGGGATAATTAAGAAATACAGGTTAGTAGTTAGTCATTTATAACAATCAAACTTGTAGTTGTGTTAGGTATGTTTTTAAGGTTAAGCAGATATAGTTTAGATACATAGGTAGTCTTCAAGCCCTTCAGAGACCTACAGAATATGGCATTTAAGGTGTTTTAATAGCATAGGCTTTTTGTGACAGTGAGACACATCTTCTCCTGGAAACACCAATTTCCTTAAAAAAAAAAAGTATCAAAGAATCTCCATATGGAGTTTGCTTTCACTGTGGCAACGTTAGCCACTGGGCAAGGAAACTGCCCTTGACTTGATTGCTGAGAGTATGCTGTCCAAATTGGACATACAGGATATAAAGGAAGGTAGACTGCCTAACTTGGCTAAGACAAGGTAGGACATTCCTTAAAAATTCCTGCTTCACAGAAAAGTCGGTTAGATATTCTAGGCCTGTAGGCCAAAGATGGATGCCCCAATGTTGCAGAGGAACCTTGAGTGACTGTCCAGACAGCCAGCTGTTTCTGTCATTTCTACAGTTTTGAAAGTTGTTTGGTCTGTACTTTCTGTTTTCTCAAGTAATATTATATCCTTCTCAGGTCTTTGATGGGGTTGAAAACTAGATAGTTGTAGTTGCACTTTTCCTTGTTGCCAAATTCAGAAAAGAAATTCACATAAGAGGTGTAAAGTGTTTAAGGGTGAGAGACATAAAAGCTTAACTTGTTTATCTAAGGAAATGTTTTAAGGTCCAAAATGATATTTTCAGGATGGTAATCCAAGTTATGATAGAAAACAGTTTGGGTTTAAAACTTTGGACTCATTAAAATAGGATAAATAATATAGTAGTTTCTCCAAATTTGCCAAATATATATGCACTGGACATTGTGAATCTCCATGTCATTATTTGTGGGCTGGCAGTCCCGATGAGAAAGTACTACTACATATTCATGACTTTCTTTGTTGTATAAAACATAAAACTTCATCCTACATTGGAATACGGAATTTAAAGTAAACTAAATCTGTGTTTTCAGCCCATGGTCACTCAAAATGGCTCTGAAATAAACTATCTTATTCCCTTTTTGAGATGAAAGCTGTTCTTTGCATTGACAGAGAACTCAACTGAATTTTCAAGGAAGGGTCCACTTAGGTAAACATACAGAGATCATGCAAGCTGACAGGTTGAGCAAAGTTGGAGGAATGACCTAAATAAGGCTTTTTTTGGGACAGACAGCTTTACTAGAGTTAGAAAGTATATTAGGAGATAAACTTATGAATAGACACTGAGTATAAGGAGCCATAACTGCTAAAAGCCTTGAACTTGAGAAAAATTTAATGAAAATCCTCAAAGTAAGATTTAGCAAATTTTCAACTTTAAACACTATAAGTAATGATATGGCAAGTTTGAGTTTGCATGAATGTTCAACAGGCAAATGAAAATTTAAACAATTACATCTTTGCTTGTGCAAATATAAAAGTTAAGTAATAATCTGATACCCATCAATGAATGTAAAAGATCTAGATAATTTATTTGTCTATTTAAAATAAACCACATCAGTGGAGCTTCCAAACATCTGATGTCTCTGCTTAGTTATTGAGATTTTCTATAGATAGAAATGAATGACCCAAATGAGGTTTTAATGACAGGACTTAACTTACAGAATGGACAGGGTAGTCTTCCCCAATCAGGTAACATTTATCTGATTGGTTTTTGTCTACTTTATAATTATATGTTTTAAGTTAATTTCAACAAGCATTATCTTATTGACAGAGAGGCCGTGACATTTAAGTATCACATACATTTAATATAAAATTCTTCCTTAAAAAAAAACTTAGGGCAAAATATTAAAAAGAATATAGCAAAGTGTCTCTAGAGAGAAGACATCTCGGGGTGCAAAGTAATAAGGGTGTTTCTTTTTCTTGGTATGGATTGGGTTTTCCAAGTCACCAATAAGTAGCATGAATTGCTATAGTAAACAGTAAAGCTGAAACACATCCCAGCTAATCTGTACTTTTTAAGGTAATTCCATATTCAGTGATAAACAAACAGAATAGCACTGACAACTTAGAGAGGCGCTCAAGCTTACTAGGACTGCCCTTGTACCTCCAGTCTCTTTCTCTCGAGGCCCCCATCCCCCAAAGGTGTAACCCTTAACTAGTTGTTCCAGTAAAGTTGTAGCTGAGTCCTAGGCTTTGAGATACAAACTGACATAAAAAGGAAAAGAAGAAAAAAAGAGGGCAAAATAAGAGCCAACTGTCAGTATGGTGTGCGGTGGCTGTTTGTCACCACATAACAAATTGCCAGTGAAAAAGCAACAAGAGCAACTAGCAATTGTTTTCTCAGGGTTTTCACAGGCCAGGAGTACAAACACATCTCAGTTCAGGAATATAGACACGGAGTAGTTCTTCTGCTTAAGTGTTCTCAGTGCTATCAAGATATTGGCTGTGCCACATTCCCATGTGGGGGCTCATCTGGGGCATATCCATTTCCATGCTTACGTGAGCTGTTAACAGGGTTCATCTCCTAATTTCAAACTAAGGGCCCAGCTTCTTGCCGGCTGTTGCTGTTGGTTAAAAGGCGCGCTGCTTGTGGCTGGCATGCCGGAGGAGGAGAGTGCTGATTGAAAGAATCACAGCCATGGTTACCTTTTTAGAGCTTTATTGGGGAGGGGAGGGAGAGAGAGGACAGACAGAAGGAAGGAGCAGAAAGAAAAGAGGGGGGGCACACAGAGTGCCCACCTGCTCTTTAGGCTGTGATGCAGTCGCAGGCTGATGACGTAATTAAGGACGGAATCCTTACAGTTGCTCGATACCCTACAGTGTCCTATTTATGGGTTGCTTGCCACATAAGCCCATTCATTGTGGTCACTCAGTACACCAGGCCAAAAATAACTCTGACGGAAGGGAACAAGCATAGTGGCATTGGTTATAAATGAGCTACATGTCCTATCTGTGCTCCAGGGAAAGGTATTTTACAAGGCACCGACCATGGGCAGGTGGACTTCAGTGATGCTTTCCCAATGTTGTTCCCCACAGGAAGACTCCCAGACACCATCCACTCCTTTGATGAGCCCCTTGGCAACAACTGAGCCAGAGTTGGACAACACAGCCATTTTGTCCTAGATGCCCATGCAGAGTAAAACAAATGCTCTTATTACGACTAGATGCAGCTTTGTTAATAGAA
This sequence comes from Peromyscus maniculatus bairdii, assembly GCF_049852395.1. NCBI lineage: Eukaryota > Metazoa > Chordata > Mammalia > Rodentia > Cricetidae > Peromyscus > Peromyscus maniculatus. The sequence goes on along the minus strand of NC_134857.1, from coordinate 103,417,500 downwards.
TAAAAATTAAAGTCTTTTAAAAGAAAACAGGTGATGTGGCTGGAGAGATGACTCAGTGGTTAAGAGTGTGTGCTGCTCTTCCAGAGAACCCAAGTTCAGCTCCCAGCACCCACATCAGGTAGCTCACATTCTCCTGTCACTGGGGCTTGCAGGAGATCCGAAGACACTGACCTTCACAGGAACACACACACATACACATAATTAAAAATAATAACAATAAATCTTTTTTTGAAAGAAGATGTGTGACTATAAATCGTGTTCTTTTCCTCACTAAGATCTTGTTTCAAATAAATCAAATTTAGCTAAAGCTGTGATTTTTCACTCTTGCACACATGACTGATCTGTACATATATATATGTACATATATATATACACACAGATATATAAATCTGTTGTCTTCATGTAATCCTTTAAGAACATCATACCCTTCACATATGCTTTATTCTAAAGTGCCCTTTCAAGGCTCCATTCCTTATTAGGTCAAGGAACAAGCCCAAAACTAAATAACTGACAAGAGACGCTGCCTCTACCAAGACTTCACTGTATTGCAAGGCCAAGAAGTTGACATCATAGAAGAAAAATGCAATTTGCTAATCATTTTCCAGAAATGTGGGGAGACAAGATAAGAAGACATTGTTACCGGCCCTCGCTGCTCTGCTGAACGCCCTGTGCCCTCCAGCTGAAAAAATGGGTGAGAAGAAAAAAGGGAAGGCGAGGAAGCCAGAGGGAGGAGTTACTGAGGGATCCTTCTAGGACTAAAGAATTTTAACACGCGGGTGTGTGTGAGAAGTTTTCCAGTAAAGAAAATGGTTACTTATGTCATTAAACCAATTCCCTATGGGAAAGAATAGGATAATGGGCTGCGAGACAGACACCCTTCCTATTTCAGGTGCCTCCCACCATTCTTCCCTCTACTCACCTCTCTAATACTCTGAATTCTCTGTGGGCTCTGCGGTGTGTGCATGTGTGCATGCGCGTGGGTGTGTGGCTATGAGTGTGTGTGTGTGTGTGTGTGTGTGTGTGTGTGTGTGTGTGTGTGTGTCCTGCTGAATAAAAAATAAATTGAACTAGATTGCTTGATTGACTGAAAATCAGCCTCTCCCCCTTTCCACGTCACCTTTCAGTCTTTCCCATTTTCCTTAGCTTGGTCACTTTGCCATGCGGTACTTAAGACAGAAACAGCTATTACAACTCATATTGTCATTAACTTAACATGAAAATAGATGAACCAAAACATTATAAAATCAGGTGGTCAGAGGCTTTTGTATCCATTCCTAGCTCACTGTGTGCTATTTCTGGAACACAGCCCAGACATCATGGTATGGTGCCATCACACATATTTACTAACTCATGAAAATAACAAATTCATTGGGAAATGGTGTCAATTTGGTAAAATTATCCTGCATAAAATATAATTTCTGCCTTTTCTTCCCCCAGTTTACCTAATCCACATGGAATGTGACTAGCGGTGTGTTTAGATTGCCTACACTTGATTTGTCCACTTCTACATAATTAGAATAAATCTGCTTTGTTACTGCCTTTGCAAACTGTCTAACACAGCATGTACAAAGCTAAGATGTATGACAAGTGCTTTCCTGGCCAGTCCTGATGTCAGGAGGCTAACAGACGTAGGTCTCGGTACAAACTACTAATAGACTTTTTTCAAATATTAATTATATTTTATCTAATGGCCTGAAGAAAAAAACAATTTTAATGATCAAATTCATTTGTCCAATTGGATTTACCTCTTTCCATGAGGGTAATTTACAGAAGGAAAACAAACTGAGTATAGATACTCACAATTAAAATTAACATCTATGCTTGAACATCAGCTTTTTTAATTTCATTGTGTCCAGGTTCACACCTTTGATTCATGGGTGAGTGGCAGGAATGAGGGTAAGAGCATCTGCTACCTTTGCTTTTAGAATGTGGAAGGTGGTGCACAATACTTAAAGCCAGTGCATGCCAGCAAGGGCACCTGCTCATGTTAGAGGGGTATGAAGGTTATCTCCCTTGCTGTGGATGTGATATGAACACCTTGACATTCTTTTTTTTTTTTTTTTTTTTGGATGAATTCCTAAAGGTCTTATAATAAAAAACCTGGAGCCAGATATTGGGGTAAATGCTGAAAGATCAGAGAGACCAAGGAACAAGCCACTAGAGAAATTTCTCATCACTACCAAATCTTCAGGCCAAATGGAAGGCAAGATCCTATCTCCAAGAATCCTCAGACTGAAAGCCTCTGAGTGCTCAGCCGAAAAACTCTAGTTCCTGTTTCCTCACATCTTATATGCCTTTCTCTGCCCAGCCATTTCACTTCCTTCCTATTGCTGGGATTAATGGCGTGTGTGCTTCACAAATACTGGTAGCAAAGGCATGAGATCTCAAGTGCTGGGATTAAAGGCCTGTGACTCCCAAGTACTGGGATTTAAGGTGTGTGTCACCACTGCCTGGCTCTGTTTCTCTCCTAGACTGAATCAATCTCATATAGTCCAGGGTGGCTTTGAACTCACAGAAATCCAGACAGATTTCTGGCCCCCAAGTGCTAGGATGAAAGGTGTGTACCACCACTGCCTAACTTCAGTGTTTAATCTAGTAGCTGGCTCTGTCCTCTGATCCTCAGGCAAGCTTTATTTGATACCACACCCTTTCCCTGATGGTGGACCATATCTTGTGCCAAAATAAACTGTTTTTCCATCACTTTACTTTCAGGGTGTTTTATCGCAGCTACAGGAAGCCTGACCAAGATAAAAAAGGGAAACAATTAAAATTTCAATGTTCATACTAACAGACCTCTAAGGTACATTTGGTGAGGGACTCTGTAAAACCTTAAGCCTAAGACTATTGGATTTTAGTTCATAATGTACAAGGCAACTCCATTTGTTACCTCTACTTCTCTGTAGTCTAACAACTCCCAATCACTACTGTAAAACACAGCTTCAAAATTGATTCACACAACTACTTGAATATTTAATGTTTTCTTCAACCTCTTGAAATCCAGTGATCAGATGTAATGGAGAAATATCACAGTTAGGTGGTAGTGAATATTTTCTGGGGTCTTTACAAAACTTGTTTTCAGACAAAATGAGAAAGAAATCATCCATTTTATTCCCACAATGTATCTCTCTCTACTGCATGGCATGAGGCCAAGCTATAAAACGATGTTTTAATGTGGCAAGCTACATGAAAGAAACACCTTAATGATGTTTGGTCCTGCCTGAATATTAAGAGATAGCTTTGAAGACTCACACAATAAGGTCTACAATCTGATGATTGCTTGTATTTTCCCATTAAAGATGCAGCAAATGTTATTTGAAAGGTTTATGCTAGGCCTACCTATAGATAGGAATGTTTTTATTGCCAAGTTGTCATCACCCAAAGCTCGCAATTGATGACACAGCTTATGATCGGACATAAAATTGTAAATTAGTATCACATGGGAAAAGCTATTGCTGAGGACAACGCATTTACAAATTGAAATGGAATTATACAAAATAATGAGGAGAGGGAGTTCACTAAGCTAAGAACAAAAATGTTTTGTTTTTTTTTTAATTCAGACAGAATAGGATAAGGTGGTGTCCTTTGAGGACATGATAAAACAGGACATACAAAACTAAGCAATTTCCTTTTTCCTTTATTGTGAATTAAATGACCTTTAATGTACAAGGCACAAAAAAACACAGAAAGAGCTGGTGATGCAGGAATCCCTCTGAGGTGAGAACAGAGCTCCCATTTGCCAGTTTCTAGACTTACTACTTTAAAGCGAGACGTTACCTAACTGATCATACAGAAACCAGTGAAAAATACCGAGTTTACTGTATATTTATTTAGATTAAGAAATAAATCCAAAACTTTGGAAACTAAATAACTTATATAGACACAAACATTTACTCTTGAAAATGTGGAAAAAATACATTCTGTTACCAAAGTTGGCTTTTCTTGAATTGTGGATAGTTGCAACTGAGCATTTGTTGAAATGCAGATTCTTGGGCCCCTGCCTGATAGAAAGCACTAAGGGTAGATAGAGCACAGTGTCCTGAACCAAATCCCCAGGCAACCCTGATGTCCACTAAAGCTGGAGCCACACCTCCAATCCTTCCACTGAACCACAAATCTGTTTCTTAAAACAAGACCTTTGGTTCCATGTAGTTCTTTGTCTGGGGGCCATACCCTGTTAGTTTCCCCACTTAGACATTAGCAAGTCTACGGACACTGTCATTGTGGTTCAGGTATTGCTTAGGCTGAGAGAGGGAATTAGTGTCACACAGGGATGAGTCCCCTAATTGATTACCCAACACAAAGTCATCAGCTCTGAAATCATATCTACATAAACAACATAAATGGACTTAGCAGATCGGTGCAAATCGATATACATAACAACGATAATCAAAGAAAACAACAGCAAGGCCATCAATTTGAGAAGGAGTGGGGAGCGCATGGGAGGAGTTGGAAAGAGGAAAGGGGAGAAGCGATATAATTACATTTTAATTAAAAATTATATTTTTAAAAAGGCCTTTATACCATCTACTCCCCCTGGTTCATTTATAAGGGACTCTCTGTAAGAACACTGGAAGAAGGCAGAGGTAACTTCTCTGTCTGCAGCTGCTTAACATCCTGACTCCACGTAGGTCCCTCTTCAATCAGTCATTTTGGGGGGATGTTTGGTTAGGGTCCGTTTTCAAATGACCATCTTTTGAGACAGTAAGAAAAGCAGGGCTCCCCCTCCTTGGCTAAGTTAGAAGTTGGTAGCTAGAGTATATTCTATTAAGTCCTCATCCCATTGCCTTAAGCATATCCACAGAGTTACTACTACAAGTCTTAGTTGAAGATTTTAAAAGAAATTGTAACACACACTTATTAGTTGTTTCAGATAAAAAATATTATGTCATTTTCATTTTTTAATCTTTTCTTAATAAAGTAATGCATGGATTGAATTTAGACATTGAAAAATTAAAGAGAACTCTGCAAAAATAAGGTTCTCAAAATCCTTTCATAATCAGTACCCTCCACCTAGAAGCATTTAGATGAGGAAGAAAATCCCATCAAAGGTTGTAATTTTATTTATATAAGGCATGTTATTAAATCTCTACATCATCATGAGTTACTATCAGATGCTGTCTGTCAGAGTGGCTAAATACAGGATTAATTATTTCAATATATAAAAATGCACTTTTTTGTTATTTTTGTTTTTTCGTTTTTAATCATTCCTGTAGATTTTTAGTTTATAGGCAGATTCTCGTTTGGGGTTTCTTTTTTTTTAAGATGGGTCTCTGATAAACAAAATGTCTCATAAAATCTAGGCCAAATAAAGTAACACTGAACGTGGGGGAAAGTAGATACATTTTTCTGCCTTTCCCTTGCTTGTAATGTATTGCTATGGGGTGGGCAGTATAAGATTTCAGTGAATGGACCAGAGTCACAAATCCACACCTCCTGAATGTTCCTCCATGCGTAGTCAGGTTTGGAAATGGCATTCACTTTTCATCTTTTTCTATCTTCTCTGCACGAAAGGAAAAAAAAAAACACAGAGAACCTCTTTAGCCTATTTAAGACTGACTGTCTTTTAAAATTCCTGGGTCAGGTGGAACAGGCGGAGTCCTTGACAGAAGTCTAAGCCTCTTCTACTTCTGAGGCCCTCGATATTTGCATAAATAGTAAAAATAGAAAGAACGAAGGTGGTTATGAAGAGGTCAGTGCTAATATAACTCATTTATCACATTAAGCATATTGAAGCTAATTGGGAAATGAATAAATTTGAGGTGCTTCCCCAATGTGAAGCCCGGATTCAGATGGGCACAGGTTCTTCGTTGCCTATAGTGAACAGCACACGGCACTGGGGTATCCGTCTGCTAGAGAAAAAATAGTTCCCTGGCCTGTTGTCCCCACATAAGGTAAAGAAAACAGGAAAGAAGGGCTAAAGTGAGCAATGTTGTCCCTCGTGTGTGGTCCCTATTTATCTCTGCCAGGCAAATAGTTCAGGGATGGAAGGAAATACAGGGAACAGATCTGCTGTCATACATATACGTAGATGTAAACTTCTTTAGCAGAGCTATGAGATTTCGGTGTACCTTGGGAGAAGACAGCCTATCCCTCAGCCATCTGCATTTGCAAATGGATGGCTAGGAACACCAGGTAAAAGCAGCAGCAGGTTCCAAAGCACCCAGGAAGCTGACTCCGCCTGTTCCACCTGACCCGGGAATTTAAAAGACAGTCAGTCTTAAATAGGCTAAAGAGGTTCCCTGTAGTTTTTTTTTTTTTTTCCCTTTCATGCAGAGAAAATAGAAAAAGATGAAAAGTGAATGCCATTTCCAAACCTGACTACGCATGGAGGAATGTTCATTCAGGAGTGTATGGATTTGTGACTCTGGTCCATTCACTGAAATCTTATACTGCCCACCCCATAGCAATACATTACAAGCAAGGGAGAGGCAGAAAAATGTATCTACTTTCCCCACGTTCAGTGTTACTTTATTCCCAGAGCCACTCAGTTCTTGTTCAATACTCTTCTACACCTATTTACTTTTTAACTGAAAACGATTTTTTTTTCATACAATATATTCTGATCATGGTCCCCCACCCCCACCTACTCCTCCCAGTTCTTCCCCACCTCCCCTACCATCTGGATCCATACCCTTTCTGTCTCTCTTTAGAAAACAAATGGGCATCTAAGAAATAATTATAAGATAAAACAAAATAAAACAACAACAACAAAAAAAAACCAAATCAGAATAGGACAAAACAATCAAACATGAAAAAATACAAGAAACACATAGAGACGCAGAGACACAGGTTTACATGCACAGGAATTACAAAAACAGAAAACTGGAAGCTGTAATTTATATGCAAAGGACCTGTAAGAAAAAAATTATTATCAAGAGACGAAGATGCCGCTGAGCTTGTGTTCTGTTGGACATCTACTGCTGGACATGGGGCCTACTCTTAAGAAGAATTTGCTTCCCCAGTGAGATTCCCTTGGAGAAAACTAAGTCTTTATTTGCAAGTGTTTATCAATTGGAGATGGCTTCTGGGTTAGGGATGAAGGTACGTGTCCACTTCTCTTTCTAGGACCCGTCCGGTGCAGACCTGTGCATGCTGCCTCAGTCCCCATGAGTTCATATGTGTGCCTACAGCTGTTGTGTCTAGAAAGCCTTGATTCCTCAGTGTCCTCCATCCCCTCTGGCTCATCTATTAGGGAAGGGGTGTTGTGTGCCCTGGTGTGAAGGTCAGAGGGCAATTTGTAGTTGGTTCTCTCCTCCCACCATGTGGGGCTGTTCGAACTGAACTTGGGTTCTGTGACTTGGTGGCAAGTCTCTTCATTCTTGAGCCATCTCCCAACCAGAAGTTTCTGACGGCTGCATGGACGCTGTGGAGGCAGGGCAGGCTCTCTGGAGTAAGCATATAAACACAAACGGTGTTTCTTGGAAGACACAAGACTCTCAAGAGAGACTCCAACAACAGAAAATAAAAGTAGGAGATTCATTTTCATACCTGTCATCTAGCCAAAGAATTTTACTCGCCTAATACTTCTGTAGCTCCAGCAGAGATTGTTTCCCTCACTTCTCTATACTCTTCTACTCATGGAGCAAGAAAAAGATGGAATTTTTTCTGACTTAGAAAGAAGAAAGGCAGAAGGCCAGATTAGGGATGTGGCTCAGTGGTATAGTGTTTGCTTAGTATCTACACGGTTCTGGGTTTCATCCCCAGCACCTAATAATAATACACCAAAAAAAAAAAATGAAATGCCAACTAACTCAAGATATTGTAATCTGCTGGAGGCACTGTGCATCCGAATGTCATTATAAATGTCCTTATACATCCAAAGGCTGTATACATCCAAATGACTTCCTAAAATCATCAAGCGATACAAAGTGTTTGATTTCTCAATCATCTGTATCCCCTTTTTTCACTACTAGTTTCCAGAAAATATAAGCGGACCTGTCTTAAGCCAAAAGTCCATTTATGGATTCATGTACGACAACACGTAAAGGTGGGAGGTATCTCAGTCTCACCGGGGTTCAAAGCGCACCTGTGTGCGCGCGATCTCCAAAACTTATGTTTGCATCCCTGATCAGGAGCGCTGTCTTCAGCCCTCAGAGGACCGTGAAACTTCAGCTGCGCTTCACTCGTCGGAACTCAACATAAGACAGCACACTTGCACAGGCAGGGCCCCAAAACATCTACAAATGGAATCTTTTGTCTCTGAATGGCTAAGCTTGGTCACGTACTAATCCTAACCACCGAGAACACATGGTGCCACCTTTGGCCAGACCTGAGTTCGATAGCCCCAACAAGTCTGAGCATTGACCTATGTCACTTAAAGCAAGTGGGACGTGGCATCCTGTGAGGTGGTGACTGGTCCTCTAAGTATTATCATGTCCACAGAAATGTCCTTTACAAGTTACCATTGGTGGATTGCCCCTGTCTCAAATTGCTTTGCCTTGGCGTGGCCGACAGTGTCTTGGAAGACACCTTCCCTTCGAGCTTTCGCCCACCCTCACCTTGAACTTAAAAATGCCTCTTTATCTGTCTTTGGCCTGGCACCAGTCTTCTGGGCTGGAGAGGACCCTGCACTAGGAGGCTAGTGAGCAGGAGGAAAGCGCGCCAGATGTGCTATCCCGTGCAGGGCACCAGCACCTGTAGTGTGGCCCTGCCCGTCCCTAAACCCCTCCCGCAGCTCCGAGGGCTGGCAGGAGCTGGGTCCTGGCTCGCGCCTCCTCCCTCTCCGGCGGGCGTGCGCAAGCTGCAGGAACCCCGGAGACTGCGCCGCGGCGTGGGGCGAGGACCGGTCCCAGAGCGCGCGCCAGGGCGGGGCCACTCCGCCCCGAGCGCCTGGACCACTCGCCCTGCAAGCTCCGCCCGCCCCGCGCGCCCATCCCACTCGGCCGGCCCGCAAGCCGGTGCTGGGGGAGGCCGCCGCTGCGGTGGCCTCGCCGCGGTAGCGCAGAGAGGAGGTGGACCGGGAAGCAGGATGCAGGCGCTCCGCAGCCCGAGGTAATCTCTAGGATGGCGGGCAGGTTCCACACCTAGGATCCCACCCCTGGCCACTTGAAATGCGGACTCTAGAAATGGCAGCGCGCGACCATCGCAAGTTTCTAGCGACTGGAAACGAGGGGTCTCGAGATCGACACTCGTTGAATTTACATTCCACGTCTCCTTTTCCGTCTTAAATGCGTTGATTTTAAACAATGCAGAGACAAACCTCCTGAGTCACTGTGGGTTGTAAATATAACAATGAAAGTTTTTTGCATGGTGTGGTTCTTTGCTTTCGCGTGTTTATTAACCTGTTAACTCGGGCTAGTCAGAAACTGGCCTTTAAAATCCTCTTTGAGGAACAAGGGCAAGTTTCGCTGCTGCCTTCAGACATCTGGCATTTATCAGCTTAGTTAGCATCTGTCTTCCCTGAAGTGGTCCCAGCGCTGGTCCCTTGGAGATGGGTCTCGCATGTGTCACTCTTGCCCTCTAGTGCCTCACCCGCTTGGTAGCAGTCTGATGGCTAATATTAATAAGATGTTACATAACATGAGGGGACTGGCCAGGACTGGCCTCACTGCCACTTGCAAAGGTGGAAAGCCCAACCGAAGCCTGCACATGCTCCTCTTTCTGGCTTTTTTGTCTGTCGATTGAAACTTTTCCCTGCATTTTCCCGACTCTCTGAACTTTAATTTCAGGTAAGTGCATCTGTTTATTTATACTTTGTATTGCCAGTTCACTTAGAAGGGCTTTCAATAAGAGATAACTTTGTTTTCATCCCATCCAGAATCACTGTACTGACCAAGTGCCTAATTTTGTTAGCTATGACACGGAGATAGCCAGTAAGGTATTTCATCATCTAAAGATCATTTTAAAGTTGCACTTTCTTTAGGTTAAAGAATTAAGGAGGTGACTCTCGGAGTTGGTTAAGGTGGATACTAACAATTTCATTATGCAGTAGTAGCATGGTTAATCAACTGCATGTCTTTTGGCTGTTCTGAATTTTGGAAATAATATTAAAGATTTAAACTCTAATCAGCAGTTTATCGTGTAGTCACAATGCTTAGCAAAGCTTCATATTTGATGTAGTTTAATAACATTTTTAAGATGATATGATAGAAACCTTAAGTATAAATTGAAGTAAATAATTTGCCTAACTATTGAATAAAGAAGCTTTCAATCAAATTAAAATAATTTTTTTCCATTTAATATAGCCACTTTGGGGGAGGGAATAGGGGAAAATCAAATTACATTCTCAGGAGCTTAGTCCGGTCACTTCCCAACTACTTTTTCCAATATATGGGCACTGTTTAGACTTGAAACTCATTTAATACCTATATTTTTATAAACACATTAGGATATAGTAACATCTGTAGTTTGGGAGAGCATTCAAGAAATCAGCATAAACACATGAGTCCCTAATATTAGGTTTAAGGCACATGTTAAAATAGGGAGTCGGGATGGAGCTGAGCTCAGGTCCACGATTTTTCTTTTGGTCCTTAGAAAATATCATATGATCCACTATGGAACAATGCTGTTCATGAGAGCAGAATAATGAGAGGTGGTCTACTCTTCAGCTGAAAAGATTTCTTTTCCTTTTTTCCAGTCATAATTCTTTGTCAGTTTTGTATTTGAGGAGGTTCAACTATAACTATACATAAGAAAGAGCTGACTTTTAAGATTCTCCTGAGGATACCCGTGGCTTGCATCAGCAGAGGCTTCCTCCTGCCTTGTCTACTTACCACTGTGTCTGTACTCTGTAATGCTGTCTTTGTCCTCTCTGGGCTATGGATGGTAAAGCAGGAGGCTTGCTTTACCTGGAAGCAAATGCCAGCTGAGTTGGTAATTTACCCTCTAGTCTTTCTCGGGTTACTAACATGTTTGAGATCAAATGAGGTTTCTATCTCTTTGTAGAGAATTTTGTAACAGTTTGGTTTGGTTTAGGTCTACTATAATCTTCCCTTGGGATAAATTTTCTCAAAGAAAAATCTTATTTCTGAACATTCCAGCAAATAGGAGATTTACTTTTTGTTGTGAATGGAAGATTTCCTGAGAACCCTTCCTTCCTTTGAACCACGTCCCTCTCTGAAGAAGCTATTAGGATCTACAGCTGAAATGTGCAGGGACTGTCTTTATTTAAACGCTTTAAAGCCATAAAGGGATAATCATCAGTTTACTTTGATTCAAGATACCTGATTATATGGATTCATTTATCATGGCTGAGGTTTCACCTAATATTTGGTGATTATGGTCAACTTCTAAACTGGCAAGTATATTTGCTGAGTTATTTCCAAAGGACACTGCTTAAATACATATGTTTATGGTTCCTCTGAACTTTATATGAGAACAAAGAAATAGAATTAAGGATAACCACACTATTCCCAGCTGCTTAGAATCTTAGACAGCAATGGTACTTCCTTTCCCCAGGATGGGGTCACTGCAGAGGAGCAGAACCTCTGAAGGCTGGTACAGATGAAGGGTACTACTGGGTCACAATAATATCAGCTGTGCTCTAAAGATCATTAATCTGAACCATACTAAAAAAAATTATATGGTTTAAGTTCCCCTTATAATTGTAGAAAAGAATTAAGCTATAGCTCTTGTCATCTTAGTAAAATCTATACAAGCAAAGTACCTGGTTATCATAGTGAATACTTTTTTAAAATTTCATTTTTATTTTACGTGTATGAATACTTTTCCTGCATGTATGTATTTGTACCATGTGCTTGACTTGGGCCTGTGAAGGTCAGAAGAGAGCATCAGATCACCTGGAACTGGAATTACAAATGGTTGTAAGCCACCATGTGGGTGCTGGGAACTGAACCTGGATCCTCTGCAAGAGCAGCAAGTGCTCTTAACCACTGAGACATCGTTCCAGCTCTGATTTATACTTTTATATTATTCTAAATATTTTGATCAGTTTCATGCAAGTTATATTGCTAGAAAGAAGTTCAGCCCTATTATGATTAATGCCCATAACACACAATTTCACAACTTTTCTCAAATTACTGAGGCTATAATTGCTGAATACCTGTTGCTGAACCAGAGTTTATGAACATCCAGCATCATAGACCTTAACTGCAACTCTTAATTATCTCAATCATGGCATCCATTTTACATACAGGCCAAGTGTCAGTCCTTTTGTTTAATTACAATGCTTGTAACAGCCACAGTAGACTGGATTCCGGTCCTGGCTCTGCCGTAACAAAGTCCCCAGAAGGCCCTCTCTGGCTCTGGGATTGGTTTTGTCACCCTTGTAATGATCTCAGGGCCTCTTCCCTGGACTTTTGTCCAGAGCTGCAGAAATCCTGTGAAAAGCCATCAGAGAGTGACACAAATCTTAACTTGGAGAGTTATTTTCTAGAGCTGTTAGCAGTTAAAATAACGGTTACAGCCATTTACCTTATACAGTCACTGTTGACACACTTCACATATAAAATTTTAATATGTGCAGCCGTCATGAAACCCCTTTCAGCTAGATACTATTCCCATTTAAACTGAGGCACTAAGAGATGAACTATGTAAGATCACACCCCTGGCCAGCTGTGGAGCTGGAATTCAGTCTGAATCTAGCTTCAAATGTGCACGCAAGGCAATAACCACTGCTCTATTCTGTCAGCATCTCTGCCATCAGATGTGCCTGTTTGATATGCCTCTTGCTATAATGTAAACAATCCAGGTTCTTCTCCAGCCATTTCATACCATTCTACCCTAGCATGGGAGATATGGCATTTATAAGCTATCATTCAGAATGTATTTGCTGAGCACGGGTTCTGTACCAGATGTAAATCAGTACCCAGGATGATTAAATGTAGCCCGTTCCTTAATGAAGTATAAACAGTCAAGTTTAGTTGCTATTCCAACTGCTTGGTGCCCACAGAAGAGGAAACTTTAATCTGACTTCATTGTGGATGAATTTCTAAGCTAGAGCCATGGGACCAGCACCCACACCCCGGTCAGAATTCCCTAGTGCCTTCTCTAGTCTTCAGTTCCTACTTTGGACCCTCTTTCTCTCTAGAGATTGACCATCTGCCTTTTCTGGCTTATGTAATCTACCTAAGACATAGCCCACAATCATACAGTCAACTACATTGTACAGCCAAACCGTATCTTGTAGGAAAGACACCAAATGACTCCCCTGGTTCTCAGATATGTTATGAACAGATTACACTCTTAGTGCTGCTGAACGTGCCTGCCATTAGGTGCATATTCTAGCTCCACCTAAGAAATAATAGGCAGATGTTCTTCCCCTTCAGCTTTACAGGCAGGCAGAACAGGCAGCAAACCATAATGCAATGTTTTTCTTCTCTGCCTTGCTCAATGGCATAACTCTGAAGGAAATGAGCTAACTATGATCTTCCCTTCATGACTTCTAAATATGAAGAGGATAGGGACATTATGGCAGTCATTTTCTTTTTAATTTACTATACAAAGCTAATGATCCCAACCGCAGCTTTCCTCCCATCCTTTTTTTAAAGCCCCTGTTCCAGAGACAGAGTGTGTTCTTGATAGTCCTCCACAGAAATCAATTTATGTGCCTACCACAGCAGGGTTCAATTAACATGACACAATTTCCCACATTCTTTCTGAGAGGCAAGCATGTTCGTTGTCAGTTTTTAATGCTGCTAAATTACTCTTAGCATAGTCAGTAAAAAGTAGTTGAAGGCTCCCAATGCATTTTTCAACACATACATAATGAATTTGAGAAAGAGGAATATTGTTTAGACTCCAATGTCTTTCAACTGTGTTAGAACCTGTGGCTCCTTAGTTACTAATACTCATTTTCTAGATGGCCATTTATTTTAACATTTTATGTTCTGCCAATTTCCACACAGTTTTATTCCATTTGAAATTGATTTTTGCTTTAATATGATGATATGTGTCAGTGGAAGAGAAATGTTACCTTGGTAAACCAGTCTTTCTTGTGGATATTGTAGGACCTTACAAAATGTTTGTATATATTCAGTTCCTCCCTACATGTTTGGAATGGCTTGTTATTACACTTTTACTTTTTCTTAATGAAAAATAATTACAAAATGGCTAATGTTTTCTTTGTGGAATCTTTTTTTTTTTTTTGATACATCCAAAGAAACTCTAGCCACACTAAGTTCTGCAAAATGTCAAAATTGACAAATAGAATCCAAGTAAGAATCCAAGTGAGAGGTACATTCTGTAGGTCCTGATTTATGGCTCTGGTCAAGATGGTCATTGCTGCTCTCAATGTTTATATTATTGACCTGACTGTTTGAGGCCAGTGTGATTGATAGTTTGACTTGAGTATTGCCCTAGTTTGTGAATGAGCTGCTATTTATAAAATTGAGTAAAGGCCCCTTTTCACCCATTGAACAAGTATTTAATGGGATGTTCTTCTATTAAGAACTGTTTTTGTAGTCACTGAGAACAAAGTGAACCATGAAAGTACTCACAGATGTTTCTCCATCTATGGAAAACACTACATAGAACATCACAAGACTAGAAACTGTGGGATGTGCCACAGAAAAGGTGCAGAGCAATGGGAAGATGTTTCATCAGCGAGGCATTGCAGATCTGGGATTGATGGGTGACCTCTATGAGCTGAGACACTTATGCTTAGATTAATATACAGCAGATGAAATGGAGAAAAAACTTCCAGACATAGGCAATACCATGTGAAAAGACCCTGAGACAAGGAGATGGTCTCTTTGGGAGAGTAAGAGAAAATCCACTTTACTGGAATGGACCACACCATCTCATCAAGCAATACAGGTCAGAGTAGAGTACTAACCACACAGGGCCTTGTGGCCATGTGTAAAAATTTAAATTTTAATCAGCAATTTTTGCAGCCGCTGATAAAACTCTAGCTCTGAAAAACAATTCGAGTTCCACTTTGATGCCACATGGAAGAAAAGTAGTGGGGACTGGTCACACCTGTGCAAGGTTCTTTGCATGATGGTTTCATGTCTTCTGGATGAGGAGAGATGTGCCTGAATAAAATGAGTTTGGGTAAATGGAGTTGGAAAGACGTGGTTTCATTTATATATGCTGGACTGGAATGAAAGAGTGTCAAGCATGAACCATTAGGTGCTGTGTGGAGACAAAGAGGAATTCAGGCTGTTGTGGATCAACCTTTCATTTTAGAGGGAAACTTAACTGGGGGTGTTTACAGGCAAGTGATATAGCAGAATGTTCTAAAGGGAGAGAGGCTTCTTAAGACAGGAAGTTAGCAACATTAAATTGCATCAGGAAGTCCATGAAACTGACCAAATTCACTAGGACCCTCCCTCTTTCAAGAATACACAAATGATAAAGACTTCCAAGAGTCACTCTCCTCTGAGAAGACAAGCTTCAAAGAAGTCTCTCAAACAGTCCCAGCCCCTGGAAGAAGCAGAGACCAGGAAATCTGCCTAGAAAAAACAGATGAGTGGTACAGCCTAGAAGAGGCTTAGACCAACTGGGCCACCTGGAATGGACACTCTACAACCTGCTGAGCTGCCTGCAGGTTGTACAGTGTCCTCAAGGCTGTCAGCCCAATAAAATTCATTGGTTCACAAAGTGGACTTTCATGGTGTATTGACTAGTTTTGTGTGTCAAATTGACACAAGCCAGAGTAAAGAGAAAGGAAGGAGTCCCAGTTGAGGAATACCTCCATGAGATCTAGCTGTAAGGCATTTTCTCAATTACTGATCAATGGGGCAGGGCTCAGCCTAGGTGCCATCCCTGGGCTGGTGGTCCTGGGTTCTATAAGAAAGCAGGCTGAGCAAGCCATGGAGAGCAAGTCAGTAAGCAGCTCCCTTCATGCCTCTGCGTCAGCTCCTGACTCTTGAGGTCCTGCCATGTTTGAGTTCCTGTCCTGACTTCCTTTGGTGATGAACAGCAATGTGGAGAGTGTAAGCCAAATAAGTCCTTTCCTTCCCAACTTGGTTTTTTATCATGTTGTTTCATTGCAGCCCTAGAAACCCTAACTAAGACAGGTGGTATCCATACTTTGTCACCAGCTTCCTATCTGGGATGAGTAAACATTTGTTCCTATCTCCTCAGGGGAGGGGGGAAATCTTCACACAACATGACAGAAGATCACAAATTCAATTTTGAATACATTGAGTTTGCTTTCAAATGATTCCATTGGAGTTAACTGACTATACAGTTGATGTGACTTGATATTACTATTTTATCAAGTTTCTGGTTGTTTTTGAAGAAATAGGCCTTAGACTGTGGGTGTCTGGGATTCAAATAAGCATTTGGAATTTATTGGAGAGTAGATGGTAATAAAAACCAGGGAATGCGTGACTCATCTAAGGAAAGAGAGGGTGGAAGGAGCCCATGGATGTGGTAATGTGATGCCTCTGAGCCTCCTCTTTGCTTGGAAGCCCATGTGACTCTCCAAGGGTTGGTATCTGTGCCTGCCACAGCTCCACTCAAGGTGAAATGTGTGCAGCTGCCCTTATGGTGCTCAGTGAACTTTAATTGTCAGATATTTCTGCCATGGTTCATTTCTATATCAATCTTCCTAGTAATTAAAAACAGGTTGCTTTGTTTATTCATTCTCTGTGTATCAGATGCTGTTATGAGAAAGTTTAATGGTTTATATTCCAGCTTCTCTAATCGTAGGTCATGATACTATATAGGATTGAGGTAATGAATGTGGGGTTGTGAAAAATTCAACAATAGTAAGAGGTCTCTGAATGTGCAGTGACCACAGGTTGGCTTACAGTCCATCCTGTGATGAAGCCGAGGTGTGTCTGGTGGTGCTAGCCCAGGCTGTATCACACAGCTTCAGACCAGCTTTGGTTCAGAACAAGCAGCAGGCAGTGCCGCCTGTGTGCACAGTGATGAAGCCTGCCGGAGAGGCTTCAGCTCAAGTTAGGGAGCATGCAGACGAAGTTTTCCGCTCTTAGGGACAATGTCTAGTTACAGAAAACAGACTCAATATTTTCCTGCCGTTATTCCTCAGCATGTAACTATCAAGTTAGCATTTCTTTGGATTTCATTATTCTAGATTGTTGAGCTTTTAAAATTGCTGTTTGAGTCGCTGACTTGAGCTTCATAAAAAAAAGTTGTTAAATTAATGTAGGCTTAAGAATAGAACATAATTTTCAACAATTTCTGAAATGGCTCTGAACATGCTTCTGCCATTTTGTTGCTACGTATTTATGCAAAACAGTATTCTCGGCATTGGTGATCATAAAATCAAACTATTAATCCACTCTGAAAAGCTGAATATGCTACACATTCTGAAGCATCAAATGTTCAGCAACGCTTAATTCTCTGTATGAAAATAAATAAGAACATCTATTTGTTACTATACAAATTTGCTTTAATGTTTAATAAGTGGTAAAATCATATATGTATATATATATTTACTCCATAAGTTTTTTTTAAAATTACTTTATGATTTGTCACCAATAAGTAATAAATTTGTATATTAGTTTACATACCTATATGCCCAGGGTCACATAAAAGTTTCTTGAATGAAAAAAGATTATGAGAAAAAAGGTTAAGAAGTCTTCTTTAATAGCATTATCATTCAGAACCCTAGCATATAAAGTACCTGGGGGAGGCACAGCTGAGTCACCCATGCCCATTGCTTCTCTATTCCCAAGATCTGGGGAATGGAATCAGTCTAGATGTGTGGTACATGTGCACGATGGGATTTTATTCAGCTGTTAAGGAAAAATGAACATTTCAAGAAACTGAATAGAACTGCAAAACATTATATGTGATATACCCAAAGCTCAGAAAGACAAATAGAATCTACATATGGGAGAGAACATAGACTAACTCTTACTCCTGGTGTGGTATATCTAGGTGAGGGTAAGTGTGAGTAATGTCAGAAATTAGAACTGGACCATGAGACTGGGGAGAAGGAGGCTTTGAGGCAGATAATAGGACAAAAGTAAGGAGAAATACTGGGAATAAAGGGGTACAGAAAGAAAGAGGGGTGGGTAGATAAAGAAGGACTGGGGCAGTGGGATCAAGCAAAATGAAATATGTATGAAAATGTCACATGAAAGCTTGTTATAGTGTAAGTAAATTTTAAAAATTAGTATGAAAGATTAAAAGCAAATTCAAGGATGTAGCAACCACAGTACCACTGCTTCCATATGAGGATGCTGAAGTGTTCCTTTCCTATATGTCCCCAGCAAGGGAGAGAAGGCATGCTGTAAGTCTCTTTGGTGCAGGCTGTCAGCTCATCTTGCACAAGCTGTGACATCTTGGGCTGTTGCTCAGTCTCTAGAGAGTCAGGGCAAGGTCTGCATAGGCCAACTCCTCTTAATACCTTTGAGGCTATTGCTCCAACTTCCTGGGTGGTACTTCCTTCAGGGTGGCCTACAGGAGAACCTCCTGAAGTGAAAATATGAAGCTGGCCCAACCTTCCTGTACCTGTGTTTATTCACAATGCTGCCTACATAGTTTATTTTCCAAATGTAACACACATTTTTTAAATGCCATTCAGCCTCCTTTCCTCATCCTAAAATGACTAGGAAGCATAATGCCTCACAGCCATCAATTCTGTAGTGCTGGTGGAGACCCTGGCATGCTGGTCAGTATGCTTGTTTCTTTAGTTATCACAGTTAATCCCCAAAAAGGAGGAAATGCCTGTAATTTCCCATGTATTTGTGGGAGCATTTCAAAAATACAGCGTATAAAGTGTTTTCCTATTGATCTTGGTTTTTAAAACTTTTTCTGTGAAAAATAACAAGATACCCTTTGCCTTTGAAAATGTCAGCCTAAATAGGAACAGACACATTGAACAAATAGTTTTGCCAACAATATTTTAGGAAGATTCTCATTGAAGATTCACATGGGGGTGATCTGACCTTAAAGGGAACAAGGCTGGGTAGAGCTGGGGTTTTCCTGAGGAACTGGTTTTGTGTAGCTTGTTGAGATTTCAAAGATTCTCTTGTCTTCAGTCAGTTACTTGACAGTGCCCTGCTCCTCTGCATGCTGTCACACAGCAGTTACCCTGCCTGGCTGCCTCTGAAATGAACAGCACCAGCTCAAGTCCATTTCCCCTCGAAGCTTTGTGCTTCCATTACTGACCCGACAGCTTTAGCTTTTAATCCTCAAGTGTGCCTCTACTCCAACCATGATTTTTGCTCTCCTCCCACGAGTTTCTTCATTCACGTTCTCCCTGATGGCCACCTTAGTCTGGACTCGGATCTCTTCCCGTGGAATCGCAGCAGCAGCCCTTAGCTGACGCCTCTCTGGAGTCTGCACTCCATCCTGTGTAGCATAGGCAGTCTGTCCTTTCACTGCTACGTGCTCACTGCCCCACTAAATGCTTGTGCACACTGTTTTCGCTGGCTTTCTGTTCAAGTAGTCTAATGCTGTTTCTGAGTTGAAAGACACACGTTAATCTGCTGTACTTTTTAACCAGGTATTATTTCCAATTTTATCGCAGTACATGGTGTCATAGAATTAGTCTATTCTCACTCTTGGACAAACACACTGTAGTCATTTGGTTTCTTCTGCCTGGCCAGAGGCTTTTCCTGACATTCCCTCCCATGCTCACATCCATGCCTTCACCACTGTGTTAGGTGTTCCTTAGGTGCTGTGGCTCCCGGGGACTGTCACTGACTTCCCCGGGTCTTATTGATCTCTCTCTCTCTCCTTCCTCCCTCCCCTCAGAAGGTACAAAAATGCCTTACTTTTAAGCACAATTTACCCTATACGATAGAGTTGGGTGTTTTCTACCATAAGTCACATCTTACCATGCGTGCCGTGGTGTTGACTGTTGTCTCCCAGGTCTCATTGCTGTCGGTGAATCCATCTTTACAGATGCAGTGATTGTTCCTAATTTGAGTTCTGTGCTGTCTTCAGCATTGACTACAGCACTAATCTCAAATTAGTTTTTCAGTAATTACCTCATGGCTGATTGCAGAGCAATTTGTGGGTGTTTTTTTTTTATGTTGTTGTTCTTGTAGTCTCTCTCTCTCTCTCTCTCTCTCTCTCTCTCTCTCTCTCTCTCTCTCTCCCTTTGTGTGTGTGTGTATGATGATTTATATCGACATTTATCACATGCCAGAAAGTTATGATTGCATTTACTCCACATTCAATAAAGCAGACATCCAACATGAAATCCAGCAATTTTTAGCAACTATAATCATTAATAGTCATGGGTAACCTTAAAAGATACATTAGGACATTAGCATGAAGTAGAAGTATCTAATAAACCTACAGGCACAATGAGCCGTTGAATTTAATAAATTCTACCAACAGTCACTGAGCTTATTTAATGCTGGGAACAGGGCTGCAATGATAGATAAATGAGGATTTAATTCTGCCTTCTTAAAACTTCCACCCAATAGGAAGGATGATTTAAAACAAAATTTTCATTATTATGGTAGTTAGTACAAGGGAGAGGATTTTATCATGACCGTGTGTTATCTACTGGGTCTTTGCAAGTTTGAAAAGTCAGAAAATTTGCCAAGAGAATTGTGTGGGCAAGATTAGTTTTCCACATTTACCTGTCCTAGGGATGGCTCATTCATGACCGACTCAGAAGTTGATATCCTTGCCTCTGCCTGTTCCTACAGTGCCATGCCCTAAAAGAGGGGGAACACCATCAGTTCAGTCCATCCTAAGGTTTTCACGAGTACAAGAAAAAGCATGGGACAGGAAGTGGCTGTTTGTGAGTCCACACTGAGGCTAAAGTTGGCCATGGGCAAATGAGGCATTTGTTTGAAAAGATGTGCATAGAAGCCAGGCATGGTAGTTAATGCCTATAATCCCAGCACTGGAGAGGCTGAGGCAGGAGGATTCAGAGTTTTAGAGATCCAGACCAAGCTGACTACATAATGAGAGCCTATCTTTAAAAAAAAAAATAATGAGCCGGGCGGTGGTGGCGCACGCCTTTAATCCCAGCACTCAGGAGGCAGAGGCAGGCGGATCTCTGTGAGTTCGAGGCCAGCCTGGGCTACCAAGTGAGTCCCAGGAAAGGCGCAAAGCTACACAGAGAAACCCTGTCTCAAAAAAACAAAAAACAAAAAAAAAAAAAAATAATAATGGTTCAGAAAGCAGGAGAGTTTTCACTTATCCATGTTCAACTAACTCCTGCCCTTGGGAATATAAATAGGATAACCTTTGATATCTGAAGGAAATTTGGAGAATTGGATGTAAAAGAAATGACTTTGGCATTTTATATCTACAAAATCTAATGAAAACAGGGCCTGTCATTGCACTTAAGGATTTATCACTCGCTATAATTTGCATTAGCAGTGTGTAGTCACAGTTAATTTTTGAATACTTTTATCTTATTTTTCTACTTTCCATTCATGTCTTTTTCCCAATATTGTGCTTACTCCTATGTCTATAACATTTTCTAAATCTTATATATCTATACAAATTACCCTCCTTTAGCTTCGGCCCAAGTCTTCTCCACTGTGCCTTTCTTTCATAGACTATGCCCCACTTGTCATGGTTTCTTTCCTCTCTTATCTCATTATAGCCTCTAATCCACAACCACATGTTAGCATTCTAGTCACTGTATCCTCTTCATAATTTAGAAGCTTTTAAAGATATCTCATATGTTGAACATGTCTAGTTTAAGTAGAAAAAAATAAGTTCTCCATAAATACTTGAATGAATGACACAGATACCCAAGTATTTGAGTAATAAACTGCAACATGTGATTTATAGGATAAATTCATAAATATCTTATACTTATATCTCAAGATGTAATTATTCATAAAAATGAATATAAATATTATTCAAATTCTGATTTGCTGTATATTTCTTAGATAAATACTACAGAATTTTAACCCTGTGATTCTTAGTGACTCTTTATTCTGGCTTCATCATTGTATCTGAAAAGTACATGATAGAAATATTGCAATTAAGAAACAGAGGAACAGCCCTAAATGCATTGTAACCATCAAATGCAGGATTTCCCACCACTGATTGTCCCACAGCTTTCTGTGAGCACACCATGAGGACAATGACACAACTTTTCTTTAAATTTTTTGTATTCCTCATGGAGTGCTGGGACTATAAGATCCTACCAAACATGTGCTCTAAAAATATACTTCTCTGCTTATTTTTCAAAGTAAACAGGTTTTCAGAGGTTACTAAGACTTGAAACTGTTGGAGCATAAAGCATTTCATGGCATGGCAACTTTTTTCATGACATTTTTATCATGCCTTTATAGTACTGTTGATGTAATTACTGAGCTCAAAAAGCAGAAGCAGATCAGACTGAAACATCTGGGCAGAGCTACTGTGGGGCACATGCCTGAAGGAGGGCATCTCACTCCAGACCTGAAGGAACCTAGCAGAGCTGTGGTGTGCATGCCTGAAGCAGGCCATCTCACTCCAGACCTGAAGGAATATAAAAAGTTTGCATTCCTCACACTCACTTCTCAATATGGTTGTTACAATGTTTTAAATCTCTGTAATCTGAAATAACCAATTGGGTTGCTAAGCCATCTTTGCATATAGAAAGGATTTAGAGGATAATTTCTCTAATGAATTATAAATGTAGGTACAATGACAAATTTCATTACATTAAGAAATTTCTGAAAAAGAAGAAGGCCACTGTTGTAATTTTGGCACTTAATGATATATGTCCACATTTTGTAAACCTTTAATATATGTAATTCAACATTCACAGTTTGAGTATACACTGCAAGATATGTGTCTATGTGACAGGAGCTACTGCATGTATTTGAGAATCTCTGTGTTACTATCAGAATTTGATGCAAAGCTTGGTGAGTCTGGGTCCTTGTCAGCCCAGACACTTGTTTGGTGTTAGAAATAGATAGTGGCCCTGTATTGAGTGTAGCCCTCTTCCTCATTCTATCCCTCACAAGTCCTCATCCACAGCTATAAGAAGAAATAAAGATTTTCTAATGTCACTTACACCAACTGATCTGCTCATAACCCGCCATGCAAGGTAGCCAGTATGATAAAAACTCACTCATTTTGATACCAAAGACAGAATGTTTTATACTCTGTCCTATTTTGTTTTATTTTTCAGACTGTGTTTCCTGTGAGTCCTGACTGTGTAATCCAGATGTGCTGCAATGGTGACATAAACTATTGACTGAGACCAGGGGCGTGGCTGAAACTCCATCCTTCCTCCTATTTTTTTTTAAATGGTGCTTCTATCAGAATAGTCAAAGAAGTCCACCCAACATGAGTTTTATCATGAAACTTCACAGACACTTTCAGAGAACACTGATTCTGCTTGCCACTTTTTGTATGGTAAGCATTATTATCTCTGCTTACTACCTGTACAGTGGATACAAACAGGAAAGTGAACTCTCTGGGAGGGCTTCAGAAGTGGACTGTGGTGACCTCCAGCACATACCATCCAGGCTGATGGAAGTGAAGAGGACAATGCTTTCTGATGCTTCAAGGACAGATCCCACAGTCCTGGTGTTTGTGGAGAGCCAGTACTCATCCCTTGGCCAAGACATCATTATGATGCTAGAATCCATTCGATTCCACTATCACACTGAAATCGCTCCTGGAAAGGGGGACCTTCCAGCCCTTACAGACAACGTGAAAGGCAAATATGTTCTCATTATATATGAGAATATTTTGAAGTATATAAACATGGACTCTTGGAACAGAAGCCTCTTAGATAAATACTGTGTGGAGTATGGTGTGGGTATCATTGGATTCCACAAAACCAGTGAGAAAAACCTCCAGAGCTTTCAGTTCAGAGGTTTCCCCTTTTCCATAAGTGGAAACCTGGCAGTAAAAGATTGCTGTATTAATCCTCACTCCCCATTGCTTCGTGTGACCAAATCATCCAAGCTGGACAGAGGTTCTTTACCTGGAACTGACTGGACAGTTTTTCAGATTAACCACTCCACCTACCAGCCAGTGATATTTGCCAAAGTTAAGACTCCAGAAAACCTTTCTCCACCCATCTCTAAAGGTGCTTTTTATGCCACTATCATACATGACCTGGGGCTTCATGACGGGATCCAGCGTGTTCTTTTTGGCAACAACTTGAACTTTTGGCTGCACAAGCTCATCTTCATAGATGCCATCTCCTTCCTGTCGGGAAAGAGGCTGACATTGTCCTTGGACAGATACATCCTTGTGGACATTGATGACATATTTGTGGGGAAGGAGGGAACAAGAATGAACACCAATGATGTGAAGGTAAGGCCCTGTTATCTTAGAGTTCCCCAGTTGATAACTTCCCCCAAGATAACAGCACTCCTGTCTTTTGTAGGACTGACTTTTCTAGGACATGGGACTTCTGTTTCATCAAGAGAATTGGGAGAAAGTAATGTAATTGGGTTACCCTCATCTTATATTACCTAAGTTCCTAGTATATTTCTATCTGAATTGGGGAAAATGAAGATTGTATTAAAATATTAAGTGTGGTGAGATCCAGAAATGGTTTTCTATGTGTACTTATAGCTGAAAAATAGAAATTATTTTTGCTTAGCTGCTTTCTAGAAGCTATCCACTTAGAAAACAAGGGCATCCATTAAAATACAAAGTCAAAGTGAATTAGTTTGGCTGAGACAAGGTACACACAAGTTTTGGGGAATTACAAATCTCAATAGGGAGCAAATTCAGATATTTTAGAAAGTCTAAGGTGAGGTTCATTTTACTAGCCATGGAAAACTATGATGTGACTGTGGCAGCAGGTTTATTCACGTGGAATCGTAAGGGCTTAGTTCCTTTCAGGAATACTTCTGGCATTCACCTGATGTCACTGTGCTGCATGTAAACCACATCCACTTCTCCCTGTGTGAAACTGCTTCCGGTCAACAACAAACAAACAAAAAAAAAAAAAAAAAAAAAACAAGCATTTAATTATAGTAGAAGCCACTGTGTTACATAAACAATGAGTTATGTAGCAGTAAGAAAGACAAAGTTGAAATTATCTGCATTTACATTACTTTCCCATTTAAAAATGGGACTCTATCTCTGTTATATTGTTATGTTGGTTCTCACAGAAGGGAGAGCTTTGGGTACATAATTTTTATTCTTTACAGCGTTAGCCCTCTAATAAAATATCTATAACTAAAGCACATATCAATAATACTATTTTAAGGAGATAGCTCAGTTGGTAAATGCAAACAACCTGAGTGTGACCCCTGGACCTTCCTGGTGGCAAGAGAGATTCTGAAAGTTGTTCTGTGACCACCACACGTGTGCACATTCACAGAGAGAGAGAGAGAGAGAGAGAGAGAGAGAGAGAGAGAGAGAGAGAGAGAGAGAATAAGTATATAGAATTTTGTATAAAAAAGATTATCTAGACAATTGCATCTTTTTTAAGCCATTAAGTTTCTAACAAATAGTAAGTTTCATCATACCATTTAAATAAAGTATCAGTGCCAGAGAGAATACTCTTTACTATAAGAGAGTGTAGAAACTGAAGAAGAAAACACTTTCATATTATGGCTGTGGTTTCTAATTAATTATATTTATTAAATTGTGTTTAAATTTACATTAATGTTTTTGCACTTTTGAAAGTATAGATAAATTAAAAATAAGCTGCTAAATTAAGCATTTGTTGTTATGTATTTATAGACTAAAAACAATATTTAATTCCTCCAGTTTTCCATTTCTAATTACTATGATAAAAAGTTATACATATATACATATACATATATATGATGTAAAACTTTTTAAACTGTCAAAACCTCATTATTAGGGCATTCTAAAATGTGCCAGGTAAACTTGTGTGGTCCAGTGCATCCTCCTCCATCACTGAATATTCTGCATCACAAAGTGCCTTTTGATCTGGCGTGGTGGTGTGTGCCTATGACCCCAACACTCCAGAGAATGAGGCAAGAGAATCACAAGTTAGAGGCCAGCCTGGCCTATCCCGGCAAACCAAATCTCAAAAACATAAAGTACCTTTTGTGCTTTATATGTTAACTCAAGTTTTAGGGACACAGAAATTAAAGGCATACTGAGCACATTAAAGAAAAATGTAGCGTGTGTACTTTATGGGTTGATCACAGTTATAGGTGACTATGTTTGCTAAACTTCCTGTATGTTTTTTAAAACATGTCTTGGACTATTTGGGTTTTTAAACTGCTTCTAGACTGCCTATGTTTCAAAACACTAACTCATTGCAGATAACTATGCAGAGGACACAAACAAATTCATTCATCCTTGTGTTAGCTACTGTTGTCACTGTGGCAAAATGCCCAACAAAAGCACTTTAAGTAAGGAAAGAAAAGGTTATCTTGCCTAATAGTGTGAGAGTCCAGCCCACCATGGTGGGGATGGCACAGTGTCGGGAGAGGGAGGGAAAACAGGAGCTACTCTTGTGGCACAGTGAGGAAGCAGAGAAAGATAAATGCTGGGGCTCAGATGGCTTCATCCTTGTTATTTAGTCTTGGATCTCAATTTATAGAATGCTGCCATTCACGTCCTCCAACCTCAGCAAACCCAATCTAGAAACTCTCTCATGGACATGCCCAGAGGTTTGTCTCATAGATGTTTCTGGATGCTTTCAAGATGAAAAGCAATGCGAACTATCATAATTCTGTATATAGTTTCACTTAGGTTTTATGTGTACAAGATTAAGCACTTTGGAAGAGCGAGCATCTACCTGTTCATCGCTTGGTGTGTCCATATCATGTCAGTTACCAAACATACAAATGCAATGATAAAGCTAATGAAGCAGAGTTGAGGAGGATAAGTAGTGTCATACTCGGAGTTGTTATTGCAGTGAGGAAACACCATTACCAAAAGCAATTTGGGAAGGAAGGAGCTTATTTCATCTTATAGCTTATAGTCCACCATCCAGAGAAGTCCTGACAAAAGCCTGGAAACAGGAACTGATGCAGAGACCATGGAGGAGCGTTGCTTACTGGCTTGTTTCTTATGGCTTGCTTAGCCTGCTTTCTTATAGAACCCAGGACCACCAACTGCCCAGGAGGGCCACTACTGGTAATGAGCTGAGCCCTCCAACATCATTGATTGAGAAAATGTACTACAGCTTTGCCTACAGGCCAATGTTAATGGAAGCATTTTCTAAACTCCGAGTTTCTCTTCCCAGATATCTCTAACTTCTGTCAAGTTGTCAATAAACTAGGCAGGACAAGTAGATAGATTGCTTGCAGTATGGTAAGGGGAAGGAATCAGGATGGTCTTATGTAAAACTTGCTGTGTAAAGTACAATAGTACACCACCATTTCCCAGAAACTAGTGAATGTGCAGGAAAAGCTTGAAGTCAAAACTAGAATGATGCCATGGCATTAATTCAAACAAGAATGAAATTTCCTGAAACGAGGGAATGGCAATGAGAGTGGAGAAGTGAGAGTAATTTAAAAATTATTCAGGACATAACTGAGCAATGTAGTAATTAATTGGTTAAGTGGAGATGGAAGACTACAATCAAGAATAGTATTTGAATTTTTATCATTGGTGAGCAGTTGTAGGGAAGACCAATAAGACAGAGTAAGAGTATGGTAGCTAAGGTCATTCCAGATTATGAAGAAAATTTCAGCTTCCTGGAAGCCCATTCTCTCTGTTGTGACTTTTAGTGACTGACGTCTGTTTTTGTGTTAGTTTAGAAGCCGGTATCTGATGCTAATACTTTAAATTTGCTAAAATTATCTTATAACTGCATTTAAGTATTTTAATGAACACACATTCTCCACTTGAGACGTAACTATTATCTCAACTTTACTATGTGTGTGTGTGTGTGTGTGTGTGTGTGTGTGTGTGTGTGTGTGTGTGTGTTGGCCTCTGCATGAAAGTTTGGAGGCCAGAAGTCAACTCTAATTATCTTCCACTCTCCAACTTATCTTTTGAGACATGGTCTTTCATTGAACCTGGATTTGACATTATAGTTAGACGAGCACTTTCTCCACTGAGTGATCTCCCCAGCCCCACTTGATGTGGATTTTAGATCTATTTTTGTACTGCTCTGATTCCTAAAAGAGGGAGTGGAAAGGTTGGTGTTAGCAGAGAATGTCTGTTTAATTCTCCAGCACTAATGAGGGGTTATACATAGACTGTTACTCTTCTGACAGCTGTTGCTTCATGTATTTTGAAAATATGAAGTGCATGTGTCACAAATTATATTTTCATTTGGTATTTTATCATTCTGTGACTGTTGTTTTGCAAATTCAGTGGCATTATTTGCCTTTACACTCATTTTCCCTAACAGACATCCCTGTGCTAGCCTTTGGGTTTCTACTTAGAAAGTGTGCCTTACCCCATTGCATCTTGTTCCCAACTTCTGTTGTGTACTTCCATTGGCTACTGAGTTGCTCTAGATGTCAACATGCTATTGTTTAAACCCATGTATTAGACATTATTGTTTCACTACCACCAAAGCTTGGTTGGATCAGCCAGGACCCTACATTGCTAACCATTCTCCTTTTCATATAAGACTGTATGCGTCTACCCCCGTTCCATTTTAACTTTTAAGTTACATTTTCTAACTACTCTCTCTCTCTCTGTGTCTCTCTCTGTCTCTCTCTGTCTCTCTCTCTCTCTCTCTGTCTCTCTCTCTCTCTCTCTCTCTCTCTCTCTCTCTCTCTCTCTGTGTGTGTGTGTGTGTGTGTGTGTGTGTGTGTGTGTGTGTGTGTGCGCATGGATGTGCCTGCACATGATGTGTGCATGCATGTATCAGGGGACCACTTCCAGAAGCTTTTTTGTTCCACTATGTGGGTCCAGGGAATTGAGCTAAGGTCTCCAAGCTTGACAGCAAGAGCCTTCACCCACTGAGTCTCACCTCCAGTTTTAATGGCGCTGCCAGCATGATGCCCTCGGTGTATCATTGAGTTCATGTCCCTTCTCTACTCCGACCACTTCAGGGACTTCTAGAACAGCTAGAATTCCTACAGTCTTTCACACTGTCCCTTTATCTTCCCGATCGCACATCTTCCTCCTGTTTGCCTTTTTGGTGTGCCACTTTACTGAAATGCAGCTGTCAAGAGAGCAACATTTCCTCCTCTGTTTTCCTCACTGAAGTATCTCCATTGCATACCTGGATCATTGCTTATTTGGTGTGTGAATGAGAATTTTGGCAACTTCTTCAGAAACCAGCAGGTATTCTAGAGAAGTGTTATGCTAAAATAACTCTTTTTCAAACACCCATCAAAAATTCCGGGTGCCTTTTCTAAGGTGCATCTTTTAGAAACTCTTTAATGAAGCACCTCCCATGTTACAGAACACTATCTTCATTTACCCCATTCCTTAAGTAACTGTTCTGCTGTGTTGAAATGTCTATGTGATAAACACCTGCATTTTTAAAAATTCTTCTCTTAATGGGGACATAGGGATCCCCTCCTAGTCACCTAACATTTGTGGAAGTAAAGTTTGCCTAATTCCACTCCCTCCCAATTATTTTATTATTGATATAAAGCTAGGCAATGTGTAACTGTTACAACACACACATGAAACCACCCCTTCCTTGCTTTCCTACTTTGGTGGAATATTTACTTATAAACATAATATGAGATCATAATACATATGAAAACAAATAACTTTCCAGATCATTTTCATGTTTAGATCTCCATAGTGCCCTAGTAAATACATAAGTATTTTAAGAGAATAAAATTTAAGAAATCCATAGATTTCTGCTGCTTCCAACCTTGGTCAGAGAAACTTTTTTTTCAGTGGATAGTGATTAATTCGGAGATGTATTACTGCACATTTCTGTTGTAAGCTCTGAGAGTAAGTCACGTTGAGTGCTCAGCCATAGATGTGACATCTATCAACTCCTTCCTGTTCACCTCTCCAGACAGATGTCTTCTAGACATAACATGGCTGTTGTATACATGTTATATTGAAGAAATTTAATATAACCTGGGGAAATTAGAGGTTATTTAACAAAGAAAAATAACCTCGTATTTATAATTCATATGTGCTGGGTTCATTTT
Organism: Peromyscus maniculatus bairdii; assembly: GCF_049852395.1. Classification (NCBI taxonomy): domain Eukaryota; kingdom Metazoa; phylum Chordata; class Mammalia; order Rodentia; family Cricetidae; genus Peromyscus; species Peromyscus maniculatus. The sequence continues at coordinate 103,387,732 of NC_134857.1, read as the reverse complement.
GTTAAATTTGTTGCTGCATTTTAAGAAAGTATCCTTATTGTAATTAATATTAAAGAGTCATTGGCTATGCAAAGACATTCCACAAGAATGCATTCTAAATGATTTAAAGAGGGCAAAATTCTGCCACAGAATGATCAATAATGTATAAACAGTATTTGGTGGTTGGTTATATTTTTTTAAGATTTTTATTTTATTCTTTGAAAATTTCATACATGTAAACAATGTGTCTTGATCATAGCCACTCTTCACTCTCCTTTCTCTCTCCCCCAAGACTCCTCCATCACATCACCTCCTAACTGCATGTCCTTCTTTTAAAAGTATATTTAGTTTTAAACCCACCAAGTCCAATTTGAGCTGTCCATTTGTGCACATGTGTGGGGTCATCCACTGGGTCGTGGCCAACCTGACAGCAGCCAAACCCTCAAAGGAAAGTGGTTCTCCAACCCTAGTATCCATTATGCCAAGAGTTCTTCAGTGAAAGGAGGGACTTGGAAGCCCCTCCCTACTCCGTGCCTGAATTTTTAGCTGGTTTGACCTTGTGCAGGTCTTGTACAGGTAGCACAGTGGCTGTGGGTTCATGTGTACGAAGCTGTGTCATGTCTAGAAGACAGTACTGCACAGCTCCCCTCCCCTCTTCTAGCTCCGACATTCTTCCCACTCTGTCTGGAGAGGTGAACAGGGGTTGATAGATGTCCTATCTATGGCTGAGCACTCAACGTGACTTACTCTCAGAGCTTACAACAGAAATGTACAGTAATATATATCTCTGAATTAATCACTATCCACTGTAAAAAGAAGTTTCTCTGACCAAGTCTGAGAGCAGCAGAAATCTATGGATATAAACATAAATTTTTAGAAGGCAGCTTAATAATGGTGACCATTAAAAACACATCAATAGATTCTGCTCTAGGGCCTGTAACTTCCCTAGACATGTGTTTTGACCAAGTTTATAGTACAAGGGATGAATTTCTTCCTGTGACTCAGGCCGCAAATCAAATCATGGAATCAGTTGGTGACCCCCACAAACAGTCTTACCACTATCTTGCCTGGCATGCAGGTTCCAGTGCTGGTTAAAACTGTTAATAATGTGTTTTCTTCTGAAACAGCCTGCATAGCACCTTCTAACACTATAGAAGCTAGCCAGCAAAGAGAGACTTCTCTGGTCAGTTCAAGATTAATTTATCTAATAATCAAATAATAATAATAATAATAAAATAATAATCAAAGTGTGCAGTCCCCAACTATATAGCCTTAACATCTAGTTATGGTGGGAAACCAAGAGCAATGGCAATAGAATATATTGTGTTGGTGCCATTAGGGCAACCTTGACCAATAACCCATAAAGAGGCAATCTAGGCCTAGCACTGAGATTTTTATTTAATAACCCATTTCTTCTGGGAGAAGTATTGTATACTAATTTTTAAAGCCTTAATATCCTGGATCCTTCCTTCCTGAGGATGATTAGAAGGGCAGCCACAGATGAGACCAGAGTTTATTGAGACAGGGGCTCATATATTAGACTAGTAGCAGATTACATGGGGAAGACTCTGAGTAAGGTTTGTAGATTGACAGTTCCAATCATATGTATTCAGTGGGCCTGAGAGATTGCAGAGTGAGTAAAGATACTTACCCAGAAAGCCAGACAACCTGAGTTAGAGCCCTAAATCCGATGGTAGAGGGAGACAACTAACTACAGGAGTTATTCTCAGACCTCTACATGCACCCTCACACATGCACACACCATAGAAATAAATAAGATTTTTAATGCACATGGATTCTGAGTGCTGTGGTGGGATTTCAGAAGATATGCTGAGAGATACAAAAGAATGTCTTTTGATAAACGAAAGTCAAAAGATCAAGAAGAAAACTTTACTATATGCAGATACTGGATTATGTGCTTCTCTGGGTTAAGAGTATTTGTTTCTCCTATTATATGATTCTAGATAGTAAAATATACAGTGACTATCTAATTTTTGTGTTTATGATGTATACTGCCAGATCCATAAATGATGTAGTTAGTTACTTCCAAAATAAGTAACCCCTACTGAGTGTTATTTTAGTTAGGTTTCTATTGCTGTGATAAACACGAAGGCTGAAAGCAGCTTGTTCAGGAAAGGGTTTACTTCAGTTTACAGCTTTACTGAGGGAAGCAGGAACTCAAGGCAGGAACAAGGAGGTGGGAACTGAAACAGAGGCCATGGAGAAACACTGCTTATTGTCTTGCTGATTCTCAGAGCTTGTTCAGAACACTTTCTTACACAACTCAGGACCACCTGCCCAGGAGTGGTACCATCCCACTGGGGTGGGATGTGTCTGGGCCATCTTACACAAATCATCAATCAAGAAAATGCCCTGGAGACTTACCTACATGCTAATCTGATGGGGGCATTTTCTCAAATGAAGTTTCCTCTTCTCAGATGACTCTACCTTGTGTCAAGCTGACAAAAACTATCCAGCACACTCATACACACTATCATTTTGTGTTTTACATTCATCGTTATTTAATTATCATGGAAATAATATAAATTATTATAAGTAACATCAGTGCATATAAAGAAACTGAAGTTCATAAAGTCTCATTAACTCACCTAGAACTAGCCTATTTGGGAGGTTGTCCTATAGAAGACACAGAGAGAGAGAGAGACAGACAGACAGACAGACAGACAGATAGATAAATATATAATTTTGGATAATCCTGCCTTGCCAAGTTCCTAACCTTAATCACTTACATCTACAAAAATCTCTTGCTGTGTAAGATACAAACCCATGGGACCACATAAGATGCATACCCATCAGGCTATATAAGGTAGAAAAGAAATATTAATGACATATATCTGACCTAATAATTAATCTAGCTATCTAAATCCAGAAATAATAGCAAGTAATTGGGGGAAGCACCAATTAATGGTCATCTTAATTCTCTGGAGGCTCACATGGGTAGCAGGGAGCCCGCTTTCAACTTAGTTGAAGAAACGTAGCTATTCAGAGATTGGGTGGGAGCCATTACAGCAATGGTGTTTATTGGCATGCTGGCAGCATCCTGAGTCGTGACTCTTAGAAGTGTACCTGAGACTAATTAACACGTCATTTTAAAATACGGCTGTCCAGTTCACTTTCTTTTGCTATGAAAAAACAAAACAAAACAAAACAAACAAAAAAACAAAAAAACTGACCAAAAGCAGCTTGGAGAAGAAAGAGTGTAGTTGTCTTACAAGTTACCTGGAAGCAGAGACCATGGAGGAATGCTGCTTACTACTGTGTCCTCAGCCTGCTTTCTTTTCCTTTCTTTTTTTTTTTTTCAGAAGAAAACAACTTTATTTTCATTAACTCACAAAACACAACACAGTTGGTTCAGGAGGCCATCACTTGCCCAGCCCCCACACTACTACAAGCGCAGTGACTATCCACACAATGAGAACTCTTTAATAGCTGTTCTCAAGCAATGGAGCTGTTAGGAGGAAGATTCAGTCAGGATCCACGCGTGTACTGTCAATTATGTAGAGCCCATTTCAATCTCTTCAATTTCAACTTCTTGATTAGACCAAACCATTTGCGATTCTGCACTGCCGCAAAACCTCATTGAAGCCCTCAAAGAGCTTGACATCACTCTGGTCCTGGGCACGCTCCAGAAACTGTTTGATCTCAAGAGAGCAAGGCCCCAAAGACTGCTGGTTCGCCAGCTGGCTTCCCTGGGGCTCCTGGTAAGTGATGTCAGGCCTTGCGGGCTCAGCATCACCACCTCCACTGAAGCCCTCAGTGATGGCATGACCCAGGGTGGGCCCCACTGCAGAGCCCACAGTCACACCAGCTGCAGTGGTGGCCATCTGGGCCATCAGGCCTGGCTGCCTGGGGGCAGCGGCAGCGGCAGGGGAGCCAACTGCAGATGGGGCAGCTGCTGCTGGAGGATGAGCTGCAGGTGCTTGTCTGGGAGCAGCCCTCATTCTGAGGGGCCCGGCTGGCCCGAGGGGCCACCCGGGAAGAGCGGCTGCGGCTTCCACGTGGCATCCTAAGTGCTCACACTCTCGGAGTCAGAAAACGACTAACTGCCTCAGCCTGCTTTCTTATACCACCCATGACCACCTGCACAGAGATGGCACCACCCACAGAGGGCTGGCCCTCCCACATCAATCCGCAGTCATGAAATCCCGCCCAGACTTTCCTCCAGGTTAATATGGTGGAGGCGACTCCTCCCTTGAAGCCTCCTCTTCCCAGGTGACAGACTACCCCTGCACAGCGGCCTGTCGGAGCTGGCACTTCTCCAAACCTTTATCATCACCGACATCGTGTTTCTTGTAGCTTTCCTCTCATCCTTAGACTCCTGTCCCTGCATCCGCCTCGCCTTCAGGACCCTTGTTTTCCTTTATATTAATTCCTTTTCTTTCCTGCTCTCTCCCTCTGCGAGGTCTGCATTCCCATCACCCTCTTGGTGCATCAAAGCTGCTGTCATCCTTCTGTGAAAACCCTGCTTTGAGCCTCTGGACTCTCTGTCCATCGACTACTGCTGCTTTCTATTCCTTGTATTTGCATATTTATTCTTTTCATGCAATTATGTACCGTTTTTCTTTGCTTTGTATATACTGAGTAGAATCAGCTTTCCACAAAAAGGAAAAAAAAAAATTTAAACCAGCTGATTAAGACAATGTACAATGACTTGTCCAAACTAGCAATATCAGCCAACAGTGATGAATCCTTTTCTGGTCTTCATCTTGGATTCAACTGTCTAAAAAAACACCAGGACAAGACCTGCTCTAGTCACTCCTTTTCTAGTAATCTAAGGAAAAAGTATTAGACCTCACATAGAAAGACAACGTACTCTTGATAGTCTAAGGAAATTAACTGATTGATTTTCACAGTAAGCTATGCAAAGGCCAGAAATGCTGGTAGTTAATATTCTCATACTAGCAGATGTGTGTTTCTGAGATTCTGAAAGTACCTTTAGGAAATTTTGTATATCAATTTTAAAAATTATTTGACAAGCTATGCATGGTAGTCCTCACCTTAATCTCAGCACTCAGGAGGCCGAGGCGGGCAGATCTCTGAGTTTGAGGCCAGCCTGGTCTACATAGAGAGTTCCAGGACAGCCAGGACTACACAGAGAAACCTTGTCTAGGAAAAAAAATGACAATATTAACAGAAGCAAGAAGGATTATACTTTATCTTAACTCTAATATAGAATTACAATAGTCAAAGGATGTTTCTATAACTTGCTAACCTGCTTTAGAAATACAGTGAGCATTAAAAGGAGTGAAAAAGAGAAGACTTTCCCAGTCTAAGCTGTCTTTGCTGGCACAGGACACTGCTGTTGCTCTAACTGGAGGGCAGATAACAGCAGAGAAGGAAAAGCGTGGTTTTCTTTCTGGCAGAGGTGGCGCTCCAACAAGCATTGTTGTGGTAACTCCAGGACCACCAGCCAATGCTCAGTTCCCATTTCCAGGGACTGAAACACTCTGCTGCTCCTTCCACTTGAAAACCGGTATTTCCCTAAGTGGAATCTGTCTCTAGTGGATGCGACTGACAGGAAGCTGTTCAATCCACACTTCCGGGGAGGAGTTCAAAGCCCCAGCAAAGCCCTGCAAGGCGGTGTCCAGGGATCCTCCATGTGGAGAGACACCCCACAGCTTTGCTTTCAGGCCAGCAAAACCCTCTAGACTTCTTCTCTGTATAAGTGAACGCCTGTCAGGAGCCAAATCATTATTGACTTTCAACTACTCTCCTTCGTGTTACTCAAGCAAAACACATTCGACCGCTCAAAACTGGACTTTTACTGCCAATAAGACTGAAACAGAGACAAACCACCATTAATGAACTGACTTGTAATTAGTTAAGAAGCAAAATACAGGGTTGTTTGGTTTCTGTTTTTGTTTTTCTCGAGGAAATTTGCTGCTAATTTCACCGTAATCTTAGCCATCACTTCTCTTATGAATGTTTATAGTTATCTAAACTTGTCTATACATATTATCACACTTAACCAATATGCGTCTGTTTCCATAGATCCCCAAACCACTGGAAAAACAATCACTTAAAAATGACTGTTTCTAAAAGCAGATATGGGGTTGGGGTGAAAACTCAGTAAAATGCTTGCTATGCAAGTGTGAGAACCAGACTTCAATCCTCAGCACCCAGCGTAAGAAGCTGGATAAGAAGGCACACAATTGTAATCCCAGAGCTGGAGACAGGGAGAGGCAGCAGGATCTTCTTGCCTCACTGCCTAGCCAACCTAGACTACTCAGCAAACATCTGGCCAATGGGAGACCCGTGTTTCAAAACACAGAGTGAATGGCTCTTAAGAACAATAACCAAGGTCCTCTGTACTCAATACACACACACACACACACACACACACACACACACACACACACACAAGTGCATATACATGTGTGCGTGCGCGCACACACACACACACACACACACACACACACACACACGCACATGGGGTGGGAGGGTGGGAAGTTCCCAATCCCACACTTAAAAATTTTAACTTATTCAAACTAAGGATGGCTCAGTTCATTTATATAATTCCAATAGAGAGAGTAAGAAACTATGTAGGCAAACATTGTCTTAAAGAGACTACATTTTGTAGTATCACAAAATATGAAGACTCAAGTCATCTTGACTTTCTCTGTAGAAAGTATGTTAAAATAATGCTATATAAAAATAGTTATCTCTACGTGTAAGTAAATACACAATAACAAGAAGCCAGATAGAATTAATACTGTTGTTATTTCAACCTAATGCTGAAAGGGTTTTATTTTTACTTGTTTTGAACTTCATACTAAGACTACATGACAATATTTGGGCACTCACTGCAGATATCTAGAAAACTGCCTGTGGAGTTAGACAGGGTAGTTTTGCTTGAAAGGAGAAGTAGAGGGTCATAACAGCTGCTGTCTCCAACAAAAACAAGAGCAATGCTTCAGCAAGTATCAAAGGATCTGAAGCCTTGAAGCTCATTGAACATCATTTCTGCAATGAATGTAGCAGGAGAAACCAAGTTGGCCATAGGGCTTTTGCTTTTCTAGGATGTGCCCATGTAGTTGGGTCCTATCCATGCTGTCATTATGTAGGTTTAAGCATATAATTGATGGGTCCCAATTAATTCACAATTATCCTGTTTAAACTGCAGGGCTGTAACCCACCCCAATAGTTGACCTGTGCTTTTGGGACTCCAGTTGGTTAGAACACAGTCCTCTAAAGAAGAGACTCATTAATAGAAACAGGTGTGGAAGGATGTGACCAAGCCACTGGATGGAAAAGCATTGGCCCTAGTAACCTTCTGTCCTGACTGATGTTACCCATATGGCTTCAATTGCCAGACCCAAAGCATTTTTAAAGCCACCAGAATTTCACTTTGGGCCATGGTTCTGGGTCACATCACATTTGCCGTGGGTGCAGCCAGAGCACAAATTTCCCAAGCCCAGTTCTGGGCTCCAGAGGGTTGGGCTGCCCCTGGTGGCCCACACAGCTCCAGTCATCTGTCATTTGCCCCCCTCCTCCCTTGGTTTTGTCAAAAGTGACCTGAAAGCAGTTGAGCCAAAAGAAAAAAAAATGGGAGCATTCTAGGATCCCTCATCTATATAGCCATTCCTCAGTTTTCCTATATTTTTATTTCAAGTAACCAAATTCATCACCCCATTCTCTGAAAACTATGGGCATGCCTCCCCAACACAGCCTCAACCTTCACTTCTGAGGTTTCCCCAAATCATCCCCAAAGTATCAACATAGAACTAACTATCTCTAAATTCTATTTGTCCCACATTTCTTACACCTAGCACTTAGAATTTCACTCATTTTCTTTGTTATTTTATTTGTTCCCCTTTCTCAAGAGTGTTTCCTCATCTAATCAATGAGAGTTCCCTCAAAACCAGAGTCTAGCGTCCCTATTCCTGTCTCTAGACAGTTGTTACTTTGCTGGATCTTTGGCATAGCTCTAGAGAATTGAATCTGACTGGAGCAGTGAGAGAATGAAGAAAAGTCCAACATGTCAGATGAGCACACAAAAAGCTACGGTGGACCATGCTTGCAGCTACAGAAGCCCATGATAATAATGCACACCCACTCAGGGCTTCCTCCACCTCCTACAAAAAATAGTGCTTGGAATTTTTAATAAAAATAGCAATATATGCCATATTAAAAACTGCAGAGCTGAGGAAGTCCTGAGTGAGTGAATGTGTATTTTTGACATGGGCATGGCATTTCTCAGATGCAGAAGGAAATGATAGAGCTTTCCCTTCTGGTCTATGTGTGGATGTTGACAGTGTGCATTCAGTTTTGTATTGCTGTATATGAAGTAGCTCTTCACAAGGAAAAGATGAAGGTCTTAAACAAAAGAAGGTCTTTCCCCTGCATTGGCATATCAGCCGTTATTTTCATTCATTTCTCAAATAAAGGGGAGAATTAAGTTCCTTGACTTTTCAATCGTTTTCCTGTTATTTCACAGACTGTAAGGTAAAAATGTATATTCTTAATTCAGTTATAGCCTTTTTATATGCATAGTCTTAGAAAACTTCATGGGAATTCTTGTAAATTAAATTTAAGAACCTCATTGATATAAAGGGGAAAGCCAAAGGAACCTCTTGTGGATAGGAAGCCTCAGCAGCCAGCACTGGATTCTTGGGGTGTGGTCAGTTGACTGACAGGCAACCTCTGGAGCCCATCCCCAACTCCTGCAACAGTGGCAACAAGAAGAACAGCATTGCCTTCAATTCAGGAATGTTGTAAGAGTATGAATGAGCCCTCAGACCTATGGCTTTACCAATTATCTGCCACTACCCCTATGTCTTCTTCTGAGGCTGGAGCACTGGACATACTATATTTATTTTTGAGGTCTCAGTTCAGATCATGAGACTCTTTAGCCATTACTAAGGGGAGCCCAGCACCAACAGACCTGAGCAGAATGATTATCTAGTGAACTAGAATGAGCAGAAACCCTCTTCTGAGAATTGGGATTCCCATAACTTTTCCTGTGGTGAGCTTTGCCTGACAGTGCTAAAGATGGGTATGTTCAGATGTGCTGGGTCTACCTGATGTCATCCTACAAGGTGTAGAATTCCAAAGCACTCAAGTTTCCCAGCAGAACTGATTATCTATCTACTATATAATGCCATATATCCCTGCCATTTTCACTCTAATGTTTCACAAAATTATTTTTATTCTAAAACAAATTTCCTAGACTCTTGCTCTTACCAGTTCTGTGATCCTCCTGGCCTGCCCCAAGTCTTGCAGCATTTAACCATTCTCCTCTTGACTTCTGAATTTTGTGGAGTGCGTAGCTAAAGTTGCTGACAGTGGCATGTGAGCAGCAGACACAAAGTGGAATGGAGGACAGTGCCCAAGATTGGGCCAGACAGACACCCTGAGTCCTGGCCCTGCAGTGGCTGGAAGCCATGCTCCCTAGAAGCAGACTGAGCTTCCATCTCGTCTTTAGCTCTCATGTTTTGGCCAACATCTTAGCTTGTTTACATCAGCTTCTTTTGGTGTAAAATCAAAATCATAGCAGCATCTATCTCAGCAATATACCTTAGCTATCAAATAGTTAAATACATATGAAGCATTCAGAATAGTACATATCTTATGATACTGTTAAGTTATTAAAGCCTGGTGTGGTGGCTTCAAAGAAAATGGCCCCCAAAGGGAGTGGCACTATTGGGAGGTGTGGCTTTGTTGGAGTAGGTGGGGTCTTGTCAGAGGAAGTGTTTGACTGTGGAGGTGTCTTTGAGGGTTCATATATTCCCAAGCCACACCCAGTGAGACAGTCCACTTCCTGTTGCCTTCTGATCAAGATGAGGGCAGCACCATGTCTGTCTGTGTGCTGCCATGCTCCCCACCATGATGACAATGGACTGAACCTCTGAGCTGTAAGCCGCCACCTCAATTAAATGTTTTCCTTTATAAGATTTGCCATGGTCTAGGTATCCCTTCACAGCAATAGAAATGTTAATTAAGACACCTAGTAATATTAATTACTAAGTGAGGAAAGCAGACCACATGTTCTCTCATATATCTGGTAGATTTGTGCTGTGTAGAGATGTATATATAGAGATATACAGGTATGGAGGTGTTCAAGTCTTGAGTACAAAGTCTTAGGGAAAGATAAAAAATAGGAATGCATTAGACTTTGTATGACATCTATAGTCCTGGCATTGGATGGAATCTAGTATGAAAAGACAGTAGAGAGGAGGAAGGAAGGACCAGGCACTCAACATTAAAGACATGACCTAGATCTATAGTCACAGAAGTAGCTTGAGAGTCTGAATCAAATTTATTATTTTCAGGAAATATCCTATTCCTGAGTTACTCCATGGAAGTCTCTTTTGCAGTTCTGGGTCACGGCAGCTGTCCATTTTGCATTTCACAGTTCCCCTACCCCATCCGATTTAGGCTGCTCATGGTGAAGACTGACATACTTTGTCCCTATCATATTTTTACACAGTCTCTCAATAAAAATGACTGTTGAGCCACTTAAAGAAACAGTGAAAGTTCTGTCTTTTGCATGGCACCATAAATTCTAGCAACTAGGGATATAGATTATTCTCCATAGGGAATATTTTTTAATTAATTAAACTCATTTTATTGGGGGATATATGTTATCCTTGGGATGGGGGGATGAATCTAGGCTCATAAAGCAACTTGCCTTCCTAGAGCCCGTACTTGTGTGCTGCACAAGGAGCAGGTCTTCAGACTTGATTAACTGTGTTTCTGTCTCAGATCTGTGCTGGTTGTGACCCATGCATGTGTGCTCAGCTCATGTCAATATGTACTTTCATCTCTAAAACAGTGGACAACAATTGTGATATTTTAATTGTGCTGAAAGGTGATTTTATTTGTATGGCGGTGGTAGCACATGCCTTTAATCCAATCACATGGCAGGCAGGGTCTCTGTGTGGTCAAGGACACAGCCAAGCATGGTGACACGAACCTTTAATCTCAGTACCAACCATAGAGACCAGGAGGTCTGTATAGACAGGCAGTGATGAGGAAGTCATGTGGCTGGGCTTAGAGCCAATGAGAAAGCAGAACAGGAAAGCAATAAAAACACAAGTCAGAAATTAGAAGGTCTCTCTCTCAGGGGAAGCGACAGCAGTGAGTGGTAAGCTGAAGGTAGTCATGGCTCTTGCTCTGATCTCTTAGGCTTTAACTCTGTATTTGGCTCTGTGTTTCTTATTTACTAAGACAGTTTAGAATTTCATCTACAAACAAGGTCTATGTAGCATAAACAGAACTTTCCCATGGTGGTTTCCTTATTTCACCTATAGTAAGATTCTTATGTGTTGATCCGTTAATCTCATTACACAGACCACAATGGCATCTAGTAATACGTGGGTTGATTATGAGCATACATCCTGAGAAATGTGTCCTTGCGCAGTTTCATCACTGTGTGAATATTGGAGGTTGCAGTTATCCAAAGCAAATGGCCTAGGTCAGTCCTTTGACCTGGCTTCTTGATGTGATAAAGAGATGGAATAAGAATGAGATGTATGCGGCTTCAGGCATGCTTTCTCACAACAAAGGTTAGTAGAAGGGATGCACTGTAAAATAATAATAAGTGACAGTATAGTAGACACGCAAGCAAGGTGCAGTCATCTATTAACTGTTATCAAGCATTGTTTAACACACATGATTTACATGCAGGGTAGCCCATGGGTGTGCTCACACTGGCATCACCACAAGCATTGATGATTAGCTGTGCGTTGCTATGGTGGTACAGTGGCTGCCACTTGACTGGGCAGTTTAGAAATGCTTCAGCTCCTCTATATTATGAAACCACCATCACATATGTAGTCTGTTGCTTGTTGAGGCATCATCATATGAAACCGAATTACACATATAAAGTTTGCCTTATTAAAGTGGTGTACACAATGCAAGTGTGGACATCGATGTTGTGTGTATGGTCTGTGGGTACTAAAGGATGCTGCACTGCTCATATGAACTGCTGAGTTTTATGTAAATGATTTTACTTTTCTTTAAATGAAAACATATTACATGTAACTGTCAGGATGTGTTACATGGTGGGAGTTCATTGCTTTTAAATAGTCTTAGAAATATTTGGAGGAAAGGACTGTTTTGGCCTCATTTCCTGTCCCCACCTCAGGCTTGACTGTGTTGAGTGCATTTAAAGGGAACAGTGCCTCTTTGCTACATCCATAGCTGCTGTCTCTGCTTACTGGTACTTGCCACAATTTATTAACTGTGAAGTACTCCTCACATTAAAGTAACCCTTCTTTCTCTACTCAGTTTTCCAGATAAAACTTGCCAAGTTACAAACCAACCAGTTGGCTTTCTGAAGATACAGATACGAAACAATTTTCCTCAGCACTGAACCTCAAAAGAATTACTAGCTTTTGTGAATCTCATATCAGTGCTCATTTTCAAGCAAGGGGCACACATATGAATCACACTGAGCACAGCACACCTATCTTCAGGAAGCCATTATCTTTTTTGTGGTTTCAAGCAATATGTTTCTTTGCTTGGACTTATGTGAGTTCCTATCACTTGGCCTTGAGGATGATGCTTTCTCCCACCTACACCCATGAGCTATTACTTCAGATAGTCCCTTAAATAAACAGGCTCTCTCCTTGTCCAGCATTGTTAATGAGCTTCCTCTCATCAGCGAAGACAAGGTGTGAAGTCTGAGAACTTACATGCAAGCTAACAGTCAGTCTGCCACGGTTTGGCAGATCCTAGCAGGGGTCAGAGAGAACAGCAATGCTCTTAGCCACAAAAGAGTGCCACACAGAGGGCTACACACACACAGGGGAAAAAATGAACCTCTGAACTCTGAGAACTCAAATCTTTTCCAATGAGCTATAAGCCTGAAGGATCCTTGAAAGGACATTACAAAGCGGAAGCAGTTCCAGCTGCTGCTTACCAGGCAAGCAGAGTCAAGAGAGCCCAGTGAATGGCTTTCAGCGACACTGGAGGCTTTTCTTCTTGGATATGTTTAGTTAGTGTTGTCAACAGTGAGATGGTTCAGTAGGTAAAAACACTTGCTGCCAAACCTGATGAGTTCAATTCCTGGGTTCCATGTGGTAGAAAGGAGAGAACAAGTTGTCCTCTGATCTCCATACTTGCAAACATACACACACACACACCACAGGATAAATGAATGTAACAGGATTTTTTTTGCCGGGGGGGGGGGGGGGGGGGGGGGCGGGGGTTCGAGACAGGGTTTCTCTGTGTAGCTTTGCGCCTTTCCTGGAACTCACTTGGTAGACCAGGCTGGCCTCTAACTCACAGAGATCCACCTGGCTCTGCCTCCCAAGTGCTGGGATTAAAGGCGTGCACCACCACTGCCCAGTAGGTAACAGGATTTTTGAAGAATGTTTTTAGTGTGAGTTTTACACTTGACATGAACGAGTGCTACAAACATGGAATCCCCAAGTCTCTTACAAAACATCCCTGGCTCTTTCCTTTAAACTAATGAAAAATCAGGTTTTAATTTATATGTTTATTCAGCCTCTGTGTGCCTCAGTCTCCTTGGATATTAAATACCAATTCTTCCTTTGAGGAATGCTGAGTATATTAAATGAGAAAATCCATGCAAAGAACTCCTCATAGATCTTGGCATATATTGTATCCATTACAAATAAAATAATAATTTTAATTAAATTGGGCCATGAGTACACTTTGATGAGTGGTACTCAATACCTCCTTCGTTAATTCGCCTCCAATGGACCCATTTTCAGATAAAAGTTTGGGAGCTCTGGCTAGCCTCTTAATAGAAGAATTTTCAAGAAAGGACAGAGAAAAAGAAAATGGTATTTTTGAAAACTCCTTATGAACTTTAAGTTGATTATTTGATCTAGTACCCTATATTCTATTTCGTTCACTATCAATACCATTTTTTTTTGTGTGTGTGTATGTGCATGTGAGCATGTACACATGTGTGGTATATGCTCTTTTGTGTGTGCAAATACATGGGCATGTGTGCATGGTGGCCAGAGGTCGGGGTCAGGGGTCTACCTCTATTGCTCTCCACCATCTTATTTGAGTCAGGACTTTTCACTGAATTCGGAGCTGGCCAGTGAGTCCCAGCCCGTTTTCCTGTCTCTGGTCACCCCGTGCTGAGGTTATAAGAGTCATAACACCTGGCTTTTCAAGTGCATGCTGAGATCTGATCAGGTCCTCATTCTTGCCCAGAAAGCTTTTAACCCACACAACCATTCCCCAGCCCTGATAGCAGCTTCTTAGAAATAATTATTTTAGAGATGAACAAACAGATTCAGACATTGCTGAAGGCCACAGCTTGTGACTGACAGAGTCAGAATCTCTGCCTTTTCAGCTTTGACTTTCTTCACCCCTCTCTCGTCTTTTGGCACTGCCTGTGGGATTGGAAGAGAAAATCCTCTTGACTCTCTGGATTTCCATGTTGGTGGGGATCTTAGGTTCTAAGTGGCAACATCAATTACGTGTTCTTCTAAAAATGGTGGCTGTCTCCATATCTTTGACTCTATTTCCTTTAGAGGAAAGTATGAGATAAAGGTCAGAGAATACAAAGTGGCTTATATGTGGGGTATAAGCACAGAGATTGGTGACTAATTTTGAATGTAAACTTGCCAGAATTTAGAATCAGTGGGATGAGAGTCTCAGTTAAATAACTGTCTTTATGAAGTTGGTCTGTATGCATGTCTTTGGGTGATTGTCTTGATTGTTAATTGATCTAACCCATTCTACTGTAGAGAGCACTGTCACCTAGACAGGGGACCCTAGACTGTGTGAGGTAGGAGAAACCAGCTGGAAGCAAACACTGTGGGTATATTCCTTTCTCTCCATCTTTGACAGTGGATGTGACGGACGTGACTAGCTGTCTCACGCTCTCACCCATGTGATTCACCTATAATGATATTCTGTAATGTGGATTTAGGAGCCAAAATAAGTCCTTTCCTCCCCTGTGCTGTTTTTGGTCAAGATATTTTAACACAGTGACAGAAATGAAATTAGAACAGAGACCTAATACACAAAATCGGACCAAAGCTAATAACACTGTTCTGCACTGGAGTTTGCTGCTGAGTGACTAGGTTTTAGTTGCTCTTGTCCATTTTTTTTAAAGACTAACTAGGCAGGGTGATGGAGGTGTTAATTTGTTTCGTTATATACACTTTATTTACTTCCCATGTATGTTCCAGAACTTCTGGCATTTGACAGACTTTCCTGGGGAGACAATAGCATGCACACATCACCCCAGAAAGAGAGCCCACGGTAGACCAAAGGATTGTACCAATGGCCAATTTGGTGGACCAATCAGTTTTTACTGGGGTTACTAAAGGGGATATGGCAGCCCTGAGCATGGCAAACGTGGCTCTGACAGGCCTTGCCCTTCCCCCACTCCCTCTGCCTTGCTAAACTGTTAGGTCACATTCCTAAAGCTAGCCACAAGTCTATTCCCTTATTTGGCCACTTCCTCCCCTTGAGGTTGACTACCAAGGTCCAGTAATTTCAGGATTGAAGTCCAACAATCAAAAACCCCCTTTGGCTCAACTAATTAGCAT
Organism: Peromyscus maniculatus bairdii; assembly: GCF_049852395.1. Taxonomy (NCBI): domain Eukaryota; kingdom Metazoa; phylum Chordata; class Mammalia; order Rodentia; family Cricetidae; genus Peromyscus; species Peromyscus maniculatus. Next base: position 103,372,247 of record NC_134857.1, on the reverse strand, counting down.
GTTCAATTAAAATTAAACACCTCATCCTAACAAGGAGTTTCCCCTTCTCCCTTTATAAAGCGCCATTTGCCTGTGGGCCATGTCTGTTTCCTCTCTATCAAGAGGCGGTCCTTTGTCCCTCCTGGGCAAATATCCCTCCTCCCCCCATGTTCCCTTCCCCTTCTCCCTAGGCCTCTATCTACTTTTTTTTGTCTCTTGTTCCCTTTGTTTCTATGGGGCAAATAAATGCCTTTTATGCTGAGAGTTTGGTCTTGGTGTGTCTTGTGCCAACTTCGACATCCTTTCAGTTACTAACGGGAATATGTGTGAGGGGTTAGTTGCAAGGATCAGGTATAACTCAAAAGCAACTGCACCAGCAGAGAGCCATCCCAACATGGGTGACACTCCGGAGAACTTGGAAGTCTCATGCAGTGGTCACATATCCCCAAGGTCCAAACATGTTTCTCTTCTTTCTGTAGTTTGGTTGAGGTCTCCACCCTCAGCCACTGTTCACTCACGATTATACGGTAGGGTAGGGCTCTCAAGAATCACCTAAGCTTCTGTTCCCTGGGATAAGTAACCTTTTGTTCACCCACACATCTCCTCTCCTGTCTTGTCACCGGAGACCCTGAACCACTTCCCTCCTGCAGTAAGGATTTCCATCTGTAAAAATCTGTTGAGATCAGGAGGAGCATGCCCTACAACAACTTCACATTGCATACCTTAAATATGTGCAGTAAAGTTATATACAAATGTCTGGGCTGTTTGCCTGGGCTCAGCAGTAGAATATGTACATAACATACACAAATCCCTGGACTCCGGGGAAAAAAAAGAAAAAAGATACACACGGTGTACTCCATTTGAGAAGTACTCAGTGGTCCAAAGCTACTTTTGTACCACAACCAGTACCAGACCAGCAGGCTCAATCAACATATTTTTTCACTCTCTTTGAACATATGATTGATTCCCAGTCCAGCACCTTTTAAACTTCTCTCTCAGTGTCAGAAAATGCAAACCTAATTTTTGTTCTGTGGTATGGCTTCTATAAAAGACACTTCATTAAACAGAAAATATAATGTGATAGAAACTTGTAATTATTACAAAACCCTTATTCAGATAAATTCTCAGAAATCACTTTTTTCCCTTAAAGTGATAGATTCTATAATTACACTAAAACAACGATGAAAAATGTTCTCCTTTTCCACCTAATTCCAGAAGGATTTTTTTTTCATATCAACTGCTCGGAAAATAAGTGAAGTTAGGACAGGAATTAAAGCAGGGCAGGAACCTGGTGGCAGGAATTGATACAGAGGCCATGGAGGAGCGCTGCTTACTGGCTTACTCCACATGGCTTGCTCAGCCTGCTTTCTTATAGCACCCAGGACCGCTTGCCTAGGTGTGGCACCACCCACAGTGAGCTGGACCCTCCCACATCAGTCAGTAATATAATCAAAGAAAAAAGAAATTATCAACTTAAGTGTGGATGGTGTGGAGGTTTTGAGGGACAGCAGCTAGGGTGGATTAGAGGGAAGAAAGTGAGGGGGAAGTGATGTAATTAGGGTAACATATAAAAGGGGGTGGCTAAAAAAAAGAATAGAAAAAAACACACACATGTCAAATTGATATAAAACTAGCCAATACAGATAATGTAGGTGTTTCATTGGCTTTATCCTTTTAAATAGAGTCTGAAGTTCCAATTCCGTGGATAGTGCCACCCACGTTTAGGGTGCATATTCCCACTTTAGTGAAACCAGTCTAAAGAAACCCCCTCACAGACATGCCCTAAGGTTTCTCTCCTAAGGGATTCATATTCAATACTGACCATCATCCTCCTGAAGTCATTTTGTTATTGTTTTATGAAATAGTATCACTCTGGCCCAGCATGGCCTTGAACTTAAGGCAATCATCCTTCCTCAACCTTTCAAGTGATACAACTGCAGATGTGACCCACCATGCCTGGCTCTGAAATCTTTATTGACAGTAGCAGATCCTGTGAATAATCTTATGAAATAATGTCTAAGTCTCTCAAAAACACAAAGTTTCTAGTGACAGAGTTCAGACAGTCATCTCAGAGCTACCTGGAGATATTCAAAATTCATGTAATAATCTTTAGGTAGACATGGAGAGAAAATGTATTAGTAGAAATTATCCTGGCTCTGTCACTGAGGATAATCACACAGTTCCCGAAGATAGACCCTTGTTCTGATGGAGGGTAAGTGCAAGTGGAAACTCACAGTGCTTTGTTGATAACGTTAATTCAGGAATGGACTGTTACTCAGGTCGATCTTTCTTATGATCTAGTTATCATGGTGGCTGTTGTTATGTGAGACAATGTATCTAGTTAGCTAGCCTGCATTGAAGCCACAGCCCAGGCTGGCCTCAAACTCATTACAGTCTTCCTGCCTCTGCCCACCCCCCACAACGCCCTGTGTGCATGTGTGGGGTTTACAGGAGTTAGCCACCAAGCTCATCAACAGCTATTATTGTTAGTATTTTATTTGTTTTATTTTGTTTTCTACACGAAGAAAAGAAAACTCAGCTTTTTTGGTTTTGTTCTCCATTGGGCTTGGTTTTGTTTCACCCCCTTCTGATTTGTAGGGAAAACAATACCAGAAATATCTGCCAGGGTCTCACGAGAAAATCAGAACAGGAAGCAAGTGAGCACAGCATTTCACTCTGCCCATGTGGTCTGCTGTCCCCCAAAGCCAATACTGCATAAGCTTTGGTCTGTTCCACTGAGATTTTCTGAGTGCTCCATCCATGTGGGAGCCCGTTCTCGGGTTCCTCGTGGCTTTACCCAGCAGGTCCACATGGAGGATGATTAGGACCACGGGCCTGAGTGCAGGTGTCTGAGATGCTCTGCACTTGGCTGTGCTGGGGGAGGAGGTCTTTTGCTCCACCCCTTGGTGTCTCTATAAAAACCCTGGGCCAGAGACAGTCGGGGCCCGTTGGAATAAGTTCCAGGCCCTCTCGAGGCTATCCTTTATTTTCTATCTGTTTATCTCTGCAAGATTCTTCGCTATAAATCCTTCTATCTAATATTTCCTGCTGCTCGCACTCAAGAAAACTCTGGGGAACTGTGGGGGTGGTGGGTAAACGCCCCACACGTCCATACTTCACTGTGGCCATGAGGAGATATTTTCCCAGGGTTTCTCTGGAGGTTTTTGTTCTGTTCTGTGATACCACCATTCATAGGAAAGCTTTGTTATTTTGCTTGAATGCAACAAAGAGTATGCTAGTCATTCTTTTAGAAAAACACTTCTCTCCTGTGGCTATTTCTGAGAAATGCTATGCCTTTATAGATATGGTGTGTGTAGGTAGATAGATGATAGATAGATGGATGGGTGAATGGATGGATGGATGGATGGATGATGGATGGATGGATGGATGGATGGATGGATGGATGGATGGATAGATAGATAGATAGATAGATAGATAGATAGATAGATAGATAGATCTGCTCCTTTCATACAGTGTTCTTTTTTCCTAATTTTTACATTGTGTGTATATGTGTATGTGTTTGCACACCATTATGTTTATGTAGAGGTGTCAAAGACAACATATAGAAATCAGTTCTTGTCTTCCACCATGTGATAGAACTCAGGTTGTCAGGCTTGGCCACAAGCGCCCTACCCCCTGAGCCATCTTGCCACTCCACTATTTCCATAGGAATACCCTGCAGTTCATCCATTGTCACGAAGGGCCTTGCTAAAATCTACCTCATAGTACTGTGTATTTGCAATGGGTAAACTAAAGGAGGTAAGTAGTGCTTCACTGTAGTTGAGAAGTCCAGGAATTAACTCACACCTTTATGCAAGGCTGCTGGGAGCACTCTGACAGCACCTTTATTATTGATATAGTGATTACATCCCACTAAAGACAAACAGAAGACTACTGATCCTATAGGTTTATTACAGTAAGGCAGCTCGTGTTCATACATTCAGAAAGCGACAAGTTCAGTTATGAAGCAGTCATCCATTTCTATTATCAGAAAATGCCTGAGACAGGCTAACTTTGGAAAGAAAGAAAGTTTCTAACTTATAATTCTTCAGATTTAAGTGCATATGTTAGCATTGGCCCTGTTCTTGTGAGGGCTTTGTTGGTTGTCATAACTGGTAAACACGTAAATAAGAGGAAGTAGTCCCATTGCAGACAAAAAAAACAAACAAACAAAAACCAAGGGACTGAGACTGCATTGTCTCTAAAGGGCATGACCACAGTTGACCTGAGGATGTTTCACCGGACTTCACCTTGTGAAGGTCTCACAACTCCCAGTGCTTTCACACTGGGGACCAAGATACCAATAAGTGAACCTTTGGGAGATGAACATCTAAGTCTCTGTTGAGGCCCCTTCCCACTGCCCCACTGGGCACAACTCAATCGGGCTCCAGGCAGGGGATCATTTCTACTGACGTCTCGGCTGTCCTTTGAAATCTCGGGGCATCTTCCATGACCCTTCACTCTTACATTAGGTTAAATATAAGCCAGCCCCAGGTGGACAGCATGAAGGACCACCATTAATACAAGCTGTGTCTGAGCCTACTTTAAGCCAGGCTCAGTGAGTGAACGGTGCTCTGGAAAATAAGCAATAGGATCCTGAGTGGTTCTGAATGGTGAATTCAACCCCTGAAAATATTCACTTAATGGTGAGAGTGAGTGCTCAAGGATTGCCAAGAGGGGCGGGGCCCTTTCCACTCATCCTGAAGACTGGCAATCCCTGTGCATCTATTTAGCATGTCCCTGCTCTCTGACTCCCTCTTTAGGACACACACACACACACACACACACACACACACACACACACACACACACACACCACCTTCCTAAGTCAGCTTGCAGTTTTTCCACACCCTTGCACTCTGCTTTCTTTTGCTTCTGAGTCTGACTGTAGATCCAAGAGCAGCCGGCAATGGACGTGTTTCAGCTGACTGCTTTGTTTTGAACCTTCTCTACCAAATCCATTGCAGACTAGTTCTGTGGTTGCCTCACACTAGGCCTTGGGGCAAGGACACAAAGCTGCCAGGTCCTTGGAAGGAATGTTACAGGAATGGCCTCTTCTTTAGCATCAATTTGAACCCCATTTATATTAGCATTCTGGCTGTGACCACTCAGCAATCACTAAGACATCCTGGCTCATCTCTCTAGTCTCCTCCATTTTGGATGCTTTATGAGAATAACTCACAATGGTCCAGGTTTAGGACACTAGGTGTTTTCTGGCCTGTACCTGCAAGGTCTTCTCATCTCCACTTGCTACCTAATACCAGAGCTGCCACATTTTCAGGTATGGCTATTGTAACAGCACTACTCCTCTATACCAGCTTTCTGTATTAGCCCATTTTCCTTACTATAACAAGGTATCCAAGACAAGCTGGCTTTATGAAAAGAGTTTTATTTAGTCCATAGCTTTGGAAGTGGGATATTTAAGCCACAGTGTGGCATCAGCCCTGTCAAGGGCCACTCCCACCCCAACCCACTCACTCCACCTTGGATATATCATCTGCAGAAGCACATGTGGAATTTCAAAACCACATCACCAAACAGGAAGCTAGAAAGTGTGGGTCCCATAATGCTCTTCCAAGTTCTTTCCACTTAGCCTAAGGACCGCTGCCAAGCCTCCCTAAAGGTTCCAGAGTAAAGAGTACCCTTACCACACTGATAACCAAGCTTCCAGCAGGCAAACCTTTGCATGTTCAAACACATCCAAAACGTGGCCTACTCCTACTTAAAATTGGCAATTTGGGAAATATTGTGTAAAAAGAACACATTCTAAGGGCTTTTTAAAGTTTCTTAACCAATGCTATCTTTCTCTGAATCATTCTGTATTCAACACTGGAGTGGTAAAGTGAATGAGAAAGATTAGCTTGGTAAAGTGAACGAGAAAGATTAGCTTTTAGAAGTGAATCATTTTGATGGTCAACGTGCTCCTCTTCCTGAGTAATGCGAAATGCACCTTTTCATTGTTTCTTAGACAATTATCTAAAACTTATGAGACATGGACCACTGTATCATTGACAACATTTTAATTTAAGTCTTACTTGAAGTTATCTTTATAAAGGAAAAATAATTTGGTTGTTAGTGACCTGAGGAAGGCTCTCTCTGGGGAAGCCGAAATGTCATTAATTTCCATCTGAGCTGGGTCACTGAGAGCAAACGACTGTTTAGTGTCCTACATAGAACAAAACAGTGGCATCTCTCCCAGTTTTAGAGTCACCTTAACAATTACAAGCTGGAAATATAAATCAAGCCTGTGACCTCTTAGAAGAAACACTTGTCAGAGGTTGCAAAGTGGCTGTGCTCTCCGATATTCTGTCCCGTGATTTCGGAGATTGAAGTTTAGGTTGATGCTGTGTGCCTCACCAGGTTTGGGAGAAACTCCCACATCCGTTACACACAACGTCTGCTCTGTATTTATATTTTGTTGCATTCACTTCTTCGGGAAGAGGCCTAAGGTGAAGTATTTTATGGAAAGAGATACATTAGCAATGCAAAGCTGGGTTGGTAAGTTGGTACAGTCGGTACAGTGCTGGGCAAGCCTGGAGACCTGAGCGGCACCACTCAGAAGCCGTGCTTGCACCTAGAGGAAGGGGGAGGCTAATCCTTGAGCTCATCAGTGAGCCCTAGGTCCCAGTGAGAGACCTCATTTCAACAAAAAGAGGTAGGGCCGGTGAGTTGGGTCAACAGGAAAATGTTCATGTTAGGCAAGCCTGATAGCCTGAGTGTGATCCCTGAAATCTACAGGAAAGGACAGAACCAACTCCCAAAAGTTGTCTTCTGATCTCCACATGTTTCCTTGCCTGCACTCACACAAACACATCATACACAGCATGCACATGAATGTGTGTGTGTACATGCTCTCTCTCTCTCTCTCTCTCTCTCTCTCTCTCTCTCTCTCTCTCTCTCTCTCTCTCACACACACACACACACACACACACACACACACACACACACCCCAATAGTAATAAATAAAAGCAGAACATTTTAAAGGTAGATAGTTCCTGAGAAATGGCCACGGTAGACTTCCGTCCACATGCAGGTTCACCCACATAAACTGGCACCCATACTCACACAAAGAGTAAGAGAGGCTTTCATTGAGAGAGCACACTATTGATCCTGAGCAGAAGAAACACATGAGCTTTGAAAACAAGGTAGAAGCTGAGGCGATAACCGTTGTGGTGGTTCAAACGAAAATGGCCTCCATAAGCTCGGATATTTAAATACGTAATCCCCAGTTGGTGGAACTGTTTGGGAAGGGTTAGGAGATGTGGACTTGGAGGACGTGTGTCAATAGGAGTGACTGAGGTTTCAAAAGGCTCGCACCATTTCCAGAGTCTCTGCTTCCTACATGTAGCTCTGACAACATGAAAAACACTGAGTTCAGCCACGGGTAAGGTCTTCAGCTCTGACATGCTGTTGTCATTCATGTGATCTTTCCATAGACAAGCAAAGAACTCTCTAGTTGGTGTCTGACTATTCATACCCAATGAGGAAATGGAGGCCATCTTTATGAAAGAACTCCTAGGTCTTTCCCTTCCAGGGGTAGCAGGTGCCCTCCGCCCTCAGGACCGTGCCTGCTGCAGGGTGGTCAGGATCAGCTGTCATCAGTACTCAAAGCCCTGTGTCCATGTCTATCTACACAGTGACCGGCATGCCTCTGTTGTCTCTGGTGCCTCGACACCGCAGTGTCAAGATAGTGCAGACTTATAAATCCACAAACTAGTCATGCTTTCCTTTGTTAAACTTTCTTTTATTTTCTACAATAAGAAGGGAGACTTGGGAAAGATACTTGGCCAAAGGGAAAAGTTACTCAGTGTCCAGGGAGCTGGGATCAGGCCAGGAACCATCCTTCCAGAGGACATGTTCATTATCTTTCTGAATAGCCTCTTGGATTTTTGTTTGTTTTGATTTTAACCCTCAAACTGCATTGCAGCCTCCTCGTTGATTTTAACCCAGAACTGTACTTCAGGGTCAGACCTGCAAATTACAAGCATTCATGGATTTACTCAACAAATGTTTCTGGGCATCTACTCCATGACTCTGGACAACATGCAAATGAGGAAACAGTAAGACTCCCTATTCAGGAGCCTCTTATGCTCAATGGAAGCAAAGAGCAAGGAATAATAAGTATGCATAAAAAAACATCTTGGGGCCTGGTCAGTCTGGTGGAGAAACCAGTGTGAGGCAAAGGACACCAGGATGTCTGGTCCTCCGGGCTGTACATGTACCTGTGCAAAGGTTTTAAAGCTATTTCTTCATTTCAGAAAAAGCTCCTTGGTAATGTACTGTGTAAAGGAAGACATAAAAGATTCAGATGTGATCATATAAAAAGGGTTTCAGTAACAGAGAAAAAAACAGGAAAAGCCAAGGCCTAGACACCAGAGTGCCCTTGTCCTGACTCCCTGGTGATGAGAAGGCCTGTTGATGAAGCTAAGAGAGAAGGGTTGACATCTAAATTACCTTGACATCTGGAATTCATTCAAGGATGCCACTTGACAATGTGAACAATTTTCCCACGACTTTATTTTAAAGTATCGTGATCACTTTATACATTTGTTCAGCTAAAGCATAAAAAGTTCTTTTTTTAAAAAAATCTCATTTTCTCCTCAAAACATCCTGTCACTGAATGACAGATTTAATTTGATTATCCCAGCAACTAACAAAAGATATGACACACAGTAGACATTCACTAAATGTGATTTGAATTAGCAATGTGACTTAGAATTCTATGGTACGACGTTAACTCTCACTGAAGCACGGAGGACAGATACAGTGAGAGAGATGTGTCCTCTTCTCCCCATAACCTAATTTGCATATATGTGTGATTTTTTTTTAGGCTGGTTCACTCTTCCCCTGCCTAATTCTTTCATTAATTTCTTCAACATCTTTCTTTGAGATCAGTTTATAGAATTTAATTTGTTCTGTCTTCAGAAACTAGATCACAAATCCTACCAGAATAATGTGAGGAGGGAAGCGATTCAAAGTGACAGTTACCTTCCTTAAAAATTAAATCTGCCTTAGTGTGTTAGGGTGCTGTAATAAAACATTCCACACTGTTGTATGATATTTTGTTTGTGTTCTGACAAATTAAGCTTGCCTGGAGATCAGAGGGCAGAGATAGCCATAGTTAACCAAGGAGGCCAGGCAGTAGTGGCACACATCTTTACTCCCAGCACTTGAGGAAGCAGGAAGATGAGGAGTTCAAGGCCACCCTGGGCTACTTGAGATTGATCCAGTCTAAAAGAGGAACAGAGCTCAGTGGTGGTGGTGTACACCTTTAAGCCCAGCACTTGGGATCTCATGTCTTTGATCCCAGCACTCAGAAGGTGGAAACAGGATCTGGCCCATTCAGTCTGAGGATTTGTAGAGACAGAATCCACCCTGCCCACTCCACCCCAGTTTGGTCTGAGGATTCATAGAGACAGTATCTGGCCCCATTCAGGAGGATGCATAGAAACAGGATCCCCCCATTTGCTTGGAAGATTCATAGAGGTAAGAAGTGGCTGGCTGCTCTGCTTCTCTGATCTTTCAGCTTTCACCCTAATATCTGACTCTGGATTTTTATTGTTAAGACTAATTAGAATCATGCTTTACCACACTGGTAACTGTTACATGATAGACTCTTTCTGTCAATCTGGAGGCTGGAAGGCGGCAGCAGCAGCTTCCATGTGCACCAAGGCCCAAGCATTTCTATCCAGATGGATTTGTTGCCACAATACCAGGAAGCAGATGCTGATGCTACACCCTAACTTGTGGAAGTACAGAAAAGACAGGCACCATGTCTAGTTCTGTACAGGGCCCCCAGTTCATCCTGGAGATCCCCATTTTCGTGACTCCATCATCCTAAAGCCCCTCCAGTTAATTATACATGGGTGACTAAATTTCAATATATGAACTTTGGTAGCACATTCAGATCATAACTCAACTTTTCTATTTTCTTCCTAGTGGCTTTCTGATCTCATAGGCTTTGTAAGTTCCAGAGAAATAAAGCTGCTAGGCAAAGTAGATATTTGTGTCTTTTTTCCCTAGCTTATATCAACAAAAATTATAAAGCATTTTAATCAACCTAAAACAAGTTCTGCAGTCTGGTGTGAAGCTATGCAGAGGGGTTCAAGAGACTAATCCTGGGTCTGTAGGGACCATTCATAGCTTGCAGATCTCTGAGAGCCTCACTTTCCCTCAATAAGGCTCTTATCTGACAGTAATTGTAGCTGGAGAGCTTCTCCCCAGGTCCCACCAAGCCCCCGCAGTCCCACAACCCACGTATATATAAAACAATCACTCAGGTGCTTACATTATCTAAACTGCTTGGCCATTAGCTCAGGCCTATCATTGTCTAGCTCTTACTCTTATATTTAGCCCATTTCTATTAATCTATACTTTGCCACATGGCTCGTGGCTTATCGGTACCTTACATCTTCCTTATCCTGGCGGCGGCTCCAGCAGTCTCCTCCTCTGCCTTCCTGTTTCCTCTTTTCTTCTCTCTGTTAGTCCCACCTATACTTCCTGCCTGGCCACTGGCCAATCAGTGTTTATTTATACAGAGCGATATCCACAGAAAGCAATGATTTACCCACCTACTTGATTTAACTATTTTGCAATGTATATATGTCTCAAAATATGACACTTTACACTGTAAATGTATATAATTTTTATTTGTCAATTATGCCTTAATGAAGTTGAGGGTTTTTTCTTTCTTTAATAATATAGAAGACAAAAGAAAGCCATACCAAGATTATGTAATCAGAGATCTGGAAAACTGAATAAACTTTGTATGTGGGAAAAGCTTGTCTTTAAGAATTAACGAAAGTACTGAAGTCCTTGAGAAGCAAGAAATAACCAGGATTCTCATGGAGACCAGCATGGCCAGAGCCAGGTGACCAGGAGGACAGTGACAGGGGATAAAACTGAAGCCAGACCAAGTGCTAGAAACTGGTTGCAGTGCTTCCAAAGAGCCTGGCTGTTTGAATTCACACTGCGAAAAACTTTCTTGATGCCAGTGTGAAGGACAGAAGACATCTACTGGGAAAACACTGTTTAGTAATTCATGTAAACTCACACAGACATGGGTGCTCACGGTTGTAAACTCTAAAACTCCTGTTCACAGAGGTGAAATTCACTGTTGTGTAATTAACCATCCAGTTCAAGTTAGAACAGTGGCTACTGGCACATTTATGCCCAGGCACAACCACTACCTCTGCCTAGCCCAGACACTATCCGTACATCATATGGACCCCACACCCATGTCTCATTTTCCCCTCACTCCCAGATCCTGCAAGCAGCCTGCCTTCCCTCTCTGTGGATTCATATACTGCACATAGATAGACTCATGCAGTCTGGGACATCCCTGCCTATGTGTTCACTTGCTTGCTTGTATGGTTTTTCTGTACTATGACATATAGTGGCACATTGGCTTCATGGGTGAATACTATCACATCTATACATGTACCACAATCTGTCTATCCCTTTGTTCATCAGTAGGCATTCAGGGTTGTTTTCATGATTTGGTGATTATGACTCTTGCTACTATGAACTAGTGTACAAACATTTGTCTAAAAACTTTTCAGTTTTTGGAGTATCTACCTAGAAGTGGAACTACTGAATTAGAAAGTGATCCTGTTTAATGTTGTAAGGAACCACCAAGCCATTGTCCTCAGAGGCTGGACCATTTTCCAGTATGAAATGGTGATTCTCCAGCCACCTCTGGACCCCATGATCCCTCAAACTTGCCTTCCAGAGGATGGAGCTGCCTACATATGTTATGTGCTTTACCTGTCCAGGCAGTCTGATTAGCTGCTTCTCCCAGCCAGACTGAAGTGAACTTTTATACTGTTAACTATGGAAAAACTATTTTTGAGGGAGAAAAACTGAGGTTTCACATCTCAGTTTGAGTCTCAGAGAAAAAAAGATGTCCCAATTTGAGACAGTCATGTGAGAAGAGTCCCCTCCCCTCTCTTTGTTCTGTTCACATCTTCAGCTGATCTGGTTAAGCCCCCTGAAAACAAGGAAGGCAGTCAGTATGACTCTAGTGTTTCTGATGTTAATCTCCTCCAAAAACAGCCTCTCAGGTACCAACTACCTGGGTAACTCATCTCCCATTCAAATTGAAACAAAAAACTAAACCCAGGGTACATCCATGCCAGTGAAATTCCCAGAACTGCTGCTGAATTCCCCTCAACCTCAAAAGTTAAATTGATTGCAAGACTTTTAATTTGAAAATACACGATGTCTATTACTTAAGTTGTTTATGGAGCTGTTGACTACCTCCTGCCTACTATACATCAGGAACCTACGAAGCTAACAGTCTTCGGCACATTTTCAGATGCTGAAGAAAAGGACAGGTCCATAGATGAGCTAGAGCTACTTTGAATTATCAGCATTTCAAATCAGGAAATGCACTGCTGGTGCTTAGAGTGTGGTGTGATGCCACACACACAAAAATCACCCTGGGTCTTGCTTCAGGAGAACTGCTCAGTGTCTGGGTTAGAACCCAGGAGTCTACATTCTGGTAAGCTTTTCATGTGATCTACTGCTACTTCAGAGCAGATCTTTAACTTACTGAAATCACTGTGCTAGCGTAACTCTTTTCTACATAGTAGGTTTATGAGATGTAGCTGACAGTTTCCTAAGGGTGACGCACTAGGATTGTGAACTATTGTTGCCCTTATTTCTTTTTAGTCAGTCCTGAGAAGCACTGACACAGGACATACTTTCTCAAAAAAAAAAAAAAAAGTGAAGTAAAATGTTTTCTAATGTTATTTTTCAACTTGAGTTATGACATTTTTATCTAGATTTCAGTTTATAAAAAACAAAACCAAAGAGTAAAAAAATACTCAAATAAATGAGCATACAGATGCTCCACAAACCTTTTGATTTCATGACTGATCAATCAAAATTTTACTCCTGTCCCACTAAACAAACATGCTTGCATGGCCGGCTCCTAGCATCATGCTGAGACACAGTAAATGTAGCTACTGCCTCATGGAGTGGATAGCCTCAGCCCCAGTTTGCTTTTAAAGTTTAAGTGGAAGGATGTTGAGGGCCTTTTCCATGTGTGTTTGTAAGTACTTAGCATTTTTACTTCTTAGAAAGACTAGATGACATTATTTACATGTATTAAAGTATTTTTATGACATAAGAAAATCCTTTTTCTAAATAGTTAAATGGTAAGACATAGCTAATAGTGCCCTAAAGATACTGTAATATAAGGATTTGTGAACTGCTTTGTATATTTATTTTTCCTTTTAAAAGACATCAGTATTTTGCCTATGTATGTGTATCAGCCAAACACTAAATAAAATATGCATAAAAATCTCAAACACCCAGTGAAGAATAACACTTAATAATTTTCTGTTTCCTAGTTACAAATAATTTTTGCCAATCTCAGCCCAAAAACTGAAGAAAAATAACCCTCAGCATATAATTTAAAGTTTATGCATAATTTATGTTCTAGATGAGTTAAAAGATGTAGCAATTGAGTATTACTATGTAACTCTTTCCCCTTACCTTCCACACAAGCATATATGTCCTTACTCTGCCAATGCAGAGCAAACATAAAAAGCATGAATATTCCTGTGGGGAATGAAGGACTCAATAGCATCATTTAGAAAGACTCGGAACCCTGTGATGGTTCCTGTCACACAGCTGATTGGGGCACCTCCTCTTTAGTGCCAATAGACACCCACATTACTAAAGAGACATTTGGAATACAGCCAGAAACTGTGGGCATATAATTTTTTGGTTTTTTTTACATGGGTAGCAAGAGGAAACAGAGATGGAATCTTGTGGCAAGGAAAAAAGAAGTTTTCAAGCTTGGTAAAAAGGTCAATGGGCCCTCCTGGAGCCACAGCTCCATTTCTACATGTTAGGGGTGTAGGGACTTGGCACTGCTTCTCCATTTCATCTGAAAGGGGTAACACTACTAACCTGAGTAGCTCTGATGTTTGAATTCATATGTGTGTGACATAGAGACACAATACAGGTCTTTATGAATAGCTATCCAATTGCTTCTATTTAATTCAGCAAATGTAGGTACTTACATTTTTGATAATACATATTTTCCCTCCGGCTCAAAAGCATACTTGTCCTAGTTTGGTTTCTGTGGGTGTGATCAAACACTGACTAACACAACCTTGAGAAGAAAGGGTTTGTTTGCCTTGCACTGCTCTGTCATAGCCCATCACCAAGGGAACGCCAGGCAGGAACCTGGAGACAGGAACCAAAGCAGAGACCATGGAGGAATACTACTTATTTCCTTACACCCCTGGGGTTACTGAGCCTGCTTCCTGATACAGCCCAGGACCACCAGCCTAGGGTGGCCCCGCACACATCACTCAGTAGTCAAGGAGATGCCCACAGATGTGGTCCCAGGGGACTCCTCAGTTAGCTTTCCTCTTGTCAGTCATTTCTAGTTCTTGTCAAACTCACTCACTAACTAACTAACTAACTAACACAAACAAACTAACCAGCACAATCTCAACATATAAAACATCTTCCTCGTCTTTGATTGTCTTATCAGCCTAGTCTATTCACTTACAAATGATGAAGTAGTTCAAAATATTATCTAGGTGGTATAAATAAGAAATGAAAAATTAGCAGATGTTCTCCTGAAGAGTGTCACACATTTGCAGAATATAAAAACGACTCATACAAAAATGTTTTGCAATTATGTTTAATTTTAATTTTTGCCTCTCATTTTCTCTCTTTGGTATATTCATTCTGTTAAGGAAAATTGAGTGAAATCCAAAGACACATAAAAGCTTCCATTTGACTCAATCCTTGGAGCTCAATTTCTTTAAATTAGATCTGTTTTTGCCTTTAACCAGATCTTGCAAATGTTCTTGACTTTGCATAATGAGAACTTGAAAAGCTAAGAAAGAACAGCATATAGATTAGACTTTAAAAATGATTTTTAAATTTTTGTGAATTATGTTTGAATGCAAATGTCTTAGAGTTTTATTGGACATTATGTTCCCTTTCAGTACTCTATTAAGCATTTTCAAATCTTCTGCAGTTTGTTTGTTTATTAAAAAGTGAACAGAATTACTTGACTCTTGGGATGGTTTCTTACTATGTAAATACAGATTTATACAGAGAACAAGATTTATGTTTGCCAAAGTGAAAGGAACTCAAATGTGCAATAAGCAGAAATGATCAAATCAATTATAGTACAGCCATTTGATGTGAACAGTATTCTGCATTGATTAGGTTTGATTTGCGGTGAAAGGATAAAGCCCATCCACAATCTGCTATTAAATAAAGAATGTGAACCTGTTCTTTTCATTCTAATTTTAGCATACTCCAGTTCCTCTGTCATAGCACAAGGGCTATCTCTATGACTCTGTTATCCCCTTATATCTGCGTGTATACAGATTGACTTAGTTATTGAGTGGTAACAGTACTATCAATAGATGACTTTAAAAATGTCTTATTTTTAAAACAATCAATGGTATATGGAATTGTAAAAATGTACCATACTGTTAAATACATGCTATATTTTTGAATTCCAAAAAATATAAGTGCTACTTTTCAGTAACAAACACATGTAAAACTAAGTGCCATGCTTTCAAGGCTCGTGCACTAATGTCTGAATGGGCAGGGTTATTTGCCTTTTCCATCAGACTCTACTCCCCAGAGAGGGTTTGCTTGCCCAAAATCTATGTAGTATTTTGTTTCCATTTTAGTGTTGTAGCAATAATTTCATTCACTGCTAGTTTTTGATACTGTCACATCATTTTAGACATATCACAAATACAGAATAAAAACATAGAATCTTTTTTCATATTTGTTCATAATGAAGAGCACGCTGCTTCAGGTAATCACATCATTCCAATAATAACAAGCTAAGGGAATCAAGCCAATCAACTGTATCACCCATTCAGAGGGCCTGATCCAGTTGGGGGCCCCTCAGCCTTTGGTTCATAGTTCATGTGTTTCCATTCATTTGGCTATTTGTCCCTGTGCTTTATCCAACCTTGGTTTCAACAATTCTCGCTCATATAAACCCTCCTCTTTCTTGCTAACTAGACTCCCGGAGCTCCAGCCAGGGCCTAGCCGTGGATCTCTACATCCAGATTCCTCAGTCCTTGGATGGGGTTTCTGGCACAACAATTAGGGTATTTGGCCATCCCATCACCAGAGTAGGTCAGTACCGGCTGTCTCTCGACCATTGCCAGCAGTCTGTTGTGGGGGTATCATTGTGGATTTCTGTGGGCCTCTCTAGCACTTTGTTTCTTCCTTTTCTCATGTGGTCTTCATTTACCATGGTCTCCTATTCCTTGTTCTCCCTCTCTGTTCTTGATCCAGCTGGGATCTCCCGCTCCCACAGGCTCTCTTTCCCTCGACCCTTGCCCTTCATTACTCCCACTCATGTCCAGGTTGTTCATGTAGAAAAGGATGTTGTCTCAAAACATTCCCAGGTACTTAAATTTTTTACACAAAACCTTCAATATATTTTAAAACAATGGAAATAATGCATAAATATAAGACTATTTTCATGCACATTCCCAAAATCTGGTTTGTAAAATCAATTTAAGTATGAGACGTATTGCTGTTTATCCTACGTACACAAATACCATCTGGACACAAATTCCCTCTTTACCATGTGTTAACTACTCAGTTTTTATCCCTATGACCAAATATCTGGGAGAACTTAAGGGAAGAAAGATTGATTTTGGCTTCTGGTTTCAGAAGCATCTTCACAGCAGAGGGTGTGGGGGGACAGAACAGTACACTGTAATGGCCCACAAGTAGATAAAGGGGGTACACAGAGGGATCAGGGCACCATACAACCCCCAAGGATAAGGCCTAGTATCCTACTTCCTCCAGCCAGGCCCCACTCCCTCCCTTTGTTCACCTCCCAGTAATGCCATCATATTTTGAATCCACCAAGAGTCGGTCCAGTCAGTGAGTCAGAGCCCTCAGGATCCAGCCACCCCTAGAATGCCCTCGCTGGCATCTCCAGGTGTACTTTACTAATGTTTTGAACACTTCTCAGTCCAATCAGCCTGACAAATAGGATGTACCATCTCACCATACATGGCATAATTAGTATGACCATATGTTTCAGTATATCTTCTAAGTGAGTGTTTGCTTTTAAAATATATTATAAATGTGTGAAATATTCAAACTGGCAACCACCGGGGTAGTTGAGTCATTGGAATCCATATATTCTAGTTGTTAAAGATATTATTTTGCAGGAACTTAATTTAGCTTCTAAGGCCCATAAGAGGTTTGTTTGTTTTCTCCTAACAAACAGTGATCACAACTATACATTAAAAAATTAGCATATAGTCACAAAACATTCCACTGAGGGCTGATTCCAACAAAAAGGGCAGAAGGCAAAAGGAAAGAATGGTGGCTTCCCAGTTTTAAGGTAGGGTCATTTGATATGTACGAAATAATTTTATAGAAGATTTTGAATATTTAGCCACTGAGTGAATAATAAAAGATGAATTGGAGTAAAATAGGAAAAGAAGCAAGGTAAGACTTAAGTCATATAGGAAAAGTTAGCTAGAATGTTCAACTGGAGAGAAACAATGACAGGAAGAAAAAAACAGGCAAGGAAGGGGCAGAAGAAACATTGTAAATCAAATAAAGACAGCACACTAAGAAATGAATGGATGTGGAGATGGATGGGTAGGTGGATGGATAGATGATAGATAAGTAGACATGATTGATAGGTAGATGCTAGATAGACAGGTGATATATAAATGATATTTAAAGATAGAGGATAGATTGATTGATAGATAGATAGATAGATAGATAGATAGATAGATAGATAGATAGATAGATAGATGGAAGATAAATGATAGAAGGCATAGGTAGAATATAGCAAAATAGTTGTTAGATAAATAGTAGGTAGATATTATAGATTATGGATGGGTGGATGACAGATAGATATAGATGGATATTTTAATGACTTTTTAGCAAAGTTCACTAAACACTCCTGTGTGGTGATATGTTATGTACCCTAATAAACTTGCCTGAAGATCAGAGGACAGAGCCAGCCACTAGATTAGACATAGAGGTCAGGCAGTGATGATGGCACACACCCTTAATCCTATCACTCTGGAAGCAGAGATCCATCTGGATCTCTGTGAGTTCAAGACCACACTGGAAACAGAGCCTGGCAGAGGTGGTATACACCTTTGATCCCAGCACTGGGAGGCACACACAACCCAGGAAGTGATGTCTGGGCAGAGAAAGGTATATAAGGCGTGAAGAAACAGGGACTCACTCTCTTGGAGATGAGGATTTTGTACAGGTAAGAGCTAGTGGCTGGCTGTTTTGCTTCCCTGATCTTTCAGCGTTCATCCTGATATCTGGCTCTGGGTGTTTTTTTTTTATTAGAAGACCGTCTTAGATTCCAACAACACTCCCACATGTATGATTCACCCTCATTACACTCTGAGTCAGAAGACCGTCTGAACTTTACAAATGAAGACCGAGCTCAAGCAAGCACCTCCGAGTTTCTTCTAGAACTGGGTGGTCCCAGCATGTCAGCTGTAGTGATGCTTGCAGCGGCAGGGATGGCCGAGCAGCAAGCTCAGTGCAGCTCACGGATTATGTTCCAGTCACTGCACCAACAGCACAAACGAATTGTCTCGTTTAATCTTCCGAGAGAGCTCTGACTTTAACAATGGCGAGGCGTGGGGCTTTGAAAGTTTAATAACATGCCCGAAAGCGGAAAGGGGGAGATCCAGAATTCCAGTTAAGACCCGCTGGCGTCGAGCCCTGTCCTTTTAAAGCCTGCACTGTAAGTGCCACAGGGGCTGAAAGGACAGGGCACCTGTACAGCTCCCTCGCAACAGAGCCTAGCTCCTCAGCTCCTGGGAGAAGGAAGAAATCCCCTTCCTCACTGCTGCGCATTCACTCATCCAGTTTTCCTTCCTGAGCCCGTCCTATGCCCCACCCTCATAAGAACAAGACCTCACCTCTCTCCAGTGACACTGACATCAATTAAGCGTCACACTCCCATAGCTCGGTGTGGAGATCTGTCTGCAGGCCTCCCATCCATCAGTGTCATGTAGACCAACTTAGTATATCATTCAGTCATGCAGAGCAGGAAGTTCGTTCTTGCAAACGAAGAGATGTTAGGAAAACAATTACATGCTTTCATTTCAATAATCAATGATTGATTAGACGGGTTGAAGTTTGGGAAGAAATAATTTCTTCCTCTGCATATACACAGACTCAGTTGTATTCTAACAAGGCAGGCAATCATCATGTGGTTACTGAATACAAAGATAGAGACTCTGAACATGGCAGCAGTTCAGGTACTGCTCAGCATCCCTTCTGCTATTGAGAACACAAGGTTAGTTATGGGCCTGGATGTACTAAAGGAAAAAAGATCTGGATAGAAGGTCACCATGAGAGCCTAAGCTATGTCTGTGCTTTTAATTTAGGATCTTTTTGCCTCCGTCTCCTTATTCGTAACCAAGATGTTTTTGAAAACCAACAGTGCTATTTATGTTTGGTTGAAGTAGACACTAAGTTATAAAGACACATATACACACAGGAGGGGGGGAGGAAGAGAGGGAGGGAGGGGAGGAAGGAGGGAGAGAGAGAGGAACATAGTAATTGGAATCATTGGAATTTAAATAAGAATCAGGAAGTAAAGGAGAAGAAACAATGTAAGTCCACCAAATACTCACAGACAACAGAATTAAAAGTAAAACCAGGTTTCCAGTTCACCCTTTAGGAGAAATGCATTGTGTGTACTCTGACTGACTGACAACAAAATGCTTGCCCACCACTGGCAAAATGCTTGCCCTGGCTTAGACAGAGGGGCTGTTTAACTCATGAGTTCAGTGCATCACAGCATGCATCAGAGCAGAGTTTACATCATGACGGCCAGGAAGCACAAAAGCACAGAGCCAGAGCCTGCCTACCCTACCTGGATTTCTCCATTTTCCCTCATCTATTCCACCTTAGTCCCAATCTACTGGGTGATGCTGTTCATATTCAAGAGGCCACGTCTCTTAGCTGATCCCACTTGCAAATCCTCTCATAGACACAACCAGAGGTGCACTTTATTAATCCCATAGGATTAGTAATTAATTCCATCAAAACCAGTCCTCAGTCAAGATGAACCATCATGGATATCTGTAGATGTAACCAACCGTCTTATTAAATAAGAAACACAGAAACAATGTAAAAGAGAAAGCCGAGAGGTCAGAGCTCAGAGCTAAAATCTCACCCTTCCTCCTGCTGTCCCAGCTTCACGAAATGAGACCTACTTCCTCTCGGTTCGTATTTTTAAAGTATGTTGTTCTGCCTTCTCATTGGTTGTAAACCCAAACACATGACTGCCTCGTCACTGTCTGAATGTACAGCCCCCTAGGTCTTAAAGGCATATGTCTCCAATGCTGGCTGTATCCCTGAACACACAGAGATCTTATGGGATTAAAGGCGTGTGCCACCACCGCCACACTCTTGCTATGGCTCTAATAGCTCTGACCCTGAACACACAGATATCTATGGGATTAAAGGCGTGTGCCACCACCGCCACACTCTTGCTATGGCTCTAATAGCTCTGACCCCCAGACAACTTTATTTATTAACATACAATCAAATTAATATTTCAGTACAAATCAAAATAATATTTCAATACAATTAGATTACCACCACATTTCCCCTTTTCTATTTTAATAAAAAGAAAAAAAGCAAAAGGTTATGACTAACAAAAGAAAAACTATATACAAAAGTACAATAACTATATACAATATATACAAGTAATAAATACCTAAACAGGTATTTGACGAATCAGAGGAAATAATTCCATTATCTATCCTATTTTGATAATTCCAAGATGTATCTAATGCACTTTCTATCCTAATTAATTTTCAACTATAACTAACTAATCTTCAACCATAACTAACTAATCTTCAACTCCCTCAGAGACCCAAGAAGGGAATAATATTAGCTAACAAAAATAAAAACAGGAAGTGCATGCAAGCAACTTCCAAAAAAATTTTGTGAGTTGACAGAAACAGCCAGCTGCCTGGGCAGTCACCTGAGGTTTCTCCGCAGTGTTGGGGCATCATCTTCAGCCTATAGGCTTAGTGTATCTGACAGACTCATTTGTGAAGTAGGATGTACACAAGGTCAACAGTTCAACCTCACATTGGGTGAGAGCAGTCCACGTACCAGAAACACCTGAATTCCACTAGTGTCCTGTCATGATTCAGGATTTTAAATTCTGGAAATTGTTGACAGTTTTTTAATTCAGCTGTCCATTCTTCTTGGCTGTGTATATATGGCTTCATCTCAGCATCCCCTTCTTCTCCACATCCCTCTATTAAATGCCAGTCTACTTTTGAGAGGCATGAGCTTTCAGCTGCTGTTCCATTGTACAACAGAATCCATCGGCCCTCTGCCTGTTAAGCTGCCTTCGAAGAAAAGGGCACCGTACCTTTTCCGGATGCGAAGGCCACTTCAGGGATGGGGCCATATTGTCCTGGCCTCAGAAGATGCCTTTTGATAAAGCCATAACCACACTTGTTTTGGCAAGAATCAGTAGTCCCTTGTTTCGTGATCTGTCTGTCCATTTTGTCCTGTTGATTCGAGGATACTTTGTTGTCCAGTGGCTAACTTTTGCCAGAATGAAAGTTGACTCCATATGCAGTTTCTTCAATGCCCATATTTTCTCTAAAGTAGATTGGTACTGCCAGGAGCCGACATGTCTCAAAAAAGAAAAATTTTCTAAGTTATTAAAACATTTTAAATGCCATATTCTGTAGATCTCTGAAGGGTTTGAAGATGACCTGTCTAAAACATCTCTGCTCAATTTTTAAAACATATCTAATATGACTACACGTTCTATGATAATGTCTAACCACTAGCTTTCATTTCTTTATATCCTAATAGTTGATAATAATAACATTCAGGATCAGAAATTTGCATTACATTGTTAAATGGATGGAATAAATACAATTAGAAATATACATATAGCATTTTCTAACAATATCAGTTTCAAATTTGTGTACAATATAAAACAATTCAATCCAATGTAAAGTATTTAAAACTAGTAATTGTCTTTTTCTTTTCTTTCTTTCTCTCTCTCTTTTTTTTTTAAACAAGAACCTTAAATCTAATCTCCTTTGCTTAGCCTTTTTCCTAACCCTTGACAATAACTTGTAACCAACCCCCCTAAATACTGAAAATTATCCCAGACCCAAAACCCATTAAAAAGACCAAAAAACCACCCGCCCCACACCACCTCTTTGGGAATGTGGGCATCGTATTCTTAAAATTGCTTCCTGCTGGGTATGGGCGAAGTTTTCTTTATCCTGAAAGAAAAATTTTAGGTTAATTGTCAAATTCTAGGAGAGGTAACTATATCCTTCATTATCCAGTCTGTGTATAATGCCAAAGTTGAGGGTTTATCTCAAGTCCTTATTCAAGTAGTCTTTGAGACTGGATCATCTCAGCTAGTCATCTCAAATTTGCTCTGAGCACCTTGTAGTTCAAAGCTGATCTGTGGATGATGTTTGTCAGCTTAATGATATTATTATTGTCCACGTGGAATTGTTGTTGTTGTGGGGCCCCATCTTCTTTCTGGAGACTTCAGTTGATGTTAGGCCTGGCCATGATTTCCTGCAGAAAACTGATAAGAGACTCGAACACAAAAACATATATATGCAGCTAGCCTTTTTTCTAGAATTAGTTAGTACTCTATGTGACCATTCATATCTTAACAAAGTTTAAAATGTATATATATATATTAATCTTGTAAATTTTGATATAAAATTTATACTTTGAGAAAAGTTTAAAGAATCAGAATAGAATCAAAGAGTTGAGATTAGTAATAGAATAGTCCCTTAATTAATTTGGCTTTTGTCCTGTACCATAGCAGAAGATGGCTCTTATTCTGGCATGATACAGGGAGTTTGCATTTTCCTTTTAACAACATGCTTGATTTTAAAGAAGGAGAGAGCCATTCTCCAACTCCAAAGTCAGCTTTAAATTTTAATTGAACTGGGACTATTAGAAAACCAAGAGTGTTAAATCTTTAGAGAAAAGCAGAAACAAACATTTAGGAAGACATAAAATATTTTTAGATAATATATACCCATACACCGTTTCATTCTGTTTCTTGGGATAGATGATTTGTCCCTTTTCTTCAGTTGTCTCATTTGTCCAGTGTTCTTCAGATTCCTTAACCTTCATTCTCCTAAAAGACAAAAACAAAAACCTTTCCCCAAGACTAATTTTGGGGATGTTCCTTTTTTGGCAAGTTATTATCTGATGAAATGAAAAAGCATGTTTTATTGATACAAGTTAGTTTAAATTGGATGTTCATGCTGGTTGATGAACTATCACCTCCTCTAATTAAGAGGTCTCTCTTGTTCAAATCGAACCTTTATCAATTTTGATGGTACCCACAGCTTATCTTCTCCTGTAGAAACAAAAGCAAAACCACGTCCCCAATGTAATACATACCCTGGTTTCCATTCTGAGGTCAGCACATCCTTAAAGTATATAGGCTGATTTAATTCTGTAGTTTTTTCTATTATCCAATGTCTCTCTGCAGCTGTTGTTCCTTTCTCATTGGCATTCAGAAAATTCAAAGTTAGAAGAGCATTATGCAGTCTATTTCTGGGGGTTTTTGTTACCCATTTCTGTTTATTTAGCATATCCTTTAGAATTCTGTTTGATCTTTCTATAACTGCTTGACCTGTAGGATTATGTGGTATGCCTGTAATATGCTTTATATTGTAATAAGCAAAAAACTGTTTCATTTTAACAGAGACATATGATGGAGCATTGTCAGTTTTGATTTGTGCAGGTATACCCATGATGGCCATAACTTCTAGCAAATGAGTGATTACAGAATCAGCTTTTTCAGAACTCAAAGCAGTTGCCCATTGAAATCCTGAATAAGTATCGATAGTGTGGTGTACATATTTCAATTTTCCAAATTCTGCAAAGTGAAACACGTCCATCTGCCAGATTTCATTTCTCTGAGTACCCTTTGGGTTACATCCTGCTGGTAATGGCGTCTGATTGTAGAAGGAACAAGTAGGACATTTCTTTATTATTTCTTTGGCTTGTTGCCAGGTTATGGAAAAATCCTTTTTTAAACCTTTACTATTAACGTGATGTTTTTTATGAAATTCTGAGGCCTCCAGCACATTTCCTATCAATAATTTATCAATCTCTTCATTGCCTTGTGCTAGAGGGCCTGGCAGACCAGTATGGGATCGAATGTGAGTTATATATAAAGGATGATTCCTTTTCCTGATTGTATCTTGTAATTGAATAAATAGTGAAGTTAATTCTGAAGCATCAGGGATAAATTCTGCAGTCTCAATATGTAACACCACTCTTTCAGCATACTGAGAGTCAGTTACTATGTTGAGAGGTTCTGAAAAATCCATTAATACCAACAGAATAGCACACAATTCTGATTTTTGCACTGAATTATACGGACTTTGAACCACTTTACTTAAATTTTCTGATTTGTAACCTGCCTTTCCTTCTTTGTTGGCATCTGTATAAAATGTACGAACTCCAGATATGGGTTTTTGCCGTACAATTCGAGGCAAGATCCAGTCAGCTCTCTTTATAAGATCAATTCTATTGCTTTTGGGATATTTGCTGTTAATTTCTCCCAAAAAATTACTGCAAGCTCTTTGCCAAGGTTCACTTTCTGTCCATAATTTTTCAATGTCCTCCTTAGTTAATGGTACGACAATTTCTGCTGGGTCTATGCCTGCTAATTGACGAAGTCTCAATTTTCCTTTGTAAATCAAGTCAGAGATTTTTTCCCCATAAGTTTTTAATTTTTTATTTGGTTTATTTGGTAAAAATATCCATTCCAATATAATATCTTCCCTCTGCATTAATATTCCAGTAGGAGAACGCCTAGAAGGTAAGATTACCAAAATGCAATCCAGCTTTGGATCAATACGATTCACGTGTCCTTCATGCACTTTCTTTTCTACCAATGCTAATTCTTTCTCAGCTTCAGGTGATAATTCTCTTGGACTATTTAAGTCCTTGTCACCTTCTAAGGTTTTGAACAAATTAGTCAGTTCATCATTTTTTACCCCAACAATAGTTCGTAGATGAGAAATATCTCCAAATAATCTTTGAAAGTCATTAAGAGTCTGTAGTCTATCTCTCCGAATTTGCACCTTTTGGGGTCTAATTTTTTGTAGCTCTATTTTATATCCTAAATAATTAATAGAATCTCCTCTTTGTATCTTTTCAGGAGCAATTTGTAATCCCCAGCGAGGCAAAATTTTCTTTACTTCTTCAAACATTATTTCTAAAGTATCTGCATTTGAGTCAGCTAGTAAAATATCGTCCATATAATGATAAATTATAGATTTAGGAAATTTTTTACGTATCACTTCTAATGGCTGTTGTACAAAATATTGGCACAGAGTTGGGCTATTCAACATTCCCTGTGGGAGGACCCTCCATTGAAATCTTTTAACCGGTTGAGAATTATTATAAGTAGGCACTGTAAAAGCAAATCTTTCTCTGTCTTTTTCTTGTAAGGGTATTGAAAAGAAACAGTCTTTTAAATCAATAACTATGAGAGGCCATCCTTTTGGTAACAGAGTAGGCAAAGGCATCCCAGATTGTAGAGAACCCATTGGCTGAATTACTTTGTTAATTGCCCTAAGGTCTGTTACCATTCTCCATTTACCAGATTTCTTTTTAATAACAAATACAGGAGAATCCCAAGGGCTGGTTGATTCTTCAATATGCTGAGCACTTAACTGTTCTTCTACCAGCTCTTCTAAAGCCTGGAGTTTCTCTGTTGTTAAAGGCCATTGCTGGACCCATACAGGCTTGTCTGTTAACCATTTTAAAGGTAGAGCTGTTGGTGTCTTTGGAAGATCATCAGTTATTGTGCCCTGTTCTTGTATAATATGGATGGCTGGTGACCACTCATTAGAACAATATCTTCTAATATTTCTCTCAGTAACATGTGCTAGTTTATGATTTGTTTCTGAGATTGGAGGGATGTTAATCTGAGTATTCCATTGTTGCAACAAGTCTCGACCCCACAGGTTCATAGTTATGTTAGCCACATATGGTTTTAATTTTCCTCTCTGTCCTTCTGGACCTATACATTCGAGCCATCTTGCACTCTGTTTCACCTGAGATAATGTCCCAATTCCTAACAGTTGAACGTTTACCTCCTGAAGAGGCCAAGTTGGATGCCAAAATTCTGGTGCAATTATGGTAACGTCCGCACCTGTGTCTACCAGACCAGACAACAAAACACCATTTATTTTTATCGTTAATTTTGGTCTTTGTTCATTAATAGAAGTTTGCCAAAAAATTTTCTTTATGTTTTCTCCTGAATTTTCTATTCTCTCTGTTTCATCATTCTGACCAGCATGATTTATTCCAATAGGCATTTGGTTATTTAATCGCTCTCCAGAGCAGGCATTTCCTCTATGGCTGCCGGAAAGGTTTGAACTGGATTTGCACTGGGGGCCCCACGTTGGGCGCCAGATGTAGATGTAACCAACCGTCTTATTAAATAAGAAACACAGAAACAATGTAAAAGAGAAAGCCGAGAGGTCAGAGCTCAGAGCTAAAATCTCACCCTTCCTCCTGCTGTCCCAGCTTCGCGAAATGAGACCTACTTCCTCTCGGTTCGTATTTTTAAAGTATGTTGTTCTGCCTTCTCATTGGTTGTAAACCCAAACACATGACTGCCTCGTCACTGTCTGAATGTACAGCCCCCTAGGTCTTAAAGGCATATGTCTCCAATGCTGGCTGTATCCCTGAACACACAGAGATCTTATGGGATTAAAGGCGTGTGCCACCACCGCCACACTCTTGCTATGGCTCTAATAGCTCTGACCCTGAACACACAGATATCTATGGGATTAAAGGCGTGTGCCACCACCGCCACACTCTTGCTATGGCTCTAATAGCTCTGACCCCCAGACAACTTTATTTATTAACATACAATCAAATTAATATTTCAGTACAAATCAAAATAATATTTCAATACAATTAGATTACCACCACAGATATCTGCTTGTTTTAATGGGCAAATTGTAAATTTGCTTTACCCTAATATCTTCTTTTGAATAGCAAGCATTATCTTTTGGGAATCTCATATTTGAAAGTTAAGAATTTTGTGTTTTGGAGAACAAAGATATATCTGAGAAATGCCAGTGTGTTTTTTTCCACATATATTCTTGCCAAGCTTCATTTAAATTGAATGTCCTTTTGGAATTGGTTTTCTATGTCCCTGAAGGGTAAAAAGAGATATATACTCCTTCCTTCATACATATGGATTAAACTTTTCTTTTCGCAGGCAACATTTTTTTCTTCTGATTTTTTATGGATTTAAGTCTTAGTACATGTATGTGCTATATAATCTCAACATTAGCCACACTCTACCATTGGATCTGAAGAGTGGTTTTACTCTTTGAATGTACATAAAGCCATTTAGTACCTTGTCATCCTGAAACACCTTTTGTTTTTTCTGTATTTCAGGCCCTGCTTGACACTCAGAATCTTTTGCGTGCACAAATCACAAATTTTACGTTCAACCTTGGATTTTCAGGGAAATTTTATCACACAGGTAAGGCTCCTCTGCCCACTCGGTTTGAAATCACACTTCCCTCCTGCTCCCCCTCTCCTGCACCCTTTATGTCTTTTCCCCATTTTTCTTCATTTAACTCCAGTTAACATGCTACTTTTAACCTTTAGAAAATATTAATGAGCCAGGCACTGATGGCACATGCCTTTAATCCTAGGCAGAGGCAGGTGAATCTTTGAGTTCAAGGCCAGCCTGGTCTACAGAGGGAGTTCCAGAATAGCCAGGTCTACACAGAGAAACCCTTTCTCAGAAAGAGAAAAGGTAGACAGATAGGAAGGAAGGGAAGGAAGGAGAGAGGGAGGGAGGAAGAGAGAGAAGAAGGAAGGAAGGGAGGAAGGAAGGAAGGAAGGAAGGAAGGAAGGAAGGAAGGGAGGGAGGGAGGGAGGGAGGGAGGGAGGGAGGGAGGAAGGAAGGAAGGAAGGAAGGAAGGAAGGAAGGAAAAATAAGTAAAAAAGTCCATAAATAACAAACATGATCATTAGTGAATTTTCACAAACTGTACACAGTTGTTTAACTCTCAAGCAGAGCAAAAAAAAGCATTATCATACCCCCATCCTATGCCCTTCTTGTAGTCTCTAGCCTCTTGCTTCTAACACTTCTAAACTGCTCCCCTGGCTACCAGTACCTTGTTAGCTGCACCTGGCTATTACGTAAGTGTAAACTCACCATAGCCAGCTTTTGCTGTTGTTCTACATTGTGTTAGTCACACAGATATGGTGCATAGATTACCATACTCTTATTTTTCTTGGTAGCGTTTCATTTGTGCATACCAACACCTTATTCATTCTTCTGCAATGTGGATGGTTATTTCTAGCCTTTGACATTTCTTAGATCATCCTGTTAGGCATTCATCCCTGTCTCTCAGAGGACGTAAGTTCTTTTCTGTTGGATCTCAGCCCAGAGTGTAGTTGTTGACACGACACATACATGAAAACTTGAAGAGGAAAAACCAACCGATTTTACAAACTGATTTTTCCAGTGTATATTTCTAGCTGTCTGAGGACTGTGCCTCATGTTTCATGTTATTTCCCTTTTAAATTTTAGCTGTGCTGTGGGAATGTAGAAATTTATATGATGTTTTCCACACATATATGTCTTAGGAATAGGAAACGCGCTATGGACATGATTACTGGCTATCTGAGGTCCTCTTCTGAGGAGCACTTGTTTCTAGGTTTTTCTCTTTGGTACTGACTTGTAGATTCTTGAACCATTCTGTGTGATGATTTCTCAGTTACATGTATTATAAGCTCTTTCCTCTCACTGTCTGGGCTGTCTGTTCTCTCTCCATGTTTGTGGATAGTGAAAATAGTTAATTTAAATGACAATTTTACCTTTTTAATAGCTTTTCTTGAGTTTTGTGCAATGTAAAAAATCAGTTATGTTTTTGCACACCATCATCAAAGTCATAGATAAATAAAACAAAGTATCATTTACTATTCCATCAACAAAGTTTCAGGAATAAGTTTTAGAATGATACAGTTGTATTGGGTATAACTTTAAAAAGCTGAAACATGTCCAAGGATTGGAAGACTAGATTTAAGAATTCAGTCCTCTCCAACATGATCTATAATTAATACAGTCTCAGACACAATTCTAGTAAGTTTCTTGGTGGGTATTGGTAACATGATTCTAAACTTTATATGAAAATTCAAATAACCAAGAATAGCCAAAGCAGTTATAAGAA
The DNA here is from genome assembly GCF_049852395.1 of Peromyscus maniculatus bairdii. Classification (NCBI taxonomy): domain Eukaryota; kingdom Metazoa; phylum Chordata; class Mammalia; order Rodentia; family Cricetidae; genus Peromyscus; species Peromyscus maniculatus. The sequence goes on along the minus strand of NC_134857.1, from coordinate 103,343,004 downwards.
AGATGAACCAAACTGCCATGGTTTCACTAGCAAACACTGTTATTAATTACAAAGGTACTTCCAGTAAGTTGTGTGATGGAAACAAGCAGATCCAGTAAGCTAAAAAGAGAGAAAGAAACAAGGGCCACAGAAACACACTAATCTCATCTCTGAGGAGGGGAAGCTTTCCAATAATTCATGCTGCTTACAGAACTGTACCATGGAAAGAAGGTAGCTTGAACCAGAGCTGAGAAAAAGCACAAAATAAGTCCCATATTAGTCACAGATTTCCAGTTTTGTGATATCCAAAGGTTTCTTAAACTAGAAACAATGGAGTGCTCCCCATGAAAGGATCTCCAGTGTACAGGAGCTCAGGTCCTGGTTCTAGCGATGTTAGGCCCACCATGCTGATGCCTTTCACATCAGAGAATAGAAAAAGCCTAAAGAAGCAGACTGTCCATGGTCACCTCCCTAATGTCAAGCTGTTAGATGCTCTGACATCTGTAAAGAGAGGGAAATCAAGATGTGGAGAAGGAATCAGAACACATACTGAATATATAGTATCTTTGAAAGAGGTTGTATTACCCAGGCTGTTACTGCAGTACCTGTGGGAAGTTTTAAGAGAAAAAGGGTTTGAATTCTGTTTTCTAAAGTTTCTCCCATGGCCTGCTTTGCCCATCATGCCTGGGCCTGTGGTGGGGCAGAGCATCATGGTGGCTGTGTGTGGTACAGCAGCCATTAACCTCATAGCAGTCGTGAAACAGAATAGAAAGGGGCTAGGGAGGAGGTGTGCTCCTAGAGACCTGCTTCCTCTAGCTAGGCCCTTCAAGTCTCTGCCCCCTCCCAAAATAGCAGCACACTGAGGACCAAGCCTTCCACACACGAGTCTATGGGGCTCCGTTCTGTGTTCAAACCAAATGGAAGGTGATGAGATGAAGACCTATAGACTTAACACCAGGCCAGCCCAAACTCAGGAAACACACAAATGTCTCCTGGCAACTCGGTCTTCTCCTCTCAACCATGGACACTAGAAATGATGTTATTTGTGAAACCCCTTCCTTCTAAGCTATGAAAGGTTTGTGTTGTGTTTTTGGGGGGGTTTTGTTTCTAATAAAAGCACTTCTCACAGTTCACAATGAGGGTGCTCTCTCTAAATCAACTGGAGACCTGCACACACGGGGGGGGGGGGGGGGGCGGGGGGGGGTGGAGGTGGAGGCAGAGCCAAGGGTGGCGAGATCTCATGCTCTGTGTAGAAGAGGAAAGGTCCTGCCAGGGCTGTCTAAGACCAGAGAAATCATTTTTCATGGGAACAAATATAAAATTTAAGTCTCAGCCTTTCAAATTAGATGTTATAAAACTTAATTAAAGCACATTGTCTTCCTTTGTAATTGATTCCTGCCTCTGTTGAAAACTGTCCTTTTTATTCAGTCTTGAAGGGAAAAAGAAAAATGGGGCTGCTTTAATGTAAAAAATGTATCAGGAAAAAAAACTTTCTTTTTAAAAATTTATTTCATATTTATGGGTGTTCTGCCTGTGTGTGTGTCTGTGCACCATATGTGTACCTGGTGCTGGTGAAGGCCATGAAAGAATGTCAGGGCCCCTGGAACCGGAGCTACAAATGGCTGTGAGTTGTCGTGTGGGTTCTGGGAATAGAACCTGGATCCTCTGGAAGAGCAGCCAGTGCTCTTAACCACTAAGCCATCTATCCAGCCTGACTTCTTTGAGTTATTTTCATTTCAACATTATCTTGGATTTTGAAGGGCCCAAAGTTATGTAGCTAGTAAAGTGCCCAGACAGTCTTCACTCTCAGTTAACCAGAAGATAGTCTTCGCCCTCAGTTAACCAGAATGCAGTTTTCCTATAGAGCTTATTATTTAATTGGCAATCGTTCATTGGGAAAGTTAGGTGGTAAAAAGAGTTCTCATGTCTATGGGTTGGTGAGGCTAGAACATATCGGGAAAACACTGCTAAGTGTAAGTTAGAACATCTGTCCATTCTGATTGCATCAGAATTACCTGAAAATATGGAAAGCACTATGGTATTGAATTGGGAAATTCTGACCCTATTTCTGGAGTCTATATTTGGCCAATGAAAAACAACTAAGGGCCCTGAATGTAGAGTTGCTTAATTAAATTGGTACTCAGGGTACTTCTAACCTTCGCTTTGACTCAGAACCTGCTCCTTGGCCTCTGTAAAGACCAGCCTCCTTATTTGAGAAAGTGAAGTTACCTGTGACCTTTGACAGGGTGCCGTGAGAACTGAACAGGACAGTGCCATAAAACTCTTCACAGCCGTGTTACCTCCGCTGATGTCTCAGTTGGTGACAGTTTACAATGTAAAAGCAAAGGAGGATGCACTCCAGAGTAAAGTTTTTAAGTACACATATAGCAAAATAAGTTGCTCCTGACAGTGATTTTATTGGGCTCAAGAATCATTTGTAATAACACAAGAGATGTGACTTCTCATTTCTGTCCCCTGGTTCCTACAGAGGATGCCAAAGTAATCCAAACACAGGCAACTACATTCACTTCATTTGTTTTATCATCATCTTGAAAGTAATAAATAGATACTTCCACTCAATATAATTGATTCTGATCTAAAATATACCCAAACTGGGATTCAAGGAAGTCAGATAAAGAGAGCTATTAAGAAAAAAATGAAAGACATAAAATTATGTTTCCTGTGAATTAAGAAATCTGTCAGATGGTAGAAATCATTTCTTTTTTTTTTTTTTTTTTTTGGTTTTTTCGAGACAGGGTTTCTCTGTGTAGTTTTGCGCCTTTCCTGGAACTCACTTGGTAGCCCAGGCTGGCCTCGAACTCACAGAGATCCGCCTGGCTCTGCCTCCCAAGTGCTGGGATTAAAGGTGTGTGCCACCACCGCCCGGCAAAATCATTTCTTTAAATTGAGCATGCTTCCAATGTATAAAAGTTGCAAATGAAATTTTACTATGATGTTCAGAAAAGGATAACTATCATGCCTGAACCATCTTTCTAAAGGACCCTGAGATCCGTTGCTCTTTCCCCTCATTAAACTAGCTGGAAAATTAAGAAATGCTGACAAACAGACACAGGGAAAGACAGAAGTTACATGTGACAGGAAGGGGAAGCAGAAAAAGCAGCCTAGAAACAGTTCACACACTAGGGAGCCCCAGCTAACTCTGTCAGAGTCTCATGGCTAGGGAGGTAGAGCTCAGGATGAGATGATAATGGAGACACCTCAAGAAACTTTTCTGTTTCCACTGTGAAAGGTGAGGCAAGGAACTGCCATAGACACCACTGTGTGCCAACACCATGCACAAACCAGGAAGCTATTTTCTTGCATCTGAATGTACAAGCTGTGTCAAAATCATTTACATCCTCTTCTGCAGTCCTGCTATTTGTAAAATAACTGATATTGTGCCTTACTCATTCTCTCTATCCTACCAGCTGTACGAAGACTCTGATGATTGAAGAGCCTAATGTCTTTGTGAATGATTATATTTATTATTAAATATTAGATTTAAATATTAATTTTAAAGATGACATTAAAATGTTTTGATATTCATATCTCATGTTTAATAGCTTTTTTAAGGTTTTTGGGGCTGGAGAGATGGCTCAGCACTTTAGAGTGTGTACTGCTCTTTCAGAGAGTCAGAGGTCTGTTACTACAACCTGTAGCAAGCTCTTGTTGGACTACCTTTGAATCACCAGCCCCCAAATAGTGACATGGAGACTTATTAATTATGAAAGCTTAGGCTTGCCTGCAACTAGCTCTTATAACTTAAATTAATCTGCTTCTAGTAATTTACCACATGGTTTTTACCTTTCCTCAGTATGGCATGTCCAACTTGCTCTGAGTCTGCTGGTGTCTTCACCTTTCTTCTTCCCAGAGTCCTCTCTGTCCCTGGAAGTCATGCCTAACCTCTTCCTGCCTACCTATTGACCATTCAGCTCTTTATTCAACCAATCACAGTGACACATCTTCACACAGTGTAAATAAATATTCCACAACATTGACCTATGTCGGATGGCTCATAATCAGCTGTAACACAGCTCCAGAGGCTCTGACACCCTCTTGAGGCCTTTCCTGAACCACACATATATACAGATACCCACACACAGAAAAACACATGCACATAATTTAAAATATAAAAAAAAATCTTTTAAAAAATTTTGTCACAGCTTCTGATTGTTCCCTAACAGATTTTCCTTTTCTAAATTTGGATTCAGTGACTTATGTGCATGTGAGATAATGGTGTCTTCTAAATAAAGTACATGATAAATGATTGATAGATAGGTAATAATATAAATGATAAATGTATAATATGTTGATACTACATAACTGACAGATGATACAGATAATAGATAAATTAGATAGATAGATAGATAGATAGATAGATAGATAGATAGATAGATAGATAGATAGAGATGAAGATGCAGTTGGAATTAACTGGATAATCATTTCTGCCCCTACAGGAACTGAAGAGGAAGATGAAGGGGATGACTGTCTTTTGGGGTCTGTGGATGAGTTCTGGTGGTTCCCTCACATGTGGAGCCACATGCAGCCCCACCTCTTCCATAATGAATCATCTTTAGTGGAGCAGATGATTCTCAACAAAAAATTCGCCTTAGTAAGTAGCTCACACTGACTACTGCATGGAACTCATGTACAGTTGTGAGGGAGGTAGCAAGGTGTGAATTGTAGATTGCCTCAAGGGTTTGATGTGCTGGATTTCCTTAAGCAGCTTTTCTCAGTAACCATTAGACTCTTGGTATTATGTCCTTTCCATATATGGCTCTTGAGTTTGTACTATGCTCTCATTGCTGGGTTTAATGCTTTAACAGGTCTAACTTAAGAGAGACTTCATAAAACACAAAGCTCAATTACATGTATTATTATTATATTATTATTACATTATTGCATTATGGTCAGCGTTCACAAGACACATCTCCTATTCAGGAGCTTCCTGCTACACTGCACTGAGAAACAAAATAAGTCCATAGCAGAATGAGATATTCTGTGACCTGATGTCCTGTGATAAGAACACAAGCCCCCAGTTCAGAGAATAATTGTTATGGGGTGGGGAAGATTAAGTTATGGTAGAAATGAGACTCAATATGTCCAGAAATTCAAATAAAACTAAGGTATAGATTGAAATGAAGTTGGGGTAACAAACCAAATGGGATACCATAAAATAGACACAAGTCAAGTCAATGAAGATTCAGAAAACCAATGAAGAGATACTGCAAACCTGTTAGGGTAAAACATTCCCTCATCAGAAGAAAAGAACACTAGTTTAAATGGAAGGCACTATGATTTGGGGGCAGAGAAACTTACAGTAAAACTTCTAATAAGTACTATATGAAGGGAAATGTTTCCTTGTCAGAGAGGACCCAAATCCATTCACATGGAGAGGTATTCTACACCAGCTGCAGGAGCCAAGACATTTTCGCAATCAATACTGTAGTTTCTTACTCAGACTTACACACAAATCAGTTAAAATTGGCAGACTGTATTTTTTTCTTAAAGATACAAAAAATCTCTTTGCAGGGAGCTCATGTTTATCTTGAATTAATTTAGTTAATCCTACTCTCCGAACAGAGTTTCAAGAGTACCTTTCTCGTATACTGATATTTTGACAATGAAGCAAGAGTAGGGCTTCTCAAAACTGATATAGGGACAGGATTTAGACAACATTTGCAAACGTCTATGAAATGAGAGTTACCTTTCTCCCTGGAACTATAAATGGCCACGGCCATGTAAAATTGAGTAACACTGCCACACATCGTCATAGAATTGAAAGTTCCCAGTGCTCTGTCTAGAAGTCTGAGATTGCCAAGTCTAGCAATGCTGATCAGTGAGAGGTGGGATGGACAAAAATGATGACTGTAGGTGCTTCATACATCTATAGAGAACAGCAAAAGGGAACTTGGGAGAAGGAAAAATGAAAACGCACAGTAAGGCATCAGAGAAAGGAATGAGGACAGGTGTTTGCTGTTACTGTTGTTTTCGTAACCTTTGTAAGAGTAGAGTGTTCTTTAAAACTGAAACAAGTCGGCTGGCAGAGCAGTTCAGAGCACTGGCTGCTCTTCCAGAGGACCAGTGTTCAATTCCCAGCACCCACATGGTGGCTCACAACCATCTGTAATCTCAATTCCACAGGACCCAAGGCCCTCCCTCTTCTGGCCTCTGTAGGCACCAGGACTGTATGTGATGCACAGACATACATGCAGAGAGAAAAAACCTACATAAATAAAATAATAATAATTTTATTTTCAATGAAACTAGAACAGTATATATTGACAAGAGTCATCTACTGCTACTTGAATCAGCCGAAGGATGGAAACACTGTGCTCATAGCCAAAAGAGTATTAAATATACTTGAAAGTAAACAGTAAAAACAGATCTGTGCGGGACTTTTTATAATTTCATCCTAAATTATAAGAATAATTCACAATTGAAATCCTGGTTTTTTTTTTCCTTTTTTATTTTTATTTTTTCAAGACAGTGTTTCTCTATGTAACTTTGGCGCCTGTCCTGGAACACATTCTGTAGCCCAGGCTGGCCTCGAACTCACAGAGATCCACCTGCCTCTGCCTCCTGAGTGCTGGGATTAAAGGCATATGCCAACACCAACAAAAAAATCTTGTTTTTCTTAATATGACTCAAGTTTCAGGCAAAGATTTATGAATGTCATTTCGAACTATACATAGGCAGCTCAAATTATGACTCTTTAGGCCATAGAAAATGATCATGAAAGATCTTAAGTAAAGAAACCCAAAATTTATCTTAAAAAACAAAAATGAAAACCACCTTATCTTCATTGTTTGATTGGATACAGATGAGTGAACTTTCAATTTGGTCAAAGCATGTTATATAAAGAAGAAAGGAGACTGAACTTAGAAACTTGGAACTAGCCACAATCCACAAAATAGAATACATTATATATTACATACATATATAAGCTATATGAAATAGTGACTAGGAAATAACAGTCAATGGACACCAACTGTTGTTTTTATCTTTATATTTAATATCTTAAAACTGTCATCTTCAATTTTTTCCTTGACTCCTGAAGTATTCAACATTACAGGTAATGGGAATAAAATCTTTAAATAATTATTGTTTTGTATTGATATGGCAATTGCTTAATGTGCTTACAGGTTGTAAGTACATATTAGTTAATTCACCTCCCATTAAGGTATTAGGCCTCCAAAGTTACATTGTTACTAAATATGAAGATGAAAAGAGTATAGGTTTCATTTTTTAACCTATTGTCCATTGTTTCTTTTAATTTTCTCAACAACCTTGAATTCTAAGCACATTCTCCTTTTATAGGTGAAAATCATAGAATGCACACTAGGATTATAAAGCTCATTGGTAGAATTAAAAACAGAAATCCAAGTCCTCTAATACTGCACAAATGTATCCCCCAGGCTTCCTCACCCAATTCATAGTGTCAATCTAGTCTCTGCTACTTAGTAATTATGGGTATATATGGCCATCTGGGCAACATAAGGGACTTGGAAAGCTTGAGGGAGGACTCCCAGGGAAACTCTCCCCTTGGCATCCCCCAGTTCCCTGCACAGGCAGATTCCCTTAATGGTCCAAAAGACAACCTGAGGCCAGGCCAAGCAGCTTTTTCTTTTTCTTTTTTTTTTCTTTCTTTTTTTTTTTGTTTTTTTTTGGTTTTTTGTTTTTTTGTTTTTTTGAGACAGGGTTTCTCTATGTAGCTTTGCACCTTTTCTGGAACTCGCTTTGTAGACCAGGCTGGCCTCGAACTTACAGAGATCCACCTGCCTCTGCTTCCCAAGTGCTGGGATTAAAGGCATGCACCACCACCGCCCGGCCTAAGCAGCTTTCCATGTGACTGAATACTATTTAATCCATGCAAAAGCTTCTTGAAGTCTGTGCAAGCTACCTAGTAGGGAATGCAATCCGGACCATCTACTCATTAAAGGCAGTAACCATGTGCTTGACCTGTGTGAATGGTGCATCTCTAATGGGTGATACCCTGCTCTTCTCTTTCAGCTTGAAGGAGCTTAACACAAACATGAATGTTTCCCAATAAGATAGACAGGGGAAATTACAGAAAGCAGTGGGCTGCCTTGGAAGCCAAAGGGTATTCAGCCAGGAGTTGGAGATGGGGAAAGGCAATGTTTAAATGAATGACTGAATTAAAAGATATTTAAAATGCCCTTCCAACTAAGAATCTGAGACTGCGATCCAGTCCCCCAGGCCCTGCTTTCGCTGTGGGCCGGACACAGCTGTTTCCACTTAAGTAGCAAGTCCATCTGAATTGTTAGGTTTCCGCATGGTGTTGACCCTTCTCACTCCCAAAGGAACTAATGTTCATTTCAGTGACTTCTTGTGGAAGGTCAGACAGATCCTTTAAGCAACCTTAGATTTGCTGGCTGCAGCTATCAAAGGAAATACAGCCTTTTCGACTAATCAGGGAAAAAAATATTTAATAACCAAATATAGACTAATTCAAAATTTAAAAAAAAAATTAAAAAGCAATTTAGTTTTGAAAGTATCAACCTTGCACTCAGTATTAATTGTAATGTTAATGATTGGCTACTATGCAGTTTGAAATGTCTATTATACAGCCTTAAAAACTGATAAAATATCACTAGAAAACTAAAATTTTATTTGAGCCTCAAAAAAAAATCACTAATACACTGTCTCATTTCAAAGATTGGGCCTAAATTTTAGCAAGTAGTTTAATATTTAATAATAAGATAATTACTAGAGACTGTTATCATAAAACTGCCATCCTCTATTCTATGGTACTAACATTTTGGGGTGTTGTTGTCTGGGTTTGTTTGTTGTTGTTGTTGTTAGATTAAAGATAGGGTCTCATTGTATATCCCTGGCTGATTTTAAAACTCACTTTGTAGACCAGACTGGTCTTGAACTCACAGAGATCCACCTGCCTCTGCCTCTGGAGTTCTGGAATGAAAGGCATGTGCCACCATACCCAGTGGATGGTTTAACATTGTTATAGGCAATCTTATTAAAATTAGTAGCAGTGAAACAATGTTCCTGGGGAAAGGAAGTCTTCCAGTATGCTGTATTCTTGATTGTATCATATCATTCTTTGAAATAACAGCCCTGTTCTGTATTCTTTTCCGGACTAGCAAGACACATTCATTCACCTTAGGGGGACTGTCTATTGTCATTACATATGTTTTCAGATTAGTGAGCATACCACTTTTCCAATATGGAAATAAAGATTATACTATCAAAATATAATTGTAAATATATTAAAAACCTTGCCAGAATACATGACCATCTTTCAATTCACTTGCTTACAGCTAGAGAAGGGAGAAAAATCCATCATTTTTCTTTCAGTAAAGCTCTTTGCTAAAAGACACATCATGTTTTCATCTTATATTAATATTTAATGCAAAGTATAATTTTAGCAGTCTTGGTAAAAGAGAATTCCAGTCAGGATGCAGAATCTAATCTGAACTGATGGGCCACACTCTGGAGTAATCCAAGCAGCATTGTGCATGAAGGTCACTCATTATAAGTCAGAGCAGACTGACTGAAGCATATAATTTACTTCATAAAATGAATGTAAGGGAAGAGACAGAAAACTGAAGGACAAGTTATAGGGCTCATGTTCAACTTTAGAGTACTGGGATTCCATGCCAGTTCCTACAATATAAAATATGACACGAGTGTTCTTCTTAACCCCACTGTCACCACTAACACTTCCCCCAAGACAAAACCTTGCCACTACTCAGCCACTCAAGGGTCCTGACCTAGAAAATGTCCCCATCATCCAGCTCTGACTTTATAGCTAGCAGCAGTTCTGAGTAGTCAAAAGAATGTTATATACAGTGGTATGTTGAGAACAGTGAATGTGTCACTTGAATATTAATTAGTCAATCTTAAAACCTGAATACAACTGGAATCAGTATATTCATAATGGAAATCATAGAAGGGAGCAAGAATTAGTGTCTTTCTTGCAATTTAAGTAAGTGTATAAACAGAGTAATGTTTGCATATAGGTGTTCAATAAATGGTTGTTAAAATACAACTAGATACTTCTTGAAGATCCTAAGAGTCTGTTAACCATGATCTCAAACTGTATGTTTTTATCATCAGGAGATAAGTAACACCAAAAGGACAGGTTGTTACTCAAATACCAAGAGGAAGAGGCATGCTACACTGTGCAGGGCCATGTGGGGAAGCACAGAGTGGTTAGGAGAATGTAGAAGAGTACTTTCTTTATGATTTCCATGGGTGAGACAAGGCAAAGCAGGCCAGTGGGCTCCAAGGGTTAGGCACTGGTTTCCTGGACTTTGGCCCTGTGTGACTATGGCAGAATACTTTGCTCATCACCTGAGTCGTGAACACCAGAGATGTGGATAACCACTGGAGTAGTGGGTCACATCTGAAGTGTACTCCTGAGCAGGAGTTCATTATGTCTGGGAACTGGCTGACAGTCTCTTCAGGGTCAGCAAGGCCAAGAGACATCAAAGCATCACAAAGAAAGAAAGTAAATAGGCATGATTAATGCATTCGCATATGCTTCTCTCCAGACTTTGCATCTTGGGTCATTCAATGGGATTGAAAACCTCTCCTCATCCCAAGTGCAGTATTTGTGACATTTGTAACTTTTTGTTCTCATCCTAAATGCAGCATCATGGTCCACTCATGTGGTCTCATTGCATCAGAAAACAGAAAAGATTATTATATAAAAGGGCATTTTATTCTTAGTAATGGAGCCAAATATCACATTAAACTTTGTTGAACCATTATGCCATGCCCATATCTCACAGACCTGGAACAGGGAGTTTTGCTAACACTATATGGTGATTTTGTCCAGTTGATTCTGTTAATTATAGATTAGCCTTGAGATTGCCGCTGTCACTATTTCAATAGATAGACATCTTGCTAAAAGTTGATTCTACTCCATGACTTCCACGTGTCTTTGCCAGCTCTGCGCCATTCCTGAATTCATATGTGTGACTTCTACATTTGTATCAAGTCATTGCTAAAGTTGAACAAAGTCATTTGTAGATTTGTAGTTGAACGTTCCAGATTTCATTCCACAGTGGCTTGTGTCCTCTGATCACCATCATGTCATAATAGTTGACATACCAACTGCAAATCTACTTAAACAAACTAATATCTAGAAAGATCACACTAAGTGTGCCAGACATCAGGGATGAAGATGTGTGTGTGTGACACTTTTCCAAATCCAGTTTAGAACTTTTACTTCAAAGGACGTCTGCATGCTACTAACCGATTCTTCCTCATTGTTCCTGCTTTCTTCTTTATTCTCAGTCACTTCAAGAATCATTTCTTCTTATATTTCATGGGTTTGACATTAAGCTGGTTGAGTCACAGAGTTCACAGGGCTAGCATTCTTTTTTGAAAACCCAACATATTTCCATTCCGTGACTACTACTACTTGCTGTTTCATTATGGGCAGTAAAAGTATTGGCATATTAAATCCACAGTCTTTTCTATCAATTGCCATAAGATATCTACTCTTAGTCTGGAAAAACTTAAATGATTCAGTTTATGTCATACCTTATACTTCATATAATTATCTCTTCAACTTTTGTGTCCTTCTCATCATAAATGTCCTGCAAAATGCTTCTCTTTGCTGAGGTAGAAGTGGAAGATAGGCACACCTTTTCATTCTATCATTAGATAAAGCATTTTGAACTCTCCCTCCCCAGCCTGTGTGACCCAGGAAAATTGATCTCTTGACTGCTAAAAATCATTTTAAATCAGTAATTCCTGGAAAGTAAATGCTCTGCTTTAACAGCTTCCTCGGCATGATTTGTCTACCTCTTATGTGTTTATTTACTAAGTTTTGTCTTCTCTTCTAGTCTCTTGTGTTTTTAAAACCCTTATTAGAAGAGGTCCAGAGTTACTATGTAGCTGGAGCATGGGTGGACTCAATAAACATGTCTCCTCCTCTTCACAACCCTGCTGCCATCTCCACCTTCTCTCCGACAAGGCTAGTGTGGGAAGGTTGAGTTCTCCCCTCAGACGCACAGCAAAATCATAGATCTGGCATTTGGATGCCAAGTGCTCTGGCTGTTCCCCAGAGTTACCCAAATGTTTCCTCCCATTTTTTCAGGTGTAATCTTGGGAGGAAATGAGATGGTTTTGAGTGCCTTATCCTGTAGTTCTGCTCCAGAGGTACATTCCCAGAACCTGCTTCACAACTATTTGTTCATCCGAAATACCCCAACTTCTATTTTCCTAAATTGAAAAATTCACCAACTTGTTTTCAGAATTTTGTATTGTATGTATTTTGAACTTCAGAGATGACATTGTCATTTTCGCCTCCAGACTTCTCACATTTCCATGGAGATGACAAAATCATAGAACACTAGTGTGGGAGTGTTAAGGACAGACAGGCAGAGAAGGATTGGGGGTGAACAGACAAAGTGGATTACTGGCAAGAGAACCATAGAAGACAAAGTAAAAGCCAGGCTGACTAAGTCAATGGAAAGGGGACTATAAAAAGAGAGCCATGAGGACTGTTTCTGGTGTAGAAAGAATTCAGCCTTCCATTGGACAGATGCATAGTAAATTGAAAGAACAGGTCAAAATGTACATAAATGGACAAGCCGCCCACTTCTCTCTCCGCATACCCTTGTTTGCATTTTTGAAAACATGAACTGCTGGTTTTCTTTTAAAGTTCCATAGTTCACCTGTGCAAAAAGACTCACCTGCCTCCTCTACGATTGCATAAAACTTCTTATTTGAAAATAATCATTCAGCTATTATTAAATGACTTTTATCTTATCAGATGAGAACACCACTGTAATTTACTTTTATGTACTGCTATTGTTTATTGCCTGGGGGTTGTTTTTAATTCTTTGATGGTTTTATACATTTATGTAGTGGATTTTAGCTTTATTTCCATTACTTCTCTTATCCTGTCCTTCATTCCAAGAACTCTCTTATTCTGCTATTCTGCATTCTGTGTGTGTGTGTGTGTGTGTGTGTGTGTGTGTGTACATGTGTGTGCACACACACGCGTGTGCATATTTCATTGAGTTTACTTTGTGTTGCCTGCATTAACATAGATGTCAGGTTATTTATTGGAGCCTGAACAACTTATCAGTGGCTAAGCCACTGAAGAGAATGACCTCCTCCCTCCCCCAGCAACCATTAGCTGCCGGTAGAGTCCCAATGATTGTAGAACCTCATGAACACCTCCCCCATCCATGATGAAATGTTGATGGGCACAGTCATGTCCAGGTACTACGTGGACAACCACGGCTGAAGTGAGTTCATGAATGCAGTGTCTCTATCATGTCCAGAAGATGCCTTTTTGTGCCACACCTCCTCATCTTCCACCTCTCACATTTCCCCATCCCATGATGTCACTGCTTAAGGGGTTGTGTCCGCTTAGGACTGAGCACTCCACCCTCATATATTCTTGATATTTTGATGAGATACAACTCAGTATTAATGGCCACTATAGAGTGTTTTTCAAATGAAAGACAAGATCAGCACAAATTTAGGGACATACACAGAAAGGAATTTAACAATATGTCCCTTTATCAAAACAATAGTAATAGGTTCTCCTCTAAAGGTTATGATCTCTTGATCATGTTCACAGACATAGACAAGGATTCCTTTCTGTGGAGAGGGCCCCAAATCCTACCAGAAAGCATTTGGTTACCTCCATTTTAATCATGCTCTTATTGCACTGGTGGGCACAACTTACTGGGTAGGTTGGTGGTATATCATGCATGGTCCACAGCTGGGCAAGACTATTGTCCTTCAGCTGATGAATGGCTAAAAAAGATGTGGTCCATATACCCAATGAAATTTTATTCAGTTGTAACGAAAATGTAAATTTATAGGGAAATGGAAAAAATTATACTGGGTGATGAACCCCAGGTCCACAAAGACAAAGTTGCATGTTCTCTTACATGTGTGGATCCTGACGATGCATTCTCCAGTAGCGCATGAGACTTGCGGTGCCTCTAGAGGCCAAGATGGTAAGAAAGGATACTGGAGAGGGAAATAAAAAGGACTCAAGACAGAGGGATTAACAGAACACGTAGGATATGAAAGGAAGCAAAGGGGAAACTATGGATGGAAGGTTAAAGTGCGGGGCGGGGCGAGGGGGGGGGCCCCCCCGCGATGCTGAGGAAGGGCATAAGAAGGGAGAGGTAACCAAAACCAAAGGTGTGTGGGAAAAAAGGGAAACCTATGTCCTTAAACTTTTAGAGTGTGGTTTTGATAGCCTCAGGAGCTTGAGGGTTACTTTGTAAATTCCTCTTCAGGTTACACTCATTCAGTCTACGGGAAGCTTTCAAACTTTATAATAAGAGAGTGTAGAAAATACATCTCTCAGTTCCTTTCCCCCTTTTCCTCCAGCACAAATGCTAGACTTCCGTGCCAGCATGCATACCATTGACAAACTGGTTTTGTAAAAGAGAGATAAATTTAGTGCACGTACTGTTTGAGTAGTCCCTCTCTGCCCACGGTCATGTGGACATGAGGCAAACTAAAAGCTTTTATGAATCTGTCTATAAATTCCTACTGCTGGGCTGAGCAGGATGTGGAGAGGGACAAGTTCTGCTTCCAGATCCGCAAATGCTGCTCCTAAATTCTGTCTTCCCATTCTTCTATCTTCTTATGGCACATGGTAGCTGAGATGTGGCTAGAAATGGGGCTGAGATGGAAGGGGAAGCAGGAAGAGAAATGGCACGGGACTCTTTCTGTGGAAACATCTATTCACCCCACGTAGGACGTGAAGCAGAAACAGTCTCTCCCAAATCTGGCTTGGGAACCAGAAGTTTATTGGGGGTGACTTGCAGGGTCAAGAATGACTCAAAAGCAGCTGCATCCCTGAAAAGCCCACCCCAGCAGGGTGACAGCTCAGAAACAATGCATCCCTGGAGCTCCCTGCAGGATTTACACACAGTTCAGCCCATGGAAGAGTCTCCTATCTCCAGAACTGTCCCCACTTATGTTTATATCACTTCAAGAAGGGGACTTGTGAAGCCTGTAAACTTCGGTAACTTCCTAGGCCTTGTATGCTTAAATTTTGTTTACATCCTTAGGAATGTTTCAATTGAGAGGAAATGGCTGTGCGACAATGAGTAGGAGCCAATTCTATAGCTCAGGTCACCTTTGGTAATCTTTTAAGTGTGTGTGTGTGTGTGTGTGTGTGTGTGTGTGTGTGTGTGTGTGTGTGTGTGTGTGTACACGCGCTTCTCTAAGTGTACATGTGGAGGACATCAGGAATCTTCTTTGAGCCCTCCCCACGTTTCTCACTGAGGTATGTTCTCTCAAGCCCAGGCTTTTGTCAGTGGTGACTATGGTGATATTGTGTTCCCCAAATATTGGGCACCCTAATAAACTTATTTGGGGTCAGAGAACAGAAGAGCCACTAGATATAGAGGCCAGAAAATGGTGGCACACACACCTTTAATCCTAGCATTCCAAAGGCAGAGATCCGTCTGGATCTCTGTGAGTTCAAAGCCACACTGGAAACAGCCAGGCGTGGTGACACAAGCCTTTAATCCCAGGAAGTGATGGCAGGAAGCAGAAAGGTATGTAAGGCCTGAGGACCAGGAACTAGAGGTTGGTTAAGCTTTTAGGCTTTTAGCAGCAGTTTAGCTGAGATTCATTCCGGATGAGGACTCAGAGGCTTCCAGTCTGAGGAAACAGGATCAGCTGAGGAATTGGCAAGGTGAGGTGGCTGTGGCTTGTTCTACTTCTCTGATCTTCCAGCGTTCACCTCAGTAACTAGCACCAGGTTTGATTTTATTAATAAGAACTTTTGAAATCCGTGCTACAGGTGACTATTCTGGCCACTTTGCCCAAGCCATCCCACTGCAGCCTTCTGAGAACAGAAGGCACAGCCGCTGAGCATCTACGTGGGGTCAGGGCTGCAAACTCTGGCGCTCACACTCGAAGCAAGTGATTGACCCACTGAGCCATCTCCTCGACCACAGCTTTAGCTTTTTCACGTCTCGTAGCCCCCGTTCCTGCCATTCCATGATGTCTGATCTTTTGCTCCACTGTATCATTTTCTGTTCTTATTCAACTGTTCTTCTCCAGCTGCCTCCAGATCTTATGCCTATTTTTAGATCATTGTAGCAACTTATCTAGTTCCCCAAACCCCCATTCTTCTTTATTTAATTTATGCTCAGACTGGGGAATATTGATTTTTTTAAAAAGTACATTATTCTCTGCTCTCTTATAAATGTAACAGAAAGGTACATTTCAGTCTTGATTCCTAAGGAAATGAAGAAAGAGAAATTGCTGAGCTCCAACTGTGACTCATATGTTATACTTATTTCATGAATTCCCACAGCCACCTATACGGCTGATGATTCCTGCATTACAGAGATCAGAGAATCTGCATAATTTTACTAAGCTCACACAGCTGGTGCAAGCTGGGGCAGAGGCGTTCATCCTGATTTGTCAAGCTCAAAAGCCCATGAGACCACCACAGTTTGTTTAGATGCAGGCCCCAGCACCGTTGACACTAGTGACCGTGGTATTTTTTAAAACAAATTGAGTGCATCACAGTGTGGCTTTTTACGAAGCTTTCCTCTTGCATAGCCATTTATATGACATGCCATTTGTGGTGTCTGTGAAATACCACCAGCATCACTGCCTTGGTAACTACCATGAACACCAGAGGGTGTGCAATAACCGTGACAGACCAATGTCTTCACTAGCTTTCTTTTAGGAATATCAAACTACAATTAAAATTAGTGTTATGCAGACTTAAACATCTCTAGCTAGCCAACTGGGTGTGTTTTCTTAAAGATCAAATGTACTTGAAGGGATTCTGGGGATCTGCAACTGTCCTTGAATTGTCTACAGCTTTACTATGCCTTAAAAACCTCCAATGTCCCAATCAAATTCATTGCTTCAAACTCAGAGAAAGTTAGTGTAAACCAAACCCTGCAACACGTCCGTTGTATCCCCAGCCAATGATCTTTTCAGCCATTTAAATATAAAAATAAAGCTTCCTCAATCATATTTCTTTTATATTTCTGAAAGCCCCCCTTCTTGTGTTTCACTTGAGTAAATCTAAACAATTTAAAACTAAACTCAACCTGGTGTATACAGAGGACAAGTGCTCACATGATTCTTCTGAGTGTTCTCAAAAAAGCACATCCTCTAGTGGCATGTTTTCTTAGGAGCCACTCGACACAGATGTGACATTTCCAGCATTCTGAAAGGAGCTCCAAGAGAAGGGAAAATATGCCCCATTAAATGAAAATGTTCGTACAATAAATTACTCAGTTATTAGGGAAGAGAGAGATAGGCTAAGGCACCTGGCCCTAATAACTTTTAGTGATTGCAAATGGATGAGGCTGAACCAAGGTGGACACATGTTGTGGCACCTTTTTAGTCCTTGTACTGAAATTTTAGCTTAACTTTTGTACCTGGTGCTTACTTATGCATTTGTCTTATTAAATACCATTCAAGCTCATCAAATAGCAAAGCTATTCAGTTGTAGTAGGACTGGAAGAGGGTGTATACTGTTGAGAAAGGGTCATTGCTAAGGTCATTGCTGCAACCCTATCGTGTATACCAGGGCTGATCCTCGACTCATGTATAAACATAGCATCAGTTATCTTTGTCAAAATATATTTATGGTTGATATCTTCATTTGTTCAGCTTTCTAGATTACAGTGCTAACTTAAACCTTTTATTAAATACTGTCGATCATGATAGTGTCCTTTATGCATGTGTGCCCTTACATAAAAATTCTGAGGTTTGGGGAGAGGGACACAGAAGTAACAGTGGAAGGATTCTTTTAGCTCATATATTTTTTAATTTTTAAATTAAAATATGACTATATCATTTCCTCCTCCCCTCCCCTACCTCCAAGTCTTTTCATATGCCATATATGTGCTATGTATAGTAAAGACGTCCTCTTTGCCAGCAGCCAGCCTGCTTCTCAGCACTGGCCAACAGCCTCTGCTTCTTCTCCTTCTTGTCGCTGGCTTATGGTTGTGGGAAAGCTTAAACAGCTGCTGGTTGCTGGTCCAGTGCCTAAGTGAATGGGCTCATTGCAGGAAGAGCTTGCAGACACTTACAGGTGGCGTCTCTTTCAGGTGGTTGTGGATGGTGAGATCTCCCTCGCCCTGGGTGGCCTATCTAATGCCAAATTTCTTGAGCCTTTTCTTAAACAGATTCACTACCTTTTTGTCCTGGGCTTCTTTAGGACAGCAGGGGATGGGGTCACTTTCTCGCCTTAGCTCTCTTCCCTTTGAGCATCATGCTTGGCTGGAGAAGATGAAATTGTCATCTGCATTGCCCCAACAGTGGGAAGAGAAGAGGTTGAGGTGTGGTATGGATAAACAGTCTACCCAGGACACTGTTCAGTAAAGCACATGGACACAAGGCCCGGGACTCAGCCCAGGCTATCTCCCCATACCCAGCTGCATGTCTTTGGGTCCCTGTGACACTGAGAATCTCATTCTCTTGCATTTGTATTTTTGGATACTGAAAGAATAGGAGCCCTTTCTTATCATTGAGTTAAAGACCGTACCATGTTTCTCAGAGGTGTTGCTTCAGAATGGTAGGGTCACACTTCTACTTTATGAGCTACTATAATGCCTTTCTTCCTTACAAGATCTCATTATTAATTCCACTAACACCTTTATCCAAGGGTTTTTGTTAATTTCATTATTGTAGCATGTTTTCGTTCTCCAGACAGCAAGACAAAGAACGTTAACTTCTGGAGGTTGCTGGGTCTGTGTGAGTATTACCATTCAGGGAATAAGCCTCAAATCCCAGTTTTTATTAAGGTTTCACTACGTCAGCGTGATGGATTGACTCGCTGTCCTTGTGACCAAACTCACTCTCCAACTCTCCCCTCTTGCCCGGAGGTCAACTCTATTACCCGCCTCAGTGCTCCACTCTCTAATTACATGGTTGGTCCTTCGGGCCTGACAGGCTCCATTCTAAGCATAGACTCAAATTTGATGCCAGGTTTGCCTTGTCATGAGCAACAAAGTCCCTGTTTGGGACTTTGGGAAATTGGGACAAGGATTTAGGGGTTGCCTCCCAGGAGCCTAAAATGAGGAAGAGCAAGCAAGTTATTCATACAATGGCTGCCAACAGACTCTAAATCCTTAAGGCAAATTCATTCAAAACAGCATTGTCATCACAGCAGGGCTTTCACATAATAGCCAGAGTAGACAGCCATTTGTACTACAAATTGAAGAGCATATATAAGAAAGGCAGCGGTGTGCAGTAGCCAGACCTACAAATTACTGACCAATTGTTTATGAATGTGCCATAACTCCTGTAAAACCTGACTGGGAAAGTATACTTGTTTAAGATTAAACCAAAAACTAAAAATAATGAATTAATATTTAGCATCTCAACATGAAAATCATTTATAAAAGCACAAAGATAAAATGAAATCAATATAAAATTTAATTTAATATAATTTTTAAAGACAGGTTGATTTTGAACTTGCAGTCATCGTGAATCTTCAGAGTGCTGGGGTTGTGGGATGTATCACTGTACCCTAAGGGGAATGGTATTTTTATTTTATTTTTTATTAAATTTTTTATATTTATTCTATATACAAACCATAGTTTTCCCTCCCTCCTCTCCTTCCGGCCCCTCTCTCTACCTCCTTCTACCCTGCCACCATCTACTCTTCATCCATCTCCATTCAGAAAGGGTAAGGCCTCCCATCAAAGTCAACAGCATGGCATATTAAACTGAGGCAGGACCAAGCTCCTTACCCCCTGCATCAAGGCTAAGGGAGGCATCTCACCATAAGGAATAGGTTCCAAAAGGCCTGCTCATGTGACAGGTCCTGGTCCCATTGCTAGGGGTCCCACAAACAGGCCAAGCTACACAACTGTCACCCACATGCAGAGGGCATAGGTAGGTGCCATGTAGGCTCCCTAACTTTTGTTCTAGAGTCCCTGACATCCCATGAGCTCTGGTCAGCTGTCTCTGTAGATTTCCTCATTATGATCTTGACACCCCCCCCACCCCGCCTCCTTGATCATATAATCTCTCCTCCCTCTCTTCAACAGGACTCCCAGAGCTCGGCCCAGTGCTTGGCTGTGGATCTCTGCATCCGTCTGCTTCCATCATTTACCGGATAAAGCCTCTATGATGACAATGAGAGTAGTCCCCAATCTGATTATAAAAGAAGGCCAGTTCAAGCACCCTCTCCACTATTGCTAGGAGTCTTAGCTGGGGTCATCCTTGTGGATCCCTGGGAGTTTCCCTGGCACCAGAGGGAATGATATTTTTAATCTGAAACTTAGTGATTGCTTGTACAATTTGTTTATTTCACATTTGGTTGTGAAAAAAATAAAGTTCCTTGGCTAATTATCTTCCAAGAATTTTAATTTTAAACTATATCAAAAATACCATCACTTGTTATAGAACTTGTTCTAGTATTTAACAGTCCTAGCACACTGACCAAACCCTAACTCTTCAACCTAGAGATAGATCCTGAATTACCTGGTTATTACCTGGTTTATACTGTATTCTGTTCAGTTTCCTTTGAACAGTCTTCACATACATTGGTCCACTCTAACAACAGCCACTGCCATTCTATACTTACTCTCAGTCATCCCTGCTGCTACAGTCTCCTCCTTTGGGTACCATAGGTCCTGTAGGTACTCAGAACCTGAGATGTGTATTTGGGCTATCCATTTTACCTTAGGAAAAACAAACTGTCTTTAAATGCTCCTTGTATTCAAGAAATATCTTCAAGAATTCATATGTGTGTGTGTTTGTGTGTGTGTGTGAATTACATGAAGAGAATATACTCAAACCTTGATTCTAATCTTATTTTCCAAATATGCTCCCATCTTCTAGATAAGTGTACTCTGTGAATCAGTATCTCCAACAGCCACAATCCTAAAGGAAGCCATTTTTTTAAAAAATCAAAGAAAAAGAGCCTTCTTCCCTAGAAACAGCACCATAATACGAAGATTAAATAGAAGGAAACTTTACCTCAAATTCATGCAAATTGCAAATTTGAATCTCAGTGTTGTGAGGTAGTTAACCAAAGCATGAACTTCTATATTCTGAGAAAATGGGACATTCCAACCAAAACAGAGAGCAGAAAAGCATCTAGAAGTTTCCCAAAGTACGTTGCTGCAGTTTCCGGCTGTTTTCTCTGTAGACAACAGAATATCTAACAGATTGTAGACTGCCACTGCGGGCTTAGAAATTTCAATAGTCTACAGATTTGCTTCTCTCTGAAATCGGGAAAAAAAAAAAAAAAAACAGTGGGCTATCTAGCCATGAATGGAAAAGCTAAGTTTCTTCTATTCAGAAAGATTGAAACTGAGATAAGCATTTAAGTAAAACATGATTCTTAATCACCAGCAAGAGTTTAAATAAGTAAGTACTATCAGCATCAGTACTTTGGTAATGAAATGAGTGTGTTGTTTGAATACTTAAATACTATTTTTTTTTTCCTTCCTTCCTTTAGTCTTTGAGGGGATTTTCCTAAGGACTTCAGCATTACTTGCCTTTTAAGTTATCTTTACGTTATCTGTTTGGAAAATCTTGAATGATAAGAAAAGTTTTGTAATGTTACATCTTTTATCATAAAACATTACTCTTTTGAAATTTATATATCTAAATTTTGCCTCTAAAACAATAATTTCAACTACAGTTTCAAACATGTTTGCAAGTATTATTTATGCAGTTATTAAAATTTCTCAGTGAGTTACCTTATGTCTAGACTTCAGATAAACTGACAGTTGAGCTGAGACCACTGAGAAGGTGAAAAATTAAAAAGAGAAGAGGTGGGCATTGTCAACACCGTTTTCACACTTGTTCACAGATGCTTGTCTCTTGTTTGCAGTTGGTAAGACAATGAGCTGCCAAGAGTGGTGAACAAACAGAACCCAGACTTCTTAGAGTCAGTGCTCAGTGCAGAAGAGGCTCAAAGAAACAATTATTTACAAAATGATGCTGTGTCACCTTGAAAAACAAAGGCTAGTCATCAGGAGTCATTTTATTGCTAAGTTTCATTAGATGAATAATAGTAGTAGGTATTCGCCCTAGGCCCATGACTTACCTAGTCTCAGATTCTTGGCCATTTTAGCAATGTTGTGTATGGGTTCAACCTTACAGGAGGGACGTTAAATACAATGTGGTTGTTTTTAATACAAGGTGGTTGATTAATCCCATAATATGTGTGCCACTGTTGGGCCGGTGTATCTTGTAGACAAGTCTATGTAGATTTACTCAGAAGTAAGTCTAGGAAGCTGCGCAGAGTGGTGTGTGCCTTCAATCCCAGCACTCAGAAGGCAGAGGCAGGCAGATCTATGAGTTTGAGGCCACCCTGGTCTACACAGTGAGATTCGGGGCAGCCAGAACGATATAAAGAGACCCTGTCTCAAACAGGAAAAACAGAAAGATTCAGAATAGCATGGCACCGGGGTAGGAAAGAGTTTGGTGAATGTCAGGAAAGGTTAACATGATGAAAGAGTAGACAAGGCATGAACAACGAAAGGCCCGATTTAAGGAGCAAGGGTTATATGATGCAGAGATCACGATCAGGCTATAACTTTGTATTTAAGTGCCAGGGACTGCCTGGAAGATTTAAATAGAAAGTCATATGATCATAATTGAGTCTATCAAATATTACTTTGGCTACTATACTATATGGAGAATGGTTTGGAAGAAGGCAAGTGAGGGGAGACAATGGATAGAATATTAGAAACCTATACCAAATTGCCATAAGTAACATTATAATGGGCAACTGTGGTAAACATAGGAAAGAGTAGACATATTTAAGGTTTTTCACTAGTTGCAGTATTCATAGGACATGATAATGGGCTATATTTAGGAGCACTGGGTACAGATTTGGTATGATGTGTTTATGTAGCCCTTATATAAAATCATTTCTAAGGGACCTACTCTACCAGAGAGCTTTGTGAAATGGTTCCATTTGGATGGGCCCAAAGGAAATGCCCCCCCACACACACACACACACAAAGAAGACATGAGATATGACCCCCAAATCCACAGGAGAGGTAGAGAAAAGGAGATTGTGTCTTTTAGTAATTAATTAATCAATAAATGAAGGTTCAGAACTGTCATGGTTTCCAGGTAAAGTTGTGTGTTCAGATCACCACACACAAGAGCATTAGAGATGGGGTTGAAACAATTAGCAGGACTCACGGAGTGTGTCATGTTGCAAGAACCATTCAAAATGTGTCCCACATATGAATTATTGGCTTCTCAACACTTTGAGCTATGTGGCCTTCTGTGCAATAGGCTAGAAAATGGGGCTAGGGATTCGATGTGGTCAGTTTTTCTCACAAATGTAAGAGAGTAAATGTGAGTGTGAAAATGCCCCATCACTGCACCAGACTGCAAAGAAAAGGCAAAACTTTAATAACTAAAGCTAGCAAACAAACAAACAAATAAAATCTGTATAGACCATAGTGGTCAAACATTCCTCAAGAATTCAAAGGAAGGAAATATCCTTTACATGTGAAATCATCTTTTTGTTATACATCCAGTGTCCTGGAATCGCAAGAGTACTTGGCAAACATTGAAAAACTCCCTTGACCTTTGGATCAACATCATTGCTTGTGAATCCCTGGGTATTTGGAGTTTGTAATAGAGCTCTGGCTGTTGTGGATTGCTTCTTCACAAAGATCTCCAAGAAGTTCTTAACATGTAATTGTTCCTTGTTTTCTTTCAAACTTTTTTTAATGGAAATCCATTTTCTTTTGTCTGATCTTTTAAGTTGCAACCCTATTCTTCAACAATTTGCAATTAATAGTTTAGTGACCTTTTCTAACAAAATTACATATTGGTTCACAATTCTTAGTGGAAGAAATTGCCTTAATCTGAATTATTTAAAACTAGAGGGGGAAGCAAGGAGGCATTTCACTTCTATTCGAATGAAGTCTGCTGTGGGATGGTCTGTATGTCAAATGCTCTGATTGGTCAATAAATAAAACACTGATTGGCCAGTGGCCAGGCAGGAAGTATAGGCGGGACTAACAAAAAGGAGAATTGAGAGAACAGGGAGGTGTGAGGAGACACTGCCAGCCGCCGCCATGACAAACAGCATGTGAAGATGCCGGTAAGCCACGAGCCACATGGCAAGGTGTAGATTTATAGAAATGGGTTAATTTAAGCTATAAGAACAGTTAGCAAGAATCCTGCCATGGCCATACAGTTTATAAGCAATATAAGTCTCTGTGTTTACTTGGTTGGGTCTGAGCGGCTGTGGGACTGGCTGGTGACAGAGATTTGTACTGACTGTGGGCAAGGCAGGAAAACTCTAGCTACAGAAGTCCTAAATTATATGGTAATGATTGCATACATATTGAAATGTCTACAGAGGTTGAAAATAAAAAGTGTCAATCCTTCCCAGTAATCCTGCAGTCTGTCTCTTGCATGCTCCCTGTCTCATCTCTGTTTCCATCAGCAGCAATGTCTAGCTCTCAGTTCTAGCATCCTTACTAGAGAGGACTTATGGAAGTTTTGAATAGTGAGTAAAGGTCCTGAAAGGAAGTGAAATTAGGGATGTAATGAGCCCCTCACTGAGAGGTGGTAATGCCTGGCAGCCAGCTTTCTAGTGTATAGATGCTACATGTGTGTCTCTCCCCTTTTTGATGTTCTCTGGGTTGAGAAACAAAGATGGCTGTATCCCTTTGCCTTCCATTTCTATTTGTAGCACACTTTGTCAAGGCAGTCTACTTGATAGCCTGATACTGATTGTCTGTGTGAAATTGCTCTTTGGTGTGAAGAAAACCATGACTAATTCAAAGAAAGATTATTTCAGTGGAATCTTTGAAAGTTGTCAAGCAATTGGAAAATACAAACAGAAAGCAAAACAAATCATTCAGGAAAAATATCCGTCAATATTAAAACCTTGGGTGTTCTTATAAAAGACTGATTTCACACCTTGTGTCTGGGAACCGACTCTATACCAAGAGTAATAGAAGAGGATTCATGGTCCACCTGAAGCTGAGAACAATTACAATGATTCTGAGTTGACCCAAATCCTCTCCAAAATAAGCTAGCATCCATTGGGATTTGGCAGGACCTGGACAGGACCAGTAGTTAAGGAACACCTTGACCCATCATTAGTCACTTCCTCAGTATATATTGTGCATGTGTAGTTTGAAAGGCATTTGCTTCTAGCTGGTATCATTTTATACATATGAAAGTTTAATTTAAAAGTCATGTAAATTCCCAGATTGTTTATCTCTTTGGGTACCTTCTGCTCGAATGATGAGGACTTCTAAAACAAACAAACAAACAAACAAACAAAAACTCTATAAAATTTCCTACAGTCTGCAATCAAATCTGTGTGCTTCTACTGAGATTTCATTGTGTTACTGCCGCACATGCTGAGGCTTCAATAGAAATGTAGCAGACTTGGTAGAAAGTACAGCAGACACAATAAGATCCTTGGAGCAGGCCAGTTAAAGTTGGAAGTTTCGTCATTCTTTGTGTCCAGTGGAATGGGCTGAATGTTGTTTATAGAAAGTATTTGTTATTTAATTTTTTGAAATGGAAAGAACAGATGGCCAAGAATGTGTTAAGTGGAGAGCAAAGTTTTGTCCATCCTGCCACCACCCAGTTACTAACGCAGTAAGAAGATTGGCTGACATCATCCAACTTCAAGAATTCTAATGGTCTTAATAGATGCCATTTTAATTCCACCAAACAATAACTGATGATAGATTTAAATATGTGTACTTATAGTACATTTCAAAACCCTAAATTAAAACTATAATCAAGACAAATCTTAGTCCTAGCATGGCTGAAGCAGGAGAATCACTGTGAATTCACAGTAAGTTCAGGGTTGGGCTGTGCAGTGAGACTCTAGAGAGAAGAAACCAAAGGACAAACCTTCCCATGTTCTAATGAGAGTTTGCTTGGTCTTAGGAGCACGGCATTCCTACCGACATGGGCTACGCAGTGTCCCCTCACCACTCCGGCGTCTACCCTGTCCACGTTCAGCTGTACGAGGCCTGGAAGAAGGTTTGGAATATTAAAATCACCAGCACTGAAGAATATCCTCACCTGAAACCAGCTAGGTATCGGAGAGGCTTCATCCACAAAAACATCATGGTGAGCTCCTGCATGTGTACGGTTTGGCTAGTTTGTCCAGATGACAGCACACGTGCACAGGCAGAGAAAAAGGAGAGCAAAGAGTTAAGAGTGTGACTCAGGAGAGGGCGTGCTGTGTGAAGAGTGTTGTTATACCTAAGGAAGGCGTTCTTGTGATAGTTGTGTCTTCCTGTTCAATAGAACTCTGAAAAAATAAAATAAGAAGCTTCTTTTCCTATCACTCCTGCTGGCAAGCAATCTCTGGTGTAAAAATACTAGGAAAACATTACATCAAAGTTACAAATAATTTTAGACTATCATTTCTTACAAAAGTCATGTAGTAGATCAAAGTCATGGCAGCTCTCCATAGTCCATCCTGTGCTTTTATAAGCTGGTCGAGTTGCACCTCTTTACCACACCAGGTCCCCCAAAACACTGCAGTGTGTATAGAAAAAAAGCCACATGTGAGGTCATGACTTGTTGCCAGATGCCCGAGAACAAATGGCACTGAGTTAAACTGATGCATGTGAACAGATATCTGCTCTCAGATATCTAGAGCAGGGGCAGCTGACTTCTTTCCACACAATTTTCCAATGTCTGCCAAAAGTCAAGTGGATGATGGTATTTAACTTGGATCAACCCCCATCTCAATGTGTCTCACAACAAGAAAAATGCTGTAAATGCTAGATGAGGGTATAATGGACACCTTCTTCTCCCAGCTTGCCCTTCCTTGGCACTCAAAACAAATTTATCATCTGGCCAGCTTTCTGATGAGAGAGAGTTCTAAAAGCCTGCACAAGGTCATAATTTAAAAGATGTACTTTTGCTAGTGTGATGTCATAGGCAGCCCCACAGTGGTGAACATCAGTCTCTGGAGATCATATTCAGTGTGGTTCTGTCCTGTTTCTGCCTCTGCCCAAAGGACTTCATTTCCCATACCTCCTCAAAACTGTATTTTGCCTGTGTTGCAAATGCATGCATGTTGCAGATAACCAGAGCTCAGGCAGATTTCCTGTTGACACAATTACACCTGTCATTCTGCTTTCACATGGATTTGATTCATGTGCCCCTGCATGAGAATTTCCATATGAAAAGTGTTCAGCAGTCTATAGGCTATGCAGGAAGAGAGACGGGATATCACCAGGAGCCATCCAAACAGACATACAAGTTGAGAACTGGAGAGCCGAATGCCCTCCTAATAGAGATGGGAAGGAAAGAGCTAGGGACTGAGGCATGAACCCTCAATCTTATACCAGACCCATATTTTCTAACTGAAGTGAAATCATCCATTAATTAAAATCAAAAGACTTTAGGGTATTCTTTTTCCTTCCAAGCCATCATTGATCCTGCTTTCACTAGTTCAGTTACATAATCCAAGCTTCCCACTAGGACTTCTAAACCTTCTCTGAGTTCTAATCCCTTTAGAGTACCTTCATTTGTTCCATGGCAGCCACTGATCTTAACTCGCTGCTTGGTTTTCGTGTTGACTGTGGCACAAGCTCTCACTTGGTAAATCTTCACCTTCTGCCCACCATTCAGTGAAGGCTAGCATATAGGCCGTGCCAGCCCTTGACTCCTCCCGACCTTTCTAACCTTCCAAGTCTCAGCTGTTCCCACACTCTTTAATGCATCCTTTACAGGTGGAACTTGCACAGCAGCACACCTGCATTTCTGTCTTCCACGGCCCATCGTGGAACACTCTGTTCACTGGGAATGGCTTCCCAGGCACACTCCGCCTCTTCTTTTCCCAGCTAACCTTCGTTTCAACTTGTGTAACTAATGGAAGCACTGTGGTTCTCCTCTGAACTCGTGTGTTCCATGGGGACACAAAGCCTCTCTGTTGGGCACGTTTTATCCTCACACATAAGGAATGAATAGAAAACTAAGTTTTGAACTCTGAATCCTGGTCATTAAATGAGACCCTCTGGATAGACACAGAGGCCTGTGAGCAGCAGGACTCACACTCTCTCTACACACTGTGCGCAAAGGGAGGCCCAGGAGTAGGCCTCTCCAGTCGGAGTGTACCCCCCTTACATACTCAATGGCCAGCAGTCTTGGGTCACCTCACCGTTGGCAGAGTTGCCTGTCTGAAGCCTTTCCAGGCATTCTATTGGTGTGCCTTAAGATGTTTTGACTGAGATTTCACCGTTGCCCAAGAACTGTCAACCACTACAAAGATGACAGTTTACAAGTCTGAATTTCACAGTGTTACACTACCACCCTTCTCTGAGGAGCAGTCCATATTAAAATGCCTTGGAAAAGTTTCTCATTCCATCTGTAGCATAAGAGCTGTTTCAGGAAATGTGTTCATCTCCCTATAGCTGTATCTCGAATCAAGACAATGGAAGAGGACCCTGATCCCCGCTCCGGCCTGTCTGCCTAGCCTCCCATGGGGGCCCACTGAGGCCCTAAGACTCAGAGTAAAGGCCTCCCCTTTACTCTTTTCAAACTCACAGAATTTAAGAAAAAAAAAAACAACATTCAAGTTTCTTCACAGTTGTATCCACTTAACCAAATGACCTGGATAGGCTAGCTTCCTGGACAGCCCTGCATGTTCTATGCAAGATAAACTAAATCCTGAAAGTGATTGATTTGAAGTCATTCACTTTTAAAATGTAGCAGGACCCCGGCACTTAATCACATGTAGACATTTTCTTATTTAGTTTTGGATACTCCTCCTTACCCTGATATATTGTTAATACTATTTTTAGTAATTTTTTAAGAATTCCAAAGACTTTATTTTAATCATACCCCTGATAAATGTTATATCCTCTCAGAATAGAACAAACACACACACACACACACACACACACACACACACACACACACACACACACATTTCTCTTCTACATGAACTAGCATAGAATTTAGAGCAAATATTTGCCAAGTTCATTAGTAAAGATTGTAAATGGCTTTAACTGACATGAAATTACATGTCAAGTTATTGATAGTAAACATATCTGAAACAGTTGGAATTTTTTTGGTTGTGGTTTTGTGTACAGCATTATAACAGCTTATGATGTTTTCAGGCATGAAAAAACCCTGAGCTAATAAGCATTGGATTTAAACTAAAAGGCTTTAACTGATCTAAGGTAAAATAGCTTTCTCACTGTGTATGTTTTA
Source organism: Peromyscus maniculatus bairdii (assembly GCF_049852395.1). Taxonomy (NCBI): domain Eukaryota; kingdom Metazoa; phylum Chordata; class Mammalia; order Rodentia; family Cricetidae; genus Peromyscus; species Peromyscus maniculatus. The sequence continues at coordinate 103,313,871 of NC_134857.1, read as the reverse complement.
GCAAAATGAGTGAGATATATAGAGTCTTGACTGACTCAGAAATATCTGATGCACTAATTGAGCTGAGAATTATATTTCCTGGGAAAACTTCTAAGTAGAGTGGAACCTCTCCCAGTGCTGTTTAAACTAATGGAAAAGAAGTCGTATATACATAGAAAGCTGAAAACCTGGGAGTCTTCAACAGGTAGTGTTTACAAAGCAGTCAGTGAACCAAAAAGTTTTGAGTTAAGGCAATAAAAATGATGATTTGTTTCCTTAAAGCAATGAGCAGAATGCCTGACTACATGGTGTTGAAAGCCTCTCAGCTTCCCACACACGCTCATGGGTTGGCTGTGTCTTCAAGTGCGGCGAGCAGAGGCCACTGTGGGTCTCACTGTGTGACTGAGCTGAAAACAGCAAAACTTCTTTTATCACTGCACTTTCATGTAAGAAATCTGGACCTGGGCGGGGCGGGTGCAAAAAGACCTCATCACAGATGTGGACATTGGAAGCAAAGGATGAAAAGACCTTCTGCTAAGTGACCATTTGTCATTCTGTTTGTTACACTTTCTAAAGCTAACTGCTAAACAGATACACTCTCACTTTGGGATCTGGCAGCCTTCACACTTGGAAGCTGGGGCCCTTGCTGCAGTGTTTTTCAAGCTAGAGCAGAAAATGAACTGTTGCTTTTAAAGGTTTATTCTGTTTAAAATGCCACTTTCTAAGAAGTACCTTGTTAATACCTGACTTCATTTCCAAATGTGTGGCAGAAGGACTTATCCCCATTTTACCAATGAGGTCTATACACAATGCCAGTATTTTAAAGCCTTATTTAATTTTATTTCTTATGGTGCTAAAACATATTAGACCCTGTAATAAATGTACTAACTTTGAGACTTAAAATAGAGAAATGGCTAAAATAATTCAAAGTTTATTTCAGTTTTAATTATTTCTTTAATTTCCCTGACTATCCCTTCTGCTTTATGAGATCTTTTCACTCCCAACAGTGGAGGGTTCTTCCAGGTCCCAGTTAGAGCTCAAGAAATACCACCTTTATATCCTCTTCCATGAGGAAAAAACAAGTTAAGACTCAATAAAGATAAACTAGAGCTCTCTCCTTACGTGGCCATCTTTTCTTCAGGTTCTTCCAAGGCAAACCTGTGGGCTCTTCACTCACACAATTTTCTACAAAGAATATCCAGGAGGTCCCAAGGAACTGGACAAGAGTATTCATGGAGGGGAGCTCTTTTTCACTGTGGTTCTCAACCCAGTAAGTACCTAAGAGTTGCTCTTAAAACAAATCATGTTTAAAACGACAAGGTGCATAAAAATTACCTTGAGGAAGAAATAGGGAATTGGGTAGTTACCAGTCAAGTAGCGTGAAGCTTGCTGCTCCCCTCCCTCCTCCTCCTCCCTCCTCCCTCCTCCTCCTCTCTCCTCTTCATCTCCTCCCTCCTCCTCCTCTCCTCCTCTCACATCTCTCTCCTCTCTGTCCCTTCCCATTTCTTTCACTGTTCTCTCTTCCTCTTTCTCTGTTTCTCCCCTTTTCTCTCTCTCCCTTTCTCCTCTCTGTCCCACTCTCTCTCATTTCTCCTCTCTGATACAAGAAAGCACAGATTTTGTCAGTACAAAGAAAGGAGCTGGATAACTGCCTCTGTCATTCTCCATCCGTGCTCAGGTCTGCCCTGCTGGGTTACAGAGCATCTCTGATTAATGGTGGGATGCTCTTTCTCCTTCACTTCTTTATACTAGCGTTTCAGCAATGCAGTGAGCCACTGGCAAATTAATTTTCCTGGAGGTGCGTGTCATAAAGTCGTGTGGTGAAAGAAAAGCTATTGAAGTGAGCTGCAGAAGGAAAAAGCTGTTAGTGGTTTTCTTCCATGAAAGAGAACAGGAAAAAAATAGAGATAATTTTTTTTAAACAGGATGAAAGTTGGATAAGATAGAAATAAATAATAAAATTTGAGTCTTAGTTTGACCTTAATTTTACAGGCTCTATAAATAAAATTGCAAGTATTTTTTATCATCTACTCTATTCAAAAGCATATCTATATTTTAGAAGCTAGAAAATGAGATAGATGAAAAGGTAGCTCAATCTTTGATGGCATCTGCATGAGTTCACGCCTCAGGATCCTTTGTGACTTTGAGCCTTTAGGAAGGTTATCAAACTTCTGAACCTTCCCCAAGCAGATATATGCTCCACAAATAACCCCCTCTTCTAGATTACCTATATTTTGGGTTACTCTGTATGGATTTCTTATCTTTTTTGCCCAATTTAACCAATAATGTGCAGGGTAAAGGAAGTTTGCCAGTGTGTTCTTATAAACCAAAGACCTGTGAGATGCTAACAACTTTATCAATGGTTTTCAGACCCTTGAATGTGTATTCTGCAAGATTCTGATGGAGCAATGTAGTCTGTGTGACTGTCTAGCCGTTGGTGATTTAATAGTTGAAAACCTTCTGATATTATTGTCTCTGAACCAAATGATCTCTACTCATCACAGAAGAAATTTAAAGATCAGTCACTCATATATTATGAACTTATATTAATTTTTACCTATTATCTGATAAGTAATGTTTTTCATTAATAAAAACACATAAATTTTTAAACTAGAAATATTAACAGCGAGGTTATGTTGGCCTTGGTGCCAATTTAGGCTAACATACAAATTTTTCTTTCTAGATTGGAAAACTTTCAAAGATAATTATTTTCAGTTTACAAAAAATTGGCTCAAATTAACTAAGAGCTTTTGTCATATACCATGAGATAGACAATGGTCTGAGATGATTCATCTGGTATACAAGGCACAATCTAGAGTTGAAATTCTCTTTCCCTGGTAGAGAAAGGTGCTTCTGAAGTCAACATTAGACTCTCACCATGAGAGTGTGTGCTATCCTTAGTGATGTCTGCCTGGATGACTAAAGGGAGGAATGGAGCATGCTTCCTAAGAATTCTCATTCCAAAATTAAATGGTCCAAGACAGCCATGTTCACACTTCAAAACCTCCAGCTTCAGTGAAGCATCTATGATGCTAGCAGATGACATGTTTTATTAGGTCAGAATAAGAATGGAAAAACTCCTTATCAGATCATAGAATGTGTTAGCTGTAAGAAAGATGGAAATTTTAATGATAGTAGGTTTGAAAGATGCCCTGCTGGATGATCACATAATAACACAGGCCTTAATTAAAGGTAGTATTTTCTAAAAATACTAAGTGACGTTGTTTCCTAGGAAAAGGTAGATGAATACTGGAAACATGGAACTTAAGTACATTTAGATACACTTGGTGGAAAGGGAAAATTCAGTCAGGGCTGTGGTTAAAAACCTTTTAAAATATTACTCACATCAACACTTGAAGGCACCAGAGCATCAGTGTTGGGTGAGAGGTGGCTACAATGACGTGTGTTTCAGAGTTAAACTTGAAAAGAAAACAGCAAGGATAAAACTCCTTAAATTAACTTTCTGTTACACAGCTACCAAAGTATTTTTCATGGCTTAAAAAAATGTCAGTCAAGTGAATATAACACAATTAGCAAAGTACAGTGACGAACTAGCACAACAGAGGAGAGACAACCTTGGCTGTCTTCCAATGCTTTCCAGTGTCATGAGCCAGGAACCTCTGACATGAGTGTAGATGTTCCAATGACTGGGGTTTAAATCCAGGTTCTGTATGGGTTCTATTATAGAAAGAATATGTTGATCATAGGACTTCTTGTCACTGGGATAGCAAAATGCAAAATAGTTGTATGAGCATCTATCTTATGTTGGTGAATATTACCCAAGCAGGCCCGAGAAGGGGCCCTCTATTTCTTTACACAGTTCCTCCATGAAGGCACCTTCAAATTGCATGTCACTTTACACATTTCCCCATAGAAGGGACTCTCTAACTGAGCTTTTGTTGAATTAATTTCTTTTGTTTTATGTGCATGGATGTTTTACTTGCATATATGTTTGTGCACCGTGTGCGTGCCTAGTGCCTGTGGAAACCCTAAGATGGCATCAGATACCCTGGAATTGGAGTTATGGGTAGTTGTAAGCAACTATGTGGGTGCTGGGAACCAAACATGGCCTTCTGAAAGAGCAACAAGTGCTCTTTATTGCTGGGTCATCTCTACACACACACACACACACACACACACACACACACACACACACACACACACACACACCTTTATGTCCTAACTTGCCTTCTGTTGCTGTGATAAAATATTGGCCATACAAATAAATGTCTATCAAGCCACAACATTTTCTCTCTTGTTTTACCCTAATATCTCATAATATTACTATCACAATACAAAACACAGTTAAATTTTTAATTTATCACTGTCTTTAAAATCTTTAACACTCTAAAAGTTGAATTTCTCTTTAAAATATCCAGTCTCATACCTGATGGATCCTGTAAAATCCAAAATAAATTAAATATTTCTGATTCAAAAAGGAAAGAACCAGATCATAAAAACAATCTCACCTAAGCAAACCAAAATACAACAGCAAAACTATCCCAGTGCCCAACATCTGGGACCCACATTGTGGACTGTAAGCTCCATAGGCTCCAAAGGGCTTGCATAGCCCCATCCCTCCAGCTCTGCCATTCACAGCACACACAACCTCCCCAGTAGCCTCAGTCTAGCTCTACTACACAGCCACCACTGTTCTTGATCATTATCTGTGTTACTGTCATCTCTCATATGCTGAAGTCTCCACTGAGTACTCATTGGCGTTTCTAACCCAAACCTTTAAAATTCTCCACCTTCCTGCCATAAACCATGCTAAAGCATACAAGTCACACAGTCTGGTCTATCACAGCAAGATCCTACTCTCTGGTATCAATTTCTGCCATGGTTTGCTTTTTATTGCTGTGATAAACACACAGACTAAAAGCAGCTTGGGGAGAAAGGGTTTGTTGGTGCTTACAGGTTCTAGTCCATCATTGAGGGGAAGCCAGGGCAGGAACTCAAGGCAAGAACCTGGATGGAGAAACTGAAACATAACCATGGAGAAATGTTGTTTACTGGCTTGCATCCCCTGGCTCACTCAGCTACTGCCCAGGACCACCATCTGCCTAAGGATGGTACCATCCAAAGTGGGTCCTCATATATGAATTAACAATCAAGAAAATGCCACATAGACAAGCCCATGGGCCAATATGGTGGAGGCAATTCTTCAACTGAGGTTCCCTCTTCCTAGGTGACTCTAGTTTGTGCTAAGTTGTTAAAGACTGACCAACACAATGCAACTCCTCCATAGAAGGGACCCTCAAATTATACATGGTTCTTTACACAGTTCCCCCATATTAGTCATCTGCCTTAAACTAATAGATGCCAACCTCTTTATTTACTGGTTTCATGGGCATGACTAATCTGACTGCTCCCTCTGTGTGTGGAGATGAATGAGGTCTTAAGCCGAAGAGCAGACACTGAAGTATTTATGTTTGCTCCATGACAACGGTAAAGGAAATTAGGTTGCATTATGTTATACCTTTGGAGACAGCTGCAAAAATATCTCAGAATCCAAGATGACTCAGCTGGAAAAGTGCTTACCATGCAAACATGAATCCCTGAGTTCCATTCCCAGCACCCACATAAAAAGCCAGATGCACAGGCAGGCAATGAGAATCCCAGCCCTGGGGAGGTAGAGACAGAAAGATCTCGAGCCTACTGGCCTAGCCAAATTAGTGAGCTCTCAAAAACTAAGGTAGAAATCAATGAAGGAAGACACCCATCATCAATCTATGGCTCAAACACTCATGTTCACATGTGATACACACACAAAAACACACACCGGTGTGCACATGTGCAAGAAATATACAAAAAAAAAACCCACAAATTTCAGTGCTCTCAGATACAGATATTCCTGATCAAGTCACAATTCAAAAAATGTGTGTGTGTGTGTGTGTGTGTGTGTGTGTATGTGTGTGTGTGTATATATATACATGTGTATATATATATATATATATATATATATATATATATATATATATATATATATGATAGATAGGTAGGTAGGTACTTTTAAACAATGAGGAAATTCCTAGTTACCTTAAGACATCTATATAATTGATATATAAATGAGTTATGAAATTTATAGGATCTGGAGAGATGGCCCCATGGTTAAGAGTACTGGCTACCCTTCCAGAGGACCTGAGTTTGATTCCCAACACCCACATGATGGTTCATATTGGGCTGTGACTCTAGCCCCAAGAGATCTGGTGCCCTCTTTTGGCCTCCCCAGGCACCAGGCATGCATACATGATACACAGAAATACATGTAGGCAAAACACTTGTGCGTATTTTAAAATTAAAATTTATTATAAAGTGACAAAAAGTATTGATTGATAATGATTATATTTGTCCTCAATAAAGCAATCCCTATATAATTTATGGCATATATGTTCATACAAAATGAGCTAGTAAGGGAACCACACATTTTAAGTTTCCAGTTCCATTTGTCCTAACCCACATCCCTAGGTATGAGGAATGGAGTTGCTTCAACTAGGCAGAACTGCATCTCCATGTTACTAGTGCAGATCAATGAGCAAGGATGCCACCTTCCTGCTTCACTGTTTTTTGATTTGGAGTCATCAGATGATCTGAGTTGTTTTATGTTTAACAAACACATGGTAGTTATTGGATCATTAATACTTCTCTGAGAATAAAATCAGTGCTTGCTTCGCTTGTTTATCCAAAAGGCTGTGGCTCGCCAGAGGACTCGTTATTTCACCACACTTGCTTGGCATCTGGGGGAAGTTCTCGACAGCATGCACGTAGTGTGCGCCTTTCTGTATCTGCACCCCATAGCGCCAGTGGTTACCGTCTTTATGCCTGTTATCCACTCTTTGTCCCTCTCAACTTGACATACTCACTCTTTCCTCGTGTCCTCAAGGCCCTTCTACCAAAATTCCAAAGTACAATCAAAGAAACATAAACATCGATGTGGTTATCTTAAATTGGGAGTAATATGTGGGTCAATTACAATTAAAACAATAAATTTTGTATGATAATAGTCTGTATGACGTCAAATTAAATATTGAAAACTATACTTTGCATGTGAGTGTATAAAATTCAACTGAAAGGAAACTACTTTTTTTTTTTTACTGATGAAAATTATTACACTTTCCCTTGTCATTTGGTCCTACAGAACACTCTGTTATGGAAAAGGGAACAAATGAACCATCACAGCTGCCCTAGACAATGAAAACTGACTGCTGAACTCTCCAGTAGTGAGCACTAACCAAGGCCCTTGAATAAAATTTCAACAAATTAGGACTTCCAGGGGAGTTTTAAGACTCAGATATTTATCCTGTGCTTAACTGAGGTCATTATTATACTCAAGCAGACTAGAAACACACACACACACACACACACACACACACACACACACACACACACACACACTAAATACTACACTAAAAATAACAAAGAGTTCTCTAGTATTGAAAGATAAAAATTTCAGTTATTTTGGTGGTATTAGTACATAAGAGTATAATTAATTTTCCAGGTTCCTGTTGTCTATCTATAAGGCTTATATTTATGTTTATCACTTACCCCATAGCATGGTTATCTACATGCCTATCTTTTCCATTACATAAGAAAAATCTGTGCATCATTCACCTCTGTACTTCCCATGATGTCTAGATCTGTGCTTTGCATCCAGTAAGAGCTCACTAGATGCTTTGTAAATGGTTGGTTGAATTTGTGAAAAGCTGTGTTTGGGGACATGACTTGTGACATAGCCAAATGTGAATCCTATCAAGCATCGATTTCATAAAACTACAATCTGGCAGCTTCTTTGCTTGCAAGTAAATGAAATGTAAGATTCAGAGGGAAATTCAGTTGGCACAAGTATTTTCACAGATTCCCACAGGCGATGATGAAGTGGTGTGCCATAAGACACAAACCCTTAAGGATGGAAAGGACCAGGAGGATGTTGAATTCAACGTCTTGATTCTAGGTGGAATCCCAGTGAGATGACCTGAGCTGTTCAAGATCACGCTGTTAGTATTCTGATGAGAATATCATCCTTCCTGATAACAGTTCAGGGTGTCTACTAGGGTCTCATGCTGCTTCTGCATGTGGCTGAAATGGCCTAATACTATATAGTGGTTCTTAATGTGCTTCAGTTTCCTAGTAGTGGAGAAGTGTATAAATGCCTGGAAATTTCAGTCTATCTCTTCATCAACTTTTTTTTTCAGTGCTTTAGAAAAGTCTGTTACAAGTGATGACTGGTAGAAGATGCCTCGTGGGCTTTGTAGGAACTGTAAACAAACAACTATGTTGTTACCTCTTTGAATAATAAATCTGCTTGGCATTACTTATAAACTGATAAGATACTTATGCTGGTAAAAAGCCAAAACTTCCTATTTCACACATTCCCTGTCTGCCAAAGAAATTCTGGTTTTGCTGACATTAATGTTTTCACTACTGACTGTGCTGTTTAATCAATCAATAATCAATTGCCACTGTGAAATTAAGAAAACCATAGGAAGCATAATCCACTCTTTCAGCTTCCACACTTAAGAAAACGAGGTGGTGGTAGCATGTACCTTTAATCCCAGCACCTGGGAGGCAGAGGCAGGGGGAAGAGAGAAAAGAAATTTAAGAAAATGTCGGTAAATAGGTTAAAGAAAGGGAATTCATTGCACTTCGTTGGACAATCTGTCTCTCAGATTTGTTCAGTTGAAGGATATATCCCTGTATTTTTGCACTTAAACACACTAAAACGACCAAGAGGGAACATGAGACAGGAGGTGTTCTTTGGCTTAAGCACATTAGGAACCCTGGAGAGAACAAAAATGTTATTGTGCATCACCCAAGAGTCTGTGATGGTGAAATGGGCTACTACACTTTGCAAAACAGGTTGCTATTGGAATTGATGGCAGCAATTTCCACATAAATCAGCAGCTGGTTAGTAGGCAGCATCTATAATACCAAAAGCCCACAGCTCCCTTTCTGGGAATCTTATCTTCAAAACAAGTTCAGGTGTTCAATTGATCAAAGAAATGAATATTGTCATGTGTAGCAGGAATCTTAAAAGGTCTTATTAATAAAAATAAACCTAATGCCAGGTATTGGGGTGAATGCTGGAAGATCAGAGAAGCAGAACAAGCCACAGCTTCCTCGCCTCACCAGTTCCTCAGCTGATCCTGTTTCCTCAGACTGGAAGCCTCTGAGTCCTTATCCAAAATGAATCTCAGCTGAACTACTTCTTGAAAGCCTGAATGCTTAACCAGGCCAAAAGCTTCTAGTTTCTGGTCTTCACACCTTATATACCTTTCTGCTTCCTGCCATCACTGCCTGGGATTAAAGGTGTGTGTCACCATGCCTGGCTGTTTCCAATGTGGCCTTGAAATTACATCCAGATCCAGAGGGATTTCTGCCTTTGGAATGCTAGGATTAAAGGCATTTGAGTGCCACCATTTTCTAGCCTCTGTATCTAGTGGCTGTTCTGTTCTCTGACCCCAGATAAGTTTATTAGGGTATACAATATTTTGGGGAACACAATACCACCACAGTCATGTCTTAGTTAATCCTTGAAAGTATCCCATAACCTTCAGCACAAACAGAAACATCTTTCACTTGGGTGGAAAAGTCACATTGGGTGTCTTCGTTTTCTAGACTCTTTTAAAAGATAATCTTCTGTGCATGCCTTTTAACTCTCTGAACACAGTGTGTTGCTTTGTGACTTCATGAACTAATGATAGCTTCAAGTCTGGATGCTTTAGTGAAATATGAGCTCATGAATCACCTTTTTGTAGAGTTCCCTCACACTCCAGTTTTGTTTATATTTCTCCTCTATTATCTTATGAAATGGTGGCTTAAACACAACTTCTCCATGATGCTGTAGCTAATCTTTTTTTCTCATAGTTTGTGAGCTTCTTGATGTAAAAAATAGTGCTCTTTTCAGTTTTATATTCACAAAACATCAGAAAACTTTTGGTACATGGTATGGTAATTCATTATCTTCTCCCAGCAGCAAATGTTCTAAGTTAAAATCTATCTTAAAAACCTAACCATAAAATTTGTGTTAACTCAGGAAAGTGTGCATTATTGGACTTTTATTCTCTCCCAACAAAGCATGTAAAGAAACCTTTGGGAAACCTTCAAATTTATAAAATGATGTTAAGTTCAGCTCAAAATAATACAACACAAAATTAAGTTATTTTGAAATACAATTACTTTTCTCTACAGGTTAAAAATAAAGTAATGGCAAACAATTCTGTTAGCAAGGCTATGAAACCTGGCCCACATGTGTCCCAGTGGCTGTGAAAGCTGGCTACATGTGTCCAGTGTGGTTGTGAAAGGTGGTCCACATGTGTCCAGTGTGACTATAAAACCTGGCCCATATGTATCCCAGTGGCTCTGAAACCCAACCCATATATATCCCAGTGGCTGTGAAAGCTGGCCTACATGCATCCTAGTGGCTGTGGAAAATGGTGAAAGATACAGACACAGCAAACACTGTACACAAAACCTTTAGTCCCACAATTTTGATTTTAGAAGTCATATTTCACAGAAAGAAATATTACAGGGTCTGCTCTTCACACATATCTGAGATATATAATAAATATCAAAATTATATAGTAGAAACACCTTGAATATACATCTATTAGAGACTAATTAAATCATCTTTGTTACAACTACACAAACTACTGTGCACTTAAAATAGGGATTATGTTCAATTCTACACACACACACACACACACACACACACACACACACACACAAAGACAGACAGAGAAGAGAGAAAGAGTTCTCAGTGTGTTTTTTTTTTTAAAGATATCTGGCCTGGGTGGAGGCTCAGTCAGTAAAGTGTCTGCCTTGCAAGCATGAGGATTTGTTCATATCTCCAGTAACTACATAAGAATCGAGATATAGGGATATAGAATAGGGATATGTGCTCATAACTATAACACTGGTGGAGCAGAAACAGGAGGCTCTCTGGATCTCACTGACTATCCTGGCTAGTTTTATGTCAACTTAACACAAGCTAGAATCATCAGAGAGAAGGGATCCTCAATTGAGAAAATTCCTTCATAAGATTCAGCTGTAGGCAAGTCTGTCGGGTATTTTCTTAATTAGCGATTCAGGGAGGGCCCATCCCATGATGGGTGGTGCCATCCCTGGACTGGTGGTCCTGGGTTCTATAAGAAAGTAGGCAAAGCAAGCCACAAGGAGCAAGCCAGTAAGCATCACCCCTCCATTTGTCCGAATCAACTCCTGCCTCCAGGTTCCTGACTGTTTGAGTTCCTGTCCTGACTTCCTCCAGTGATGAACAGTGTTATGGAAGTGTAAGCCAAATAATCCCTTTCCTCCCCAACTTACTTTTTGGTCATGGTGTTTCATCACAGCAATAGAAGCCCTAACTACAACACTGACCTACTTGTCTAGCAGTCAGTAGGCTCCAGTTTCAGTGAGAGACCTGTCTCTAAACAACCAAAGTAGAGAGTAGTTGAGAAGGACTCCAGTTAAAAACCTCTGGCCTCCACATCTATGCACATTCACAAACATGTATACATAAAACAAAACAAGCTAAAAGAGGAGAAACAGGGAGAAATATCCACACAAAAGTTTATGAGGTCTTTCAAATATCTAGCCCAGCTGATATTCAAGATACAGGGAGCTGTTTTTATGAAAAAAAAAAAGTACATCTTAACACACAGTAATAATGTGCTTGAAGAAACAAGAAAGCGAGGCCAAATCAATAGATCAGAATAAATTTCCAGGAAAATACCCTAAAAAAATGTCTGCAGAAGAATTACCTACAGAAAATGCACAATAACTATCATAGAGATATTGACCAAACTCAAGATCAAAGGGCCTTAAACAGTGTCAAAGTTACAAAAAGTTGAAAAAAGAACCAAATAAAAATATTGGAGCTCAAGAATACAAAAACTAAACTGAATAGCTCACTGTAGAAGTTTAATAGCCTACATGATCAAGCAGATGGAAGACTAGGTGACTAACTGGCTTATGCTATTTGAAATTACAGCATCCCATAACCTCTTGTCCATGGAGACACATCCCAAAACTCCTTTGCAAGCCTGAAACTGAAGTTTGTACATGTTACCTGTCAGGACCAACCGACCTGTCAAACAGTACCTGAAGCAGGGTGCAGGGGGGTTAGAAGAAAGAGACAAGACAAAGAGTTGCGTACGGAAGGGCTGTCAGTGAATACCGCAGCCTGGAGTTTATTCTGCCTAGTGCTTATATACAGCTCAGAAATAGACAAAGGAGCATCAGCCAAGAATACTACAGTGTTACAGACTTCTTTATCTGAAAGTACCTGGGGTTCAAGGAACAGTCAAACCACCTCCCTGTTCCCAAGGTTCTCTTGACAAAGCATCCTGTTTGTCCTCTTTCAGCAAAGCTGAGCAAAACGAGTGTGCACTTTTGACACATCAGACCAAGATGGAGTCACTCAAGCTCCCACAGTTACCCGTGAATTCTGTGCTTTTCCTATTCATAATATATAAACCCAATGCCTTTTTCTTCTTTATTAATGACTTATCCTGCACAGAACTTAAAAATTGTGAAGTTTAAAGTACAACACCAAAACCAGCATGAATTTATTTGTTTCTTCCACAGAATCTCGTGGATTTAAGATTGGAGCTTTTATGTCTTATAAATTTTAATACATGATTTTTGTCCTTCCTAGTTGAGAGCTTTCTCTTTTTGCTTAAAGGGAGTACCTATGGCCTCTCATTAACATGACAGAATCACTAGCATCATTATCTGGTGCTGTGAATTCATTATTAGGTAAAAATAAAGGTTATTGAACCCAGCTCTTAAATTCCAGCAAATACTGTGATGGATTACCCAGCTACTTATGGAACAGATGGATAGATAACATAGATAGATGCCCTGATGGCAGACACACAGACAGAATGGAGCAGGAGAGGCCCCTGTGCTGCTTATACTACAACTTATGGATTGTTTGCTTCTGGAATTTTTCACTTAATATTTGCAGACCACTGCTGCTTCAAATCACTGAAACCACAGAAGGTAATACCATAATCAAAGTAGAGTACTGTATTCAGTCAGAAAGAAAAATGTGGTAAATAAGTAAAGACAGCCTAAGGGCAAGACATCAAACAGTTAACGGGTAATGGAAGGGAGAGAGAGGAAAGAAAATTCATTTGAAGAAATGATGACTAAAAGCTTCCCAAATCTGAAAAGGGAATAGATACCAAGACACAAGAAGACTACAAACTCCAGCAAGAACTGAGTTTCATAGCAGCGTACATTAGGATCAAAATGTCAGAAATGAAGAAGGATTTTGAAAGTAGCAAAAGAAACAATCTCCACATTAATAAGAGCCTTCCTAAAGCTTTGAGTATATTTCTCCAAAAAAAAACCTTCAAGGGCAGAAGTGTGTGTGTTGAGGGCGGGGGCGGGGGGCGCGGGGGATGGTCTATTCAAAGTACTGAGTGAAAAAAAAAAGCCTGGCAAGCAAGAAAACCACATCCAGCAAAGCTGCCCTTCAAAAGTGAAGGGTACTTCAAAATATCAAAAATAAACAATAAATAAAGACATTCCCAAATAAGTGAAATAAGCTTTATTTACCTCACAGTGTAAAGGGGGTTCTTCCAATTGAGCTGGTCAGCAATAAGAAAGCACATCACTCTCCAGTGAGAACTCACAGAGAGCACTGTGACCCTGGGATGGCAGGGCATGCATCACTTAGTCATGATGTAGAAGTGAGAAAACGAAAGTGAAAAATCTATGTAGTTAGAGAATCCTGTTTAAATCGCACAACATAAAAAGATGTGTTCTGTTGTAGCAATGAGAAATGAAAGAGCAAAGTCAGTTTTACTGAAGTTGAAGGTAAAATTATTATGAGCTGAGAGTGTCAGCTTATACTTGCTGACAGTTAGATTTTAGTGTCTTGGTAATCACGAAAACATGCTTCCATACGGTACAAAATTACAAAATGAGAATGAATCGAAGTATATCACAGTAAATATTAGAAATCCAAAGGAAGTCAATGGGGGGAGACAAAGGGTCAAATAGCTACCAGGACGGGTTAAAATATGTCATAATGGTGGCAATGGTTCCTATGGGCAGTAAGTAATATTAAACACAAATGAATTCAAGTTCCCAATCAAAATACATAGGGTAACTAAATGAAGACAAAATCCAAAATTTCGCTACTGTTTACAGGACACTCACTTTACATTTACTGCCATACATAGACTAGCGTAATAAAATCCTTTGGATATATGTCCAAGAGTGATAGAGCTGGATCGTGTGGTAGATCTGGTTTCAGCTTTTTGAGGAACCTCTAAATCTACAGCAGTTTCCATAGTGGTTGTACTCATTTGCACTCCCTCCAGCAATGAATAAGTAAGCGTTCCCTTTCTGCACATCCAGCACCAGCATCTGCTGTGGTTTGTTTCTTTGATCTTTGATTTTTTTTATCTTTGATCTTGGGCATTTTGGCTCACAAGTGCTGGGATTAAAGACTTGAACCCCCACAACCAGTTAGATTTTTTTTAATTGTTTGAGGTATTTAGCTCTCAAGGAAATATAAGTTCAAACTACTTTGAGATTTCATCTTATTGCAATGTGAGTTTGAGGCCAGCCTGGTGTTGTGTTCTAGGACAGCCAGAGCTACCTAACAGGGGGACCCTCCTCAAAACAACAACAATGGAAAGAAATTTTAAAAAATCAAAACCATTTGTATTTCATCTTTTAAGAACTATTTAGATGCATGCTCCAGTTTTTAATTGGGTTGTTTGTCTTCTTGATGTTCAGATTTTTCAGTTCTTTGCATATTCTAGAATTTTAGCCCTTACCAGATGTATTACTGGTAACGCTTTTCACTGTTACTGTGTTGAGGTCAATCTGTGATTTTTATATCTAATGTTTGGTTTTATGAAGTTGGGTATCCTTATGTTTGGTATAGAAATATTTGGAATTATAATATCTTGATGAGTATGAAATGTTCTTCCTTATCTCTTCTGGGTTTGGTTTGAAAACTGTTTTATCAGATTCTAGAAGAGCTACACCTGCCTCTGTTCCATCTGTTTGAAATACCTTCTTCCATCCTATGGTAATGCCTGTCCTTGGTGGTAAGGTGTGTTTTTTGGAGGCAAAAAGATGGATTCTGTTTTCTAATCCAGTCTGTTAGTCTCTGTCTTTTTTGGGGTGAACTTAGACTTAAAATTGAGAGTTATTGTTAAATAATGTTTATTTCTGTTATTTTGCTGGAGTGATATTTTTTGGTGGTTAATTGTTCTGGGATTATGCATTCATTGTACCCTCTTTAGTATGTTTTAATCTTCTCTTCAGTCCAAAGTATTCCTTCTAATATTCCTCTGTAGAGCAGAGTTTGTAGACATAAAATTCCTTAAATCTGTTTTTATCATGGGAAGTTTTTCTCTCTCCTTCAATTATAGCTGATGGTTTTGCTCCGTTTGGAAGTTTGGACTGGCATATGTGGCCATTTAGAACTCGTAGAACATCTGTCCAGGCCCTTCTGCCTTTCAAAGTCTCCACTGAAAATCAGTTATTAGTCTGATAGGCCTGCCTCTATGTGGGACTTGGTCTTTCTCTCTTGCTGCTCTGATATCCTTTCTTTGTCCTGTGCATTTCATATGTGATTAGTATGTGCTGTGAAGAGTTTCTTTTCTGGTTCTGGCTACTTTGTGTTCTGAATGCCTCTTGCACGTTAGTAGGTGTCCCTTTCTTTAGATGTGGGGAATTTCTTCTATGATTTTGTTAAAAAATATTTTCTGTGCCTTTGACCTGGGCTTCTGCTCCTTCTTGTATACCTACTGTTTGAGGTTTGGTAGTTTTTAGTGTCTCAGCTCTCCTGCATGCTCTTCTCTTGGGACTTTTTACATTTACTGTTTTCTTTGATTGAGTGATCCACTTCCTCTACCTCGTCTTTGAGACCTACATTCTCTCTCTCACGAGTCCATCTGTTGTTGGTTACACTGTCCTGTCAGCTCTTTGGTTGATGTCTGAGTTTTTCGAGTTTTATTTGGTTTTGGCTTTTCTTCAGAGATTCTATCTCTTTATTAATTCCATTTTCTCGTCTTGAACTGTTTTTGTTATTTCATTCAACTCTCTGTGTTTTTGTGTTCCTCATTCATATCCTCTCTGAGATTATTGAACATATTTATAATCACTATTTTGAAGTCATTTTCCTATGCATTATCTAAGGTGCTTTTCTCAAAAATCAGTATACTAAAAAATGCCCATTTGGAGAAGAGACCTATAATCTTCATTTTTCATATAGTTTGTGAAATTGGGCCTAGATATCTGGAATTAGGTCATCAGTGGTAGTTCTTGCTGGGTTTCTGTTCTCTCCTTTGTTGAGTGGTTGTTCATTTCCTTGTTTGGTCTTATCCCGGCCTGCCGTAATGTGGGCCACTTGAATGTTATTGGTTGGTGTTCAGTCTTGGGGCCACTATATTTTGGCTTGAAGTAGGGTGTCTAAAGTGGGCTTATCTCAGTGGCAGTTCTGGTGAGACTTCACAGGTGTGGGTGGGTGTCAGGGTGGTAAGCAGGGAAGCTGGCAGGCAGGTAAAAGGGGGAACAGCCCAACAACCAGATTATATGTTTTAACCACATTTTAAAAGAAGAAATAACTAAAAAAATCTTTCTTTACTCTTTTTAAAATAATATATTTTATTTTATTTTTATTTTTATGTGCATTGGTGTTTTGCCATGGGTGCTGAGTCCCCTGAAAGTGGAGTTACAGAAAGGTGTAAGCTGCCATGTGTGGGTGCTGGAAATTGAATTCTGGTCCTCTGGAAGAGAAGTCTTAACTGCTGAGTCATCTCTCCAGTCCCTCTTTCTTTACTTATATATATTGGGGGACGCGGGGGGAGACAGGGTTTCTCTGTAGTTTTGGTGCCTGTCCTGGATCTCACTCTGTAGAACAGGCTGGCCTCGAACTCACAGAGATCTGCCTGGCTCTGCCACCCAAGTGCTAGGATTAAAGGCGTGCGCCACCACAGGAAGCACGGGGTCCCAATGTTCATACAAAGGGGAAGGACATGTATGGAGAGGCCTGGCGAACAGCTGCCCTGCGGTCTCTGCTCTCTGTGTCTGTACTCTGCCATGCTATGGTTTCACTGTGAAATGTCTAGTACTAGGAAAGAGCACAAAGCACAGTTTAAAAAAAAATGTTAATTGTGATACAAAGAAAAATAGGAACAAGGTCCATGTCCAACTGAAAGAAAATGCTTTAAAATCATGTCTCTTTAAAACCATGCTTACGAACACTGTGGTAACAGGTTATGGACTAGCTTAACTGTCAAATCATGAATTCATACACATGCACAGGTATTTTAAGACAAAATAATCGCAGCCCTTTTTGAGAATTTAAAAAATCCTTTTCTTCAGACATCAGAACGTTAACGCCAGCTCAGAGCTTGTGGGCGAAGAGGTAAACACTAGTAGTGATAGCTTAACTGTCTTAAATTCACTTCCTCCCTCTTCCATACCTGCAGCCCTGAACAAAGAACTGGGCAAGGAGTAGGAGACCTTGAAAGGGGAAATAGAGAAGCAAACTGCTGATTCAGCCAACCTGGGCTCTGTGCCATCATACAAGTCCCCGCTGAAGTTGGTGACTGTCAGACTTTTAAAGTATATATAAACATACATACATATTGGCCTTATCTGGCCTTGGTAGATATTTTACAAATGAGGAAACTGGAATTTTAAAAGATTCCATTACTTCATGAAAGGGAAACAAATTGAAAAAAATCTGCATCCTACCATCATTGAGCGCAGATAACAGACTAACCCTGGTCCACACTTGTGACCTTCAGTTTTTTTTTAACAGAATTCATCCACATTTCTTAGTCTGGCTACTCATCCAAAGGGGTGCATTTTAGAAAAGAATTTGAATGTGATTGAAAGAACGCAACAACAGCAGTGAGAAATGGAAGCTGACAAAAGAAAACTACATAAAAGGTGCCCAAAGAACTGAGAAAGCATAGCTCTCTAAGGCTTCTCAGAACCATTCCATCTCACACACACAGCCCTGGGCAGTGCAGGGTTGGCACATTAGTAGTCAGTGTCCTGTACTCCAGCACGGGCAGAAGGTAACACATGCAAAGGGAACCTCCCTGGCTAGCTCCTTTCGGTTCTCAATGGATGTGGTGTATTTCTTGATTTACTTTTAGAAACCTCAAAACTCCATCCCAAGATTTACAAACTGATTTCTAAATCACTGCCCCTCAGAAAAGTCAGTCCCAGATACAGTATTTGGCTTATCTGCCTACCGAAAAGCTGACGAATCGACTTAAGGACAACTCCGTTATCAGCATGCTAGGGAATATTTTGCTGGTACAGCTTAAAAGCTGGAAGCAAAGCATCAGCTGGAGCTCTCTGTGCCACTGTGGTTTAAATCGAAGGCTGCTCTTTGTATAAACATGATTTGTGTGGTTTAACTTCAGGCTGTTTTCTGTGGTCCTCCCATGTAACAGGAATGCGTCACAGGAACAGCTTCGTTTCCTGCGAAGGCTGGAAACTGTGAGCAGCAAAGTTTGGAGACACTGTGAGTGAGTGCTTTGCCATATGTTCAACTAAACTTGATATGAAAAATCATATCGGTTTCCAGTTTCCCAGAACACTCAAAAAAAAAAAAAAAAAGCAGCTCCGGCTTTATAAATATCAAAAGCATCTGCCTGCACAGGAAATTCTGCTCTGTCATTTCACAAATGATCCCTACTTATATGTACAAGAGAAATCAGCTCTGATGAACTATACAGGAAATGATGTACCGTTTTGTTTAACATTTGAAGTAGCTATCCATAGTTCCACATGGCTGGCTGGCTGTTGAGCTACCATTACATGGAGATCTCAGCAGCACTGCCCGGTATGGTCCTGAAGCAGTGATGTTTCCAAGCTAAACCCTCCAGTGAGATATGAAGTTTGTGTGAAAATGCTGCCCCCACCCCCATCTCCAACTCAAGAAGACTCATGAGCGTTTGTGGATTGTTTGGCAGTTTCTCCCTAACGCTTTATTTCTTACTGACTTTCTGAGGCTCTAAAGAATTTCCCTAGAGTCAGTCACCCGGATCCAAATGACCTTCACTTAATTATCAGTAACACTTTGTGAGGGATGACCTTTCTTTGTCTGTTGAGACATGATCTTACCGTGTATCCCTGACTGGTCTGGAACTCCATATGTAGACCCAGCCAGCCTTGAACTCAGAACCCACAGAGAACAGTTGGCCGTGCCTCGTGTACCGGGATTCAAGTCCTGTGCTGCCACACCTGGCTGTTAGTAGCCCTTTTAAGAATATTTCTGAGACATCTCGTGGCCCGCTTCCCCAAAGGGACACGCCACTTTGCAACGTCTTGTACTCTGACGCAGCTTCCTCTTCTGAAAGCCACACTGTCTCGTGGCTCTCGTAAGACCAACAGACACGTACAACCAGAGCGCTGTCAATCGTCCGTCTGCGAGGCCTTCACGCCATCTGTTCACAGCCCCTGTCTCGGCGTCGGCAGCACTTGCTCTCTTGACTACAAGCTCTTGTCATCAATGTTTGTCCTTCACCTCATTGCCTGTTTTCTAGCACCGCAGACGTCACTGAGACTTTTTCTGGCAAACTCTTGGCCTGTTTCGGGCAGTAGCTGTTCCGGCAATGTTTCCTACGAAAGCCCTTTAGCTGCAAAGCCATCCTGGTTTTGCTCTCTCTGCCTCATCTCATTCAGTTTCCTTATTTGGTAAACTGAGTCTGTCCTTGTCCTCGGTCACTTATTCCTGTCTCTCTAGTCAGGTTAATATCACATACTCGGGATTCTTATTCCTACATCTCCAGCGGTCTCTTCATTTACAGCCTTCTGTATGTCAAAGGTTGCTTGCTATACCCTCATGCTTCTTTCTTTAGAAAGGCACTCTCTACTCCTTTATCCAATCTTAGAAGCATTAAAATGGTTCTCCCAGATTTGAAAAAAGGCATCTCTTCCTTCTTCCCTCAGAAACTAGAGACAGAAACTCTCTGTAGTAAACTCTCTGTAACAGAACTAAAACTAAAACTGTATCCATCTGTATGGCATTGATAACACTCAGTGTGTCCTGTGTCCTCATTTTCCTGGGGATAGGCATAATCAAAGTATTCTCTCAGCCTGGCATATATAGGAAAATGACTTGACATCTATTAGAACAAGCAATTCTATCTTGAATTAAATGGCCTCTGGAAAAAAAAAGAAAGACTTGCTATAAATGTGTACTTTCAGCATTGAGAAAATACAAATATACATCTTTATGTTTGATTAGCTCTAGTAAAATGTCATCAAGAAGATTCAAACTAAGATGGGCCTGGTGGTTTATTCCTTAATCCTAGCACTACAGAGGCAAAGGCAGGAAGATCACTGTGAGTTCAAGGCCAGCCTGGTCTACATAGTAAGTTCCAGGACAACCAGGGCTATATAGAGAGACCCTATTTCGAAAAAAGGAAGAAAGGAAGGAAGGAAGGAGGGAGGGAAGGAAGGGGAAGGGAAGGGAAAAAAGAAAAGGAAAGGAAAGGAAGTTCAAACATTGTTTTTTACTAGTGTTTTGGGGGAAAATAAAATTTTTCATCCATTATATCCTGATCACAGTTTCCCCTCCTTCTTCTCCTCCCAGATCCTCTCCACCCATCCAACTCCATACCTCCTTTCTCTCTCTTTTTAGAAAACAAACAGGCAAAAAAAACGCACATATAAGCAGAAAAGAAAAAGAAAAAAGCATGAGAAACATACATATGCAGATAGACAGACAGACAGACACACACACACACACACACAACCCATAAAAATAAAAAATAAAAAAAATTATACAAGCAAAAGAAAAATAAGTTAACAGTTGCACAAGAAAACAAGGCAGTAGTGGCACAAACTTGTAACTCCAGCACTCAGGAGGCAGAGGCAGGTGAACCTCTATGAGTTCAAGGCCAGCCTAGTCTATAAAGTGAGTTCCAGGACAGCCAAAGCTGTTACACAGAGAAACCCAGTCTCAAAAAATAAATAAACAAACAAAAATTAAAAACATTTTTAAAACTTGCCCAAGCAAAGCATCATGGAAAAAAAACATCAAAAATACCATTGAGATTATTTTGTGTTGGCCATCTACTGCCAGGCATGAGACCTCCCTTAAGTGTGGTTGATGTATCCAGTAAGACACAATAACAAAATGACTCCTAATGACATTCTGCTATATCCATGGATCAGGGTCTTGCTCAACCATCACAAGAGATGCATCCTCCTGTAGCAGATGGGAACTAAGAGAAACAGGCAACTGGACAGTGTGTACAGAGTGAGATAGTCTGGAACACTTGTTCCTAAATGGGATGTCTTCATCAAATTCTTCAGTCAGGGCTCAGGGAAATATATGGAAGAGAAGGTGGAAAGACCACAAGAGCTGGTGGGGATAGAAGACACCAAGGAGATCGTGACCTCAAAAAACAACAGGACAGATGCTCATATGAACTCACAGAGAGACCATGGCAGCATATATAGAGTCTGTACATGTAAAAGCCAGATGGAGTCCAAGTGCTAAGAGGGGAACTGGACATGTGCCTCATCCCTAATCCAGAAGCTATCTCCAATGATTAGCCACTTGCAAATAAAAAAAAAATTCAGTTTTCTATAATGGAGTCTTCTTTTCAACAGGTAGCATTCTCCAGTCATTAATATTTAATGAAACCATTTGTTTAAAGCTGTATATCACTTTCAAAGTGTCCATTGTGCCTAAGGACATTTGATTGTGAATAATAATAGTAGTAATAATAAATAATAATAATGTCAAAGCAAAACATTTTGAAACTTTCCTATAAGCTAGGCTGTTTTTTACTTTAATGAAGACAAATACACCTTTCATTTTCATAACATCATCATGTCTTTTGGATCTCTTCCCAGCAGTTTGTACCCTGAAGAAGGGCTGATGACTTTACATGTGAACAATGATAACTGCTGGTTCCTCTTAACAAGGTTCCTAAGAAAGTGGAAACATGTAGCATGGAGTAGTACTTCCTACAGAGTTATTTCCCTATAAATGACTTATTCTAAGAGACTTAGAATTTAACGAATAACAAAATATGAGCCAAATGTAGAGTTCCCACTACAAATTACTTTTAAATAGATATCTGACCTGCTTAGAGTCTTCTATGAACTAAACTCTTGCCCTGAGTTAGGACCCATTGTCTTGATCATTGTTTTATTGCTGTGAAGAGACACCATGACCACTGCACCTCGTAAAAAAAGAAAGCATTTAATGGGGACTTGCTTACCATTTCCGAGGGTTAGTTCATTATCATCACGGCAGGAGCATGGTGGCACACAGGCAGAAATGGTACTGGAGAAGGAGCTGAGAATTGTACATCCAGATCCATGGGCAGCAGAAACAGAGAGGCACTGGGCCTGGCTTGGGGCTTTGAAACCTCAAAGCCCACTTCCAGTGACATACTTCCTTTAACAAGGCCACACTTCCTAATTCTTCTCAAGGTGTGCTTTTCCTGATGACTAAGCATTCAAATATATGAGCCTATAGGGGCCATTCTTATTCAAACCACCATACCTGTAATGACATTTTCCCAGTGCTACTGAATAACAACCTCTTGTACCTGCAACCTTTGCAGTACATGGCCATTACTGTTTTGACTCATAAAACTTAAGCTGTTTTCATATATTTTTGTTACTTCTACATCTTTACATGGCTTCATGCCTGACTCTTACAGCTGAGATTAACTTGTCCTGTTAGGCCCTGGAAAACTACTGCTCTCAACTTATTTTTTATGCCAAATTTCATTTATTAAAATACCATGCTTCAGTTGAAACATCACATGCAGCTTCTATGGGAGCAACCCAACACCAGTTCTTACTCATAAAGGTAGAGCATCTTGGGTTGTTTCATCAATGTCCAGCAGGTGGATTTTCTTCATTCTATTCTTTCTTGTCATTTGAATATTTACCCTATACATAAAGAAATGAAATTCTGAACTAACTTGGAACTCCCATGACTTCTCATAAAACACTGGATCAAAGGAGCTATCTTAAAATAAGAAAACATATACTTTTTAAAATGTTAAGATTAGGTAATAAGGAGGGTCCAAGGATCTCCCTGGAAAGGAGAAACAGAGATCTCCCAGGTGGAATGGAAACTTGAGGGATCAGGTTGGGTGGGGCAAAGGGGGAGAGTGCGCAGAGAGATGACTGGAAAGGGGAGCTTTATGGGGTCAGGTAGAAGTTCCCATGAGTCTACAAGGATAGTTCCTGCTAAGACTCCCGGCAGCAGTAGATGCATAGCCTGAACTGGCCATCCCCTGTGATCAGATTGGTAACTACCCCAGTTGTCAGCAGAGAGCCTTCATCCAGGGACTGATGGAGGCAGATTCAGATACCCATCCAGGGACTGATGGAGGCAGATTCAGATACCCATCCAGGGACTGATGGAGGCAGATTCAGAGTCAGATGGCCAAACACTGGGCTGAACTTGGAGAGTCCTGCTGAGGAGAGGGAGAAGGGATTGTAGGAGCCGGGGGGGGGGGGGGGGGGTCAGAGACATTTCAGAAAAACCCATAGAAAGGGTTAGCCTGGCTCATGGGAATTCATAGAGTCTGAACCAACAACTAGGGAGCCTGCATGGAACTGACCTAGGCCCTCTGCACATATGTGACAGCTTGTTCCATTAGTGGGACTCCTGGCAATGGGGGCTGGATCTGTCCCTGGTGCTATGGCTGACTCTTGGGAACCTATTCCTCACGCTGGATTGCCTTGCCCAGCCTGAATACAGCAGAGGTGCTTATGGAAGGTCTTATGGAAGCTTGATATGCCATGCTTTGTTGATGCCCATGGGAAGCCTGCCCCTTTCTGAGTGAATATGGAGGAGTGGTAGATTGGGGTGGAGAGCAGAGGGGAGGTTGGGGGGGGAGGAGAGGAGAAAGGAGAGGCTGTGATTGGGATGTAAAATAAATTAATTAAATAAATAATGTTGAGTTTTAAATAATCAGAAGCATAGTGAGCACAGCAAAAGAAGCATAGTGAAAGAACAGCCTAGCGGTGGAAGAAACCCTTTGCCAGAGTATATCTGATGGGGAATGAGTATCTAGAATAAAGAACTCAATCAATTAAAAAAAACAAACAGACTCTAAAATCAACCAGTCAGTAAATAGGCCAATGCATAGACAGCTCTCAAAAGTATAATTGCTAGTGGTCAATCAATATATGAAAAAAAACAATGTCGAACGTCCTTAGATATCAGAGAAATGTTAGTAACCACCTGCTTTGCAAGTCCCTCAACCTAGTCAAAAGGGCTGTCATCAAGACAACAGGCAAAAACTGCTGCCCAGTGGGAATACAAACCAGCCGCTCTAGAACTAGTGTGGAGGTTCCTCACCAAACTGAAAATGGAATTCAACTATAGCATTCAAAATTAAATATGTTGTTTGTATGCTCATTAAAAATAATAGTAAGTAAATGAAGCAGGAATTTAGCAGGGAACTTCCACCTTTTAAAGGTGTAGTAGCACTTTTTAATTCACAAAATGAATGAACAAGTTTGATGTTTTGTTTTCCCTGTCCAGGCAGGATCCAGCCCTATGAGCTAGTGTGCTAACAGAAGCCTCCCAACAGTGAGTTCAGTCTTTGTGGTTGCCCAAATTCAGTTTCTTCACATATGAACCAAAGTCAGATTTTCATGTGGTCCATTTTCTTTCCATCTCTTTTTCGTCTAGCAAGTCTTTGAAGTTAAATTAGACACATTCCTCAAACCTTTCATTCAATTTCCTCTCTATATTTTCATCAAGTTGTGGGAGCAGTGCTTTAAAACTCAGAAGGAAAATGGTTTCCACGGGAGAAGAAACATGCTTGCATTGCAAAACTGAGTAACACATCTGTGGTTTGCTCCTGTCTGCGCCAGAAAGGTTTTCTTCTAATTAATCGCTTCTGATGCCATCATCAGCTGTGACTGTGTTCTTTGCTCTGTCACCTTAAGGCTGAAGCTACAAGCTCGGCTGTGTCTGTTCTCTAACTCTCTGAGGTAGGGTCTTTGAGAGTAATGAGAAACAACAGCACAAGCCGTGGACACCATGCAGACTGAACTGAAAGTCACTGGCCTAAGAGTTGGAGTGACACTGTGTAATGTAAACATTTGTTCCCAAGCTGAAGCAGCAGCGGTGCATTCCAGTACCATTACTTCCGATATCTAGCAGAAACATTCATTCTCCAATCAGTCACTTATAAGCAAAGGGCTGAAGTTGCAGTTCTCAATGTAGAGCCAGAAGAATTAAGCAAGTAATTGTGAAGAAGACAAAACACTTCAAGCTAAATTGCTTTAGATTACATTGACCTCGTCCCTGTACCTCTGAAACCTGTCCCTAATTGAGAGCAATTGATTTGCCCTCGTGGCTTTCTTTTAAAGCTGTCAGATCTCAAATTAAAAATGTTAAGGCCTTTCTAAGAATCATTCTGCAATTGAGTTTTCCTCTGAGATTATTAAATGATGAGTATGGTACAAGGCAAGTACAAAAACAGAACTCAGTGGATTTAAACCTTTGAAATCAAAGTCACATCTGTTTGCTGCCATTGGAAGCAAAAAAAAATAAAAGAAATGAATAAAAATGTTTTCAGCATGAAAAAGGATGGCACAAAATATGGAAGACCAAGTTCTCAAAATTATTATCTCATATATCAGCTGTATTTTCTCCTCTTTTACCTGCACAGCCCCATAGAGAGTGGCCAGAAACTGCAGTAAGCAAGAGAAGAGGTTGAATCATCACTGGTTGGTGATTACGTTTTACCCCTGGTAGTTTGCACAGCACATTCCAGCACTACTAAAAAGAAAGGCTACATTTAATGAGGTAGACTTCAATTCTATTCAACAAACACGAGTAGCCTATTCCATTCAATTTTTAAATATTTCCTTAATTATTCAGTGAAGGCTATAATATAGTCACTGATCTTGGTGAATTATATTTAGCAACAGGACCCAATAGCAATTAAAGGCAATATACTGCAATTGTTGTTAAAAGAGAGCACAAAGTATGATGGAGTGGAAGCATCAAATGGAATGGAAACATGAGAGGGTATACCAGGAGAAATAAGTCACAGGCATGATTGCAGGGATATATTCCCTGGAATGGAAAGCAAAAGACGATAAATGAAAACATGAGACACAAAGAAGTTTGCTGGATTCTGGAAGATCAAAGGGTACAGCCTGTAGGGCTATAGTATACAGTATGGTGGCCATGTGGTACTCTACACTGAGGTGTACTATGACTATCATAGACCACATCAGATTCGGGAGACCTAGTATTAAGGGTTCAGAACACTACAGGTTCATACACCTGATATATGTGCTTAGCTAACGAGCCAGTGGAAAAAAGTTACTAACAGGGATTATGACTGAATGTCTCAAAGTCAGAATCCTGCCCAAGCACAAAACTGTCTCATTCCTGAAGGACCCTCAGTTGCACTCAGATAGCCAAATCAGGCTGATGGTTGTGTCATCACTGTCTCCCCATTCCCCCTCCGCAGCAGACACATCACGACCAGATCCTGATCAAAGAATGATTGGTCCTGGGAAAACTCACAAAGGGGGCATCATCTCACCACCCACCATGTGACACATGGAACCTGCCAGTAAACCACTCATATCAACCTGTTTCTGAGTCTGGGTTTCTAAATGTAGAAGACTAACTCCTTCACTACAGTGTCCTGAAAGTCAGCCCCTCAGCCCAAGAGGATTGTAAAAGTGAAGATTAAATGAATGATGCAAGACATCCCAAGAAGATACTTAGATGTTCACATGTGAAATTTAGAAAGATATAGATAGGAGTAGTTTGAAATTAGTGAATCAACGTGGCGTTTCCCTCTAAAGACACAGCAGGGAAAAAACAAAGCCCAGAACAGCCTAGCCAAACAATGCAAGCTTTTGTTTCCAAAAAGAGATCCTACCTCAAAGGAATGAGGTGGAGAGTTATAGAGAAAACCCAATGCCCTCCTCTGGTCTCCATATGCTCCTGGGTCTACATACACACTCATGCCCCTGTGAATGCTTCACATACACATACAAGAAGAGACTGCTTCTGCCAGGGAGAGACCTCAGCAAGTAAAAATGCTTGTTCTAAATCTGAGGAGCAAAATTCAATCCCACTTAATTAATTAACTTTTAGGGAAAAAACGAGGAAGAGGATAAAGAGATTGGGACCATACACTGACGTGTTATGAGTAGCTGTCATTATGTTTTCCCCAAGGCTGTGCTGAAATATCTCTGTTTGGAGGGAAATCAATGGGAGAACTGCTTCCAAGTCTCAGATTGGCAGGTCAGTGAAAAAGATGATTTACGAAGCTATGAGTTGGGGGCTGGAGACATGGCTCAGTGGTTAAGAGCACTGACTGCTCTTCCAGAGTACCTGGGTTCAAGTCTCAGCACCCACTGTTTGTAACTCCAAGATTTGAAGCCCTTTCATAGACATACATGCTGGCAAAACACCAATGCACAAAAAATAAGAATGAATTATTTATTTTAAAAAATAAGCTATGAGTGGATGGTATGAAGGAAATCCCAAGTCACTGGCAGTGGAATCTTGCCTTGTAGAAAAGATCAGAAGATGGATGCAGAAAAATGGGTGTTACAAGGTGGCAGATCTGAGCTGGTGAGCTGCTAGAACATTGCTATAAACGAGAAAAAATGATGTTTCTTCAAACCAGCAGGAGCATCGATGACCATAATACTATAAATAGCCATTGCTTGTTGTGCAGTTGTTAAGTGCAACCCGAGGCTGTGCTTTGGGTTTCTTTATGACTGTAATGGCAACCCTAGGGTCAGCATTACTGTTAACTCATGTTATTTGTTCTAGATAAAATCCTGGGAATTGAAAACTTTAAAGATCTCAGAGCCAGAAGGTATTAGAGCCTACTTTCTTAAACAGTATGTAGGACAAAGCTAAAGGCATAAAGATATTCTTTATCAGCAATGTGAACAGAGAGAAGTGGCCAGGAAGAAAACTACTGGAGAGGAACATGCCACAGTCGGGTGAGAGGAAGAAATGGGAGGTGTCAAGTTAGCAGAGACAAGAATGAATCCTTGACGGAACTAACAATTTTGTTTTTGTTTGGTTTGTGTTGGGAAATATTATTTTAAGGTGTGTTGCTTTTGTTTATGTTGCATTTGTTTAACTCTGTGAAGCTGTGTTACTGTGTCTATCTAAAACACCTGATGGTTAATAAAGAACTGAACAGCCAATAGCAAGGCAGGAGAAAGGATAGGTGGGGCTGGCAGGCAGGGAGAATAGATAGAAGGAGAAATCTGGGAGAAAGTACAAGTAGCCAGAGAAGGAGGAGAAGATCAGGTGCCAGCCACCCAGCTACACAGCAAGCCATGGAGTAAAAGTAAGATTTACAGAAGTAAGAGAATGGGAAAAGCCCAGAGGCAAAATGTAGATGAGATAAGTTAAGGAAAGCTGGCAAGAAAAAAGCTAAGCTAAGGCTGAGCATTTCTAATTAAGAATAAGCCTCCATGTGTGATTTATTTGGGAACTGGATGGCGCCCCCCCCCCCAAAAAAAAACAAACAAACAAACAACAGGTTTGCATTTTTATTTCAGTTTTTTTATATTCTATAATATTTTAGCAGCTCTTGATTTGGTGGTCTTTCATATGATTTCAAGACTGACCATTTAGTATTGGATAACCAGTCGAGGGGACTCTTCCCTGGAAGACTGTTTCTCCCACTTTCAGCATTTCTTACTTGCCTGTAGTTCTTTGTTTAGAGGGGGGAACCATGAGAGTCCCTCCTTCCATGTTAGCATATCTGTTGAGGTGTTGATGTCATCCTTGTTTAGGTCTTATGTAGGTAGCCATGGTGTTGAGACTTCATGGTTTCTCCTCCCTGACATTTCTAGAAGACACAATCTCACAGCAGGCAGCCTGTTCCTCAGGTTTCTACAACCTCTGCTTCCTACAGCCTTTCCACTCCCTCTTCGGCAATGATCCCTGAGCCTTGGGTTTAAGAGGTGTGTTGTAGATGTATGGGTTGGGATTGGGGACCACATGGTCACTTGTTCTCTGCTTTTTGATCAATTGTGGTTTTCTGTAATAATCTCCATCTGTTGCAAAGAGAAATTTCTTTGATGGGGGGCAAGAACTACGTGTAGGTATAAGGATAAATATTTAGAATGCACTTAGGAATTGTGCTCTTTTAGTAAAGTGGTGGTTACAGGGTCTCTCCTCCAAGATCCATTACCTCACTAGACCCAGACAATTTGCTAGATTTCCAGTACTGGGCATGATTCTCCCCATTGGGTTTTCCATAAGTCCAATTAGAGAGTTGTTAGTTACCATCAAGACATGAGTGCCACTATTGCACCTTTAGGGTTATTGTGTCATGTTGACAGTTGTTGAAGTCCATAAGCACCATAGCTGGGTAGGAATATTGGCTCCTTCACTCTCTTGGAAGCTTGATTGGCACATGTACCATGAAAGCTAGTCCTCAGGGAGGAGGCTTCCAGGTCAGTTCCAGTTAGGATTCTCTAAGTCTTGTGTCTGAAGTAAGTGGTATCTTCAGCAATAGGGACTTACCTTCCCCCTCTGAGAGGCAACTGGGGCAACAGCTAACTTTCTGACCAGATATATTCGTTTTGTGTATTTGTTCAAACTAATCCTGTTGTTTGTTGCATACGCCTTTGTAACTAAACCAATAATGAAAATTTGGGTAGGTTACTTGTTTGGCAAAAGATGCACAATATCCATTTCTGAGTGGAAAGTATGATTCATTAAAAAATATTTCTAAAACAAATTGAAGTGTTTTATATTCTAAAGAATTGTACTCCCTCTTTGCCTTCTATTTCTTTAAGAGCACAAAACAAATTTTAGGCTGGATTCCAAAATCTAAAAGGGTCAAGAGGTGACATGCCTCTCTTTGCTTACATTGCACTCTGTGTTATGTTAGGTTCGCATACAAAAATAGATTTGGAAATCCAGGAGATGTGCTGTGCTCACAGACTTAAGATTTTTCTCCTATGAGGCATCCTTGTTGATGGTGGTTTGGTTTGGTTTGGTTTGGTTTCTGTCAGCTTAATACAAGCTGGAAAGAACCATTAAGAAAAATGTCTCTATCAGATTGCCTGTAGACAAGTTGGTGGAGCATTTTCTTGATCAGCGGTTGATGTGGGAAAGCCCAGTTCACTTCTGGTGGTGCCACCCCTAGGACGGTGGTCCAGGGATGTGTAAGAAAGCCAGGGGAGGCAGACAAATCATCCCTCATGCCTTCTGATTCATTTTTGCCTTGAGCTCCTGCCCTGACTCCCCTCAGTGAAGGGGTGTGACCTGAGAGTTATAAGGTGAAGTAAACTCTTTCGTCCCTAATTTACTTTTGGTCATGGTGTTTTATCACAGAAATAAAAAACCTAACTAAGAGAGGAGCTAAGTGAAATGCTTTATAAATATTGCCTCAGTTCTTACAAATGAGCTTCAGTTTCAGCAAAGCAACATCGTTAACTAGCTGGTAACTCATTTGAGGTAGCATGACTTTATCAATCCCGGTCCCGTTTTGCTTTTGGTAATTGTGCAAGTAAAAAGGTAGGTGCCCTGCTCCATCACAGTATAGACTGTTATTCGGTGACTGAGTAGTGAACTCAGCTGCATTAGTGCATGAGTCCTAATACACTCAAATTACATATGACATATGCCAGAAATACAGATGTACTACAGCATGTATATTTCTCACTTTCTATCTGATACAGACACTGTTCGGGGAGGTATAATATGTAACTAGGTCTTTCATAAAAAACAAAGCAAAAATTATGACCAGCAACCAACTAGGTTAAAATACATCTTTAATTAGTGTACTTACAAGCAGACCTGAGTTTAATAACCAGAAACACATGCAGGAAGCCTGGCCATGGGGGTACATGCTTGTACTCCCAGTGTGGGAAGGCAGAGACCCAGGGCTCACTAGCTAACTAGCTTCCCTATTGGAAAAATTCCAGTCAAGTAAAAGACCATACCTCAAAGGAAGGCTAGAGGAGGTTAGGCAGCATCTGAGGAATAATACATAAGGTTGGCCTCTGACCTCCACTTGTACATGTGAATCTGTGTGCACACATACAAAGCGGAGGTAGGGGTAACCCAAATCATAATAGACGGGGTAGCTAGAATCATAATAGGCTGCCAGTTGTACATGACTGTAA
The DNA here is from genome assembly GCF_049852395.1 of Peromyscus maniculatus bairdii. NCBI lineage: Eukaryota > Metazoa > Chordata > Mammalia > Rodentia > Cricetidae > Peromyscus > Peromyscus maniculatus. The sequence goes on along the minus strand of NC_134857.1, from coordinate 103,282,764 downwards.
TGTTAACACCCTGAGGGACTGTGAGGTTGGGATCAGCCAGTGGGACCCTGACTCAACAAGAGAGAGAATTGCCACAGACTTGATGCTATTTTAAGAAAAGTAACCAGAAGGATAATTTTTTAAAGCTTCAGTTTTCAGAGTCAAAAATAATAAAAATGATGTGACTCATCAGAGAATTGTATCTGCATTGACAAGCTGGTGACTACTTAAAAGTCACCTTCCAAGTGTCTTGAAACTTCTAAGATCTGTTCAGGAAGAAGGGCTAGAACACAACTGAATAATCATGTTGAGAACTGTAGCTTTTCACACGAATGCCTGGAGACTCTGCCCCATGAAATAAAGGATAGTGATGCTCCATCTTAAGTTGTACAGACCACATTTCCACATATCATGTCAGATATCAGTGTGACTTGTTCTTAGATCTTGATTGAAATCCTTATACAGACCATTTAATTTAAAAAATTAAGTCTAATGTTGGTTAATCATACTGCCCTCTAGTGTTAAAATAACCTATGTTTATGCCAAAGTTCATTTGCCTTTTTCAGATCAGTATTTTCATGACCCATTTGTCTAACTATGGAAATGACCGGCTGGGATTGTATACGTTTGTGAATCTAGCCAATTTTGTGCAGACCTGGACCAACCTGCGTCTTCAGACCTTGCCTCCGGCTCAGCTGGCCCACAAGTATTTTGAGCTCTTTCCTGATCAGAAAGACCCTCTCTGGCAGGTAAAATCAGATCAGTAACTGGTTTAAATAATTAATCCCACAAATGGTTTGTTGTTGTGTGAAGTTATCCAAATGCAAGAATTCAGAGTAAAAGTAAAGCTGTGCATTTGGGAAACATTGAGATTTGAGAAACTACTTCCTACTGGGGTGTAGGCCTATATTTTTGCTTACCACTGAGCCACACTTTCTGTTCCTTTTCCCATTAGAAAGTGTAGCATATTGAGTGTGCGATTCTGTAGGTGGCGATGTTTTCAATCAGGTGTGAGAAACCAATTTTCAGACTGTCATAAGTTGAAAACAGGAAAATGGCAAACAAGTTGTGTGTTAGGCAGTTGGCCCACTGTTCAGTCTTACACATGCACACACACTCACTCTACTTGCACATGACACACACACACACACACACACACACACACACACATCTGTAGTTCCCAGTCCACGTTGGCAGCTCTCTGGAGTAAGCTTGGTGCTGATAGCCTGTGTTAGTTTTTGTTGGTGTCACAAGCCTCGTTTCTTCTCACGTCCTACAAATCACCAAATGTTAGTCACTTGACGCACATACAATTTTCCCACCGATTTCACCCCGTATCTTTAAGCTGAAATCATTATCATTATGAGAGAGTGGTTTAAAACAAAGAGTAGCAACCAAAAGGAGTGCATCACTTTTGTCTTTGCTACATATAAACAAGCTTATTGAACTTCACACACCTATCGTGTTAACTGACCAGAAGGAAAGAGTGGTCCTGTTTGCCCATTCATGGAATAGTACTAAAGAATGCTGTGATCCTTCCCCTTTACATTAATGCATAGACTGTGTCTTAGGAGAAATTGTGCTCTAAATAGTACAACTGTCTTATTTATTAAATAGATCAAAAAATAACCCATGTTCACCTTCATTTTGCACGTCTGCTAAAATTGGGTGCTTTCGGCATCATAGTAAAGTTACAATCTTAGATAAATACCAAATTTTGAAGGTAGCTGGAAGGAATTGACTATCTCTTTAAATTAGTGTGACTTGATCTCTCTCCTCTTGAAGGAAGCTAGGTTACTTAGAATAAAAATAATAATAATAAAGTCCAAGAGAACCTTCGGTAGAGTGACTTAGCGAGCGAATGCTGAGAGCATACCTCCCTTTAGAGCAGTGCTTCTCAGCCTTCCTAATGCTGTGATCCTTTAATGCAGTGCCTCATGGTGTGGTGACCCCAACCATAAAAGTATTTTTGTTGCTGCTTCCTAACTGTGATTTGGCTACTGTGACGAGTTGTAATGGAGGTAGAGGTTTGCCAAAGGGGTTGTGACCCACAGGTTGAGAATCACTGCTGTAGACTAACGGAAAGAATAGTTTCTTCCCAACAAATTTACTACTTTAAGGGGAGAGGGTAACTATAGAATTGCCAGGAGCAGGAAAACATGATCTACTGGGCACTTGGCTGTTTACCTGAAGTCGAACCTCTCCCCTGCCCACCCCCTCACTCTCGACCAAAGGACAGAAAGAAATCCTTCCCGAGCTTTTGTGATGCCACCTCACAGCTTTCAGTTTCCAGAAGAAACCCTGACTTGTCATTCTGTCTCCTTGGGTATATGAAAACGAAGATTGGAGATTCTAGCTCAAAAGTGAATACACACATCCACAAGCATGACATCTCTGTATTCCTCTCCCATACAGAACCCCTGTGATGACAAACGCCACAGAGACATTTGGTCTAAAGAAAAAACCTGCGATCGTTTACCAAAATTCTTGGTAATAGGACCCCAGAAAACTGGTAAGAAATTTTAATATTACTATTAAATAATGTAAAATAACTAGACAGTCAGTCCTTCTGCAGCAGGGCTTTGAGCCTCCTGTAAAGAGAATGAAGCAATAGCACACATCCCAGCATACTCTGATGCAATCTTGTTCAGCTGAATAGCATACTAAAGGCTTTGCCAGGCTCTTTTTAAAAGGAAGGGGGAAAACGGATGTCACTTGAAAGACATAGCAGTCAGTTTGCTAGCAGGTCTTATTTTTTCCCCAAGGCTCTTACACCAGAAGTGTAGTTAACATTTCTAAAATTAAAACTAATTTTGTGTTTAGAAAGTGATTGACAGGATTTACTCAAATGCCAAGAGAGACATGTGTAAGTACCTGGATCTTCACAAGAAATATTCTCCAGAAAAATAGTCTCAACTTTTCAGATACCATTTATATTCTTGCAGAGATGTCTTTTTCTTTTAAGATCCAAAAAATGTTTGACAAGCAGAATTCCTAGACGTAAACAAAACTTTCTGCTATCAAGGTGTTTATTCACACCCAGGAGGAATCCATTGCATACCTTCTTAAATGGGTGTGCAATTTGTTCCCCCATAAACTTCTTGTTTCTGTAAAACTCAGTATTAAAGTGAAGCCCAGTGGAAGTTTTAATGGCAAACATTTGAGCTGCATCTTGCATGATAAATTACTTGGGGCCCTTGGATTCTGGCTTCATAGAAAACAGCCACGAAAACTACCTTGCATGGCAGTCCCTTTTCTTGTCTCTAAAGATAACTTTGAATTCTGTGCAATATCAGCATACTCTGACACTTCATTATGTTTAAAGCCGTTTGCAAATACCAGAGAGCATGCATAAGAGTGGCAGACATCCTTTCTCTGATGTCTTCCCTTGCCCTTTTCCACTGAAAGTCTAAAGATGCTTAGGAAAACATTGAAACTGAAATATCCTCCGTGAACTCCCTCAGTCAGCACATAACCTTGTCATTACTGATCACCTCTGTCTGAACCTCGGCATATCCAGTTTGCATTGGGGCCCTGCAGGATACATTGCTTCTCTTACCGCACCGGATGCAGACACTTTAACATCATGCTTAGGCAGCAGAAGCATTACTAAGCATCCTAAACTCTACTGGGTTTTGAATGTTTATGTTACTATTTGGATATGACATTTGCCTTTGGCATAAAATCATTATAGAAAAAAATGATTGTTCTGTGGAAATTAATTTTTCCCAGGTTTTTTTTTTGAGGTGTAATTTACATCATCTAATAAAATTTACCCATTCTGAATGCTGAATTAGGCAAATATTACATGGCTCTGTTTGGGTGATATTTATGAAACCCTGATAGTTTTTTCTTCCCTAGTAAACAGATTAGGAAGCTAAGACATAGAGTTCAAATAGCTAGTGATGCTGGAAATGCTTGGCCCTAGGATTTGCCCGACTCTTGATCTCTCACTGTGACTTTCAGTTGGGACAGTTCTTCCCCACCCCACACCCCACATAAGTTTTAAAGACTGCTTCACTTTTCTCCTTGTTCTTTAATTTAAAAAAAAAATACGGTCACCAGAACACCAACATAGATACCACAGAGCTCTGTAGAAGTACAAACTCTTGAACCACACCTTAGACCTAACTGAGTCAGAAACCCTGAGATGGGTACAGATGTCTGTGTGAATCAGTCTTATGTGACTTGGCTACAGCCAGAGTTTGAGGGTCAGTGTTGAGTGGAGGTGCTGAAGAACATCTTATCTATCTCAGGTCCTTGCATTTCATCTTCTGGTCTCCTTGGTTGTGGGTAGAGTGCTCTTTGTTTAGCTTAGATACTTGATCTTAGTATACTGCCTCTTTTAATTCATTCTCTAGACAGTCTTGTTGTTGACAGATATTTTAACCACTTTTATACTGTACAGATACTATGTATTGAAGTACAGTTTTAAAGAAAACTGAGTACTAAGAGAACAGCAAATGTTGTAAAAATGGCAGCATGATAGTATTATTGGCAAAATTAGGATGGCAACTTCTGCAAGTGAGATTGCTCTTGCTGTCTTTTGACCTGAAATAAAACTGACAGTGCACGTCCCATTAGATCACATCAGTTAGATCACATGAGTGTGTAGAAAACATAGGGGACATTTGTATTTTAGGAATACTGAATGTATAGACCAGAGATACCTTTATGTGATGATCTTCTAAACACAGTCATAGGTGCAAATAACTCTTTAATCTTGGGCAAACTGAACCCAAACTGCCTTCCTTGCTCCTGGAGTAGCCTGAGCTACATGCTTTTCCTCCTGATTTAGGTGAAAACAACACTAGCTTTACACCATTAAAAATGGCACTGTTACTCCCAAACTATGTGAGTACCTGTGATATCCCATTCTGTGTCCAATAAATGTAAATTTTATGTGAATGGCCCTAAAAAGAACACCACTTCTTCTTAAATTTAATGGAGCAATTTAAATGATTTTTGATCATTTGTTGTGTGTAGGTAAACTCAAGCTTATGCAAACTTGTTAAAAGATTAAATTCTTAATTAGCTTTCACAGGCCTCAGGAAGAACATTATATCAAAGTTTATATTATATCAAACAAGTATCAGTTTGGGTAATGAAATATATTCAATATTGATATAGTTCACTTATATTTTTAATTTAAAAAATCCAGTTATAGGATGTCTTTTTTCTTTTTATTTTTTGTTTATTCTTCTCTCATATACTACATCCTGACCACAGCCGACCCCCTCTGCTCCACCCAGTCCCCCACCTACTTCCCCTCTCCCCCGGATCTGCTGTTCCTCTGTTTCCCTTCAGAAAAGAGCATGCCATAACAAGATGCATTAAGACTAGGCACAAACCTTCATATCAAGACTGGATGAGGGAACCCAGTAGGAGGAAAGGGGTCCGAAGAGCAGATGAAAGAGTCAGAGACACCCCCACTCCTGCTGTTAGGAATCCCACAGATACCCCAAGCTAAACAACCACAGCATGTATGCAGAGAATATAGGATGTCTTTTAGCATCAGAGAAAATCTGTGAAATAGATGAAGCGATGATTTTTTTTTTCCTTTAAGAAAACTGCAATAAAGAAAAGCTAACAGCCGAAGTCACAGATCAAACCTGTGACTTAGCTGACATCAAAAGCCAGTTTCCCAGCATTTGGCTGGGGACTCCCCTCTCACTGCGCTATCTCCATTGGTAAGAAGGCGCCTCCCATTAGCTGCAGGTGGTCTGTTCGGTTGCCTGGGAGTACATCAAAAGAGTCTGCCTGGATCATTATGATATTGCGTTTATTAGTGACTGAAATACTAGAAGTGAGTAACTGTCTTTTCCACTCGTTGATCTCCAACCCTTGCTGTCATTTCAGGTACCACTGCCTTGTGTCTGTTCCTGATTATGCATCCTTCCATCCTTAGTAACTCCCCCAGCCCAAAATCCTTTGAGGAGGTACAGTTCTTTAATAGAAATAACTACCACAGGGGGATTGATTGGTAAGATGGGTTACTAGTATAAATCTAAAAGTATATGTACCGTGCACAGTATAAACTTGGTGCTAATATTTAGAAACCCAGAAATTTGTGACCACAGATAAAATTCATGCTGCACATCTTAGAAATTGGTTGGCCAGCATAAAGAAGCACAAAAGGCTTTCCAGTTAATGGGAGGTCTTCTTGCCTCAGGAGACCCACGTATCAGTTGGCATTAGTTATCTTTGAAGGTAATTGCAGATGTGCATTTGTAGAAATAGGGTAAGCCCCAGGAATGTCACTCTGCCCTTGTGCACCTTTTATAAAGTGATGCTGTGGTCAGAATATATCATTTCCTATCATGTTTCAATGAAAAGGCAAAAAAGTAACTAAAAGTAGAAATGTATGTATGTTTTATGAATAGTGAAAGCTGGTTTTAAAGATATCAAAAAAGTAATTTTATTCTTCGAATTAAAATTAAAATATGTTAATATCTGAAGAAAATGATAAACATTAGAAATAATAATATAGATATAAACAAGCTATATAAAAATATGTTAAAATGGGTGATAGAAAATAACTTGTTGAGCATAAGATGTGTTAGAAGTGCTCTCTATTGATGTCAATGTTGAACACCTTGGGAAACAGCGCATCCTCCCAGAGCACAGAAATAATCTCCTTGCATTCACTGTAGAGTAGACATGAGCACAAGCTTCTGTGGTCAGGCTGGTTGCATGATCTCAGTTTGCTAAGGATCAGCTATCTCAAGAGGTCCTTATGGGTAATCTGTAAAAACTAAGGAGGTGAGTGTCATTTGAGCATCTACAGAAGTTGTATCCTAATTGTCCTGTAGTTCATGGCCTATTCTTCCACACAGTGTCATATATTAACTAATTGTGTGGTGTTAAATAAACTAACTACTTCAACCTCAGTAACCACTCTCTCCAGTAGAATAGAACATTGACAGTAGGACAAAATTAGGGCAAAAAAAAAACTTCTTTAGGAGTAAATACTAGTAAAATCCTTGGCATTACTGGAACTTAAGAATAATCAATTTTGTTATAAATTATATCAAACAAAACCTTTTTGATCATAAGCTAGTAATGTTTATCAAAACTGTAATAAAAATTAAAATTTCTTCAAATAGCGTACAAGAAGTTGACACAAATAACTAAGCATAACTCACTAGGAGCAAGGGTGTAGCTCAGTAGTAAGTGTTGCCTGGTATGTGCAGGGCCTGGGTACATCTCCAACACTGCAAAACATAAGTAAATAAATGAAGAATGCATCGTAGATCTAAATACAGCTCACCAAGAGTACCCCAAATACTTTTGATTGACAAATTACACATTATAAAAGGCAATTTATGCAAATAATAGATAATGGTAACTGCAAATGTCATTTTATAGCTATAATTACAGCTTTGCTCCCAACAGCATCAGGTGTGTTCCCAGGCAGACTGCCTGGGTTCCTTGTGAAGCCTCACCCCATCGGATGTGATTTGGGGGTTTTGATTCCACAGCCTGAAGACTATATGCCCTCAGAGTTCTGGAACCGTTTTAACAATTCGTTTAAGTACACTTAATTAATCTAGTGTGGATTGGCTTTTGTTTTAAGATCTGGATAAAACCCGGACTGCCTTAACTGACAGGTAGTCTAAGTATACAAAGAAGGTGCAACAAATAGAGCAAGTGAAAAATTTAAAATTCCATCTTTGACGAAATAGCCAGAACCTGCAGTGAGAAAGTCTCAGGAAAATATCTGGCTTACTCATGCATGTAAGTTTTATGCTTCGTGATTTAACGCTGTTTTTAATGTAAGGGCTGTAGTGGAGAGCTAGAATTGGTGTAGACAGCCAAAGACCCCTGTTAGCATTTGGAACCTCAACTGTTATTGCCTGGCTTTGAGTACAATCAACTGAAAAGTCTTAGGATCAGATCTTGGAAAAGATGTCTCAGTAAAAAAAGTACTTGTTAGGGGATGGAAAGAGAAGGAACCCTGAGGGCTTGCAGGCCAGCAGTCTAGCAAAATGGCCAGTTACAGGTCCAGCGAAGGAACCTGTCTCAAATTTAAAAAAGAAAAAAGTGGAGAATAATAGAGAAAGCACCCAGCATCAAGTTCTGACCTCCACATATGCATGCAGGGGTAAGCACATACACACACACACACACACACACACACACACACACACACACACACATAAAAAAAAAAAAATTAAGAGATCCAGTGTCAATGCAAATCACAAATAAATATACAGTGCTACAAAAAGTACATCTTTTGAATTATTTTTCTCTTGGTGCTGAAGTCTTATTCTCTTCGGAAGTCTGAAAGCTTGAGGGGCCTGCATTCATGTGTAACCCCTGAAGTCACTATAATGGGCTTGCTGATCCTTTGGCTGTCCTGAATATTTAGCCTCCAGGAGTGACACTCCTGGGGGAAATTCCAGGTCTCCATCTGGAAATGTGGACCAGTATTTGCTAGTTTACTAATCAAACATTTCTCAAGTGTCTGCACCTTTGAACTCCTAGAGAATATGACAATGTGGGCAAACGAAATGGCTGGTTTTCTGTGCAAACCTCTCAGTCTAGGGAAGATCACCAGCGGAGGGCCAACATTCGGGATGACTTTAAGGGATTTTCAGAGCCTGAATTGTTACAGAGGTAAAAGACAGATGGAAAAGTGGGACGTCTTTCAATGTTAAAAGCTGTCTACTGTCAGCACCTCTGTCCATTCTACTCATCAGTTTTTGGATGCTTTTTCAGAAGAAGCAGGTTTGAAATAAGCTTGTAGCAAATAGGGTCAGACACTCATGGAAATCCTAGCCCCTCCAAGCAGTATAAGCTCCAAAATGAGAAAGCCAAGATGTGGCACTTCTGTAAATAGAATGTACACCGCAAGAGACAGCAGGTCAAATGCCCCTCAAATGTTTTCATGTCTCTTTCCTCTGAAAGGGAGCCGAATGGCCTGCACAGAAGGGCAGTTCCTGGAACACACAGCAAGATTTTGTTTTTCTAGGTGTGGAGATGTCTCTGTGACCTCAGTTATACTTTGTTTTGTGATAACAGCTGGAATCCTAGCAGAAACCCAGCCAGGTTAAAAGGCAATGTCACATGAAAGAATCATGTGACCTTTCGGGTGAAATGAAGCCCGCTATAAACTGAAGCCATTGTGTGAATGTTGATGACTCCTGTTGAGTAATTTTTGAACTGTCCCCATCCTGAAGGGGTGGTGGCTTGGGAGGTGAAGGGAGGAGGGGAGCAGAGTGAGGCCATTATTATACAATGTATACAAATTCAATTTTAAACAAAAGCCCTTACTGCTATGGAAATCTGGATTATCACAAGCTGGTGTTGTTAGGCTGACCTTTGCGTCAGTGGAACATTAGCAGATGTCTACATTTCTATGCTTGGACCAGCAGGTGTTACTGGGTTCACACTCCTGGTGATTTGACTTCTCATAACCAGGAAATATTGATAAGATTTTGTAGTAAATTATGAAGAGAAACAGCATAACATTGTGTTTTAAGAGGAAACAAATGGACGGTGTTTACAACAGACACTTTCTGTGCTTTGACACTCGTGATTAAACATACCCACCAGACCCAGTGGTGGGAGTGATATTTGTCTACTGTGAGGGCAAAAAAACTATCTTGTATGAATTTTTCTGAGTGTCTTTTAACTAAATGTAGCCTCTCTTCCCTCACATTCTCTTTGGTCTGGGGTCTCTGTGCTGGGTTCCATGTTTCCGTGCATTCTGCCAGGAGCTACAGTTTGATTTTTGTTCCTCTAGCTTTACTTCCCCATAACATTTTTTTTTTCCTGCAATTAAGCAAAACAAAACATATTGTGTAGGAGAACACTGCTGGTGTTTTGAATGTGTTTCCTTTGCCTACTGGAGGAACAACTGCCGTAGAGAAAATCTTGGTTGTCAGTTTTTTAAGGGACAGATGAATTTTTGTTGGCCGCATTTAATGTCTTCAGTCACCAGCACATAAACGTGAGAGGCTCGTTTTGAAGAAAGATACTCCTTTCTAGGTACATGGATTTCTTCCCAGTCCCATCTAATGTCACCAGTGACTTTCTGTTTGAGAAGAGTGCCAATTACTTCCATTCAGAGGAAGCTCCTAAAAGGGCTGCTTCTCTAGTCCCCAAAGCCAAGATCATCACCATACTCATTGATCCATCGGACCGAGCATACTCCTGGTACCAGGTAAGGAGAAAATATGCCCAGCCGAGAGGAGGAGAGTATGCACAGTGGAGGGTCATTCCTGAAAAACTGTTACCTCCATTTGGAGGGCAGATCTTCTTTGAATGGGTGCATATGTGGTTCCACATGCAGCGCTCTCTCTCTCTCTCTCTCTCTCTCTCTCTCTCTCTCTCTCTCTGTGTGTGTGTGTGTGTGTGTGTGTGTGTGTGTGTGTGTGTGTGTGTGTGTTTGTGTGTGTGTGTGAGTGTGTGGCAAAGGTCAGCCACGGATGTTATTTCTCTGGAGGTTTGTGAGACAGGGTCTCTTGATGAGCACTGAGACTCACTGGTTAAGCCCTACAGACTGTCCACTGAGCGTCAGGGATCTGCCAGCCTCTGGCTCCCAAGCACTGAGATTATAAGCATATACCACCACATCCGGCTTTGTATATGAGTTCTGAGGATGAAACTCAGGTAGGTCCTGACAGTTACAAAGCAAGCCATCTGCCAGCTGAATTGTCTCCCCAGTCCCAACATCTCAGATTTGAATAGACAAGAAGACCTACTAGTTCACTGATGCCTGCAGCAAGTAGATTCTTGGTTTCCCAGAAGAAACAAACACGATCAGGGATTTTTTAAATTTTCTTTAATTTGATAACTTTACTTAAGAAAAGTATTAGCGTCATGAATTGCAATTGAAAAAATGTAATAAAATATTACATGTTTTTGTATATACATGTGTATGTTTATAAATTTGCATTTTAAAGTAATTGTAACAATTTAAAATAATTTTTCTTCAAACACATGCATAAAGTACAAAGCACTAGCTAATTTTTATCCAGGTTTTATAGGTTATAAGGGTTCTTTGACAACTCTACATTATGTTTCAAAAGCAGCAATAGAGGATGTGCAAAGGGGTGAACATGGCCATGTTCACTGAGACTGCTGACCCCAGCCCCAAAGTCTCTCAAGTGACTGCTTCTACTGAAAAAGGGATAGGGTGGCAAAGCATATGCAGAATCCTGCACCCCTCAAAGCCCAGCCTGTCTAAACAGCTCCATGCCATCTTCATGGTGCTTATTGTCATTTTGTCTCTAATGTTCGTTAGAACTTAGCAAAGAATCACTTACTTTGAGATAATTTAATGCACTCTCAGTGAGTCTTTACAATGCCCAGTGATATTTTAATCACCTGATAAAAAGCAGACAAAGTTTAAGCATACACACACAACAAAATTGATGTGTTTAATCACTACGAGTCTTTAGTTAACCTTCTCAGTTCTGTAATTTGGTTTGGTTTGGTTTTTTTGAGACAGGGACCTGTGTATCCCAACTGGCCTGGAATTTGCTTTTTGGCAGAGGATGACTTAACTCTTGATCTCTCTGTCTTCACCTCCCAAGTACTGGGATGACAGGTGTGCACTACCATGGCTAGGTGATCATTTTTAAGTACGTTCTTAATGCTCATATATTCCTCTACTCATCAAAGAATTGTAATCTTTGCCAAGTATTGTTTGAAAAGTGATTTGAGTTAATAAGTGTTAATACCGCTTTTGGTATGGTGGAGAAATAACATGTGTAAATAAGCATAAAAACTAGAAAAATGTAAATAGTGTACAGACTCATTCGGTGATAAAGCCTAACTTAAAACCAAGTTAGATTTATTAGTAGAGTTGGAGCATTGAAAGAACCATTGGGCAGTCTTTAAGGAAGGATTTGTAAGAGTAAAATAGGTAAAAATTCAACTGGAGTGCTTTAACAGTACACATGGAGCTATGTGTAAAGGGGGCATCAACAGGGCAGGGCAGAAACAGAGGCCAATGTTCTATTTCCCTGGAAACTGCAATGTTAAGATAAATGTAGAAAGTCATGTTTACAAAAACTTGTATCTGAGATTCTGCAGGTGGGTTAGACATAAGGTTCATCCCCTGTGTTCTAAGTGGCCCACGCAGTTCAGAGCCTCCAACATGAGTTGGTGTTATACTGTTGTTGCTGTGATTTCAGACACCTAACTTCTTTCGTTTTTAAGATTTATTTTAAACTATATGTACGTGTGTCAGTGTATAGGTATGTATGTGCATGTGAGTACAGGTGCCCAAAGAGGCCAAAAGAGGGTATTGGATCCCCTGGAGCTAGGCTTACAAGTGGCTGTGAGTTGGCTGGCATGGGTGCTAAGGATTGAACTTGGGTCCTGTGCCACTCAAGAGTGCTTGCTCTTGACCACTGAGCCATCTCTACAGTCCCCAATAGCTAACTTCTCGACAGTTATGCTATTAGAGAATAAAGTGTTCCAAAGCGACAAATCCTTTTCTGTTTAGCAAAAACAGTTACTCCAGGTTCACAAGTAGAAGGACATGTTGTGAGATGGCTCAGTGACAGGGACTGGGAGCAGGGTCACAGGAAGGGATAGACCTTAGGGAGGCAACTGTAAAGATCATCTACACAAGAGGGCATGGAGCCATCCTGGAGAGAGAAGATCACAGAAATCCAGATCCTCACATCAATTGTTTATGACAGACCCAGAGACATCTCTCAAGCCAAAATATACATAAAATTACAAGTTGACAGATTTTATTTTCTGCCATCTACTTTTTCCAAAAAGTATCTGGGGAAAAGGAAGAAATGCACCTTGATTGGCTCAAAAGAAAAGCAGATAATTGGAGCTTGGCAACTGAACCACTTAGGCCCTGAAAATTGGGTATACACACACACACACACACACACACACACACACACACACACACACACACACACACACACACAAAGGCTCCAAGACTTTGAACTAACAAAACTTCATAAATATTGCAAATACATCACTCCATGGTGGACGGACAGAGGCTGGCAGAGGCTGCAGTGCAGTAACCAGGATTCCAGTGGCAGCAGATTCACTCTCCAACTAGATGTGGTGAACAGCCACAGACTGAGTGCTTATTGATCGCTTTAAGGAAAACATGATTGTCTTGAGCCCATGGACCTGAGACGGAGCCATTAGGAAACATTTTCATATTTCAGTTGCTGCTGTCTACATTTTCTTATTCTGGTTCACCACAAAGGTTGCCATTAGATGAAAGAACCTTGGCTTTTAGATGCTGGGTAATGTATGGCAGAGTCTGTAGCTCTCACATCATGTGCATGCCAGAGTTTGTATTAGTCTCTCCATTTAAAGTGGCCAGTAAGAGCTTTCTAATCAAAATCTATCTTAAGGGTCGGATTAGCAGGGTGCTTTTATATTAGAGATATCTAGTGAGCATGATCTTTGGTTAGATTATGGGCTGGCAAAGAACAAGAATGCAGGTTTTAAAAGTTTACTTTCAGAATAAAATGTATAAACTGAGGGAAAACTGGTAACATTGGTTAAGAAGCCCTATCAACAGTAATTCAGCCTCTCCTACCTACATTTCTAAACAGTACAATCTCACTGTAGCGCAAATTCTAATCGATCTTAATAATAAAAACCCAGAATCAGATATCAGGGTGAAAGCTGAAAGATCAGAGAAGCAGAGCAGCCAGCCACAAGAAAGACTTCTTACCTCTACCAAATCCTCAGACTGAAAGGGCTGAGCTCCTGTTTCCACCTTGCCTTATCACTTCCTCTCTCCGCCCAGCCATATCACTTCCTGTTTCTTCCTCCAAAGTGCTGAAATTAAAGGTGTGTGCCACCACTGCCTGGCCTCTATGGTTAACTAGTGGCTAGCTCTGCCCTCTGATCTCCAGGCAAGCTTTGTTAGAGCAAAAACAGAATATCACCACATCTCACCAATATCTTAACTTTAAACTTTGATGCTCCAAGCAGTTTCATCTTTCATTAATTTCAAAACAACTGTCCAGTAGTGTGGCAGCCCTTGCTTTAGGTTTGAGACTTTCCAAAAAATTGGGTTTTAATTATTTACGCCTATATTTCAAGTTAATTTAATTATCCACCTTCTCATCGTAGCATCAGCGATCCCATGAAGACCCTGCAGCTCTGAAGTTCAGCTTCTATGAAGTGATCTCTGCTGGGCCCCATGCACCCTGGGAACTTCGAACCCTGCAGAAGAGGTGCTTGGTCCCGGGGTGGTATGCCAGCCACATTGAGAGATGGCTTATTTATTTCCCGCCCTTTCAGGTATGAAGCAACCAGGATTTACAGCTTGTAACAATCTCATTAAGTGGATGGCTTTGCCTCAGACTCAGCTAAAACATTGCTAAGTTTCATCCTTTAGTTGCAGATAATGATTCTGGCAGAGAAAAACAGGCAGAAGTCAGAAAATGGGTTAACTTTCTAAGGGTATCTCAGGATAATTCTCCCTGATCATTTGTTGGCATTAGCATGCTGTCTCTGACTGTGCAGAAAATGAGAAGCTTCAGCTCACTAAGCCCTGTTCTGACATGAATAAAGCCTGATGAAAGGGGATGTCTTCACCAAACAGACAGACGTCATTTTGTTTAATGAAGTGCCTTGATTTCTCTTCTGAAACACTTTGCTGAAGTCATCCATGAGTCCTGTTCCTCTCATTCCTTGCTTTCTCTCTTTTGCTTGGCATCATCTTTCATAGACACCCACTTGTCCCACCTCTGGATTGTATAAGCAGCCAAGTGACATCAGAAGTGAGGTCTGTGGGTCTACAGCCATGTGTCCAAAGTGATGGCTATAACAACTTACAGCTAATTAAACATATTACAGTTAAATAAAACAAAAAACTCTGCTCATCTTCGTTAGGTATGTGTGAAAGCTGAGTAACTTCATGTTAGGTGTAGCTGTCTGTCCATATCATGGTAAAGTTCTATTGAATATCAGTGTAGACTAACTAAAAACACTGGAAACAGGGCTTCCACAAAGTTGTGTGACAGAGACTATGACTTCCATCATGGCCTACTGTCACTTTGTCTTGCTGGGTTATCTTCCACCACTCACCAGAGAAACAAATTCTTTCCCATGGTTTCTTTTGTGTTTGGCTTTCTTGTTATTGTTCACCTTTGTTTCTTGAGGCAGGGTCTCACTCCATAGCACAGACTGACTTCATGTCCACAAAAGCCTCCCAAGTGCTGGTATTATAGATGTGGTCCCTGTTAGATTCTTCTTTATATATTATTTTTATTATGTGCATATGTCTGTGTGGATGTATGTCACATGTGTGTGGATTCCCACAGAGGCCAGAAGATGGCATTAGGACACAGGGAACTGGAGTTACAGGAGGTTGTGAACCACCTTATGTGGGTTCCAGGAACTGACCCCTGGCACGCTACAGCAGGATTATGCATTCTTAACCACTAAACCATGTCTTCATTCCCTTCCACTTCACTTCTTTCGTTGATGTTTTTCAAAGCAGGGTTTCTCTGTGTACCTCTGGCCATACTGGAACTCACTCTGTAGACCAGGCTGGCCTCAAACACAGAAATCCGCCTGCCTCTGCCTCCTGAGTGATGGGATTAAAGGTGTGTGCTGCCACCACCTGGCCCTATTCATTTCTTGAGCAGCGTTCTGCCCGTGTTCAGGTCTCTGGAAATCTTGCCTACTTCCTCATCGATTATCAAAGGATTTCTCAAATGCTGCTCCTGAATGGAACTGGGAGGTGATAGGTCTCTACCTCATTATACCTAAGCTTATTATAACCTTTCTGTTTGGGAGGTGAGGCCAGAGCAAGGAGGTGATGGTGACTGCTGCTTTAGGCACAGAATCTCACACTTCCTGGCCTTAAACTCACGATCTTCCTGACTTGGTCTCTTGAGTCTAGGATTTGAGGTATGAACCAACTTTCTGACTTAACTGAAATCTTTCTTCTACCCTGCAGTGTTCTGTGCCAGCATGAGTGATGCCACCCTTGTATTGTGGTCTCACAGTCACATTCCTAAGCCCACTTTCTCCCCATTACTGTTTATTACTGTTTTCATATCATTTCCCTCACTCTCAGATAATATCAGAATACTTAATTAGCATGACTTATTTATAAGTCATTAATGAAAAATGACTTGATTAGCAGCTCCAAATAGTGTGTGCATATCCCCAAGGGTGGTGCCAGAATAAGTATAAGAATTTTGTTATTATACAGTTGCCACATGTTTTTTCAACATCTGTGTCTTTTTTCCCCTTATTATTACTTTGGTGATTTAGTTGCTCATTATCGATGGGCAGCAGCTAAGAACTGACCCAGCAACAGTGATGGATGAAGTCCAGAAGTTTCTAGGAGTCTCGCCTCATTATAATTACTCTGAAGCTTTAACGTAAGTTTATATTCTAAATGGTTTATTGAAGTTTCCGGAAGGAACTAAATGTAAATAAATTATCACTGGATAATATGATTGGCTGGCTAGTGGCTCTTTGGACACTGACTATCTTCTAGGTTACTCTAGAAAATACTCTCCAATTGAGAAAGAACATTTAGACAGTGTAACAAAGAAATGTCCCAAGTCTTCTTGATTCTAAGCTAGGCAGATTTCCCCTAGAAGGAACATGGAGAAAAAAAAAAACAGTTGTGGCTCATTAAACTAACGAGGAACCTTAGAAGAGGCTGCTTGAAATAAGTAGGTGTGCTGGCTAGTTTTATGTCAACTTGACACAAGCTAGAGTCGTCTGAAAGGAGGGAACCTCAATTGAGAAAAATGCCTCTGTAAGATCCAACTGTAAGGCATTTTCTTAATTATTGATTATGGGGGCAGGTCCAGCCGATTGTGGGTGGTGCCATCCTTGGGCTGGTGGTCCTGGATTCTATAAGAAAACAGGCTGAGCAAGCCATGATGAGTAAGCCAGTAAGCAATACCCCTCCATGGCCTCTACATCAGCTCTTGCCTCTAGGTTCCTACTGTATTTGAGTTCCTGTTCTGACTTACTTTGATAATGAACTATGATGTAGAAGAGTGAGCCAAATAAATCCTCCCATCCCCCATAAGCCAAATAAACCCTTCCCTCCTCCATATGCCAAATAAACCCTTTCCTTGCTTTGGTCATGGTGTTTTGTCATAGCAATAGTAGTCCTAACTAAGACAGTGGGTGAGAGCAAAGCCCACTTAACTGGTGGTATTGGGACATCTTGGGGACATGAAGACATGACTGGCAAGGTTTATGAACTGACCTTTGTGTGACTTTAGCAAGAAACGCCCAGTGGTTGACTGGATGGGGTGGCACTGTTATGAGCCTAGGCATGCTCCTTTCTCTTGCTCGTCTTTACCCACTGTGACTCTTACCCTGCCGTCTTCCTTCAGCGTTATATGCTCGTTTGGGTTTGGTTTGTTGGGGATTTTTTTTGGTTTGGGGGGTTGCTACCTTTTGCTGTTTTTCTCAAGTAGCTGACTGGAAACTAGGACTAAGGAGAGGAAAGAAGACCATCAATGTTAAGGAAGTATTTGCTCTTATACTGTGTCCATGCCTTGAAGTTTGTACCCAGTGTCTTTCTTACATCGCCCTGGTCCTCCCTCTGCAATCAGTCATGAGGGCTGTGCTTGCTCCCATCTCAACCGAGCAACTCAGCAGAGGTACCGAGGTGGACTGACTACAAACCGTATTCTCACTATGTATTTCTTTAATTCTATGATTGGGGGTTGAGTCTTAAAGAAACTATAGTGTGAAATATCTCTACTGTTCTTTTCTTAAAATATATCATTTTATTAATTTGAGAATCCCATGCAATATCTTTAAATCATATTCACCTCCCCACTCCTCCTCCTAACTCCTTCCATATCCATCCCACTGCAGCATCCCCCTTCATACTTTTCTCTTTCCCTCCACATTTAATATCATCATCACCATCACCATCACATCATCATCATCATCATCGTATTAATTTCTTTGGCCATGTCACCCCTTCCTCCAACTCCTCCCAAATAAAACTCAGTTCTATAAACCATCTGGTTTTGCTTCTGCTGTTACATTCTATTCCATAACAATTTAGAAAGTGAGGAAAAGGTTTCTTTTTCCTTTCAGCCTCCCTTGCAGTAAAGAGTTGGTAGAAAAACATCAAATACTGCTTACATCAGGTACCAACTGCATGTAAAGACTTCTGGCTTAGAGGCCAAAGGATACTGTAACTCGAGAGTTTTGAGCTTTCTTCCCAGGAGTCTCTTACTTTGCAGTTACCATTCACATGCTGGGCTAGTTTTTTATGCTCCTAGTCCATCCAGTTTTGTGGAGTTTTAGTTCAATGATTGATAGACTCTAGCTTTAAGTATTTAACATTCAACTTAACCTTAAAGAAAGCAGAGTGCTTTTAGTTTTCAGTTAGAGATTCAAGTCCACCTTCTGCTCTCTGCCTTAAGTATCTCTCTGAAAAGGAAGCTTTTGTTGTCCAAACGATTTCCTATTTCAAGTTGGCTTATCATTGTATGTTTTTATAGGGTATCTGGGAAAGCATTGTGTTGCAGAGAATAGGAGTAAAGTCGTCTATACAGACATGATTTCTTTTTCCTGTAACATGGTCCTTGACCTGCATGCTGTGTGTTTGTCCTCTCTGCATCCTGCTCAGCAGAAAGCTTTTTTATTCATCTCCATTGCTGGAAAAGGCAATGTGAACTCGAGAGAATGAATATCAAAGGGACATACCATATACAAAGAACGGCAGGTCACTGTGTACCGGGAATGTAGCTAGCTAAAATTACCCATTATGCGATTCTCTTACCTGGCTGGGGAAAGTAGCAGGGTAAGAGAGGTGTAATCTGTGAAAGCAGTTTCTGGTCCAGCAGGGCTGCCCGAGCTGTCGCCTTGCTGACATAGATAATGGACTTCCAGGCTGTTTCTGTCCCCATTTTCTCGTCAGTCATTGACTGGCCTGACACACCATGTAAAAACCAAATGTGCACTTGCTGTAAGGTGTTTGGACAATACGTTTCATTGTCCTTGCTTTGAAATGCCCTCTCCTCACCCCATGCCCTTCTCTGTTATTTATCTGGGTCCTGTCCTAACAATCCCTTCCACCTATCAGAGTAATGACTCAACAGCTCTATGACCCCACAGCTGTTTTCCCAGTGCTTTGAAAACATGGCCTACCATAAAGACATGCATCTCAGCACCTTAACACAACTCCCAAGAGACTATTCAGTGTATACTTTAGCATTGTTTATTATTTTCCTACTAATAATAGCAAAGATTATTTCTTTTTGTACTAAAAAGGAACAAAAAGAAATATTTTTGTTAGCCATAAGCAATTGTAGCACTCCAACACTTAGCATTTCTAGGTGCCCTCTTGTAGATACGCAGAAGATTGAAGTTATTATCACCACTGCATTTTTCTTAAAGTTCTCTATAGATGTAGTAAGCTATAAACCGCATCAATGTTGACACGCAGTGCAGTAGGGGAATAGGAGGCAGTCTGTACAACGTGGCATGCAGGAACATTCCCAAAAGGCTCTATGCGGATTATCTTCAGTAGAGCTAACTCTAGTATCAAAAGTACTTTCCAAGAGGAATGGCCAAAAAAACCTCGACAATCGAGATTATTTCTTTCCACAACTGCTGAGGAAAGTGTTTAAGAATTCTAAATTTCACACAGAACCACCAGATAATATATGATATTTTAACTGTCGTGATGGGCCTCTAATTTATTTTTTTAAATTTGATTCTCTTGGTGAGTTTGTGATTTGAAATAAACAGTATAAACCTAAAATAATATAACTAGGAATTATCTGATTGGATCGTTGTATAGCTCTTGTATGTACAGACCATTGTACAGCCCTTGTTTAACGTAAGCTTAACCCTAACCTTTGAAAGCATTGCTGTAGTGATGCTGCTACGTAAACTGTGTTACAGAGTGTAGGAAGCTGACTAGTCATTTGATAGAAAAGAGGGATAACAATGCCCAGACACAGATCATGCTAATTCACGTAAACCAAAATAAAAAATATCAACTTTTAATTTTGCTGTATATCTGTGGTAGGTTGTATGTAATTGGCCCCCATAATTTCATAGGGAGTGGCACTATTAGGAGGTGTGCCTTTGTTGGAGTGGATATGGCCTTGTTGGAAGAAGTGTGTCACTCTTGGGGCGAACTTTAAGGTTTCTTATGCTCAAAATACTACCCAGTGTCTCAGTCAAATTCCTCTTGCCTGCAAGATGTACATCTCTCAGCTACTACAGCACTACATCTGTCTGCATGCTGCCATGCTCCCCGACATGATGATAATGAACTGAACCTCTGAACTGTAAGTGAGCCATCCCAATTAAATGTTTTCTTTATAAGTGTTGCCGTGGTCATAATGTTTCTTCATAGCAATAAAAACTCAAACTAAGACAATATCCATTCAGAATTATTACTGGTCAACAGATGTCTTCACTTTCAAAATGCTAACCTTGCAGATCATTTCTCAGTCAGGGTCATACTTTTTCAGATTAATGAAACCAGATTGTGTTTTATGAATATTTAATACTAATGCACTTTGAAAATGTCAATAGTGAGCAAAGAAAATGGAAGGCGAGAGACTGACATAGTCTGTAATTATCTTTTGTTTTGCTGTGTTTTCTGGTTGAGGCTTGGCTGACTCACAAGGGAATTTTGAACCCTCTTGATAATTTGGAAAAACTTCTATTATCTCTTTAATTACAGCCAAGTTAATATTGGCCAGGAAGTCCCCCCAAATCACTGCTGATAAGCCTATGTAAAATTTGCCACGTTAAAACTGCTAAAAATTAGTAGTGATAAGAACTACAATTTGTTGGCTTTCTGGCTATCTATAAGAGAGTACCTAGAAAATGCTAAGGGTTGGCAAGAAAACAGGAAGCCCACTCCAATTGGTTATAATATATTCATAAATATTTATATGAGATGCAAACACACAGTTATTTACTGGGTATCAAACACCATTGTTAGTTTCTTTCTCTTCTTATTGAAAATAGACTTTTTTTTCTTATAATATATTCTGACTAGGTTTCCCCTCCCATAACTCCTCCCAGATCCTGCCCACCTTCCCACCCACTCAAATCCATACCCTTTCTTGTTCTTTCTTATTAGAAAACAAGCAGGCATACAAAAATAAATAAGCAAATATTATGATGATAGTACAAAATAAAAACAAACCTGAAAGGACAAAATAAGCAAATGGACAGATTTTTAAAAGAAGCCAAAGGAAAAAAAAGCACAAGAAACATATAAATAGACACAGAGACATACATCCATTTATAGAGAAATCCCATAAAGACACAGAATCAGAAACCATAGTATATAAGCAAAACACCTGTAGGTTAAAACATTTTAAAATGCCAGACAAAGCATTATGAAACAAAAAAAATCCTCCAAAAGTACCACCAAGTTCCTTCTTGTGTTGATCACTACAGCTGGATCTGGGGCCTGCCCTTAAGTGTGGTTTGTATACCCAGTGAGACTCCATTGGAGAAAATTAATTTTTCCTTTGTAAGCAGTTGTCATTTGGAGATAAGATTCGGGTTGTGGATGGGGTTGTGTGTCCACACCTCCTCTCAAGCACTAGGGCAGCATCTGACTTGAGTTTGCTGCCATAGTCTCTGTGAGTTCATATGTGCATCAGTCCTGTTGTGTGTAGAAGGCTTTGTTTCCTTGATGTCTTTCACCTTCATTGGCTTACAGTCTCTCTGTCTCTTCTACATCAGAATTCCCTGAATCCTCAGAGAAGAGATTTAATGGAGACCTCCCATTTAGGGAAGAATGTTCCAAGGGTCTCTCACTCTCTGCATTTTGTTCAATTGTGAGTCTCTGTTTTCATCTACTGCAGAAAGAAGCTTCTCTGATAATAGCTGACCAAGACTTTGTTATATAAGTATAGCAGAATATTATCAGGAGTTATTTATTGCTACATTCCTTTAGCAGAACAATAATATTTGGTTTTCACCTGGTACATGGTTTATCTGCTCTCAGATTCTTGGCCATCCAAGCAGTGCTGGACATGGGTTCCATCTGAAGTGAACCTTAGATCTAATCAGATAGTGATTGGTTACTCCCACGAATTTTGTGCCACTGCTGGACCAGTGTATCTTGCAGGAAAGTCACCATTGTAAATCAAAGGGTTTATAGCTAAGCTGGTGTTTATCTTTCTCCTCTGGTAGCATGCACAGTAACTTCAGGACCATGAACATTAGTCAGAAGGGGTGAAGGCTCCAAATAGGCACTAGCTCAACTTATTCTGAGTTCGATGAGTTGTGCAGGTGTTATCTTCAGTAATAGAGCCTTATCATCAGTTTGTAGAGAGCAACCAATAGCTTTAACAATTGTCTGGGTTGTTTGGAGTCTCCCATAAAGCCCCTTTGGCCAACAACTCAATTAGATGTAACCCATTCCTGGCACTGGAGGTTTCAGTTGGTGGCAAGAGAGGTCTAGGGGCTTTGCCTCGCCTATTACTTGGTGATTCTATTTAGAATTCTTTCACATATGTGTATATTTTAAGAAGCTTCTATTGTAGTGGGTTTCTATATAGCCCCTTAACTAACACTCTCCATAATTTCTCCCTAACCACTCTCTTCCTTCCCACTCTGTTTGATCTCCATTCCAGCCCCTTCCCCTTCCATCCATATTTATCTATTCTATTTCCCTTTCCTAGGAGAGCCTTCCCCACTTCCTAGTCCTTTACTCTATACCTAACCTCTCTGGTTATTTGGATTATAGCCTGCTTAACAAAGGCTTAGCATCTACATAAAAACAAATATATATTATATTTGTCTTATGGGGTTTGGGTTACCTTACTCGGGGTGATTTTTTTCTAGCACCACCCATTTTCTTGTAAATTTAATGATTTCATTTTTAATGACAAAGCAATAGTCCATTGTGTAAATGTATAATTTCTTTATCCATTCATCCATTGATGCACAACTAGGCTGTTTCCGATTTCTGACTATTATGAATAGACCATCAGTTAATATGGTTGAGCAAATGTCTCTGTAGTAGGATGTGGGAGTCCTTTGGGTAAATGCCCAAGAATAGTATAGCTGGACCTTGAAGTAGACTGATTCCCATCTTCCTGCTTGAAGTAGATTGATTCCCATCTTCCTGAGGAACCACCATACTGAATTCCATAGTGATTGTTCAAGTTTGCACTCCCACTAGCAATGGATGAGTGGTTCCCTTACTCCACATCCTCACCAAAATGAGCTGTGATTTGTTTTATTGATCTTGGCCATTCTGACTGGTATGGTGAAATCTCAAAATGGTTTTGATTTGGATTTCCCTGATGACTAAGGATGTTGACCATATATTTAAGTGTTTCTCAGCCATTTGTGTTTCTTTTTTTGAGAATGCTCTCAAAAAATGTTTAGATCTGTGTCCCATTGTGGGGGTCCAGCTCCTACTTTTTTTTTTTTTTTTTTTTTGGTTTTTCGAGACAGGGTTTCTCTGTGTAGCTTTGCGCCTTTCCTGGAGCTCACTTGGTAGCCCAGGCTGGCCTCGAACTCACAGCGATCCGCCTGGCTCTGCCTCCCGAGTGCTGGGATTAAAGGCGTGCGCCACCACCGCCCGGCTCAGCTCCTACTTTTTGAAGGGTGCTTAGGTGGAGGAGAGAGGAATGAGGAAATATCAGATAGAAAGAGAGACCTAGCAGACAAGAAGAAAGACAAAAACACAGGATAGCTTTGGTGCAGGGGGAGCTGGATCAATACAACAGCTTCACCCTTTATTGAAAAGGACTTTTTATAATATGCCAAGAGGAAGAGCAAAAGACCTCCACCCTTGCAAGATCAAAGTACACCATAGTGCAGACACTTCCAAACACCTGGTAACATGCCGGTGATCAAACCGTTTGTTATGCAACCCTGCTGGGAAAAACAAGCTCAGATTCTCTGACCCTGAGTAAGTTCTCCCTAGGAAGCCTCTGTGGGCTTCCACACTCCATTAGTTCTACTTTTTAGACATAAAAACTAAAGCACAGAAAAAGTAAGCCAAAAGTCACCCAACAAGTGAGTTGGGAAGTCAGGATTGAAAATCAGTTATTGGAATGTACACTTCCCATCTTTAAGCTCTTCCAAGATGTTTAAATCAGAGAAAACCAATACTATGCCTCTCTCCTAATGTATAGCACACCTCCTGACTTTAAAACTGAAATCTGGGCCAGCAAGATGCCTCCCTGGATGTAGACTCTTTCCCCAAAGTCTGACAACCTGCGTTTGGTCCCCAGATCCCTCAGGGTAGAAAGAAAGAGCTAACTGCCACAAGCTGTCTTCTGAGCACCACATATGTGCTTGGCATGTATGTGCACACAACACAAAGATGTGTGTGTAAGCTATACATATAATGTAGAAACTATGTTTTTTTTTAATCTGGAAACTTAAGGTGAGATTTTTGTATTTTATTAATTCGTTGAGACGTTCATGTCATGTATTTGGTCATATTCACCCCTCCTCTTCCCACTCCTCCCATGTCTACCTTCATCTCCCTACCCACTGAATGTTGAGATTTCTCTCTTTCTTTCCTTTTCTTTTCTTTCTTTTTATTTCCTTAAAATCCAGTTTGTGTTGCCCTACTACTCCTGGGAATGCTGCCTGCTCTGGAATGTGGTCAAGAGATTTGACATGCCACTTTCCACATGAACATGTAACCAGAAAGATACAAATTAAAATCACATTGAGATACCACTCAATGCCAAAGGATGGCTGTCCTTCAAAGGACAAACCAAATGGACATGGACCCAAAAGATAATACCAAATGTTGGCAATAATTAGGGGAATTTTTAAATTTTGTTTAAAATTTAAAGCTGGCATAATACATAGCCCCTTTGGTGAGTAGTTTTGTAGTTTCTTGAAAATTAAACACAATTTCACCAACAGCTCAACTTTGCTGGGAGGAATCTATCTCAAGATAAATAAAAACCTAAGTCAATTAAAAATTTGTAAGTAAACATTTATAGAAGCATTATTCATTACATGTAAAAGCAAGAAATGATCTAAATACCTATCACCTGGTAAATGGATTGATTTGGCATATCCATGCGGGGGGGGGGGGGGGCGGAGGTGGAATATCAATAAATGATGAAGTTAGACTTAGATGCATAACATAGACCCATAATTTAAGTACTTGGAAGCTGAGGCAGGAGGAATGGTGTGAGTTTAAGACCAGCCTGACCTGTATTGCGTGTATCAGACTGTCCTGGACTACATAACAAGACCATGTCTCAAGAGAAAACAGAATAGAATGAAATCAAGGATTGTCTAAGAAGGGTTGAGTTTGAGTTTCAGTTTTTGTGAGGCAATAAAAATGTTCTGAAACTATGATAATTTCATAGTCATTGGATTGTACATCTAACATTCAAGTATTAGTATATTTAAACATATCTTGCAAAGGTTAATACATATGTATCCTGTTCTTGTTCTGTATTCATAACATAAATGTTATGTTATGCCCCTTTGAAAAAAACAAAATTTGATTTTGAAAGCCCATCTGCTGTAGTTTCACATGGAAATGCAATTGCAGTTTGAAGATATTTCAGACACACTTTCTAAGTGTCCCCTGAATATTCTCTGTCATTCATCTATCCAAGGTGAACTGTGTTTTTACTAATGCAGAATGTTAAGGACTATTATTCTCCTTGGAGAATCTTCTTCTCCTGAGCCGTCTACTTTATTATGTCCACATGTCCCCAGGTGATTTTCTTCACAAGCTTACAAGCATTTTTATCCTCTCTAACTTTACTCTTTAATTCAAGTTTATTAAAAACTATCATATACATGACTCTGGGGACACAGCATGGGGTACTTTTGACTCCACTGTGGGGCACCCTCAAGGTCAAACACTAAGCAATATATTATACTTCTTCCAAAGGCTCATTTCCTGAAAGCCTTGGAAGGAGGGACCCAGCTATAAAATGGCTACAAGTGCCTACATTAAAAAGGCCAATGTTCCCTCAGACACAGTGGTCCTGGGGTTCTTCTTACAGGGAAGACCATTACTGCTTTTTTAAATAGATGTAAAGACAGCTTTCTCCATCTTCTGTCAAACCGGTTCACTTAGGCTCTGAAATATGTTATGTCCTCAGCCCTACAAGGACCTTCCTCAACAGCAATCCCTTTGTTTTCCTCTGTGACTGTTGATGGTGAGCAATCAAACCTGATGATTCCTCAGGCCCCCTGGAAAGCAGACACAGTGGCTTGACTTCTTCCTCTACACTCAGGCCACTAACTTAAACATGTACATGCTGCCTTAGGTGGTGGTTACAAACAACCCCCTCCTGTAACTAACACACACACACACACACACACACACACACACACACACACACACACACACACATTTTTCCCTCAGTAAAGCCCTGCACGATGCTTTCTATGACATACCTGACGAAGTTTCTTTCAACAAGTAGTTGAAAGAAAACCTATTTTCTTTTTTTTTTCCAAATTGTGATTGTGTGTGTATACAATGTATGTGTGTGTAAGAGCACACATGCCATGGGGGGTGGGAGTGTCATGTCAGAATGCGACTTTGAGAAGTCTGTTCTCTCCTCTACCTTTACATGGGTTCTGGGTATTGAACTCGGGTCCCCAGGCTTGTGCCTTTATGGGCTGAACCATCTCACTACCCTTATTTTACTTTTGCTAATTAATTTTAACATCAGTATTCCTGGAGAAAAAAACTTCTCTTACAAGGGTTGCTGCTGCTCCTATTTGGTTGTTCATCTTGATCTGTTGTGTTTGCAAGAAGGTAACCCAATCCAGCTTAGTAGTCTACTCACAGCTCAGGTTGCCCTTGAACTTGTGACCTTCTTGTGTTGACCTCCTGAGTGCTACAATTGCAAATGTAATACACCAACTGGGAACTGGTGGCACACACCTTTAATCCCAGCACTCAGGAAGCAGAGGCAGGTGAATCTCTGAGTTCAAGACCAGCCTGGTCTACAGAGTGAGTTCCAGGACAGCCAGGGTTACACAGAAAAAAAAAACCTGTCTCAAAAAGCAAAAAAAAAAAAAAAAAAAAAAAAAGCAAATGTAAAACACCTGGAAAAGTTCTTCACATAGCATCTATGTGTCCTAGTCATATAACTGTAATAAGATATATTAGCAATATAATATCAGTTGTTCTGGATTCTGAATCTTGATCACTTGAAGGCTTGCAATGAGACTAATTCAAATGTGGAAACTTCTGGTACTAAAATGTTAGTGAGAACTACTGCAGCAGAGCAGACTTCATTCTAGAAGTGTTCTGGAAGCTTCTTCTGGAAACTTCTGCACAGAGGTAGTTAAATAAGACTGCCTTGTTGGTGCTTTCTTTGACCTCTGAATGTAAAATTAACTTTTGAGCAGCCTGACTCAAACAAGAATATGTACAATATAATGACATACCATGTGTTCTGGTCCCATGTGGTCACTTTAGTAGTAGCAAGAAGTGGACTTGTGTAAGTGGGCTGCAATTGTGATTCATAGCTGAAGAAGGGCAGATGCAGAAATACAAGTTCATGTTATTTTCATAGGGCAATAGTTATAAACTACAAAACTGGCCACACATAGACTTCACATATACAAGTACATACATCAAATAATACTATTATTTAAGATATTTTATTAATATATGATTTTTCATAAATAAAACTCCCCAATTATAATATTTATGGGTTCAGTAAATTTTAACAAATACAAGTAAAATGTATCCACAATAATAAAATTACAGAGCACCTCTCCCTCCAAAGTGCCCCTTCTTCCAGGGCACCCCTCCCTGCAGGATTGTATTTTATGCTTTTTATGCTCTTGGGCAATCAAGCTATTTCCCTTTTGCTTGGCCCCTGAAAACCAGACCAGCTACTTCCTTTAATTTAGCATTACAGGGCTGGAGAGATGGCTCAGAGGTTAAGGGCACTGACTGCTCTTCCAGAGGTCCTGAGTTCAATTCCCAGCACCCACATAGTGGCTCCCAACCATCTGTAATGAGATCTGGCACCCTCTTCTGGCTTGCAGGCATACTTGGAGGCAGAATGTTGTATACATAATAAATAAATCTTTTAAAAAAAATTAGCATTACATTTTTAAGTGTGCTCCATCCTCTTGCACCAAATAACCATCTGTATACCTTTGTCATAGACTGTTCTTCTCATCAGTCGATGGATAGGGTGCTGATTCTGGTTGTTTTTTTTTTTCTATTTTTATTTTTGTTTTGCTGCTATGAACAAAGCTACTATAATCATTTAAGCAAAATTTTTACATGATCACATGTTTTATTCAGTAAATGCCTTCAAGAAAATCATATATTAATAAATTGTCAAATTTAAAAGAAGCAGCAATGTGGCTGTGGTGCTCTTTACTTCACATCTTTACCATTGTTTCATTTAGGACTTTAAATTCCATCATTTAAATTCATGAGTGTTATTTTATTTTTAATATTAATTTGTGTTTTCCTGATGATCAATGAAGTTGAGTAAATTTAACACTCATTCTCTGGTTGGATCATTTTCAAAATTTTACTCAATTCTTGAAAGTTATATATACTTTTTAGAACCATGCACATGAACACAACATCTATATCACTCCTGCCCTCCCTCTTCCTCAAACTCCTCCTGCCTCCCAAATTCATAAACTCTTAATTATTATTGTTAACCATACATACATATCTATATATCCATATAGATATAGATAAAACATACCAAGTCCACTTAGTTTTTTATACGTACATGCGTTCATTGGGATTCTACAACCTATGTGGGACTTTGTCCCAAGAGGAAACTAATTCTTCTCTTAGTAGTCATTGACCAGCTGTAGTGCTTCATCTGGGGATAGACCATCCATGTTAGTTTGTCAACTGGTATTGTCATCATCAGGTCTTCAGGGAACCGTATTGTGGAGAGTTCATTGTCCTTGTCATGTCTAAGGGACACTGTCAAGCAACAGGCATCCAGGTCTTCTTACTGCCTTCCTGCCCTTCTTCCATTATGTTCCCTGAGCTTTAGGTATATGGGTTGTGTTGCAGATGTAGCCACTGGCCTTGAGTACCCCGTGGACATTTATTCTCTGTGTTTTGACCAGTGGTGGATTTCTATAATAGTCTCCCTCTAATCCAAAAAGAAGTTTCTGTGATGAAGGATGAACACTCCGCAAATCTGAGGATATGAAGCTCTTTAGAATATGGTTAGAGGGCTGGAGAGATGGCTCAGCCGTTAAAGGCTAGGCTCACAACCAAAAATATGGTTAGAAATTACATTAGTTTAGGTAAATGATATTAATGAGTTCTTCTCTAGGGTCTATGACCTCACTAACCAAGGGCAGTTGGCTAGGTTTACAGTACCAGACATGAATTCCTTCCCACTTAGCGGGCCTTATGTCCAACTAGACAGCTGCTGGTTACCCCCAGGATAAAAGTGCCACTGTTGCACCATCGTGGAGCTATCGCTGGGCTCAGTGTTGCTGTGATTCGTGGGCTTTGCAGTTGGGTAGGACTACCGTCTGTTCCTCTCCCTCGGAAGTTTGCACAGCACCTGCCACGACTGTGAAAGCCAGTCCTCAGGGGGAGGGCTTCCAGTTCAGTTCCAACGTGATTCCTTCAAGTGCGCAGTTTCTTCAGTAATAGGGTCTGACCTTACTAAGAGCAATGGCAATAGCACATACTGTTTTGAGAAACTCTTATATCCCCCAACGAACAACTCGAGATGTTTCCCATGTGAGGCACTGGGGTTTTGTTAGATGCTGAATGGCTTTTAGGAGAGCACCATCACCCATGTGACATAACTCTATTACAAAATGTATATACATATACACATACACATATATGTATGTACACATGTATGTTAATGTGTATTTTAAGTAAGCATATAAAGTAATGTATTTCCCTATGTTTTTTCTCACACATATGAATATTATTTATCCCTTCCTTCCTCACTATATTGTCTTTCCTCCCCATCCATAATTAAAGTCCCCTCCATTTTCCCATTAGCCCTTCATTTTTCATACACTAAATATAAATTTCTTTTCAGATACACATTTTACAAATATTTTCTCTAGTCTCTAATTTTCTATTTCTTTTCTGAAGTATCTTCAAAAAAACAAAGTTTTAATATATTCAAAATTATCATTTTATAACTTATCTTAAGAAATATTTGCCCAACCTAAGGATATGAAGATGTTTTATGTAGGGTGGGGATATAGGTCAGTTGGTAGAGTGCTTGCTTAGCATGCAGAAAGTCCCGGGTGTGATCCTCAGCACTGCATGAACCAGGGGCTTGGTAGTGCGTACCTGTTATCCAAGCATTAAGGACTCTAGAGGTAGAAATAGGAGGATCAGGAATTCAAAGTCCTCCTTGGATACCTAGTAAGTTGAGACCAGTTTGTGATAAACAAGACCCTTTCTAAAAAAAAAATCTACATTTTTTCTTCCAGAATTTTTGTAGTTTTAACTTAAAACTTTAGGTCAGTGACCTATTTCATATTAAATTATCGATCAATGTGATGAAACTGTCAATGTTCCATGTTGATATTCATTTTTTTTTCTAGTACAGTTGGTTTTAGTCCCCTCACTGAATTAAGTTCTTAGATATGAAGGTCTCTTTGTGCATCCTTTACTTTGCTCCATTGGTCCATCACTGTGAGTGTGGTGGATGAAGGTCTCTGTTCATCCTTTATTTTGCTCCATTGGTCCATCACTGTGACTCTGAGCAGCACTGATTGCTCAGCATTCAAGAAACATTGAAAGTATGGAGTATAAGATCTCCAAGGTGACTCTCTGTTTCAAACGTTTTAAAATGTTTTCCCTTATCTAGGTCCTTTATTTCCATATATATTTCAAAGTCATTTTCAATTTCTACAAAAAAAAAAAAAAAACCAGCAGAGTGTAGTCAAGTTCTCATTGGAGTCATATGACTCTGTGTGTGGTGCTGGAGCCAGAGGGTTTGAAGTACTCAGTCTTCTTTGTGAATGAAACAGCGCATTTGGTCACACACCTTTTGTGTTTTTGCAGTTGTCATGGTGGCATGGTTTTTGTTTATTTTATTTTTAGGAACTTCAAGACTATAATTTAAATTTTTTATTTAAATTTCATTATAATTTGAACATGTTTCCATTTAAATTTCCAGAATTGTTCACAGGAAGATTTTAAGCAATGCAAACTGAACACCAAAGGAGATGTAACCCTAGGTAATTCTTCCTAGCAGAGAAGAAGCTGTGACAGTCAAATAATTAATTAACAAAGGTGAAGGAATACCATTGCTGTCACTTCCACATTTACATCGGAGCATGGAAATCACTGCTTTGCTTACAACAAATAACACAAATAGATCCGCTGTGATAGACATAAATAGAGAATAGAAAGATTGGCCCTTGACTATAGGATGGAGAGGCCTAGACTTGAACTCAGCAGAATACTAAGGAAGCCTGCAGTCTACAGAAACTAGGCCTTGACAAACATTTTCTTTATTTCATTGTTACCTGTCGTGTGTGTGTGTGTGTGTGTGTGTGTGTGTGTGTGTGTGTGTGTGTGTGTGTGTGGTTTTTTGAGACAAGGTCTCACTGTGTAGCTCTGGCTGTCCTGGAGCTCACTTTATAGACCAAGTTGGCCTGGCCCTGCCTCCTAAGTTCTGGGGTTAAAGGCATGTGTGACAGCACCCAGCCCAATTATCTACCTTGTATTAGTGAGTATTCACAGAGCAGAACCTGTGCGATTACTTCCTAGAGAGCTATAACAAAGGCCTGAATGAGAAATAAATGCAGGAAACAGTGCTGTAAGTAGAAATGTAAATTTAGCATATTACTATCATTGTTTTTGTAATTACAGCAAAAAAATCGATTTATAGGTATTTCCACTTAATACTAACCTCATACCGAAATTTTAAAAGATCATTAAACAGAAATTTAGTGGATTATAGCTACAGAATTCAAATTTTAACACTCCAAAGTACAAAAGGCCTGGTTGCCTTTCAGGGGGTGAGGGTAGACCCCTGCTGCTGACATATAAGCTTCTATTTATAGGAAGTCTTCTGGAAATTGTTCTATTAAGAACCTGGCAAACTCATAAATATGACAGATGGGCTGAGAATTAGGAAGTGTGCCAGAAGACTTTATGTAAGAGGTTGTATGGAAAAAAAAAAAACACTCCATTTCCCTGCTTATGAATTGATAGCTGGTCATCGTGGCTTATAAACTGCTTGAATTTGGTCAATTTCCTCTGTTTTTAGGTTTGATTCTCATAAAGGCTTCTGGTGTCAGCTATTGGAAGAAGGAAAAACAAAATGCCTTGGAAAGAGTAAAGGAAGAAAATATCCACCGATGGATTCTGATGTAAGTATAGAACCTGAAAATATAAAATGTAGAAATGATAAATAATAGTAATACCACATATTTTCTTAGAAAAATGGTTAAGTACATACTAAAATTTAGTGGGTCCCCTTCTACTTTCCTGTCCACTTTGGGTTACAGAGTTATCTCCTGCACAGAGTGGGAAGGTGTTCTGTAGGGCAAGGGCCATTTGTCTGTGACTACGCCACAAAGAAAGTGACATCCATCCCTACCCTAACAAGCATTAGTTATCCCTCAGGAGGAGGAGGGAGGGAAGCGGAGTTGAAAATATTAAATTTCATTATATAAATGTATGAAGGCTGTCAAACAGTTAAAAATGGGAAATAAAAATTATACAATACAGTATTTCAAAGAAAGACAATGGTATTAAAATATTATAAATTACTAAGGAAAGGAAGGAAGGAAGGAAGGAAGGGAGGGAGGGAGGGAGGGAGGGAGGGAGGGAGGGAGGGAGGGAGGGAGGGAGGGAGGAAGATAGATAGATAGATAGATAGATAGATAGATAGATAGATAGATAGATAGATAAAGGGTGGAAGAGAAGGCTTAGTGTATGAAGGCTCCTGCCACCGAATCAGAAGACCTGACTGTGATCCTAGGACACATATGGTGGAAAGGGAGAACCAGCTGCTGCAGACTGTCTTCTGACACCCTCACATATGCCATGGCATGTGTGTGTGTGTGTGTGTGTGTGTGTGTGTGTGTGTGTGTGTATGCCACAGCATGTGTGTATATACACACATACACACACATGTGCACACACACATGCTAAAATAAATGAAATGCAATAAAATAACATCTTAATTAAAATTGAAACTCGTATTTGTGTTTCAATATTATCTAGGAAGGTTGCTTTGATTTTTCCATTTATATCATTGATATCTGTCTTGAAAGAATGAAAGAAAATAGAATTTGTGATTATAAATCTGAAAAGCAGATAATGATAGCTGCGCAGAATTGATCTACTAAAAATGTCAACTAAAAATCAGGATAGGAAATACACCAACTAGAAAGGGAAAAATATTTTCTGTTTTCAATGTCAAATGATTCTATAGGACATAGATTATAATGTTAACTGATAATGTGGTATACTAAGCTTTGAACTGTTAATGTGCTAGTGAGATAAGATAATTAACATATCTCTCAATTGTCTAGCACACCAACACATAGTCTAGGCTATGAAATGGACACATGCATGTTGTTACTCAGTACTTCGTTTATTCTGCCTACAACAATGAATGGCATGGTGAATGCCTGAGGCTGCCGTTTTCATAGTTCCTGTATTTTTCCTTTATGCTTATTTTGCATACACTAAGATTTATTTATAGTATATTTAGCATGTAGTTTGACTATAAAAAAATAAGTTGATTACTATAATTTTTTAGAACTCAAAAATTTAAATATTGTGGATTTTTTTTTCTTCACAGTATTAAATACATGTGTTAACTGACAATATTGAGGTGGTTGAAATTTCTCAGAAATCTGTATTTATTTAACAAATTTTTATCTTTAAATGTTTGGAGGACAATGCATTGTGCCAGTCTGATAGACAGGACCTTGGTCAGGTCACAACTAAAGTCTGTACAGAAGACAGAAGGGAGAGAGGGACTTACTGTTTCCTGAGATTACTTTGTAAAAATTCTAATTCTACACCTTTAATCTCGGTACTCAGGAGGCAGAGCCAGGCAGAGCTCTGTGAGTTCAAGGCCAGCCTGGTCTACAGAGTGAGATCCAGGACAGGCACCAAAACTACACAGAGAAACCCTGTCTCAGGGGGGAAAAAAAGAATTCTAATTCTGTTATTCTGTTTGAGGGACTATCAAAATACACCATCAGATCACTGTGAAAACAGTCAGAATACACTAAAACATGTCAAAAGGTAATTTCCCCCATTGTTTCAATAAAAAAAATTTAAACATATTAATTTTCACATCAAAGCTACTTCCATGTATAATTACTAGAAGGCACTCAGGTGTATCCTGGTGTTTTAGTTCCCTGTGCTCTACCTAGACAAAACTGAGATACTCTACAAAATTGGTGCTAGTCTAGATTAATAAGAAAAAAAGTCGGCTTTTCAGAATGTTGACGTGGATGCCAGGGAGGTTACTCTGTATACATACTGAGTTTACCTAACGAAGTAAAGTGTTTAACTTTACGCAATTCATCCCCAAACGCGAGGCTCCACGGAGGGCTGGAAACACAAGCATGTAGCATGGCTGGAGCAGCAATCTTTCCCACTGCAGTAGTCGCCTCGGCTACAGCAGACTCCAGACAGAAAGCAGAGCATCATAGGGTGTTACTTACCAACGCAGTCCACGTGCTTCATGCAAATTTTGACCCATAGTTGGTAGAGGAGGCACTTATTTCAGCAGAGTCAACATGCATGAAATATAGTTTACTGTAAAATAAAGTATGTGTTTCTCCCCCTCCGCACTCAGAGTAGAGCGTTTCTGTCCAGTTACTACCGGGAGCACAACGTGGAGCTCTCGAAGCTGCTGCACAGGCTGGGGCAGCCTCTGCCATCATGGCTGAGACAGGAGCTGCAGAAGGTGAGGTAGCACGAAGAAGCAACGTGAATCTCCTCCAGAGCTCACAGAAGCTACCAGAAAGCTGTCAAACACATACCTCTTCGTCAAGGAAAACAAGCAAGGCTCCTTCCATGTGCTGGCATGTGGATGATGGTGGGGAGTGGGGGCGTATCAAGTATCTCTAAGAAGCTTCGTGGCCCGTGGCCTTCCACTCTGTACTCGTGTGGAAGCCCAGCAACAACCAATGTAAATTAAATAACAAAAACAGAGAAACAAAACACGGATACACACCTGTTCCATGTGTCACACTAATATTTACAATTTTGTATATCAACCAAAGTTGAATTTCCGTAGATTTCTGGACCATTGTTTGACTGTAAAATGTTCTTTTTGTTTTTGTTTCTGTTTTGACTCTGTGAAGTATCTTCTACGATGATAAATGTCACATTGTAAAATTCCAAAAGCATGGAGGGAAAAAATAGGCTGCCAGCATAGCCCGGGACTGTGTGAGAGCAGAGACAGGAAGTGGGGTACCGGCTTTGTCTCCACTAAACAGAAGCAAAGGAGGTGCTGGAGCAAAGGCTTCTTGTGCATAGCGCATCGTGCTGGTGGAGCTGGAGCTCTGTATTGCAAACTTGTCAGACAGCAAAGAGAAACCTATTTGTACATCAAAATAGTAAGTACCCATGGAAGAGCCCTGACTAAGTCCTCTGAGAGAGAGATGGTGAGCATCCAAAGGGACGCCACTGAGAAGAACACTGTGCTTTCCGCTGTAAGCTGTGGGTCTATCCCGGTCACCTTCAGTTGTAGAGAAACCCAAGCAGAGTCTGCAGGAAGTATCCTCTCTGTGACACACCGACCTTTAAATGTGCAGAGCAGCTACTGAACAAACCCAGTTCCTTGAGGTGCTTTATAAAGTCCTCAGACTGACATTATTGAAAAACTGCATTTTTCCCGGTGATCCCAAGGGAAATTATATAATGTACGGATTTATGTAAAAATGAATTACTATACAAATTTTAATCTAATATTTGAAGTGATTCTTGTGCTACAAAGTGGAGACAGCTGAGCAGGTCAAGTCCAGTGTTTGAGACTATCTCACATATCTTCCACATCCCTGCCCAACAGCGAGCATAGTCCAATATATGGACTATCTGTGAAAACAAGCACAGAAGTGCAAAGATGAACCTGGCTCTTGAAATATATTCCATTTAAATTAAACGTGTGAGCCAGGAATTCAGAACAAGAGTACAGTAGATCATACTTTCCTGTGTTAATATTTACCTAATTTTGTATTGTAATTGACACATGTGTAAATATTAAGTAGTACATGCCCTGCTGTGACCACACAAGCTCTTAGAAAGTATTTTACAAGACATATTTAGAAAAAAAAAGATACGCAAGAAAGTCAATGACCTAAAGATTTGGACTGTCATTATCGTGCATAAAAGTATTCTTTCCGTTATTTACCAGTTAGGAAACAGAAGTGGAATGCTTCCTCTCACCGTGTATTTCCTTATACTCATCACAGTTATTGCTTTGTCTATTTAAGGTTTTCCCATGTTTTATGTACTCACAGAACACAGTCATTTTTAAGCACTTACCAGAAAGAATTGAACATACAACCCAATTTTAAGAACCCTGACTGAGAAGCAAAAGCAAAGGACGGTGAGATCAGCCTTCCCTCTTATGGCTGTGGCTTCGGAAGCGTCGCCTGCCAAACCCAGCAGGACAATCAGCCTTCACTTCCATGTCCATTCATTTAAGAAAATTGGCTCAAGGGGGTCGTGAGCCCTGGCAGCTCCAGCTGTTACAGTCTCACTGGCAACAGCCTGTCAGCTCGTGAAGGGAGTGAGGAGGTGAGTTCACATGTGTCTCCACATGTGAACTTCTGGATAAATTGGCTACTGACATCCTTTAGTCTAGGTAGACGGTGCCTGTAAAGTAAACGGCAAAAATAGCACTCATAATGAATCAGATAAAAGGAGAGAGGGCGCCAAGACCTGCTCGCTCACAAGTACGTGTTGACACAATGTGGAACAGCAGCCCTTTGAAAGGGTTTTGACCACTCCGCATGTCACAGAGACAGTTCCAAATTCTCGAGGACACCCACAGGCTTCACACTGGGAGCTCCAGCTGGCTATTATGCTATCCTGAAAGTAACAGAAACCTATGAGAAAAGAATGAGAGGGGACATGATTTCAAACTAGCTTTGTATAGAATTCTTTTTCATTGCTTAGAATATGGGGCTTCCTCAGGAAGAAATGAAATGGTTATTTCAATGTTTATAGCTATAATATTCTTGTCATTCACATTGAATGAAAATTATTGGGAACATTTTTTCCTCTGGGTTTTTTAAATTAAAAAAAAAAAACCCTCACTATAATTCTAAAAGTGGCATGATACCTCATATGTATAACAATAAACTCTGATAAGAAAATAAAGATGTTGGACCTGGTGATTTTAGGTAATGAGCGGGTATTTGTTTTGCTGGTGTTGGGGGTGGAAATGGGACATGGTCAGAGTTCAAAGGCACACCGTTATGACTGAAAATGGAGAGGTAATTGAAAAGCTTAGTAGGCTGTGAGAGATTTTTCTTCCAGTTTTGCCTGCTGTGTTTTTATTTGTCTCCTGATAGAACAAAGCTGCAGCTTTCAAGACATTGCTGGGCCCTTTTCTCTCTGTAGTGTTTCAAGAGATGTGAACTAGTCCCTTTCACAAAAATCTAGAAAATGAGCTCTGCAAGAAAACCATAAAATGAGGAGAGGAGCTAGACATGTATCCTCATTCTCCACAAAGTGTCTCTGCTTGGATCTCTTTCTCTTCGAAAGAGAGAAATGGGTTTTCTCACATTACAACTCCTCCTACCCCTGCATTATTAGTGCCCAGAATACAGCTGATTCACGTTCTTCTTTCCAAATGTGGGATGACATAGGTTACATCCACTTCAGGACCAGTCAATGAGCTAGTAATGAACCTACCCATCAATATTCAGGGTTCAAAATAGCAAACTAGTGTGATTTCAGAAGATCAGACCTGCAGCTTGGAAGCACTTACTTAAGCAACAACTCGTTAATGAAGGGGCACTGAACTAGTGATGCCAATATACTTCTTTAATTTCAAATTGCACTCTGTACATGAATTCTCTTCTGACAATGGTAGCAACACCATGGTTTCCTCTGTGTGTGTGTGTGTGTGTGTGTGTATGAGAGAGAGAGAGAGAGAGAGAGAGAGAGAGAGAGAGAGAGAGAGAGAGAGAGAGAGAGAGAGAGGGAGTTCCTCTGGAGAATCCTAACAGATACAGTAATGAAAGACTTGACTAGAATATTGAAAGGGAGTATCTTTTTTTCATTTTTTTTGAAACTATTTATAATTCTTCCATCTCTAGGAGAGCTTTCTAAATAAGTTGTTGACATGCTGCTGGCTCTAATTTTAGTGATTTAACAATCTTTGTATTTTTAACTCCTAGAGGTGAAACTCACAGAAACTCACAGATTCTTCCTGTCTTCATCACACCTCCAAAACACCCTGTAGCTAACTCAGACAGTTAGGAATCGTATGGGGAAACATCCTCTGTGGTTGACAAGTCTCAAGAAATTGTTTCTGTGTTGGCTTGGCTGTTCAATGTTTTCACTTACTTTAGACAAGGGCTGCTTCAATTCTGTGAAGCCAAACCATGAGCTTGCCCTTTGACAGTCAAGGAAAAGAAAAGTGTGGTCAGTTTTATGTGAAGTTGACTAAGTAAGATTAACTATTACTTCTGGGTCTTTCTGGGAGAGAGAGGTTAGTCTTTGCATTAGGGGCTTCAGGAAAGTAGACTGTCCTCCCCAGTGTGGATGACATCTGAACAAAAGAAAGATGGGGAGCTCTTCCTGGCTCCCTGGCTAATGGCAACATCTCCTCTTTTCCATTTGACTGGAATTTGCACCAGTGCCCGCCATGGTTCTCAGGCTTCACCATCAGAATGAATTACAGCAGTCTCCTATGTTCAGGCAGTAGATCAAGGGACTTCTTAGCAGGTACAAACGTGACTAAATCCTTTACTAGCTACTGTGGTGATTTGAATAAGAAATATCTCCCATAGACTCATATATTTGAGCACTTGGTCTGCAGTGGCTGACATCACTTGAGGAGGTCATGAGACCTTTAGGAGGTGGAGACTTGCTGGAGGAAGCACATCACGGGGGGCCAGGCTTTGAGAGTCTATAGCTTGTTTCCAGTGTGCCTTCTGCTTCCTGCATTACCTGAGATGTGATCACCCATCTTCCTGTACTGACTGCCTGCTGTTGCCATGCCTCACCCGCCATATTGACTCTCCCTCTGGCACTGTAAGCTCAAACAAACTCTTCTGACTCTTCCTTCTAGTAGTTGCTTTTGGTCCTGGGTTTTATCACAGCAACAGAAAAGTAACCAATATAATATATAATCATAGTATGTACTATATTATATTTAGTGTGTGGTTATGAGAGAGAGAGAGAGAGAGAGAGAGAGAGAGAGAGAGAGAGAGAGAGAGAGAGAGCAGTTCTGTTTCTCTGAACAACCCTGATATATAAAATGTAACACTAATTCTATCTCAGGAAAAGTCTACAGAGGACCTTGTGAAGGCATACCTGTAATCCAGTGCACCCAGCAACCAAGAGCCACTTCTTCACTTTTAGTACAACCACTGGTTCTTTCCATTTGTTCTTACCACAATGCCTGTTCATGAGAATCCTCTGTATATTCAGTGCTCTTCATGAATGTTAGAGTCAGTGTTATAGAATATTGTTTTAAGGTGTGTTACTTTTGTTTATGTTGCATTTGTTTAACTCTGTGAAGTTGTGTTACTGTGCCTGTGTGAAACACCTGACGGTCTAATAAAGAATGGCCAATAACAAGGCAGGAGAGATAGGCGAGGCTAGCAGGCAGAGAGGATAAATAGAAGGAGAATTCTGAGAGAAAGGAAGAGGAAGAAGTAGCCAGAGAAGGAGGAGGACTCCAGCGGCCAGCCACCCAGCTACACAGCCAGCCACTGAGTAAGAGTAAGATTTACAGAAGTAAAAGAATGGGAAAAGGCAAAAGGTAGATGGGATAAGTTAAGCTAAGGAAAGCTGACAAGAAACTAAGCCAAGCTAAGGTCGGGCATTCATAATTAAGAATAAACCTCCATGTGTGATTTATTTGGGAGCTGGGTGGCAGGCCCCCAAAATTAGCCAAAATAACAACAAGTCAGATTCATGCATTTATTCCTTCATATATTAAAGTTATATTTAACCTTTCCTAACACTTTTTTTCCATTAATCCTACAACCATCCTAATCTTTGAGTTCCTATCCTTTCATTGTCTATTGCCAAGAGAAACAAATACAAAGATCTGTCAGTAACCAAATTTGGGAGTGGCTACATGCCAACAACTTACTTAGGCAGATCTCTTAGAGAAGGAGG
This sequence comes from Peromyscus maniculatus bairdii, assembly GCF_049852395.1. Lineage (NCBI taxonomy): Eukaryota > Metazoa > Chordata > Mammalia > Rodentia > Cricetidae > Peromyscus > Peromyscus maniculatus. Next base: position 103,242,575 of record NC_134857.1, on the reverse strand, counting down.
AATCATGAACAATGTCGATAAATAAGAAAAGACATTCACTTGCAAAATTCCCATCAAATATCTTGTTGACTGTTGTGTTAGGATTCTCCAGCAAAATAGCATGGGAAGGGGAGCATTCTCAGAAAAATACTGCACCTTCCACTGAATCTCTACAGAAAAACACTGCACCTTCCACTGAATCTCTACAAAGCCGATAAATGATTAAAGCTTTACTGGTTGCAGAGTTATAGTGTTGCTGATCCAGAGCCTAATTGCAATTATCCTGGGTTGTGTTTGGCCCCCTAATAGACAATCCTTGCCCACTCTGTGTCTGACTTAACATCCTATGACTTAACTGATTAAAAAAAAAACCTTTTGGAATGTATTAACAAAACCCTAGCTTCCACCAAGTTAAAGGTTAAGAGTATCATCGGTGACATTTGGTGCCTACAGCTGAGATTTCCCCATTCCTGTAACCACCTACTTAATGTTTCCACCAGTGAATTTGAAAAGTGCCTTGATTTCTGACTTTCTTTGTTCTGGTACCAGAGTGGAGCATGAAATTTGGAGTAACCTCAGTCTGTATTCCCAGGCTATGTTCACTCATGTGTGGCTTCAGACTAAATGATCTCTTACCCCCTTTTAGGTGAGAATTGTGGGTTGTTTTGTTTTGTTTTGTTTTGTTGTTTGTACTAATAATATATAATAGATAGAGATATATAGAATAGTTACACATATGCATTTAATTTTATAATTTTATATAAAAGCTACAGAAGGAAGGATGAGAAAATTCCTCAGTAAAGCCCCCGCCATGCAAACCTGAGGTCCTGAGTTTACCTCCTGCACCCATATAAAAGGGAGAGACCGCAGTGTTCTTTGTAACCCCAGTGCTGGAAGAGGCAGAGGTAGGAGTATCCATGAAGCTCATTGACCAACCAGTCTAGAAAAATTAATGTGCTGCAAGTTCAGTGGGAGATCTTGTCTCAAAAAATAATGTAGAGTGCTACTGAGGAAGACAGCCAATATTTACCTCTGGCCTCCACACACTTCCACTCATACATACAAATGTAGGTATGTACATACACACACACACACACACACACACACACACACACACACACACACACACAAACAAACACACACACTGCACACAAGAGCTCTAAAAAAAATACATTCATTCAAGCCTTGAAAGGCAGCCTGGATGTGGTGTAAGATTCCAGTCTCATTGGACGTAGAGCATCCAGAACCAACCAGCTTCCAGCCTAAGCACCGAAGCAGAAGTGATCCAACCTTCTTCCACATGGGTTGGACTTTTTCAACTTACTGATATTAATGCTGATTTCAGCATTCACCCTTCCAGCCACACTCAGAAACAACAGCTAGCCAGCCATCTGAGCATCCCGACCCAACCAAGATGACCAGTAATATGAGCCATCATAATTTACCTAGCAAGCCCTTTGAAGGAAGTAAAGCAGATTTCACTAATAAAAACTCACAGTGGTTTAAAGTCCCTATAGATTTCCTACTATAGAAGACTAAATTAAGGAATTAGAGGAATTTTCAAAGCACGCTGACTTTATGGTAGGTTTTACATGAAATTCTCAACATTAAGCCTCTTTGTTATGAGAGAATGCATTAAATAAAGGAAATGGCTGCTATCTGTATTTCTGGGCCAAATGTTCTTTTCAATCAACAACTAAAATGGCAATCTGACTTTGTTCTTAAGCAATATGCATGGTTTACAGAGGTGGACCAGAGAAGATTCATCTTTTTTTCCCCTCTACTTGGTAAATGACATTCTGACCCTAAATTCTACTTCCCTTCAAGTTTTAACAGTTCCTAGAGATTTTAAAGTGAAAGATGGACTCCAATGGTACCTGTAGTCTCAGCTCAGCCACCCATCCCAATATATCAAGTGAAGAGACTGAAGGAATGGTGAGTTATAGAGATTTATTCAATGTGGCCACACTGTCAAATGGGACTGGTAAAGGTGTTCAGTGACATCCAAGTTCATCTTTAGGGTAGTGACATGAGGTTTAGGTTTGAGTAGAGAACATGATTGGAGAGCAAGATTGGAGAGCAAGTAAGGTGAGGACAAGAGATATGCCTAATTAATTAGTCCTGATCAAGTATGGTCCTTGTTCATCACTGCCTTGCTTCTACTTCTGCAGGACAGTACTGAAGGGCAATGTGCACCAGACATTGAGAGCTACACAGAATTGAGGCTGTGGGCATGAATGCTTCTCAATTGATGGACATTAAAAGGCTGGGCAACCCACCATCTTTCTCCAAACTACCCAAGGTTGGAAATAGAGAATCCAGACCCTATCTGCAGGGCAGAGGCCCTTGATTGTAGTGAGACTAGGCTGTGGAAAAGATTGGCCCCAAACTCTCAAAACAGCTAGCTTGATGTGGCTTCAGAGATAGCTCAGCAGTTAAGAGCACTTGATGCTCTTACAAAGAACCTACATTTGGTTCCTAGCACCCACATTGGGAAGGTCACTACTGGAGTTGGAGCTTGACCTCCATGGGCACCAGCACTCATGTGTACAGACATATACATACATATATTGGGGGGGGGGGCAAGAAAACCCCTAAGTGAACGTGTATTATTGACAAGGACCAATGAATGGCACAGACCCATGGGGATTTGCAAAGTCTTCCTCGAGGTGAGGATCAGGGACATGGCAAAACCTTCCTCTGGCCTGAGTACAAGCATTTATGAATAACTGACCAGTGTGTGCAAAAAGTAGCAATTACAGTTTCCTCTTCCCAAATGACTATAACCTGAGACTCCTCCTCTACAAAGACCTCCTACCAAGACTAGCTAACCCCTCCTTCTCATGCTATACATAAGAAACTTGGTTCTGAATCAGTGTATAGTTAGTGCTGCTTCATCAGAGTGAGCACAATCATTGTGGGGGGGGATGTGTGGGTGTGGGTGTGTATGTGTGTTTTCATTCCCTCATCACCCCAGGCAGGTTTCTAGGACCAAGGCATGCAGGATGTGGTATATATACATACAATTAACAAAAAATCTTTATTTAAAAAAAAAGAATTGCCTTGACAAACAACAAAGGTACCAGATGGTCTTAGTTAATGACGACTCTGCAGAGGACCAAGGATGCCCAGGGACTCCATAACCCTTTTATCTCCAATCATTTTTCCCATAAGAGCTGTGGGTGTGGCCAACAGTGGGGAACATGCCCTTGAGCGTTCCTGTTGACACTGGAGCTACAAAGCCAGTTTTAATGATGAAAGTATCTTATGAACTGTGCCTATTAGAGGAGATCAAGAAAGCCCCCGGGCTGGCTTTCTAACAGCCACTGGACAATGCCCACCTGAAGCTCAGCTTCTGTTTGTACTGAGTGTTCCATTACTAGGGAAAGATTTGCTACGTACGGGTCTTCCCTGAGAATAGCATATGCAGGTACAAATTCCACCTGAGCAGACCCTTCATCTGCAGCTATGAACCCTGAAACCACCAAATTGTCAACTCACATGTATGGGCCAGGGGACTCCAGGAAGAGCTAAAACACTGTGCCTGTTTATATTTTAAAACAAAGTACATCAACTCTACCTTAAGCAAAGCAATACTTTGGGAGGTTAGAGGTACTTGAGCAAATCCAAATCATGCTTCAAACTTTTCTAGAAAACAATTTGACTCGGCCATGCCTATCTCCTTAAAAACGTTCCTAGTCTGTCAGTTTTTTTTTTAAGTTCCAGATCTAAGGAATATAATTTTGTTCAATACCTACAAGCTATTAGTAAAATTGCCCATGACAATCTCCCCTACAAAGCCAAATCCTTGCACTTTTTAAAATAAGCAGCACAGTGAAAATGTTTCACTGTCCTTAATACAAAAGGCTTTTGCATTCCTCCTGATGGGTAGTCACAGTTACTTTTTGGCATCAAATGGACAGACCCTAAAATCAGAAAGCACTTTAACACTTCTCGTGTGTTCCTACATGTATTCAAAAACTCCCCTGTGGTCTTTGGAGAGAGATTGGCTACACACTTGAAAATGTTTCAGTTAAATCAGGGACCGCTGATGCAGTACGCAGATGACAATGATTTCCAGTCTGACTTACAAGCTGTGCCTGGGAAACGCCAATCAACCCATTAGTCACTTCATTGACTGCATGGGTAAGATTCGGGATTAATGGCCTTTCTCCTTGCTGTAGCAAAATGCCTGACGAAATGAACTTAAGGAACAAAGGATTTATGGTACAGTCCCTCATGGTGGGGAGAGCAGGGCAACAAGTGCATGAGGCAGCTGGTCACATCGCAGCCACAGTCAGGAAGCTGAGAGATGAAGGTTGCTGGTGGGTCACTTCCCCATTTCTGTTCAGTCTGAGATCCCAGTCCGCGGGATGATGCCACCTCAGTCAAAACAGGCTTTCCCTCCTCAGTCAAAATAGTCTAGAAAGTCCCTCACAAGCATATCCAGAGGTTTGTCTCTAGGGCTATTTTAGATCCCATGAAGCACTCTCATGGTGGCCTGTTCTAAACTGCAAATCTACAAAGAACAAAGTATTTTCCTAGGCTTCCAATTCCAGCTCAATCACCAGTGCCTAGTGGCTGACTAGAAAATGGCTATTGCCAGCATCCAGATTCTAGGGCCTATAAAGAATTGTGGGGGTTCCTGGGGATGGCACATGACTGCAGCATAAAGGGTTACTTAGGGACTTACAGCAAAGACTTGACATGGGGCTTTGGTTGAGGCTGATCTTGTGCTCTTAATTTTATGTACAGGATGTCAAGCTGTATTGAGAACTCTAAAGGACCTTCTGACACCCACTTCGTTTGGGAACTGCTTAAGTTAACAAAACCTTCAATGTGGTGATGAGGAATCAGGCTGGGGGTTCTTGTCAGCTGCTGTTTGAAGTTTCACACCCTTTAAATAAAATAACTCATAATAAAATGATCAAAACAAAGTGTAAGACCAAAAACATTCCTGCCTTTCCAGTAATACTATTTACCACACATTTCTTTAAAAAAAATCACAAAATTCTGCCTGTTTCCTTCTATAAATGAAAAGGGGGCTTGAAAATGAAAGATAGCTTTCCAAGGTTCAAAGTAACAAAAAAAAAGTTAAGCATGTGAGTGCTAGTTTATCACATACTGAACATCTTTCTGCCTTTACACACAGCGTCAATGAGGAGTGTGGGCTATTAGCCAGGCCAACTACATTCTAGTCTCACTTTTGATCAATGTGTCAACCTAGTCCTCTGTAAAATGAAGATAATGATTTTGCATCTTTCATATAATTCTTTTTTATAATTTATCTTACTTGTGTGTGTTTGTATGAGGGTATGCTCACCCAGGTATTCAACAAGTCCTGGAGAGGGCACCGAATCTCTCAGAGACAGTTACAGGCATTTGCAGGTTGCCTGGCTTGTTATGCAAGTACTGGAATTTAACTCTGGTCCTCATGACTGAGCAACAAGAACTCTCTTAACTGCTAAGCCATCTCTCCAGCCCTCATATGATTCTTATAAGGATTAGATGAGTTTGTGAACACAAATGGACTCAGCAAGAATTGACTGCATTCTATGTTACATCCATGAGGTGCAATAAGTAACCATTATGGGCAGGACCTTTCCATCTCATGCATCTGTTTTCTTTTAGAGCTCTGTTTTGTTTAGTACCTAGAAGAATTACAGTTTCTTTTTTTATTCTTACTCATCTTTATCAAATTTAAGTCCTGAATTCCAGGATTTTCCTGAGCCCTATTCTTTACTACTTGTTTACATAAATTAGCAAACAGATAAAAGGTTTTAAAGTAGAGAAAGACAAAAATACATACATTATTTCCAATATTGGTTCTAAATCTACTTTGTTTTCTATAAATTTTTGGAGACAAAAAAAAAGCCTGCTAAAATTCATATACTTGAAGAATTCTCACATATCATCCAAAGTCTTTTTTTTTTTTTTCAAAAAGCAGCATTTATTGCCAAATTACATTTCCTGGATCTCCGTGTCCTATTTCCAGTTACCAGTAATTTTTTTAATTAAGAAAATTTTTTCATTAATTTTACAGACCAATCAAAGATCCCCCTCTTCCCTCCTCCTTCCCCCCAGCCTCTCCCCACAACCCACCCTCCACTCCCCCACAAAAGAAGGCAAGGCCTCCTCAGCAGAGAAAAACAATGACATCATGAAATTGGCAGGCAAATGGATGGAACTAGAAAATATCATCCTGAGTGAGGTAACCCAGACTCATAAGGACAAACTCATAAGTGGATACTAGAAGTAAAGCAAAGGATAACCAGACTGCAACTCATGACTCCATAGAAGCTAGCTAACAAGGAAAATCCAAGTTTGTTATTTGTATGTAAATAAATAAAGTTACCCGAAGGTCAGAGCTATTAACAAGCCATAGGAAAGTTGGGCGGTGGTGGTGCACGCCTTTAATCCCAGCACTTGGTAGGCAGAGCTAGGTAGATCTCGGTGTGTTCAAGGATACAGCCAGCATTGCCTTTAATCTCAATACCAACCATAGAAGACCTGGAGGTCTGTACAGACAGGCAGTGACGAGGCAGTCATGTGGTTGGGTTTACAACCAATGAGAAGGCAGAACAGAAAGTCTTTATAAAGACAAAAATACAGGAAGTAGCTCTCTTTTGGAGAGGTAGGACCACTGCCATAGTGAAGGGTAAGGTTTTTAACTCTTAGCTATTGCTCTGACCTCTTGGCTTTTATCTCTGTATTGGCTCTGTGTTTCTTATTTAATAAGACGGTTGGTTACTTCTACAGAGGGATGCATGGATCACCCTGGGAAGGGGAAATAGATGAGGTCTTTTTCTTTAAAATAAGGGCATATTAAGATTTCCTAGGGACTCAAGATGTAGCTCCACTAGTAGAGTGCTTACCTAACATGAACAAAGGCCTGGTGAACCCTTTGAACATCCCCAGCATGACATAAACAGCAGGAAGACACATGACTGTTACCCCAAGACTGGGAGAAGGAGAAGAAAGAGAACTTCAAAAGTTGAAGGTCAGCCTCAGTTACTCGGCAAGTGTGAGTTACCCTGGGGTACAGGAGACCACATTTGATTTAAAGGGGGAACAAAAAAGGATTTTCTAAATTCAATTTAAGAAATAAAACAGAAATTAATCAGTATAATCCTTGGTTTCTGACCAAAATGAAAATGAAATCTAATTTTCTAATTCCAAACAGCGATCATCTGTTCTAATTATAAATATTGGGAAACAGGAGTCAGGGCCAAGTTTGGCATTTTCTGTGAAATTACTTTCATTATAAAATCTAAAAGAAATGCATTTCCTTGGTAGGAGGGTAAAATTTTGGCAGAGACACCGGAAAGATTTGGCCCAAGTCAAGAGCTGTCAATTATGCTGTAGTACAGTGTTCCCCCTGCCTTCGGCCGGTGATGTGCACATTTCTGTCATTTCTATCAGCCTGGCTTTCTCATTTGAACAGTTGCACTTGCAACGTGAAAACAGCACTGATGGGCTAAGATGGATAGGATGCCTCTTCGCCCTCTGGTGGACCAGACAGAAACATCACACTCCACACCAACAGTGTATTCGACAGTAGCAGATGAATTAAACCACTGCTCATCAACTGAATGTGTGTGAGGCTAGTCTTGGTTGTCAATTGGACTACATCTGGAATTAGCTGAAATTTCTGGCTGGGCACACCTGTGAGGGATTTTTTTTTTCTTAATTGAATCTTTTGAAGCAGGAAGGCATACTTCTAGTCCAGATCTTTGAAGTGGGGAGGCCCACCTTTCATCTGAGTCACCCCTTCTGCTGGCACCTATATAAAGGACATGGAAAAAGAAAGTTTGCTCTCTCTTTGCCTGCTTGCTCTCACTCTCACTTCATTCCTTCTCTGGCATCAGAGCCAACTTCTTTGGAATTACAGCACATACTGAAGACAAACTGAGACATCCAATCCAGTGGACTGAACTACTGAATTCATGGACCTTCCGTGGGTAGACAGCCATTGCTGGACAAACTGGACTACAGCCCGTAAGCCATTCTAATACAAAGTACTTAAGAGCACTTGTTACTCTTGCAGAGGACCTGAGTTTGGTTCCCAACATCCCATTCAGGAAGTTCACAGCTGCCTGTAACTCTACTCTAGAGAATCTGAGGCTCCCTTCTGAGTTTTGCACTCATAGACACAGACACACCTACAAACACACACATACACATAATTAAAAATAAAATCTTACAAAAGAAAGGCATGTTGTATTTTAGTTTTATTTGTAGGATATGCTCTGCAATTATTGCTTTCTAATAAAAATCAAGATTTTCAAAACTCATCATTTTCAAAACTCATTATTATATAAAACAGAGTCCATGGGGCAGACTGGTGGAGCCATTAGGAATTCTGGCACTTTCACATAATTATTCACAATAAATTGCAACAATAAATCCATGCACGATAATAAACGATTGTATTTAATTCAAATTTTCCAGCGGTTTAAACATGATTAACTAGTGGGATAATAGCACCACCTAGTGGCCATATAAAATTTATGTTTCATTCCATCCCATTTTAAGTAAATATCAATTCCTCTTACTGCTCTACATTGGGATGGGCTAGTAGAGCAAATGGCTAGTCTCACCCCATGAAGCATCTATGATGTATGCTGTGAGATGGTCTGTATGTCAAATTGCTCTGATTGGTCAATAAATAAAACACTGATTGGCCAGTGGCCAGGCAGGAAGTAGGTGGGACAAGGAGAGAGGAGAATTCTGAAAAGCGGAAGGCTGAGGCAGGGAGACACTGCAGTCACCGGCAGGACAAGCAGCATGTAAAGACGCCGGTAAGCCACCATCCACGTGGCAAGGTATAGATTTATGGAAATGGATTAATTTAAGTTATAAGAACAGTTAGCAAGAAGCCTGCCACGGCCATACAGTTTGTAAGCAATATAAGTCTCTGTGTTTACTTGGTTGGGTCTGAGCAGCTGGGGGACTGGCGAGTGACAAAGATTTGTCCTGACTGTGGGCAAAGCAGGAAAACTCTAGCTACAGATGTATATTGTGACAATCAAAGAAAAGCAGAAGAATTTAATAAGTGACCATTAAACTTCCAAAATGATTTTAATATACCTGATATAAAAAGCATGAAGTAGTTTACAGATGTCAGATAACAAGCATTCCAAAAATCTTTCATTTAATATGCTATATCGAAGGTTACCTAAATAATAATTTCTGCACACATGAATGTAGCCAAAAAGAAAAGAAGAGTGAAAGAGAAAGCTTCATAAGTCATTTGGAAATGGCAGAGAAGAAAAAAGCCAAGGTTTTTTTGAGACAGTAAGTATTTAATTGCGCATGTGTATAGTAGCATCCTATCTCACTGATATGTATGCAAAGTCCTACAAGCAAGTTCATTCTTAAAGTGACACAGCTAACATCTTATGAGAACACCTGAGCAGTTCTAGTTATTCTGGACAGACCGTAAGAGATGCAGTAAGCTGCTTGTTGTCACAGTAAGCATGCTGGGTGTTTCCTGATGCCAAATGCTTACTCAGGTACTCCAAGTTCCAACACATTGTCACCTCCAGTTCTGTTGATGCTACTGTCTCATTCATCCCTTAAATTCCATAAGAAATCCATATAGCCCTTCCCTTGCAAGAACCCACCCTGTCTCTCCTCCCTTACTCAACCACTGTGAGCTGCACTCTTGAACCTAAGCAGTTGAACATGCTCTGGAGAAAATACAGAATCAGGCTAGATTTGAATTCAAATTCATTCCAAGAATTCCAATAAACTCCCACTGAATCCAGGAATTCGGCTACATTTCTAAGTCCAGTGACATTATCCTCTAATTATATTCTGTCCTTTCCCTCCAATTTCCAAGTCTCCCTTGTCCTAACTAGAAGTTGATGCCATTCCTTTGCATTACCCTGAAAACAAAAACAAAAACAAAACACTTCAAATCGAGAGAAGAGTACAGTCAAAAGTTTACACCATTACTTCCAACAGCCAACCACCATCCATTCCCACCTGTGTTTCCATAGAGTTCTTAGCTGTTATGTCAGGCCAGTGGTTCTCAGCCTTCCTAATGCGACACCCCTTTAATACAGTTCGTGTTGTGGTGACCCCAACCATAAAATTATTTTGTTGCTACTTCACCACTGTAATTTTGCTACTGTTATGAACCACAAATGATGTAATGCCTGATAAGCAAGCCCAGGGGCCATGACCCACAGGTTGAAAGCCACTGCCTTAGACTGCTCTGACCTTTGTGCACTAGCTCCTGCTCACCTATGCTCTCCAGCATTATCTGTTCCCATCCCACCATATCCCCACTTAGGATGCCTTCATTTCTCTCCTGTTCCATGCTCTTCATCTCACTGCTTAACTTCTCAGAATTTTCCAAATTATTCTCTCTTCCACTCTTATTTAAAAGACCCCCAAATAGCCTGTGTATTGCTCACTCCAGGGCTCACTTTTCAGCCATCACTTTGCCTGTATTACTAACAGTGGACTGCTTCTTCCTTTGAAAACTTAGATTTTTCAGGATCTCGTGACCCGACCCTACCTCTTTAAGTCTCTGTAAATTTTTTTTCTATTAGATTGTGAGAAATGCTTAGTCCCTCCTCCCTCTTTCTATTTATATTATCTGATTGGTTTCTTCAGCCCAGACCTTTCCCAGAATGTCGTACACATTTCAACTCCTTTGTTGCTAGGGAAATGGTGCAGCATTTTTCCATAACAGTTGCACCAAGTGAACGTCCGAGACCCACGGAGTACCTAAGGTTTCCTTCCTCTCCAGCTCTTCAGATTGGCTATTGCTTTCTCTTTTTATAACAGTCATCCTAACTGGCTTTAAGTTGAATTTCGCTGATAGTTGATGACACTGAGCATTTTCCCACGCACTTATTTCTTTGTATTAGTGTTCAAGAAATGTCTATTCAAGCTAGGGTTTGTCTTCAGAACAAATATTTGCTGGAGTCTAGTAAATATTTAACAAACAAGGCTTTTTGAACTGAAAATATATACATACACACACAGAGAGAGACTGGGAACTCTTATCACGCTACATTAAAGCAAAAACAATCTTCTTTGCAGTAGGATCACATTGTAAATCACAAATGACTGAATGCTTAGGTGCATTCCTATGACTGAACACTACTGAAATTAAGTAAAACAAAAATTAAATAAAATAAAATTAAGTAAAAACTGAAATTAGGTAAAAATGGAAAAACAAGCTTCAGGCTATTTTCTGACTATGGTTTCTCCTATGGAAGTCAGTCTTCATTTAAGAGATGGATAAGTGAATACTAATTATGGTTTTCTGATTATTACTAGTTCCCTCACTAAAATCAAATGGGAAAGAGGCTTATAGAAGGAGCTCAGCTGAAGAATAAGTATTCTACAGTGAAATGTTCAGTTCATTCAAATGCAGAAGGGAAATATGCCCAGTAAGTTTGCTTCTCCTGGTTTCATTTATTCTTGGTAAATGAAATTAGCTTTCATTACAAGTAATTTCCAATTCTTCTACTTCCACATTCTCTCAAGTGTATTCTAAGACTCAAGGCCTTGGCGTGGTAGTGATGGAATACACTAAGTTTAAACTCAAATCTCCACTGATTAGAAATGTTATTTCTGTCTCAAATCCATAGTAGAGATGGACCATCACTAAAGTAGTACTTGTCTTAAAAGAGATGTGATCGGCTATAAAAGCATGGCTGCTTTTGTGCTAAACTTCATTTCTGAAGTTTTAGACTTACAGAAAATTTCCAAAAAAAAATGGCAGTGCTGATTTTATCTAATTATCTAAAAGAATTAGATAAGCACAGTTTTGTCTTGTTCCCTCTCCCCCCCACCCACCCCATGGTTAGAATCCAGTGTGGAATTGAGGAGCAAGACCAGAGAGCGATAGACTTACTTTTTTTTACCCTACTATATCAGAATGCACTCTATCATCATGACTTATCACTCATACATTTGCATTACCCAGAATGGGCAATGTCTATTACTTCCCTGCACCATTATTGTATACCTCCTCTGTGCTGCTTATTTTTTGTCAAGTTGACACAAGCTAGGGCATCTGAGAAGGGGGAACCTGGTTTGAGATAATGCCTCCAAGGTATTGGCCTGTGGGCTTGTCTGTGAGGCATTTTCTTGATTAATGATTGATGTGGAGGGTCCAGTCCAGTGTGGGCAATGCCACTCCTGGGCAGGTTAGTCCTCCGGTTGTATAAGAAAACAAGCTGAGTAAGCCGAGAAGAGCAAGCCAGTAAGCAGCATTCCCCCACGGTTTCTGCTTCAGTTCCTGTCTTCAGGTTCCTGCCTGGAGTGCCTGCCTTGGCTTTAATGATAGACTATAACCTGGAAGCCAAATAAACCCTTTCCTCTCCAAGCTGCATTCGGTCATGGTGTTTTATCACAGCACAGAAACCAAACTAGGATCTCCCCCTTTCTTTACCCTACACCTTGAAATCAAGTCATAAAACTCATGATGAAATTGGTGCTATAATTAGGGAGAAAAATTACTTTTGTTGTTTTTTTAATTTTATTTTTCCCTGTAGTGCTGGAGATTGTACACATGGCCCTGTGCATACTGGACAAACACTCCACCTCTCAGTTATGCATTTCCAGCCCCCGCCCCCAAATAATGTTTTAAACTAAACAATAATAGTGTTTTTGAGCTAGGGTCTCATGTACCCTCGACTGTCCATAAACTTACTAGGTAGCCAAGGAAGACCCTGACCTTCTGAAAGCCCCTAACACTGGGGTTATAGATATGTGCCACCATGCCCAATATATGCCTTGCTGGGGACTGACCCCAGGGCTTTGAGCTGATAGGTAAGCACTCACAAATGAAGTGCCATCCCAAACTCTAGTAACAAATCCAAATCTTTTTCAGTATCACAAATAGATATGGTACACTTCAAAGCATTTGCCCATGGTCTCAAGTGCTCACTTAAAATCAAGTCTTTCAGCCAGGTACTTCGATTTAGGTCTTCACAGGAGTTTATAATAAAGACGCCATGCCTTTAATCCCAGCACTCACTCGGGAGGCAGAGCCAGGCGGATCTCTGTGAGTTCGAGGCACCAAAACTACACAGAGAAACCCTGTCTCAAAAAACCAAAAAGGAAAAAAAAAAGAAGAAAAAATAAAAGAAAATGCAAATATTACTACATGTCGAAAATCAAATGCAGTTTTAGGGATGAACATTTTCATAACAATAGTATGCTTGACCAAAACAATGAAATCGGAAAAGAACTTGGACAGATAAGAGATGTGGGTGAGGGGAGGGTAACAAGTCAAGAAAAGACCAAGAACAAAGCAAGGGAGAGTTCAAAGGCAGGTTTTAAAAGCCCAGTTTCCGACAAAACAAAGAAACATTCTAGTATGTAAACTCTCATTTATCCCTTCCTCGCTAACAAAACGGAAATGTTAGTTTTATTTAAAATCTTCAGTAAGACGTCTAAGCATAAACATGCGGTTCTATAACAAATTGTACTCCCAAAACTTATGTTGAAGTCTTAATCCCTACTCTCTGAAAACTGCTGTATTAATAATGGGGTTTTTTAAGGACTCTATCAAACCTGGCTGGTGCAGACAGGCAGAGGAAAAACCCACGGTTAGACGCAGACTACCATCTACGGGCCAGGCCCTTCATCTCAGACTTCCCAGCTCCGGGGACTAACACAGACTCTGCATCTACACTAGAGTTTAATGAAGTGTGTTTGGGCAAGGCCCTCGACCGTGCTTAGGTAGTTAAGCCTTGTTTGGTTCTTTCGGATCACTAATGATGTGTGGAGTAAAACGAGAGACTGTGAACTCGGTGAGCTTTATGAACACCTCCAGGTCCTTCAGATGCAAACGTTCCAGGTTTGTTCATTGGGACTCCAGCACAGAATTGCTCTAACTAACTCGACCCCTCCAGGCATGGAGTGGGTGACCTCCTGAAGCTTTTGCGGCTCTCCCTCGGGCTTTGTAACCTTCATTCTCCATGACAGCAACTGCCGCCTCAAACGGTCCATCACTACAGGTTTCCCCGGGGCCCTCTACGCTGTCTCAAACCGGAATACAGGCGGGGGCGAGGCTGGTGTGGCTAAGTGGGCATTCCTCGGAGGGCGATCCCTTCCCCGTGCAGACTCCACGGACTGCAGCCGGGAGGGGAGAGCCGCGGCCCTCCCTCCAGGAAAGACGGCTGGAGGAGGGTCTGCGCGCCACCGACTCTCGCGCGGCCCACGACTTCCGGGTCTCTGTGTTCGAGAAGCCTCCGGTGCGCGGTGCCGCGCGAAAACCCTCACGAGATCAAACGGAAAGGGGCAGCTGAGGGGCGCCGGAGCCAGCGGGATCGGCAGCCCCGGCGAGGGCAAAGGCGGCGCGGACAGCTCCCGGAGCGGGGGGCGGGCCAGGAGTGCGCCGCCGGAAGTGACGTGTCGGGAGGCCGCAGTGCCCGGAAGCTGGACCTGCTAAAGAACGCAGCCAGGAGGCACAAATCTCTGCGCCACGACGAGACTTCAGACAGCGCGAGAGTTCTGGCTGGGGCTTTGTGTTCCTCCTTCCACCCACCCACCTCATGACCCGCCCCTCGGGTCCCGGACGCCGAAGCCAATCAAAACGACCGGGCCCGGAAGAGGTCGGGGCAGGGCGCCTAGGCCACGCCTCTCGCGCGGAGGCTCTCGGGAAAGCGTCACCGGGACTATAAAAGCGCACACGCAGCGCGTGGAAGTCCCTTTCGCTACGCCTGGGACGCTTTGCTGCTTGTTTTGTGCAATCCTCACGCCGAAGGGACCGTTAGGCCCGCATTTGTGAGCGGCCAAGATGCGGGAGGCACGAGGCCGTTGCGATGCAGGCCGCTGGCCATTAGCACCGCAGGAGCATGGTGAGGGTTAGCGCCCAGGCTACGGCCGCCGCTGGCCGTCGGCACCGCAGGAGCATGGTGAGGGTTAGCGCCCAGGCTACGGCCGCCGCTGGCCGTCAGCACCGCAGGAGCATGGTGAGGGCGAGCACAGGTTACTACGGCCGCCGCTGGCCTTCAGCACCGCAGGAGCATGGTGAGGGCGAGCACAGGTTACTACGGCCGCCGCTGGCCATCAGCACTGCAGGAGCATGGTGAGAGTTAGCGCCCAAGCTATGTGAAGCCGATCCCGGGTTAGGCGGCGCCACGCCGAGGACCGCCACTGTGTGATCGGATGGTGAGTGACACCCTTGGAAGTTAACCTGCTGGGTTGTGGAACTCCATGTATCTTTGGGACCTGCCGGCTGTGGCAGTCTCCCTTCCTAGCCATGGTAGAGCATGTTCTTGTTATTGGCAAAGCTGTCACCATTTAATTGGTATCAGATTCTGACTTGAACAAGCAACATTCTAAGTTGTTAAGAGTCGGCGCGTTGCCAGGAAGTTGGACATGCTTTACTAAACTGTTGAAATGTATGTTTTTAGGTAACCTGGATTCATTGCCGCTGGGTGATGGAAGACACGTTAAGGTAAGTTTCGTCTTTTGAATGTTTTCGGAGTTCTGGGTGTTGAGAAAGCCGTTATTGCGATTAGGCGCAGTTTGTTTGCACTTGGTCTGATATTATGTAACTTAGATAATGGCCAATTGTGTAGAAAGTCGCTGAACTGATAGGGCCTCAGGACTGTGAGGGAAGTACACAGATATTCTGTAATGATTGGTTTTCTTTTCTTGCAGGTATTGTTTAAAAGCAAAATAAAAGTGGTTGAGATCTTCCGGGCACCTTACAAGGGATCTTCACACTCACTTGGAAATGAGTACTTTTAATATTAATACGTCACTATACAGTCCTGACCTTTATTTTACATAAAGTCATTCATAAGCCAAATAAAGCTTGGTTGATGGGTAATAAGGATGTGTACCGTTTTATTTCTGGAGACTGAGAGTTCTGATACAGAGCACATTTGCAGAGTTAACTGGGATAACCTTCTAGAGTCGTTGACTTAATTACATAGGCAACCAGTGTATAGTTTCCTTTACAGGAAATCTACATTGCTCCCCAAGCCCTTCTGTAAGCTAGTGCCATGTGAGAATGGAGTTTTAGAAAGACAAGGCGTTAAAATACCCCCAAAGTGAAGAGTACAGCACCATTTGGTGGGTGGGGCATGCTTTGTGACAACAGGTACCTAATGGTTATTTACAGCCATATCAGAGTGGGCGGCAACCTTACCATGTTAATGAGTTTGGGATTTGAGAAGGCTCTGACAGTACTCATGTTCAAGAGTATGATAGCATTATCTTGGGAACCATAGAGGAGGAGGGATCCATCAGCATAGGGATTCTAACTTGGAGTACAGATTCCTACCCTCCATCCCTCTTAGCCTGCTTTCCCATTTGAAATGGACCACTGTAAGATCTCCATGACTTCCCAAGTTGTCAATTAAGTTATATGGTCATGTGTGTGCCTTGTTTTAGGATGTATGCATTTTTTTATTGCATGTATAAAATGGGATGTGACTGGTTGTCTTGAGAAATCTGTAGGCTTACTGGAAAGTGCCAGTAGATGGCACTCTTCTACCATAGTCCAAACACTAGTAAAATTCAAGTGATAACCCACCTACTGTATTTTGGGGAAATGAGGATTTGGTAGTAGCCTATAGGTGGCTAAAACATGTCCTTGGGCTTGCTTGTTACTAACGTACTTGTGAGTAAATCGTTGAGTAAATGGCTTGATCTACCCCACCTTTTAAGTTTGTCCCATTCTGTCCCCTGATTTCATGATTTAACAAATGCTAAGAAGATAGTATGTTACAAGAAGGTATCAAACTTGATATGCCAGTCTTAGTGTAGGTAAGATCTGGTTTTAAGTAGTTTAGGACAAATTTATAAACTTACAAAAATTACAATAGGCAAAGATGGTAAATCTCAGCATTACACTGAAGTGCCTGTACCCCAAAACTGCTGGAGGAGGGATCTCGGGATCCAGGTGTTGTCTTCCCTGGCTTGTTGCCAAATACAGAGACTGGGTACTTCCCATCAGTTTTCTTTACTCTTCTTGAGCTTTCTATAAATTACAGTTTGGTGATGCTTTTTATCCATGGTACAAAGGCAGGGACTCTGGTATAAACACCTGGAGTGTCTTTGATTCCACAGCCGTACCCCCAGGAAGTCACCCCATATACAACCCAGGTCTCATTGGGTCTTTCGCACATAAGTGGTCCTCCGCTGTCTCCCTGGCAGCTGTCCACACGGTTGTTTTCTTGGAGGTCTCCAGCACAGAGCATTCTCCCAGTAAATAGAGCCTTGTAGCGCTCTTTACAAAACCTCTTGGGGAGTAAAGGCACAGCCGCTTGTTGTAGAGTTCTGGAGTAAGCACGCCCTGCTCAGACCAAGGAAAACCGAGTTAGAGATTTCAGCTAATGATCCATTTAACACTGACCATGTAGTCATCCTAAAACACTGCAGCACTGATTTCAAAATGGGGATACTTCTAAGTAACTAGGATGGGAGTTGTTTAACATAGGGATGTGACAGTATGTATATAAGGATGGTTAGAAATATAATGCACATAACTTCCCATATAAACAGGCGTAAGTCACACCACTGGTATTCATAGAATCTGCCTCCTGATAGGCCATTATTTGTGGAATGACTTAAATGTACAACTGCTAATGTCCTCCATGTTCTCAGTCTACTAACTGGGAGTAACTAGGCCATCCTAGAAAATGCACTGTCCTGGTCATTCAATGTATCCAAAGGAAAGCAAATAATCTCCTGTGAAAGAAATCACAGTTGGAAACAGCAGCCTTCTCAGAGGGATTGTTAGTGCTGTGAAGAAACAGGCAAGTTTAGCTTACTTCATAGTGAGGTTTGTTGGTACATGCAAAGCATATTTCCAACACCTGCGAAAAATACACTTGCTGGACACTTTTTTCAAGAGTGTGATTATCAGTGAACTTTCTTGATAGAAAGCCACCAACCTAAAGATTTCTTCATACTCATTTTTTAATTGAGCACCTGATCCTAGTGATACCTTGGTCTATTTTTAGGCCTGTGGTAGAGTATCTGCTACTTGATGTGCATGCACTAGTTTGTCTCCACAGCAATACAACCAACTGAAGCTGTTCCCTTCACCTAAGAACCCATGTTGAATACTGCTACCACTGCTTAGAGGCTGGGAGCAGAAAGGATGAGGGAGACATTTCAGTGCTTCTCTTTCTTCGACTTTAGTCTCCCTCCACTGAAGATTTGCTCTTTTCTGGCCAAATTTTAGGAAATCTTAAAAGTCAGCTTAATGGGGGTTCCCTGGCAAAGAGAACAAACACCAAAGCCTTTTACTGGGCCCACTACTTCAATCTTGTGGAGAGCTTTCGAAACTACATCGGATTCTAGATGGAATTCTTGGGCTGGGGTCTTTAAATCCCTTGGCTGTCCTCTCACTGGCCTGGGTGACTAAGAGTTGTAGAACACTTTCTACTCTGCTGGCAGGTGAGTTCTATCAGCTTGTGCTGACACTGGAATTTGAACCAACACTCTCAGGATGTAAATCTAGGCTCGTGTGTACATTTCACAGCTGGCAGACTTCAAGCATCAAACTTGAGTCCATCTAAGCTCCTACCGCTGCACATCCTAACATGTAGACACCAGACAGGAAGCTGCCCAGTTTTCCTAGATTGTTTCTTTGTTTTTTATATTACCTGTGTCTCCCCATCCTGTTATGTGACAATTGGAGGCTGTTTTCTGTGGCCTCTCTCTCCAGAGAGGTAAACAAGCTGGCAAAACATGGGTGCTTAGTCTGGCACATTGCTCTCCTGGTCCTTGTAATCTAACCAGGGCAATGTCATAGTCACTGCTGTCTGGCCGGTAGTTCCTATGAATCACAATCTGCTGAACCCCTATTTCTTCTTCAAACTCCTCAGGTACCAAAGTATGGTAATCCCCAACTCGAACTGCATAGCTCCTCGTGTTGTTACCATACCTGAAAGGAAAGAGCCAGATGTGAGGCTTTTTTTCAGATAATGAAAATCGATGATTGACAGCTAGTAATGTTAAAATATAACAAATCTTATTCCAAGTTATGTCCTTCTGCAAACCATCTTTCGACTTCTCTGCTTCCCACCCCCTGAAGCCCGGTGCTATCTATCTTCTTACTTCACTAAGTCTAGAAGACTATTTCCTGGGAAGTAGCAAATGTGGAGAGGGAGTGGAAAATAAGGAAGGACCAAGCATCAGGATGTCAATCCCTTACCAAATGGGAAAGGCTCCAATAGAAACAGCGCGGAATTGCTATCCTGATTTGCCATGTTCACTTGCTGCATGGATGCATAAACACAGCTAACCTACCTACCTGTGTCCCTGAGCTAGTGCAACCCACCTTAACCCCAGAAAGAAGCCTCAGTTACTACCGGTGTGGGTCAAGTGCAACCAAACTATATCAGCGCATACTCACTGTATTTTGTTACTTCTTTACTTGGATGCCACTTCCATAAAGCCTACTTAGACACCCTAATATTTATATTGCAACTCACCTCTCCTTGCAATCCTGCTATTCTTGGTGTACTTAATCATTGTACGTTCACTTTTCTTTTTTGCACTCTTCATTAGTCTTAAACATTATTTAGTTTACTATTTAAACTGCATTGTGAAGATAGCAGATACTCGCAAGACGATACTTCCAGGCCCAGAATATCCTAGCCAACCTGCGTGGTTACTTCCTCCTCATTGAAGATAACAACTGCTTGTTCGGTCCTGATTACTTACAGCAGAACCAGGGCTTCTGGAACTTTTATTTGTACCTGACCCCAGGTATGCAGGAATATAAAAATAAACATTTAGTGGTAGTAAGTCATAAATTTGTTTTAAACAATTCTTTGGTGTGCATATAACTTTGCCACATACTAAAGATGAAAGCAAGCTTGCATACTAATGGGGTGGATATGTTCTCATTTTTATATAAAGAATATAATCTTAAGCCGGGCGGTGGTGGCGCACGCCTTTAATCCCAGCACTTGGGAGGCAGAGCCAGGCGGATCTCTGTGAGTTCGAGGCCAGCCTGGGCTACCAAGTGAGTTCCAGGAGAGGCGCAAAGCTACACAGAGAAACCCTGTCTCGAAAAACCTAAAAAAAAAAAAAAAAAAGAATATAATCTTAGCTGATCTTAGAGCATCTTCAACACCTTTCAGAGTTGATTAGCATTTGATTTTGTATTGTTATTTTAAGACAGAATCTCACTCTGTAGCAAGGCTAGCAGGGAATTCACTATATTGAGCCCCAGACTCGCACCAATCCTCCTGCCTCAGCCTGCACCATGCTGATATTCCAGATGTGCTCCACCACGTTCAAGTTCACAATCACAGTTTTTCAAACCTTCCAGTCTTTTCTTTTTGCCTACCGAACACTAACCCTGGTTCTTAATCAACTGTCTGCATATTTCACACTGGCATCTAACTGCTGGGGAGAAAATGTTAACGTTAATTTTTCAATGCTAAAAACCTTTTTTTTTCCCTTAACAAAACATGAAATTCGCACAGTTTCCAAGACCTCCACTTGAGTTTAAAGCATTTATATTCAGTAGTTTGCTGGTAGAAATCTCCTAGAGGCTGGAATTAACTCCTGGCTGCCTTATTAAAATATGACCACCACCCCCCCATTTACTTTGTGTTAGGAGAGGTTTAAACCTTACTATCGGCCCTAAATAAGGCTCTGACCATCTTGTATAATTATGCAGCCATCAACTGCATAAATCCCTGAGGTTCCTGATCACTCTCCATTTTCAACTTGAATCTATATATCTTTAAAGTTCAGAGAGTTTTTCACTCTTATACCAAGTATGCTTTTGCAGATTCATTTCAAAATGTAAAATATATATTTTTCTATAAATTTATCTTAAAATTATCTGGACTGTTTAAAAATGCAAATAAAAAAACTACACACCAGGGCCAGTGTTGGTGGCACATACCTTTAATTCCAGCACTGGGGAGGCAGATGCAGAGTTCAAGGCCATCCTGGTCTACATAGCTAGTTCCAGGACAGCCAAGACTACATAGACCCTATCTCCAAAAAAAAAAAAAAAAAAGTAGAAAGAAAGGAAACATAGATAGATAGGTAGATAACGCACCAAAATTAACCAGACCCAAAGTCTACACATCTCAATTATTTGAATAACAATTCTGAAGCTATGGAGTTTCACGTTGGACTTTTTCAAATTGGACTTTCAGTATCAAGTACATCTTTATGTACTTATCCATCATCAAAAATAAAAATCCATAATTAAGACTAAAAGAACAATTGAGTCACACAACAGATATCCATTCATCTGTTGATGGATAACTAGATGGATTAATTCCAATTTGTTGCTGTAGGGAATGGAGCAGCAATGAACATGGGGGTGGACATATCTCGATGGTAGGGTATGAAGTTATCTGGGTATATGCCCCAGAGTGAAATAGCTGGGACATATGTTCTCTACTTGATTTTGTGAGAAATCTCCAAACTGACCTCCACAATGTCTGTATTAATCTGCACCCACACCAACAGTGGCTAAGGGTTCTTTTCTCTTTACATCCTCTCGAGCATTTGTTGTCAGGTTTGTTGATGATAGCCATTCTGACGAGAGGTGGGGGTTATCTCAACGTAGTCTTGCGTTTCCTTGATGGCTAGTGTTTGTTTGTTTTTCCTTTTTTTAAAAAACTGTTCAGTTCACAGGGCGTGGTGGCACACGCCTTTAATCCCAGCACTCGAAGGCAGAGGCAGGTGGAGCTCTGTGAGTTCAAGGCCAACCTGGTATACAAAGCAAGTTCAAGTTCCAGGGTGGCTACCCAGGACTGTTACACAGAGAAACTCTGTCTCAAGGAAACAAAAACAAAACAAACAAACAAACAACACTGCTCAGTTCATTTGCCCACTTGGTATTTAATTTCTGCAACTCCTTGTATGTTCTGGGATAATATCTGTGTGATATTAGCTCACTGTCTGAAGTATAGCTGGAAAAATTCTCTGTGAATCTGTGGGCTCAGCTGATTGTCTCCTTTATCTATGTATACTCCTGTCTTTTGATACTGGGGTTAGTCCCTGTGCTGTTGATGTGTTTAAAAAGTTCCTGTCAGGCCGGGCAGTGGTCGCGCGCGCGCGCCTTTAATCCCAGCACTCACTCGGGAGGCAGAGGCAGGCGGATCTTTGTGAGCTCGAGTCCAGCCTGGTCTACAGAGCGAGATCCAGGAAAGGCACAAAGCTACACAGAGAAAAAAACAAAACAAAAAAAAAAAAAAAAAACAATAAGTCTCTGTCAGAGGGCAACCTTGAGCCTTATTCCTTGGGTACCTCCCTCTTGTTTAACAATGTCTCATATTGGCCTGGGACTTGAGGACAGTGATCTGATGAGTCAGCTCCCGGGATCTGCCTGCAGTCTCTCCATCCTTGGTATACAAGCATGCTTTTTATGGGTTCTTGGAATTTGAACTTGGGTCCTCATGCTTATGAGGTGTGGTAGTTTCAGTGTAATTGGCCCCCATACGCTCATAGGGAATAGCACTACTGGGAGGTGTGTGTGTGTGTGTGTGTGGCTTTGTTGGAGTGGGTGTGGCCTTGTTGAAGGAAGTGTTGTGTTGTGGAGGCAAGCTTTGAGGTCTCACACATGCTCAAGCCATTTCCAGTATGTTAGTTTGCTTTCTGTTGCCTTCATGAGATGCAGAACTCAGCTACCTCTCCAGTACCATGCCTGCCTGCACACCACCATGTCCACCATAATGATAATGGACTAAAACCTCTTAAATGTAAGAATGAAATGTTTTCTTTATAAGAGCTGCTGTGACCATGGTGTCTCTTCACAGCAACAGAAACCCTGAGACACGAGGCAAGCATTTTATCTTTTATTAGACTGATCCGTCTTCCCAGCTCAAACTCCAGTTACTCTTAAAATGGACTATTAGGCTTGAGATCTGAGGGACATCTGATAAAAATCTTGACTAGTTTTCCAATCAAGTATCTGTCTACTACAGCCAGTCTTCCTCGTGGATGTTATTATGTACTTCAGGGAGGAAGCTTTGCCCTGGTATATTTCTGGATGTCAAAGATATGTGTGACTCAAGCCTTCTCCAGAAAATGTAAAGAAAAACTTTTTTCATGTATTTTATTCTTTCTGGCTTAGCTGAATTTGTGTTATATTGTTAGATGTTGTATTTAAAAAAAAATTCTAAAGCAAACATTTTAAGTTTTGGCTGACACGTCATTGGGTTGTTTGTTGAAATTCCTTCAACTGCCCACAAATGACAATTGGATGAAACTCTCAAACAAGTTTGTGCAAGAGAGGATCTAAGACCAGGCAGCTTAGGAAATGTAATATTAATAATCCCGGTTTCTCTGATATTCTGTCATTAAGATGAACAACAACAAATTACTAGAACTAAAAAGTAAAGAATTTGGTTAGGTTTTAGGGTCATATGTAGAGAAAATTTGTGTTTCTTCTCTACATGGAGTCATTTCTCAAAAATCATAGTGTCTTATATCAGCCTGCGCACATCACTACCACTAGAATCTGCTTTTTCTCTGGTGTCTCGATTAAACTCAGAAAGTCCTTTACTGAAGTTGCCTATATAAACTTTTGCCGTTGCTACAGAAGGAGTTATGTTACTGGGACCTTGCACTGTCCCTGACATATATATGCAGGAATGGCTTTGGTATGATAAGTGCTATGGGTCTCAGCAAAGACCATGTTCTTCAGAACTCTATTATACAGGAGATCGTGGAGAATGCATTTGATACACTGATTTTTAAACATAACTCTCATTACCTCTGGGATTAGTCTTTCTACTTAGAAGTATTTACAGAGTCCTTCATGCAGAGCAGTAATCTCTGCCATTTGTAGCTGCTCTGGTATTTCCAGGCAAAAAGTCAAAAAGATAAAACCAGGTAAAATGATATTCTTGTGCAAATTAAATTTGGAGTACTTACAGAAATGAGAGAGTGCTGTTTCACACGCTTAATTCTTCCAGAATTGTACTTGTTATCAACATGGGCAGTTACCGGGGATTAAAAGTCAGAAACTTTTCTCTTGGTTGTATTCCTGTGCCATTGTAGACACAAGGTCATTTCATAGTACTTGATTTGTAGTAATGATTTAGAATAAGAAATAGCAAAAGCAGATATTTTATACCACAAACTTCTTAAAAGAAAATTTTTAAAAAATTAATCTACTTCAGCTTCTACTTCAAATTGCTGGTAGTGTACCCATATCCCCAAATGTCATTGTTTAAACACTAGAAAAAAATGTGGAGGGGGGCATGATGATGTACCCCTTTAATCCCAGCACTGGGGAGGCAGAGGCAGGCGGGTTTATGAGTTTGAAACCTGTGGTCTACACAGAGAGTTCCAGACCAGACAAAAGAAGCAGCAACAACAAGTAAAAAGGGGGTGGAGAGGAGAGAGAACCTTTAAACAGTGATTCATGAGCGTCAGTTGTCCTCGTCATACTCGAATAGACCTGCATCTTGGACATGTGACAGTGTATAAGAGACCTATGAGGGGTGGGAGTTGGTTTCTAGAACTCTGTCCTTTCTCCAGTGAAGTACCCATAAAACCCATGAAGACGCTGTATCTGAAATGAGTAAGGCCGAGTAACTAAAACAACAGAATTTGGGCTCATCCTGCCTAGGCCATCTCCTCTAGACTGTTCTGATACAAAGCTGTGATGACTTTGAAAGATTAAACAAACCTCAAGAGTTTTCATCGGCCTAACAAACCACACAGCAGATACCAAGCACGCTCATTGTCCACACACCGCTGCTCTATAGTGCTGGTTCATGTCACCACTTCAAGAACAGGAGCCAAATGGGGCCAGTGTGCATATCTCTACATACACAGAGGCTCCATGCTGGATGACAGGAAAGTAGATAGGGAACATAATCACATATGAAATCCGGTCTCATCCAAGGAGGCCTTAAATTAAGCTAACCTATTTTCCTGCATCTCCAAATGAAATTCAAAAGAACTTCTCAGGTCCTGACCACTGCTCCAGCAAATTTCAGTGTTTTATGATTAAGGGAGAATTGAGCCAAAGCCCTGAATCCAGAAAATCAAAACTTGGAGTTTGTTTGAAGAACTAATAACTGGCTATATGCCTTGTACTAAACTTACCTAAATAAAAAAGAGAGTAGCTTCCTCAGACACTTCAAACAAGAAGACCACCAGATCCAGCGAAGCTTAAAGACCAAGTCAGCTGGCCATGGGACATACTGGCGAGCAGTTTCCCTCTTACTCACATTCAAAGAATCTCCCATTTCTTCTAGAGCATAGAAAATGCTGCTATCCTAATCTGTCCCTCTGGTCTTTAATTATCTGTCTTTATCTTATACTCTGCAGATAAAAGGGATTCCAAATGACAGAAGGAAAAATTAACTGTTGATCTCCATTTAGAATAACCACTGTTCTCTAAAAGCCCCGAATTCTTAACTGCACCCACCACCTGGGGACAGAGCACACACTTTAATCACGTAAGAGCACTTAGGAGTATCTACTATGCTATTTAAGCATAAAAGAGAGCTTCGTGGATGGTAAGCAATATCTAGAAGGGGCAGGCCAGAGTAGAAAAAATGATTTGTAAACAAAAGGTTCAACATCCTCCCTCCAAGATTCTAGTCTTGCTGACCGCATCCCAACTTCTATTATATCCTATGAACTTCTGACTGCTATTCCAGAGTTTCCCTTCTCCTCTCCTTTGCTACCTCCTATCTCCTTTATTACAGCATCCATATAACCGGTGTCCCTCCAGTATAAAAATATGAAATTAGGGTCCTTGCACACAACCTTCCACTTCCTACCACTGTGGGTCTTGATCATTGGTAAAAACAATTTTGATTCATTCCAGAAAAATGCATAAGAGAGACATAAGAGTTGTGGGGGGGGGTCATGCAATTTCAAACTTATAAAATACCTTTACCCATTTGTTTTCCTCCTTCAGACCTCTCCTAAATGTCCCCAATGACCCCTATTGTGAAAATGCTCTTTGAACATACTTCAAGGCCCAGAAAACTTAGGTGGTTTCCATTACCAAACAAAGGAAAGATTCACAAACCCAGAAGGCCAGGGTTTTCCTGCTTTTCTCTTCTCCATCCACTGAACAAACCACAGGCCCCATAACCTTGTTCATAATACTTGTGCTACTCTGTCATTCTCTAAATGTCTCATGCCTCCACATCACTATGCTACTAAGTAGAATACGGTAGAAAAGATCAATTTTCAATACTGATTTATCAGTGGTCTGCTTCAAACACAGCTTGCACTGCCCATTTGTCAAGCCTGGCTTCACTTGCTACCAGAACAAAATGACCTGGAGAAACAGACAAAATGATGGGTCATTGCCCTTAACAACCTGCTGACTGTCATGTGTGCTTTTGTAAGATCGTGCTTGCCTGCCTCACCTTGTGCTTTTAGGGTGTAAAATGAGAATACAAATTAGACCTCACTTCCGAGCTTTCCGGGAGCTGTCCTGGCTTTTGGCCACCGGTGACTTCTCCTCCCTTCCACTCTCACTGCTGTGGAAATACTTATTCCAAAAGATTCAGCATTGCGGTCCCACAACACTGCCTACTGCTGCCGTCTACTATGTGAGTGCAACCTCTATGCCAAAAACAAAACAAAACAAAAACAACCGTGTCCTTAAGGAGAGTTAGCCTTCTGTGGGGATGAGGGGGATAAATCCCTTAAGAGTGTGTGTGTGTGTGTGTGTGTGTGTGTGTGTGTGTGTGTGTGTGTAATAACTAAAGAAAAATAAGCCATGAATTCGAGAGTCAAGGGGTAGGATATGTATGGAGATTATATGGGAGGGCTTGGAGGGAGGGGAGAAATAACAGTTACATTTTAATTAAAAATAAATTTAAAAGCCATCTTCATCCTACATATGGTCCATTCCATCTTTGACTGTTAGTATTAATTGCCGACTTGACAGAATCTGGAATTACCTTGGAGATGGACCTCTGGGCATTCCTGGGGGGGATTATCTTGATCACATTCATAGAAGCTGAAGTCTTGCCCACTGTGGAACCATTACCCGTTTGGGATCCTGGGCTGTATGAATGGAGGGGAGCTGAGTTCCAGAAAGCATTCATCCCTCTGCTTTCTGATTGTGACTGTCATGTAATCAGCTGTTGCAGGCTCCTGCGGCCTTGAGTTTTCCACTGTGATCTGCCGCACCTTGCATGGGAGCTAAAACAAACGCACTCTCCCTCAAGTTGCTATTGCCGGAGTATCTTTTCACAGCGACAGGAAAAGAAACTAAGACACCATCTTTCAAGGAAAAAGCATGGTGCTGGTGAGATGGCTCAGTGAGTCAAGTGCTCCCTGCACAAGTGTGAGGACCTTCCTTCAAACCCTCAGCAGCCACACAATAGCTGGCCACAGGAGCACACTTGTGAGCCCAGGGATGTGGAAGCAGAGACCGGGATGGCAGCGGCCTGCTGACTGAATTGGTGAGTGCCATGTGTGGTGGGAGCCTTATCTCAAAAAGATGAGGTGGAAGGGATTGAGAGATGGCTCAGTGGTTAAGAACACCTGTTTTTCTTTCGAGGTCCTGCGTTTGGTTCCCAGCACCCCATGGCAGCTCACAACTGTCTATAACTCTAGTCCCAGAGGACCCAACATCCTCTTCTGACCTCTACAGGGACCAGGCACGTGTGGTACATATACATACATGTTGCCAATATACTCATGCACATAATAGTTCTTTTTTTTAATTTTGACTGAGGTGCAAAGCAGTTAAGAAGACACCTGACAATGACTTCTGTCCTCCACATGCATGCATGCATATGTGCACATGCCCCACATGCACATGTGTAGACACATGAACACTTCCATACACAAACACATGCACACACAGGAAAAGGAAATAAAACCTTTCCTGCTAGCATCTGTGGCTTGAAGCAACAGTCAACACCCACATGGTCCCTGCTTTCTCCTGCTTTCCCCTCCGGGTGCACCGTATCATTTACTTCATGGTGCAGCCTGAAAGACAGGGCACAGTCCTTTCTAAAGCTGATGCTGTTTTCCCAACAGTCTTTTGAGCGAAGACAAAACAGCAAGGCTTTTCGCTGCTTCATCTGGAACCTGTTCTGTCAGCAAATGAATTTGGTGAGAAACTGATTTACACACTGACACAGCAGTGGTGTTGCACACCAACCTGGGAGACACCACGTTACACACTGACACAGCAGTGGTGTTGCACACCAATCTGAGACACACCACGTTGCACACTGACACAAAGTAGGAGTGTTCCACACTATTCCCTGAGTCTTCTCCATCTGTGCTGTATTTAGACTGCTTTCTGGGGAGAAAGGTGACATTTTATTCTGCCCTCATCTGCACTGCTTATTGGCATCAACACCTTTTGCCACCACAATTCTGTCTCCAAATGCATTATTTATTAAGTATAAGTAGCTTATCATCACCAGGGTCCATTTTCAGTTCAGCAGGTAGTGTGTTGAACAGGATGAGGTGAAGCAACTGTCAGCTCCATTCTATGTTCCACTTCGTCATTCTTTTTAAATGTTCAGACCATATTCTGTCTGATTCACCAAACAAGTGGAACAGGAATGTTAGAGTACATAAGACTGAGGCCTACATGCACACCCCTGAGTATCAGCTCTAAGACCCAGCAGATGTAGGGTTGACCCCAGGATCCTTAACATATAGCAATCCAAATGAATCTAATAATGTGGTGAAAAGAATACACTTTGAAGACAATACCCTAAATTTGGTCATGAAAATATTGTCTCTTTTCCTCCTGGGTTCTGACAGCAGTGCCATACACTGTATGGAGAACAACACTGTATGGAGAGCAAGCTGTCTCATTCTCAGCTGGATCACCACCAGTGCATATATCTGGGATCCAGTAGGTACCTGTTAAGGTGGTGAATGTTTGTAATCATCATCGTCTCTGCCTCTCATATAACACAGAAATGTCTTAAGACAGCTTGTATTTAGGTGAATTTTCAGACTTATATTTCTTATAGACCCAACATAGCAAACACATGAATGTGGATTTCTGTCCTGTGAAGCACCTTAAACATGGAACCCAACTCCACAAATAATAATGAAACAGACAAGCAAGGAGACATGTGAAAATTCAGTGTGTGACATAGTTAACCTAAGTCAGTGTGTGAAAATGGAAACATTTGAGACAGAAAAGCATGGAAACCATCTGTAAAGAAGAGTATAGAACCAGGCCCCTTCCTCACACTATATGGCAGGCATAAAAGTAAACTATAGGCAAAACCCTTTCAATATTTTAAAGGAAAAACAAGACAATGCAATCATTACATGGAACTAGGGGAAATGTCTTGTTTTGTTTTGTCAAGACAGGGTCTTGCTATATAGTCTTTGCTGGCCTAGAATTCCCTATCTAGACGAGGTTGGCTTAGAACTCCAGAGATCTGCCTGACTCTGCCTTCTGAGCACTGGGATTAAAAGTGTGCACTGCCACAGCTGGGCTAGGGAAAAAAATTTTAATAATATGCACAAAACTTCTTAGAAACTAACAAGGACCATAGACAGGGCTGGGGATGTAGCTCAGAAGGTCAAGTGTCAGCAGAGAGCACACTGAGTCCTGGGCTAGATCTCCAGCACTGCATAAAACTGTGTGATGGGCACACTTATAATCCAATCACCTGAGAAGTAAAGACCAAAAAAGGTCAAGGCCATCCTTGCCTACTTAGTGAGTTTGAGGCCAGCCTTGGCTACATAAGACCCTACATTACCAAATAAAAGGAGAAATCAGGCAGCAAAGCAATTATAAACAATAAAAGAGTGTGACTCATACCAGGATGAGGTATTTGTAACACATAACAACAAAGGCTTTTATGTAAAACATGCAAAAATAAAATCTACTATAAAAAGACAATGATATATAAAACAGGCAAAAGATATTGTGGTGGTTTGAAAGAAAATAAGCTCCATAATGAGTGGCACTATTAGGAGGTATGGCTTTGTTGGAGTGGGTATGGCCTTGTTAGAGGAAGTGTGTCACTGAGGGGATGGGCTTTGAGGTCTCCTTTGCTCAAGCTTCACTCAATGTGATAAGACCACTTCCTGTTGTCTGTGAGCCAAAAGGTAAGGACTCTCAGCTCCTGCTCCAGCATCATGTCTGCCTGCATGACACCATGTCAGACTATGAAAATTGTAAGCCATCCCAATTAAATGTTTTTTCCTTTATAAGAGTTGCCACAGTCATGGTGTCTCTTCATAGCAATACA
Organism: Peromyscus maniculatus bairdii; assembly: GCF_049852395.1. Taxonomy (NCBI): domain Eukaryota; kingdom Metazoa; phylum Chordata; class Mammalia; order Rodentia; family Cricetidae; genus Peromyscus; species Peromyscus maniculatus. The sequence continues at coordinate 103,212,453 of NC_134857.1, read as the reverse complement.
AACCCTAAGACAAATATGAATATAATTTATGATAGAAGGCATTAATATAATCAAACACCCAACAAACACTACACAGATGTCTACTGCAGCACTATTCTGTAGTACTGGAAGAATAGGGATAACTAACTACCCACTAGTAGTGGAATAAATAAATTGTGAAGTTCTACAGCAGAAGTGACAGTTCATATGTTAGTTAAGATGAATCTACACAGACAGACTATGAACACACAGTAAAGTATAAATGTACCATACAATATTGTATAAAAGAGACAAAGAATGTTTTACTTGGAAGAATTACTCAACCATATGGCACACATTGTTTTTAAACTCTTAATTAGGACAATTTTTGCAATGTATAAAATTAAAATAGTATACCACAATTCCTTATGTTCATCACCATGCTTCAGTAATTATCAACATTTGTCAAATGTTGGCATACATTTTTAAATGCCAAAATTAATGGAAAGAAATGAGCATCTACTACAGCCTGTGAATAAACAGGGAATAGGGAGGGCGAGAGGCACTTCAAGGACCACCCTGGAACTGGATACTGACCTTCTAGTGCAGCTTGCTCAGTGAGCTGGGAAGAGCTCAGAATGGACTGATAAAAGGTCCAGGACAAGAGGAAACTCCTGTTAGAATAGGACTACAGGCCATAAAAGCTGAGAATGAAAGAGATGTAGTGTAGTGGGTAGTTCCAGCTTTGACCTGGAAGTACTGCCCCTAGTGAGACTTCCGGTAATTGCCACGCCTACCTATGACCTGCCTCTGGGGGAGGGCCAAGACAGGAGCCCTTAAGACTTGAGATTCAAATGTGCTGGGTCTCTTGGTTCCTTGTAATCCTAGATGCTGGATGGTAGATGGAGCAGAGTTCTCCAGAGAACACGCTGGACTGCACTCCACCTCTCCCAGATCCTGTAACCAACCCCTTTACTGGCTGTAAGTTACCCCCAAATAAACCTCTTTTTTTACTACATGGAGTTGCCTTAATAAATCCCCCAATAATGTAGTGTAACTTTCAAGAAGGTACAGAGAAAGTTAATACACAAACCATCAAGAATATAGAAGCATTAAAAGCACTACAGCTAAATCCCTTCCTCCGCAGAATTGGCAACCAAATAATGTACATCAATTTTACTTCTACAAGGATATGAATTTGCTGTGGGGTGATCTTTCTGTACACTGTGAATATGCATTGCTCTCATTGGTTGATAAATAAAGCTGTTTTGGCCAACAGCCAGGCAGAATAAGGTTAGGCAGTACATCCAAACTGAAGGTGGAGATGAAGGGCAGAGTAGAGCAGACATGATGTAGCCGCCCAAGGAATAAGATGTTAGAAAACCAGTAAGCCACGGGCCACATGGCGAAGCATACATTAATAGAAATGGGTTAATCTAAATGTAAGAACTAGCTGGTAATAAGCCCGAGCCATCAGCCAAACATTTATAATTAACATAAGCTTCTGTGTGTTTTTCTCGGGAACTAGTAGGCAGGAGAGAACCCTCTGTTTACATGAATTTCCATCAGATATGTTTTTGTTAGATTGTGTGTGTTTATTGTGTGCTTGCTTGTTTGTTTAAGATAACCTCAGTGTTCAGCTCATGCTATCCTCAAACTCAATCATCCTCCTGCCTCAGCCTCCAAAGTACAGTGATATGTCTTTACACCTGCATATTCTTAGATGAACACTTGAAGAAAGCACCTATATCTGTTTCCTCTCCCCAAACCTCCCTTCCCTTCTTCCTTGTTCCAGACTTCTTTTAACCAGAGAACTTCAGTTTGTTTCCTGAGGCCTCTTTGCTCTTCTTTCTGGCATCACCTCCCTTATATTCACAGTACTGCGGGGCAAACAGGGAAGGCATATTGCCTGGTTCTGCCACCCTCAGTGCTGCTGAGCATGGAGTGAGCTAGAGGAAATCATATCGCTTGGAATGAGGGACACCCACCTTTTGAAACAGTGAGCAGCCGTCAGCACCCAGCAGCTACTCAGAAGGGTGGCTCCGCAAAGCAGCCTGCCATCTCCATGGGACGACTTCAGCCGGAGGGAAGCCTGCCAAGGCCAAGCGCCCCTAGTCAAGCCACACATTTAAGAGAGGAGAAGAGAAAAAGAAAAGCATCAGGTAAAACAATGACTTCTGTGCAGGTGAGGGGAAGAACTCAAAGCAGAGCGAAGCCATGAGATCCTTCCTACATGGAGAACGATGCCCACACAACTCAATAGACTATAGATAGCAGCAACTCTGGAAACTTGTCGACAGGTATCTTGATACATTCCACTAATCTCTGACTCTCTTGGAAGCAAGTTGTCTTCATTATATTCCATAGGTCCAGTGTAATGTCTCAACTTGCCCTACGTCACATACATAGCTTAATCACGTAGCCCTAAAGGAGTACCGGCTTCCCACCAATTCATTTTAAAAATCACTCAACTAAAAAACAAATATCCTCATTCATGCCTTGGCCCCTATGCACTCATACACACACACACACACACACACACACACACACACGCACGCACGCACGCACGCACGCGCACATACACACACACACACACACACACACACACACACACACACACACACGCACAAACTACACTCCTTGGTTGGGTTGAGGACCAAGAGTGACTTTAGTGAGTGCCCTGTAATCCCTTGCTGTCCCCTCCCCCAGTAATGGTGCATAAAGTAAAAATTGTAATTCAAAGTTCACACTGTGTATCAAAACTCATGTGGTTCTTTCAATATTCAAATGCTATACAATGATGTGTAGATTTTTGTAAGTTTTTAATCTCATTAATATGATACTTTACAAAGTAAATGTGATGCTATTATATCTGTCTTAAATTTTAACTTGTAGGTGCATTAAGTAATGCTATTATTTATATTTGTCTTATATTTTTAACTTGTATGCATGTAATGGAAAACTTAAAGGTCTCTATTCACAGTGCCTGTGCCTTTCAAGGTTTATATACATCAGATATATACTTCTGGTTCGGAATAAGTTGCCATTGTAATTTTTCTTGGTTTTTCATTCATGAGTTTCTGTGTGTGTGTGTGTGTGTGTGTGTGTGTGTGTGTGTGTGTGTGTGTGTGTTAGAGAACAGCTTGTGGGAGTCAGTTCTCTCCTGCCACCACATGAGTTCTGGGGACCGAACTCAGGTCACCAGGCTTAGTTACAGGCACCTTAAACCCAGCGAGCCATGTCACTGGCCAATGCAGAAATTTATGAGGAGTGGTAACTTCTGAAGGACTGTGAATAAACATTTACATGGATAAAACAGAACCCAATTCTCCTCCATTAAAGGGCTCTTCACAGGTATGTGTCATACCATGAATCATAAACAGTGACATAATAACATGGTATATGTAATACACACACACACACACATATATATATATATATATACATACATACATACATAAAATGTACATCAAAGGATAGAAAAACTGAGTTGGAGAGATGGTTTACCAGTTAAGAGCACCAGCTACTCTTCTAGAGGACTCAGGTTCAATTCCTAGCACCAACATGGCAGCTCACAACTGTCTGTAATTCTAGTTCCAGGGGATCTGGCACCCTTGAATGGATATACATTCAGGCAAAACACCAATGCACACAAATCTTGGTAGGAACACTATCAGTGTAATCTTTACTTAATTTATAAAATGATAAAGCAAGCCTCATGCATAATAACCCTGGGTCTGGAACACTTGTAGCACTCACATATATTAATGATCTTGTAATATCAAAATTGGCTTGAAGAACCTTTTACTACCTTAAAGAATTGTTTCCACCAATGATCCGTTTCTGTCGACGATGCAATAATCTCAGTCCACACCCAGAAGAGAGCATCTCTGAAAGAGAAAGGGGTTACTAATACCCATCACCTACCCCTGGTACTTCCTCCTCTATTTAAAATGAATTTTCTCAGAAAACTGTAGCATAATTTTTCTTACTATAAGAATAAGAGTTATATTTTAACCTAACAACAGTCTTGTGCAAGTAGATCAGCAACTTTATTACGTTTCCAACCATTAGGCTCTGAAGGATTTCATGGACTGCTACAATGACCCTGAATACCTTTCCCAAGGTAACATTTCTATCATAAATACACAAAGAAGAGTTCAATTAAATATATGAGAAAGTGGCAAATATATACAAAAGAAAAGAAAATATATAAGGCATGACTAAATTTTAAAATAATTTTACAAAGAATTTATGTAGGAGTCATTTCTTAAAGTATATATACACAAGTGTATATGCTGTTTATTTATAAGCATATAAATAAGTTAAAAACATGAAGTGTATAGTATACACACAGATGTTTTTGTTTTTGTTATTGTTCTATCTGTATAAGAAGGGTGGGAATTGTGCCAAGAACATGAAGGCCAAATCAGTGCTAATGGATCCAAGGTAACTAGGCAAGGGAGTCCACCAGAGAGCCAGCAGTAATTTTTGGCAAAGAAAGAGGTGCAGTAATGTGTACCAAGATGATTAATCTGCCAATGACCTTAGGGGCATGCCTTCAAAACCTGACCCTTCATCACTTTGGATATGAGTCTTACAGATGGCACTGCAATTTATTGTGTGAGAAAAACTTTACAGTAATGTTCCCCATTGGGCCAGTGTATCTGATGCCAAGAAAAGTCATGCTCTAATACTAAGCAAGCAAAAAGCACCTGACTTTAAGAAACAAAAATCAATTTTAAGCTGTACACTGGAGTAAAAAAATGAGAAGCGGGCTGGAGAGATGGCTCAGAGGTTAAGAACACTGACTGTTCTTCCAGAGGTCCTGAGTTCAATTCCCAGCACCCACATGGTGGCTCACAACCATCTGTAATGAGATCTGGCTCCCTCTTCTGGCCTGCAGGGATACATGCAAACAGAACTCCGTATACATAATCAATAAATAAATCTAAAAAAAAAAAAAAAAAAAAAAAAATGAGAAGCAAGATTGGATTCCTTTATAAGAGTATCTTATCGGATGACCAATCACCAATCACTTGTGTTCAATTGTCTCATAAGAGTCACCAAGTTCTGAACTGCAGCAGAAAGCAAGAAGATAATGAGCCCAGTTCTGTCAGGTAGCCAGGGATGAAACATTTTCATTGAGGAATGGAAACACTGTCTACAATGGAAAAGCATCAAAATAAAATGTGTTTACACATTCAGTTCTACGATTTTCAACTGCTTCAGGAATTTGGCATTACATATATGTATATATACATATTATATATAATATATTTATATTATTTTACATGTAATATAACAAAGAATTTGTTATATTCAATATGTAAGTATAATTTTAATTGTTGAAAGGAATTTAGCAAATTAAGTTGTTTTTAGGGAAAGATGTATTTAGGGAAACAAGTTAAGTCGTCTTTAGGGAAAACAGGCTTCTGAGTATCACTAGCACAGCTAGAAGCCCCTGAGAATCACAGAACCATGTCAGCACCATTCAATCCTGCTCTTGTATTATCTCAACAATTATTAGAGAGAGGATGTGGGAATGATCCCAAACTATGTACATCAATCCAGATCAAAAATGCTTGTTCTTTTTATAAAAAATAACCAAGGATTTCTCAAACAAGCTAATTCTCTCTTCTTTCTATTAAAGCAGTATTTATTATTTCATACAATTTGAATATTCAAATAATATTCGAGAATTCTAAATATGGAAGAGCGACTTACTATGCCAATATTATACTGTATTCTCAATTTCCTTCTATTTTAAAATTTTGGGGAATAAAAATCTACAAAAGAAAAATTACCCGCCGGGCGTTGGTGGCGCACGCCTTTAATCCCAGCACTCAGGAGGCAGAGCCAGGTGGATCTCTGTGAGTTCAAGGCCAGCCTGGACTACCAAGTGAGTCCCAGGAAAGGCGCAAAGCTACACAGAGAAACCCTGTCTTGAAAAACAAAAAAAAAAAAAAAAAAAAAAAAGAAAGAAAAGAAAAGAAAAGAAATTATCCTTTCAAATTTGACTTTAATTAGATGTCGTGGCTCATGACCGTAATCCCAACACTCCAGAGGCTGAGGCAGGAGGATCACTGTGATCTTCTGACCACCTGGGCTGCAGTGAAAGTTCCAGATTAGTCTGAGCATGAGTGAGACTCTGCCTCAAAACATCAAAAGAAAAGTCTCTTAAAAGTTACCTCTGCTTTTTAAAATAGTAATAATAAGAATGATCTCAATCCTGAGTCTTTAAGGGTAGTAACAAGCCGGACAACTGTATGACATTCAGAGGAGCAGTACAGAAATGGCTGGGAAAGGACAAGGCGTTGATCTCAGAGATTGCAAGGTGCTAGAAGCTTACTCCTTCCCCTCTGTAAGCCTTATGAAGACATATGCTGACCACCAGCAGCTCCAAACATGAACACAAACAACAAGAGGCTACGTGCATTCCGTTTGCACTAGGATTTTGTTAACAGAGCCCAACTATCATGGTGGGCATTAGTAATCCTTGACTTGCTTGGCGGCCCGGAAGTGACGTACCTTTATGACTGTTCCTCGATGCTTTCTTCTCAGAATAGTCACAGATGACTCCCGCATCCTCACTATGGCGGCAGTTGTGCCTTCCAATATCCTGCTTGACACAGTCCGCCAGCAACTTCTCACTTCCTGTGCACTTCACGTTATCCATGTGGATGGGTCCTTTTCCTTCCCCGAAATAAGCCATGCTCCTTGCTCTGGCAGGACCCCTAGAAACAGAGCATTCCTCAGATGTGGAGGGTCAGCTAGACAAGCATCTGACAGATTTCAACACACTACATCTTAACTCTTCCTTAGATCTGAATATGAAAATTAATATGTGTGTATACTGAGAAATCACTTTTTGTGACTGTCAAAACATTTAACATTCTTCATTGGTGCATTCCATAGATACTTTACAGAACCAAATGACTCTAATTTAGCTTCTACTTAGCAAGTCACACATAAGGGATGTCAGAAATGAAGTCACCCTCCCCCCAAATTTCACTCTTTTAATATCAAATTACCAAGAAAAAATTAAATTAAATAATTACCATAGAACCTAAAGACGTATTTTTTCACCTTCTTTTGAAGCAATTAGATACAATTCTTAATACAGAAAAAGCTGGGAATCATGGAAGGCAGAATTATTTGGAATATTTCTTTTTTTTTGTTGTTTTAATATTACTTTCTGAAGATAAACAAATCCAAAAAACTTCGTCAATGAAAAGCAAAAGTTCCATCTTTAACTCAATTTCTAATAAATTACAGAATACAATTATAAAAGGAAAAATCATTAAAGTTAGAATCAGGAAAAATACCCTTAACAAATCAAAGTTAGAAAAAAATTATTAAAGATATAAATAAGATAAAAAAACTGATAAACTTGACAACTTAAATCAAGAATTCCACTTTACTAAAAACCACACTAAGTGAAGAGATAAGTCAGAAAGCTCATATTTATAATACACATTTACAAATGTATTTGTTGATACTTTTATAACAGAAAAGAACACACATTATACAAAGAACTCCTAAAAATTACACAAAGTTTTAAAAATTACAAAACTTAAAGATAAAAGCAAGATAGATCCCAAATAAAATAATCCTGATAAAATCAATGCCCAAACATTGCATTTTTATATAAATGAAAATATTAATGGCCAGTAAACAAATGGGAATTTGTTTGATCTCATTAGGGATTAGTGATAAGGTGAACACTAGCTGTTCATAAATTAAAAACTGTCACTGCTACTGAGTGTGTAAATAGTGTAGCCACATAGGAAAGCAACCTTGCAGCCCTGGACAGACTTGAGTATTCACATAGTCAACATGCTAATGGTTATATTCCTGAATATATTCCCTAAAAATCTCCCTTGAACAAGTCCTTTGGTCTCTGTCTCCTGGACTAGCCCTCTCTGTGTGTAGTAAACTGCACGGCCATTGAGTGCTACAGTCTTTACCATCAAGAAGGTCCTCACTAGGTGAGACTCCTTAAACTTCCAACCTTCCAGAATGGTGGAACAAACTACCTTCTTGATAAATTACTCAGCCTGTGCTTTTTGGTTATAATAATAGAAAATGCACTGCTACAAATATATGCACCCTGTTAATACAATCATGAGGCAAGTTGTATATTTACAGATGTGAATATTACAGAGCAAAATGGATGCAAACGAATCGCACCCTCTTGTATAAAATGTTATCTCAAAAGCAACACAGGAACAAAGCAAGTAACTGGAGATCCTAACGTAGGACAATTGGCTTTCAAAGTCAGACTTTTAAAAACAGATCCAACTATGGGTTAAGGAGAACTCATATTTTAAAATTATAAAAAAATGCAACAGGATTACACAAAATTTGGGAGAGTTCTTACTTTGGGTAGTTGAGTTACCAACAGTGTGATTGGCACATTAGGCACTTAAAGGTACAGTAGCTCTCTATTTCCTAAGCTTGGTAGTAGTGATGAGGTGCTTCATACTATTGTACAAACTGTGAATCTCTATATTTGTATGTATAAACACATGCCCAAACACATACATTTATAGTGGAAGGAGGAAATTTAAAATACAATTTCCAGCTGGGCGGCAGTGGTGCACGCCTTTAATCCCAGCATTCGGGAGGCAGAGCCAGGTGGATCTCTGTGAGTTTGAGGCCAGCCTGGTCTACAGAGCAAGTTCCAGGACAGGCACCAAAACTACACAGAGAAACCCTGTCTCAAAACAAAACAAAACACGATTTCCAGGAGGAAAGTAGCTATATGTTTTGTGTATCAATTAAGTATTTTTCCCCTTCAGTTATTTCTAAATGGACAACAGGGTCAGATTTATCTTCCACTGAGTATTATAGGACACTGTAACTGCTTCTTCTATTCATTTAGCTGTCAACTTGACCCAGCCCAGAGTTACCTGCGGACTCTCAATTGGGGGATTGTCTCAATCAGACTGGACCAGTGGGTATGTCTATGGGGGTGAATTCTTGATTGTTAAATTATGTAGATGAGCTAGGCCACTGTGGGCAGTACAACCACAAGCAGGCGAGTCTGGGCTGCAGGAAAAGCAGCAGAATGTGAGCCTGGAAGCAACCAGTAAGCAGTGCTTCCCTCTGACCCCTGCCTCTACTCCGGCTTGAGTTCCTGCCCTGACCTCCTTGGTGATGGACAGTGACCTGCCACATGAGATGAAATAAACCCTTTCCTCCCAAGTCGTTCTTTGAGGTGGTGTCTATCGCAGCAGAAAGCAAAGTCAAACAGTGTTTTATTTGAAACAGCATATACAACTACATCAGAAATTAAGTCCTTTGCAAGAATTTAAATGGAAGACAAATAAATATACTTTAAATATATTTTACATCTCTATTAAAACAATGGTGGTGGCACACCACTTTAAATTTTGGTTAAGAATGCCACTCTAGGGCTGGAGAGATAGCTCAGCAGTTAAGAGCACTGGCTGTTCATCCAGAGGTCCTGTGTTCAATTCCCAGCAACCACATGGTGGCTCACGACCACTGTAATGGGATCTGGCGCCCTCTTCTGGCTTTTAGGGATACATGCAGACAGAACACTATACATAATAGATAGATCTTTAAAAAAAAAAAAAAAAAAAAGAATGCCACTCTAATCAATAAGCTATTCAAGAGCAAGCCCACTTGAACCATATTCACACAAAATTCAAATCAATTAGAATTTCATCCTGACTGATTATTCTGCCTCAGTGATTTCAACTGTTCTCAGCATATTGTCAGTGCTCCAAGAACAGTGGTGGGTTCACATGCTATACTTTGTCAGACATCATGTAACACATACTTAAAGAATGCCTTTGGCTTTTCTTTTCGCGCTAACCATATCACATTAGTTCCACTCATGTTTCCTGGTTTTTATGACCACATTTGTGTTTTCCTTCTATAAAATACTTTCTAATTTGATTCTGTTTGCACAGGATCCTTCACATATGAGATTGTGGGCAAGAGGGCAGATTTCTAGAATGTCTACACAAGAGGCTCAGACCTTTAAATGGTATACAACATTTTCTGGATTGATTTCTGCAAATAAATATGTTGCCAAAGATTTTTATGACTCAAAATGGACATGGGAAAAAAGATGTCCTTCTCAAGTCACATGTGGGTCTACAATTGTAGGTGTGTTCCTGTAAAAAGTCTCATGTCCTCTCAGTTGGAAATCATAAAACCATGAAAGTATATCTGCATTTATCAGATATTGAGATTATTCTCATTTAAATAACAATTTCAAGGCAAAGCATAGGTGGCCAAGCAACCAGTGTTAGACAGAACGTTTCTTGATAACCGAGCTGGAAATGGAAGCCATGAACAGCAGTCATTCGTTTGCAAGTGGGGGAATGAATGATAGAAATACAGAGAGCAAACGACATTCGAAACTGAACATTGTTTAAATCCACCTATGTCCCTAGAGTAGAGCCTTCCTCTACCACATTTTTGGAAGACTGCAGGTCAGTATTACAGATTATAGACCTACTGACCATAAAATAAATAGACCAGCACGTAGGTCAAAACCAAGGTAGTACACCAGAGGATTTCATAACAAAAATATTGAAATTTTATACAACACAAATACCATTTTGAATAAGATGTATTCTACACAGAAATAACTATTCAATTGACCAATATTTAAGATATGCATATAATTAAGGGTATATTTTGTAAATACAAATCATTATTAGTTATCTACTATGAACTAGGTAACATGTATATTAGCTTATATTTCACAACCCTCTATGCTATAGCTGCGTGTGTTTTGTGTGTGGTGATACACATGAGTGTGCAGGGGCCCATGTCAGTAAGTCAGAGCAGGACGTTAGGTGTCTTTTTCTTTGCTCTCTGTCTTACTGCCTCGAGACGAGATCTGTCACTGAACCATAAGGCACCATTTGAGAGCCAGCTCTCAAGACCTGTCTCTCCCTATCCTGCGATGCTGGGGCTCCCAGAATGCTCGGCCAGGCCTGGCTTTCTATGTGAGTTCTGAGTGCTCAAGTGCAGGTCCTCATATGTGGTGGAATTGTGTTCCCCAAAATATTGTGCACCCTAATAAACTTACCTGGGGTCAGAGAACAGAACAGCTACTAGATACAGAGGCCAGAAAATAATGGCACACACACCTTTAATCCAAGCATTCCAGAGGCAGAGATCCCCATGGATCTCTGAGTTCAAGGCCACACTGGAAACAGCTAGGCGTGGTGACTCACATTCCTTTAATCCCAGAAAACGAGCCTTTAATCCCAGGGAATGATGGCAGAAAGCAGAAAGGTATATAAGGCGTGAAGACCAGAAACTAGAAGCTTTTGGCTGGTTAAGCTTTCAGGCTTTCAAGAAGCAGTTCAGCTGAGATCCATTCTGAATGAGGACTCAGAGGCTTCCAGCCTGAGGAAACAGGATCAGCTGAGGAACTGTCGAGGTGAGGAAGCTGTGGCTTGTTCTGCTTCTCTGATCTTCCAGCATTCACCCCAATAACTGACCTTGAATTTGTTTTTATTAATAAGACCTGTTAAGATTCATGCTACACTCATATTTGCAGAGCAAGCAGTCTTACCTACTGAGACACTTCCCTGGCCTCTGTGTTATAACTTGTATTCTACTTGTAACCCCCAATCCCCCATTTGACATGTTTTCACTGTCACTCATGAAAACTCCAAGTCACCCAGCTGAGAATCTGCCTTCTCCAGATTCAAATGTCCATATTTTCTTATTTTATACTGTAAATAAGTATCTCTCCGTAAGCCACATTATGGCCTTTCCCCCTGAGGAACACTATACAACACATCAGCCCTAGCTTGGGGGCTGTTTCAGTGAAATTAACACACACATACAGGCACACAAGCACACAAACGCAGAAGGGAAAACGTAAGATGCTGAGTAGATCACAAGAAAAGATAAGTATCCATAAGTATGAGAACTGACAGAGAAAGGCAGAATGCTGGCCTCAGCTACATTAACATTTACTGCGTTTGTAGCTGCTCTGCACAGCTTGACTCCCATGAATAGCAAGAACCAGCTGTTGGTTCAATGACTGGGGATTCAGTGCTCAAGCCTACATCACAGGGAAAGCTGACCTGAAGGCCGGTGGCCGAGGGCAGCAGCACTGTGGACCGTCAGAGTTGGACTGTATTTGTGATGGTAACATATTTCTTGGAAAGCTAAAGTAAATATAACTAGACTACTTACTGACTCTTTACAATTCCAAATCACCGTGCTGTTGATATTTTTAATTGAAGAAACTGATTTTACAGAAGGGAAACTCATTAGAATAAACCTAAGAAATATGAGTCATAGCAAGGTTCACCAAGCACCATCCCAGAGAACTGGGGCTTCCTTACTTGTAACCGAGCTGTCGACAGATCACAGCTGCATCTTTATCGGTCCATCCATCATCGCAAATTGTTCCCCATTGGCCATTGACAAAAACCTCCACTCGTCCTTCTTTCTTATTTTCTCCATCCATTAGTCTGATAGGAAAACCTAAGTCATGATTTTAAAATATTAGAAAAGCCAAAACAAGCCAAGTCATGTTAAAGCATGAAAACTTTACAAAATACAATTTAAAAAATCAGATATAAAATCAACTAGTGGGGGTGGGGGTGGGGGGATGGGAGGAGGGAAGAGAGAGGAATCTGCGATTGGTATGTAAAATTATTTAAAAAATGTCTTAATTAAAAAAATCAACTAGCAATCCTTCTTCTCGAGTGGGAGATGAAATACCAATAAAACCTAGTAGTCTCCCTTGTCCTTGGTAAAGTCCTGCAATCAAAGGGCTCATCTTGCTCATCTTTCTGTCCCTAGCGTTTGGAAATGTCTCTCATGCAGAGAAAAAGAGCTGCTCAAATGAATGGATGGATGGACAGATGACAGATAGATGCATGGCACTCTAAAATCATGAGCTAGCTATTTTTATTACAACTAACTTCTAATAAGTAATAGAGCATTAAGAGTTCTTTAAGTCATTTTTTAATTTATGGACATAGCTGGAGTATATACTTCCAAGTTAAGATTTTTAGGAAGGTATAAACAGGTACAGCATTGGCATACATGGGTAACTCAGTTGGGTAGGCTGCTAGAAGGGGTGGCATGGAGGAAGGCAGCTATCAGTCTAAAACCTTTCGTTTAACTTTTATTTCAAATGAAGGACTTAAATCACAAAATTTATTAATATTTAAAAACCAAGAAATTGATCTCTAGTAAATTAAGGTTGAAACTTCATAAATGATGAGAAATCACATCTCTATCTTCCCCGATATATATAGTGATAGGTAGATAGATATAGATACAGACAATATAGAGATAGTGATAGATAGATGGTATCCCTCGGGGCCTTTACTGAGATTCACTCTCCAAGATGGAATGGTGTAGCTATGAAGCTGAATCTTTGTTCTATACAGTGTTGTCCTTATGGAAAGGAAGACAAAATTAGAGTTTTAAAAGGAAGATATCGTAAAAAGGCCCCGGGAGGAGATCTGCCATCTACAAGCCAAGCCAAGAACAGAAACCTAAAAAATATGTGTCCTTTGCAGCCCTTCCTTCCGAATTCCTTCTCAAGGAGCCAACCTCGCTGACTGGTTTTGAATGCCTCACTTCCAGACTGTGAGATAATAAACATCTGTGTTGAAGCTACTTCATCTGTGGTCTCCACAGCAACCCAAGCAGATTGACGCATACACCTTTGGGTGCCTAGTTACTGGAAGGGTCTGCTAGCTTCAATAGAACTTATGAGTGAGGACTTACAGACAATAAAGCATGGTAAAAACTGTCCAAGACAACCAAGGAGGTGGAATCAAGAAGCTAATGTCCAAACTATCACTTAATACATGCTTAAAACAACATAGGGAATTATTGAATCGATATTTATTAACTAAAAAATTGTTGACAAAATAAACACGTTTTATTTTTCTTTCTCAAAATTCCAAAATCCACTCCCCCAAAAAACCCAAACATGTGGTAGTATTTAAATCCCCCACTGAGATTCACATCCTGACACAATCATTTGTGCAGTCATTTGGGTATGTCCTAATTCAGTATGACCCGTGTCTTTATGAAGACAGAAAAATAATAATTTTTAGCCCTCCCTCCTTCCTTGTTGTGCCCAGAACGATTCAGCCCCCAGTTTCAGTCCTTGATCAGGATTACTTCACCAGACAGGAGGGAGAATGAATTATACAGCGAAGTCAAAACCAACACGGGTTTAAGTGAATATGCACTTCTAACTAGTAGCTTTCAAAGTGCAGCAAGTTTTAACTTGTACTAAACAGAACATTTGAAACTTTGTATTTCTTACTAGTGTGTCTGAAATTTTAGTGTTCTTCATGAGAGAAGGTTAAAAAAAAATGCTGATTCCCCAAAGACCAAATTCAAACTGATGAAATTTTTTGAGTCTTGGTTTTCAATTTTAATATTTTTAAATCTTTGTTCTAATATTAAGAAAATACATCCACAAGGAATTAGGTCTCCATGATCTATCTCAATAGTTTCAAGAAAATTTTTGTATATCTTGCTCTATTTAATTTATTTGTATGTGTATGAGTGTTTTGCTTGCGGGTATGTCTGGCTTGCCTGGTGTCTGCAGAGGTCAAAAGAGGGACTAGAATTCTCTGGGACTAGAGTTATATGTAGTGGTGAGCTGCCATGTGGTTGCTGGGAACAAAACCCCAGAACTCTGGAAGAGTAGCCAGTCCTCTTTACCACTGAGCCAGCAATCCAGCCCCAAATTTTTATATACTCTTTAAAAAATTAAAATTTTATATAGTCTTTTTATGTAGAGAAACTAGGGGAGTTGGTTCTCTCCTCCTATCTTGTGAATTCTGGGGATTGAATGTAGGCCATTAGATATGTGGGGTTAGAAACTTGTTTTCTTATTGAACAACTTATACTTTTAAGTGATGAAAAACAAATCCAGAACTAGAAATGCAATAGTAGTTGAGAACTCAAAAGCTTATTTTTTTCTAGGGAAACAGACCTTTAAACAGTTAGTCAAGGATGGGAAATGTTTTGCATTCAAGACCAGTGGAGAAGCAGAGTAAATGCCTGTGTCTTCAAGAGCCATCCGTCCTTACCTGGAGAAAGCCTGTGTCCCTCACTGTCAGGGTAGCAGGTGAGGCCCACATCTTCCCTATGGCTACAGTCATGCTTTCCCCACTGTCTCCTGGAACACTGGAGGAAGCTGGCTTCTCTTCCTGAGCAGCTGACGTCATCCAGCCATATGGGCCCATCGCTGCCTTCAAAGTGGTTTACAGAGGCCTGTCTGCCATATCTGCAGCAATGAAATGAATACTGTTCACAGGACTGCCATCCCAGGAGTCAAAGAACCATTAAAAAACAACCTAATTAAGTATCATGACTTCAGGGGGTAAGAATTTGACCTTTGTCCTGCCTTGGAGACCCAACTCTGCTTGCCTTGCCGTGTGTTTAAGTCATCTTAACATCCTTTGGTTGACTTGATGAGGAACTAACCGGGAATTCTTTCTTGTGTTTTGTCTACAGTTTAACCCACCAGCCAGAGAGCGTGCAAAGAGATAAACCTCAGATTCCTGGCCATGGATCAACTCTGTGAAGTAGAGAAGAGGAAACAATTGTTTGTTTGGGGCTCTGCTCAAACTATCTGAGCTAATCTGAGTTTATCTGCTTCCCTCAGGCTTTCTGGAGTCCTTCTCCAAGACAGAAAGTGTATAGCATTCAGTGACTGCTCAAAAACAGGACCCAATCTGGGATTACAATTTTGGTGTTGGCCCATCAAAGTAAAAACAATGACAGTGTTCTTTTTGAAGGGTTATATAAGTTTAATGCATAATTTTTTTTATAAATGACACTGTGCCAATAGACTTTATTATATTATGTATTGCAATTAATGATAAACTGTGAAGTAGCAAATATCTGTAAAATTAAAAAACTGGCAGTTAAGTAATTGCATTTATTTTCACCCCTCTTTCAACTTTTCTTTCATTCCTTCAAAATCATCCAGATATCACTGAGCTCACTTCCAAGTGCCTTCAATTCTTAGAGTCTATAAAAGTCAACCCTCAGTCAGAAATTGTATGCCCATCATTTCCCTTTCTCAACACTTTTATTGTTTCTTCACTAAGGATATGAAGACATCTTTCCATTTGCCATGAATTTTCCTAATAGTTCTACTGTGCAATCACTGGATCTAACTAGATGAATTTTTTAATATGTTAAATCAACATAATCTTATATGGTTTTTGGTTTTGGTTTTGGAGACAGGGTTTCTTTGTGTAGCATTGGCTATCCTGAAACTCACTCTGTAGACCAGGATGGCCTTGAATTCACAGAGATCTGCCTGCCTCTGCCTCCTGAGCCCTGGGATTAAAGGTGTGTGCCACCACCCCTTGGCACAACACAGTTTTTAAGTAGTCATTTTAAGGCTACTTGTCTACTAATAAAATTTTAGCAAAAAAAAAAAAAAAGCATTGAACTTAAATCATATATTGCTGTCACTTTTGACTTAGAGCATTCTTCCAGCAAATGCCTTACTCTGGCTTCCCTCTAATTCAACCACAAAACATATAACAGGAAGTTTTGTTAGCTTTGAGACTGCATTGGTACAAAGACACCAAGTTTACTCTTTCTCATCCCCAGTGAATCATTGCTTTCAGAACTTCCTCTGTAACTTAAATGTGGCACACGCTCACACTAACACATGAATGAGAACATTATAAGTGCCAGTAAGCCCAGATAATTTGTCCAAGAGAGAAAATGGCATGGATCTTTGAAACTAAAATATGTAAGATGCAGAGGAAAACTTAGTGTCACTTGGTCATTTTCATTAATGAGGAAAAAATGTGAAAATAAACAGCAAACAATAGACACGTCTCCCTACATCTGTGAAAACTGAAGCTACAATTGTCAGGGTAACATACTCACTTAATGCGACATGGTATATGCTAAATAGTTCTAATTAAGTAGCCATATATATTTGGCTATTATATGCCTTAGCCTAGTAATTTCAACAGTTGCTATTCCCCCAAAATGAAAAATGTCAGTGAATTTGTACATCTGTACTTTTCATGACAGCATTATTTATTATTACACTAATAGTTACCTAGAAAATAACCTAAATATTCATTAGATCATCGTGTGACTGTTTAATGGATATCAAGTTACATCAAAACTTGTGACATTAGCCGGGCGGTGGTGGCGCACGCCTTTAATCCCAGCACTCGGGAGGCAGAGCCAGGCGGATCTCTGTGAGTTCAAGGCCAGCCTGGGCTACCAAGTGAGTTCCAGGAAAAGGCGCAAAGCTACACAGAGAAACCCTGTCTCGAAAAACCAAAAAAAAAAAAAAAAAAAAAACCAAACTTGTGACATTATGCCATTGAAAAAGTAAAGCAAGATGGCTATAAAATCATAGATTTACGTTGTAGTAAATATAGCTGATATAAAAAGACACATGAAAATTCCAAGTGGTCATAAGAATGGGAAACCATGGAGAATATTTCATTTTATTTCTTTAAAAAATACACCCCTAAGCATAGCTTTACCCAGTTTGAAGGTGATATGTATTTTAAGGCTTAGTGAATATTTGTGATTAACTATATTTCAAGCTGAAATTAAGTAATTTCACTAATTTTTAAAATCATGCTATAGAAATATGAAAGATAAGAAAGAAGGGGCATCCATGAAATTCATTTGAAGATTTACCTCAAGGGCATCTTTTTGTTACTTCAACCAACTGAAGTCTTTATTCTGGAATGCATTATGTGTGTAACATGACATATACTGCCCCAAAGTGTGGCACTCAGATTGTAAGTGGGCAAGGTCAAAGGCTAGTTCTAAAGGTCATCTCACGACAAGAGGGCTGTTCTTTCCCAACACAAGTGTCAATTATCATCATGTTCCAAGAAAGAACCACGTGACAACACAACATTCCCCACTGGAATTGCTGAAATTTTAGACACAACGATGTCAAAACCAACAGCATCCACTAGTAACAACAGATCATAATAAAAGCAAGCATTTAGAAGCTTGCCTGAATAGACAAAAGAATGGACTAGAAGTCACTCTTAGCTTCCAACAATTTGTTCAAAAAAAAAAGATGTTGGGGGGAAAAAGAGCTGTTGGTAGGAAAGGTAAATAAAATAAATGACAAGAGATGGTACTCATTATCTTTAAAAATGTCATTTTTTTTATTATATGTCCATCTGTAGGTAGATTGGCAAGGTAGTAGGTAGGTAGATAGGTAGGTAGGTAGGTAGATAGATATATAGGTAGGTAGGTAGGTAGGTAGGTAAGCAGGCATTACTGATATGACAAATCATAATAGACTATAGATGCTGATGATAACAGATGATAGACATATAGATGATGATAGATAGGTAACTAATAGGGAATACATATCTATTTTTAGGAATTACAGGTAAGGATTATGCAGTAATTCTGACTTTAAAGATATGTTTTGGCATTCGATGTCCCCACACCAATGAGCCTTACTTAAATCCGAGCAGTCGACAAGCCACGTGTGAGTTCGTCTCAGTCCATCCGTCATCACATACTGTTCCCCACTTTCCCCTATAGTACACCTCCAAGCGACCTTCATGGCCACTCTTCCCTCCTGCAAGTCTGATGACCCCATCTGTGAGAAGGAGATAAAGACATAAGGCAAATTTGCTTTAAAAAAAAAAAATAGGGGCCAGGCAGTGGTGGCACACGCCTTTAATCCCAGCACTCGGGAGGCAGAGCCAGGCAGAGTTGGAGGCCAGCCTGGGATACAGAGTGAGATCCAGGACAGGCTCCAAAGCTACACAGAGAAACCCTGTCTCAAAAAATAGATAAATAAATAAAAGTGCCTTTGTTTGACCTGACGTATCACCATATCTAGGTCTCCCTTTGAGCCATTTGATAACCTGACATTATGACTCTACTCAGTCATGTGAAGTAATTGCACTCTTCCTGAAGATTGGTACATCTGTCTTCCTGATATTTTTACTGTATTCTCCAAGCAGAAAATACATTCTGATGTAATTTCAAAGTACATATTTCTTAATTTTTCTATATTAAATCCTATTTGGGAAAATTTCCATAATTCCAGTCTTCTTAAATATAAAGGACAGTGGTCATTTTCATTGAAATAGCAAGGAAAAAAATATATAGTGATTTAGAGGTGGTATTTCAAATTTTTAAGTGCACATCAAAATACTGAACTAAGCATGCAGGCAAAGCTACTTCAGGTAAAGAGCAATCTAGCTTGTCAATGAGGTCATTATTTCTCAGACACCCACAGGTAATAAAAACACATCTTGCCTTTGTTCTTTTACTGACAATACAGATCTGAAATTTGAATCTTATTAACTCAGTGAGTAATTATACACAGAGGATTCTACAAAAAGTTTGTAAGCAGAGAGCCCAAAAACTGTCATTACCAAAGACATAGATTTAGAAGTCATTTCCATCCAAAATAATCCAAACACCTCTCAATGAAACACAGTAACCAGAGAATAGAACATACTTTGCATAGGTCTCTGGTATCCACTGTAGTGAACAAAAGTCTCTTGACACAAAACTACCTGTTGTTCACAATTTATTGTCTTCAAAGCATTGTACCACCTATTATCTCATATGCCCATAATAGCACTAACAAGATTACCTCATTTGAAAGAGGGCAGTTCAAGGAAATGAAATTCTGTCCACTTTGGTGCAAATTCGAAATTTCTATTTTGTACAAATGCATTGTGTTGCTAATAAAACAACAGCATCAATGAAAACATATAAATCTGAGTTCCATACATACTAATCCTTTTACTTTTCACACATACACACACACAAATATACATAAACAAAAATATTTTAAAGCATCCCCTTCTTATGACACATGGCATATATGGCAGACATGCAGCAATGTGCATTCGTCTAAGGTTTGATTACAAAGCTACCTTGGCCTCTTTATCAGTTTTCTTTAATGAGAAACCACATAAACACAGTCTTACAGTGACTACCAGCTGAATGGATTAAAGACGTAATATACTGACACCTAATGTCTAGTATGCATCACTGCACATTGATTTTGGCTGTTGGGTACCGCAAATTGCAAAAAAAAAAAAAAAAAAGTGATAGTTTCTGATCTAGCTTTGTTGGACTTTAAGAAATAACTGTGAGTGAAGAAATTACATTTTGAAATAAAAATTGTGTCTGATTTTTATCCTGAGTTTTGCTTAGACATTCATTGGTCCACTCATTTGACAACATATAAATTAAGAAAGGAAGCTGTGGCAATACCAGCCATGGGGGAAGAAGGTAGCACATTTAGGAAATGACAGCCTTACCTGTTAGAGGGACACAAGACACTCCAGCATCTTCTTTATGGCCACAGTTATGCTCTCCCCAGGAGCTCTTTGGACACTGCTCAACGGACAGCTCATTTCCTGTGCAGCGCACTTCATCCAACAATATCGGGCCAGCTCCTTCCCCAAAATGTGCGTGATGCCATGCCCTGGCAATGCCACTGAGTAAACATAAAAGGTAGATGAATTCTGGATTCCATAGTGAAAGGCGTTCCCGTCCTCTTTCCTCGCTTCTGGCCAACACATAGTGATTAATCCCACTCCCCAACTACTCCCTATGTTATTTGTGAGTTTCTTTACTCTGTCTTGCTTCCATTGTCTACCACCAAACATGTTTAAAAACTGCTTGGTATTTCTCAACCTTTACTCTCCCTTGGTCATTAATAACATAATCTCAGAGTTTTTAAAAGTACAGTAATGACTACCCAAAATAAACACACTTCCAAGCCTCCTATCCTACTAGAGAGCTGTTTATATCATGACATAAACACCATTTTAACAATGGTTAAGCACATTAAGTCCTTTACATTGATGTACAGTTATCAATACCACCTGTCTGCAGAAGCTTTTCATCATCTCCAAATAAAACTTGACCATTATTAAGTTTTTAGCAGCACCATTTAGAAAGAAACAGTCATGGATCACTCGAAGGCAATGTCTTCATTCTGTCTCCTTCATTTCACACATAAAGCAAAGGTAATGGCTGAAGGAGAGACCTACACTGGCCCAGGTTGTGCCTCCTCTGTGCACACACTGTTTTGGAGACAGGGTCTAAAACCAAACTAGACTGCTCTGAAACCATCTATGTAGTCTTAACTAGCCTTAAACTCACAGTAACCAATCATTCTGCCTCAGCCTCTGGAGTGCTGAATTGAACACATGAGCACTGTATCCCGAAAAACACCCTATTAAGGGCACAGAGATGGAAGCAAGAAAGAGTTGGTGTCCTGATGAGTGAAGTCTCAAGAGTACTCATGTTGAAAACAACATTTAAAAATTAAGCTTCTTGATATCTGAAAATGGAAAGGTCTCCCATGCTCATGGATAGGTAGAATTAACATAGTGAAAATGACAATCTTACCAAAAGCAATCTACAGATTCAATGAAATCCCCATCAAAATCCCAACACAATTCTTCACAGACTTGGAAAGAACAATACTTAACTTTATATGGAAAAACAAAAAACCTAGGATAGCTAAAAGAATCCTGTATAATAAAGCAACCTCTGGAGGCATCATGATACCTGACCTCAAGCTCTACTATAGAGCTGTAGTACTAAAAACAACTTGGTATTGGCATAAAAACCAACATGTGAACCAATAGAATCGAACTGAAGACCCTGACATTAATCCACATACCTATAAACATATGATTTTTGACAAAGAAGCCAAAACAGTACTATGGAAAAAAAGAAAGCATCTTCAACAAATGGTGCTGGCATAACTGGATGTCAACATGCAAAAGATTGCAAATAGATCCATATCTGTTGCCATGCACAAAACTCAAGTCCAAGTGGATCAAAGACCTCAACATAAATCCAGTTACACTGAACTTGAAAGGAGAGAAAGCAGGAAGTAGTCTTGAACATATCAGCACAGAAGACCACTTCCTAAATATAACACCAGTAGCACAGACACTGAGAGCAACAATTAATAAATGCGATCTCCTGAAACTGAGAAGCTTTTGTAGAGCAAAGGACATGGTCAATAAGACAAAACAACAGCCTACAGAATGGGAAAAGATCTTTACCAGCCCCACATCTGACAGAGGGCTGATCTCCAAAATATATAAAGAACTCAAAAAGCTAGACTTCAAAATACTGAAGAATCCAATTAAAAAATGGGCTTCAGAGCTTAACAGAGAATTCTCAACAGAAGAATCTCAAATGGCTGAAAGGCATTTAAGGAATTGCTCAACATCCTTAGTCGTCAGGGAAATGCAAATCAAAACAACTCTGAGATACCATCTTACACCTCTCAGAATGGCTAAGATCAAAAACACTGAAGACAGCTTATGTTGGAGAGGATGTGGAGAAAGGGGAACACTCCTCCACTGTTGGTGGGAATGCAAACTTGTACAGCCACTCTGGAAATCAGTATGGCGGTTTCTCAGAAAATTGGGAATAAGTCTTCCTCAAGACCCAGCTATACCACTCTTGGGCATATACCCAAGAAATGCTCAATCTTACCACAAGGACACATGCTCAACTATGTTCATAGCAGCATTATTCCATAATAGCAAGAACCTGGAAACAACCTAGATGCCCTTCAACTGAATAATGGATAAATAGAATGTGGCACATATACACAATGGAGTACTACTCAGCAGTAAAGAACAATGATATTATGAAATTTGCAGGCAAATGAATAGAACTAGAAAATATCATCCTGAGTGAGGTAACCCAGACTCAGAAGGACAAACATAGTATGTACTCACTCATAAGTCGATGTGAGGAAATGGATGGCCAGACTGCAACCCACAGCTCCAGAGAGGCTAGCTAACAGGGAAAGGCCCTATGAGGGACACATGGATGACCCAGTGAAGGAGAAATGGATGAGATCTATATGAGTGGACTGGGGTGGTGGTAGCAAGGTGTGAGGGATGAGAACATAGGGAAATGGGAGGGTCACGCTGGAACAGGGACAAAGTGGGAGGGCAGAAAAAGATGATAGATGAGGACATCATGGGAATAGGAAGAGGCAGGGTGCTGGGGAGGCTCTCAGGAATCCACAAGGATGACCCCACCTTGGACTGCTGGCAGTGATCTACAGGGTGCCTGGTCTGGTCTACTCTGGTGACCTGTCTAGTAAATACCCTAACTGTAATCATAGAGCCTTTGTCCAGTGACTGATGGAGAGCAGATACAGAGATCCACAGCCAGGCACCAGGTTGAGCTCTGGGAACCCAATCAATGAGAGAGAGGTGGGGGACATCGAGATCATGATGGGAAGACATGCAGAGATGACTGGCTACACTAGGAGAAGCCCATGAACTGTAGACTAGTGGCTGTGGAGCCCCCATTGGACTGAACTAGGCCCTCGGGATACAGAAGACAGTTGTTTGGCTCGAACTGTTTGGGGGACACCCAGGCAGAGGGATCGGGATCCATCCCTGGTGCATGGGCAGGCTTTTGGGAATCTGGTGCCTATGGTGTGACACCTTGCTCAGCCTTGGTGCAGTGGGAAGGGGCTTGGAACTGCCTAGGCTGAGTGTGCCAGACTCTGCTGACTCCCCAT
Source organism: Peromyscus maniculatus bairdii (assembly GCF_049852395.1). Taxonomy (NCBI): domain Eukaryota; kingdom Metazoa; phylum Chordata; class Mammalia; order Rodentia; family Cricetidae; genus Peromyscus; species Peromyscus maniculatus. The sequence continues at coordinate 103,188,941 of NC_134857.1, read as the reverse complement.
GGGAGACCTTGATTTGGGAGATGTTGGGATGTGGGGTGGCTTGGGAGAGGGGGCTGGGGATGGGAGGAAGGAGGAGGGGGAATTGGTGGGTGGTATGTAGAGTGAGTAGAAAATTTCTTAATAAAGAGAAATGAAAAAAATTAAGCTTCTCTTTAAATGATATCAAGCCAAATACATAGGGCACATTTGCACCATTATAGCCTGACTCACTATGCACACAATTCAGAAAGTACCCAAAAGAGGGACTGAGAAATGCTTCTAGAAGATAATATGGAGGGAATCAAGGAAAAGAAAAATACATTTCCTTTTGTTGAGTTAAAATATTTCAAAATTCAGAATCCCAATACTTGAACCATTCTCTGCTCTTAATAGTCTACCCCAACAAATAATAAAGACAAGACTCTATTGAGCAAACGTAAAGGAAAAAGCGTTGATATCCTAACCTGAGTGGTATTGTCAAAATGAGTTAATTTATGAAAAAGTTTGCTTTGAATTCTATGCCTAAGATTTGTGACTCCCTTTTTAGAAGGATCTAGGACCAGACAGAAGAGCCCAATCTAATGGCCCTAGATCAGATGACAGCAAATGATGACCCACAGATGAATACTGAATGGCACCTAGTTTCATACTGCCATTGCGCTAAGATAGATTTCTACCAAATCTGAATGATCAGCAGGAAGAGCAAGACTGAATGATAATGTAATTGGTGATGTGTAACATCAACTGAAACCCAACTTTTCTTATACAAAATAAAACTGTGTTGAAGCCAAGCCATGCTGGTGCCCAAGGCAACGTTGGTGGCCCAGTGGTGAAGCTAAGTGACTACAAAGTCTAAGGTATTGGCTATCTGGTCTGTGGTGGCTTCAGCACGTGTTCTTGAACATTTGATCCTCAGTTTCTCATGCTGGGGGGCGGGGTATGGAACCTTTAAGGGGTGGAGCCTCGCTGAAGGAAGTACATTACTGGCTCTGGGCTTTAAGGTTGTATAGCTTGGCCCCACTCCCTGTTCTTTCTCTGCTTCCTGTGTGATGCTTGTGTGTTTGGCCAGCTTCCGGCTGGCACAGAGCTTGCTCTACCATGCTCTCCTTGACTGTTACCATGACTTCCCCACTATAATGGATTCTATTACTCCGGATTTTTAAGCCAGAATAAACTCTTTTCTCCCCTAGTTATTTTGATGATGATAATTTATTATAACAACAACAAAAAACAATAGCTAAAACATGGCCCTTTAAAAGAGAGAAATTAATGGGAGCAAGCATAGACTGTGATTCAGAGGACACAGTGAATGAATGGTGACTGGGGGACTGTGCAGGTCATGGAGAAGCCAGGTGCAGAGAAAGGCAAATTAGCCACCTCCTTAGAGCTTTGCACCAGGAAAAGATGTTCAGGAAAACTGTCACTAGATACAATTCACTAACTACAATAAGGCTAGAAAGAAACTGAAACATCAGGGAATAATGTAAAATCTGATCCCAGACTCCCAACAGAAACAAAATTAAATCCAAGTGGTTTAAAGATGAAAAGGGAAAAGAATATGGAGTGGAAGAAGTGTGTGTGTGTGTGTGTGTGTGTGTGTGTGTGTGTGAGAGAGAGAGAGAGAGAGAGAGAGAGAGAGAGAGAGAGAGAGAGAGAGAGAGAGAGAGAGAGAGGTGGGGGGAATGAATAGTAAAAAATTACTATGCTAAAATAATAGGGATGTTATTCTTATAATCTTAGATGTAGATGATTTTTTGAACAAGACAGGAAACCTGGAAGGCAGGAACAACAAAGCCTAGAAAGGTTACATTTGAGTATATACAAATTATATACAAATTGAAAACCACCACATAATCAGTCACTGGCAAATGGAATACATTAGAATAAATATTTGCAATATGTGACAGCAACCAAACCAACTCCCGGTAACCATTAAGGATAAGAATACTATTAAATTTTAATGAACAAGAAGGCAACTAATTTCAAAAATAATAGGGCAATGGGGTGGATTAAAGTGGAGAAAGAATTACCTGTGGTCACTGACCGCTTAAGATGTTCAAGCATGTGAGTGGTCAAAGCAAAATAAAACATTCGTGCCTGTCATGTTTTTCACAGATTTAAAGGAGTAATATTATTCTTCAGGCAATATTTTGGCAAAGGATTTCTGTCCCCAAGGGGAGAAAATACAAAGCCTAATGTCATCTCTTCGCTGGGAGTGACATCCCAAACTCTGGGGCAGATATACTGTTTGCATGGCACAGGCTCTCAGAACAAAACATGAGACCTGTTGCTTGCCTTCGGCTGCCTCACGTGCTTGAGGAAGAATCCAGCATGTGGGCATTCCAAATGGTGACTCAAGAGAAGTTACTTACTCCAAAGTCTATTTCTAAAGCATCAGTGGGTGTTTTGTTTTCTGTTTTATATATTTCCATATTTTCTACTAAAACAATATGTTAAAGATCTTAAAAACATTTAATTAAGATAAATGCATCAGACAAGCAAAAGAAACTTGAGGGGGAAGCGCTAACCAGGAAAATATCATGCAACATTAACTTGGTTTTCTAGTCAACACACACACACACACACACACACACACACACACACACACACACACACACACACACACTCCTTCAGTCGGGATTTCCTCATGACCTGCTGCTGGTTTCACAGGAAAAACAAAGAAATGAATGGCTTCTAAAGAGATCAGACAATACTGGGTAAAGAGGCATCAAACTCATGGGCTAGGACGTCAAAAAGTTCCACGTGAATTAAGTAAGTAGTGTGTGCTGTCCTTCCCGTGTACATGAATTGAGTAAGCAGTGTGTGCTCTGTCCTTCCCATCTAAATAAATTAAATAAGCTTCGTGTGCTCTGTCCTTCCCATCTACATGAATTGAGTAAGTAAGCTGCGCATGCTCTGTTCTTCCTGTCCACATGAACTGAGTAAGCTGCTCCAAACACTGTCCTTCCCATATGGAAATCATTTCCACACCAGCCTGCCAGTTCCGCGCTGAAGCTCCAAGCACTCACTCCTTTCATGCCCTGACTGCAGAGAAAGCTTATGGCTTCATTCTGTGTTTGACCCTCATCCTATGTGTTCTTGTCATTAATCAAAGGGCATGGACCCATTACAGAAACTGCCAAACAAACACTACCATATGATTAACTCAAGACCCAAACTTGGCCACTATCTGAAGCAGACAAGGTAGGTAGACCAGCAAAGCACATGCTCTTTATGCCATAAAGGATTGCTTCTTTAACTACACATATCAGTTTGTAACACTTGCGACCTATGGCTGTAGAAACTCATTTTTAATCATCAGTGTACTGGTCATCAGTCTCCTCCATCACCAGTGACTCCTAATGTGCAATGACTGCTTAAGACTTGCCTGGCCCTGGTCTAAGAGCACTGTGCATATTAACTCATTTAATCTTCCACTGCAGCTTTATCATGTTATAATACCAGCTTTATGGACAAGAAAACAGAGGCTCACAAGTTAAATAGCTTTCCCAGCATCTCACCATATCTAAATGGTAACGGTCAGCAGGCTCTGAACCTCCAGTGTTTTCAGCCTCCCAGGATGTTTTCAGTTGATGGCAGATGCTATGTCTAACACAGTCCAGTCAAAACACTGACACTACCATTTTCTTTCTCGTCTTACTTCTGTGTTTCTTTCAGCTCTATGTTTTTGTTCTGCCATTTAACAGAGTATAGTATGAGTGGAAAAAATCCTCTATGGATTGAGTCATGAGTCTCAGGACTGTTTCCGACTCACAGGATGAAATCAAGAACATGGCTATAAGTGGGCATCACTTGCCCATCTGTTAATATACCTTCCTCTCTGATTAATCAAGTCCATATATCTGGAAATTTTTATTGTAAATTTTGTAAGGGAGTCAATGTTTTTTAATGGACAGGGAAATAAAAAGGTAAAGAAAAAAATTTAAACAGCAATTTATATTATAATAATATTATCCTAACATTTAATATCATCCTATAGGAGAATTTTATAGCTCCCTCTAAGGAAAACAAAATTAATGGAAAGAAGCATTTAAATAATTAAATTTTTGTGTAAAGTATGGAACTTCAGCACAATCAAATGTGATGTAATGCTAAGCTGGGCTTTTAAAGGTTCCTAAAGCCAGGAGGAGGAAATGCTTTTAATATTAATCTCCACCTGAATTTTACTGAGTACATAAGCACCCCCAGGTTATCTAATTTGATAACATCTGCCAGTCTCCCTTTTTCCTCTTCATCATCCCCACATACTGAGCTAATCAAATTTAAGTATCTTAAGTATAATAATTCCCTTTGCATCAGGAAGGCTGAGAACCACTGCCTTAGAGTGTTTTGAAAACACAGAATCTGGAGATACCTCTAACTAAATAGAAGTTCTGGATAGAGGAATTTTGTCTGATAATCTCACCACAACACACCCATCTTACTCACCATCTTTTAAAGCTAATGCTCCATAATTAGATTGACCCTGACAGCCAATGTATTCTGTATGGCTACTACATAACTCAACACTATAAATTAGAAACATGTTATGGGCAAGAAAACTGTTACTAAGAGCTATCCTGTAACAACTCAGAGGTAGGACCACATACTTTGAGAGGCCAGAAGGTGCTCATGCTATGCTATTCTATCTCCAATAGCAAAGTTTGGAAACATTAAACAACACTGGCCTTGAATCTGAGACCTAGTCAAACAATTAAAAAATAAATCATCTGTAAATTCCACAATTTGTTGTAGTTTTATTAAAAGGAACTGACTTGCCCTGTCTGGTCCACCTAAAGAAATACTAGCCAAAAATACTGCTAGTGACTAAAGCCAAAGCCACTGTCCTAGGATTCTCATGTTTGTTCCTTTCCCACACATAAACCACAAGTCAGCAGTTAGACCCAGTTACACAAACTGAAAAAGTCACCTTAATGTTCAATTTTAGCCTTGCCATTATGGGACTTAAAAAAAAAAGAGCACCATTTTGACTCCATGACCCCTGGTGGAGAGCCAGACAATAACCCATCATCTGTGGTGGTTTCTAAGCAGAACCTAGCATTGAGCCAATCAAGCCTTTGTGACTAGTTTCCAATTCCAGAACCTATAAGAATTAAAGAACCAATCTAAATGACACTAATTCAGAAGATGGGGCAGTCTCTAGTGTGTCCATTCAACAAGTTGAGGCTGTGAAAATAGAAGAAACTGGCCCAGGTTCTAAAAGACTTCAGGGCTATAATGTCCAGCTGCACTGGATTACCTTGGACTGAGTCCCACTGTGGGCAAAGCATGTGTCAAAGACGCTGTGTGAGTGACTAAAAACACTTGAATACAATGAGAAATTAGGCTACTTATGATAATGGTAATTTGGCTATGTTAGACAATATTCTTATTCTTAAGAGAGGCATACTAAAGCTTCAGAGATAAAATTTTAAAATGCTTCAATGTGAATATAGAGTTTTGAAAAGGGGGGCTGTCATAAAACAATTCCAAGCAACTTAGACTAATTGGCCCAAGATTACAAATCCTACCTCAATATCAAGAATTTGGCTAACTAGACAAAATGATATATGCCCTGAGAAACTCTCATCACAGCGACTTCCCGCCAAGTGCTGAGTAGAATAACTGAATTTAGTGTAAAATATTAACCTTTAAAAGATCTCATATAATCCTATGTAAACTTTTAGCTTTGTTAACCAATGTTTAAAAATCATAATATTCCAGAATAATCACAAGCTTGGAAGGACATTGGATGTTGTTTTTCATCCTGATGTCCTTATTATTCACTTCATTCCATTCCCTATATTGGAATTACTTCCTTTGTGCATGGATAAACATCCTTTGTTCTAAAACATAACTAACAAAAAGAGAAGTGAACTTCTAAAGTTTAGATAACCTTTGGAAAAGTTAAATATATATAGTAAGCTAACAATTAGTGCATCATCCAGTGACTTATAAAAAACATTCACTGTAATAGACAATGACAGCCTTACCCAAGGGCAATGTAAAGGCTACCAATGAAAGTAGAAAATCCCTAATTCCAACAAAAGGCAGATTAGCTCTATAGAATACATGCATGTACTCTTCAGAGAGCTTACAAACTAGTACAAAGATAAAAAAGGTAGCCTTTTCCATTGGTTTCAGGAAATTTAAACATACAGCACCCTCTCTGGAGTACAGAAGTAATAGTATCAAAAATTAAGAAAGTAAAACAGCCGGGCGGTGGTGGCAGAGCCAGGCGGATCTCTGTGAGTTCGAGGCCAGTCTGGGCTACCAAGTGAGCTCCAGGAAAGGCACAAAGCTACGCAGAGAAACCCTGTCTCAAAAAACCAAAAAAAAAAAAAAAAAAAGAAAGTAAAACAGAAGCGGTACAGAACAAACCTGAGACCCAGCTGCCTGCAGACGACTTCTGCGTCGGCATCATCCCATTGGTCGTCACAGATGGTCCCCCACTGGCCAGCGTGGTACAGCTCCACTCGACCTTCATGCCCGCTATTCCCACCAGCAAGGCGAATGACAGGCGACAGCCGGCCTGTGTGATACAAATTTAAAAGCAACTTCAAGCCATGTTTTTTTGTACTTCTGCATCACAATACACATATGTCATTCTCTCCCATTCTCAGAAATAATACTGGTCAAGCCACACCAGTGACATAGACATACACATGCATCTCTAACAGACATTATTAGAATCTTGACCAATTAAAATACTCCACATTGAATTAGACTTATACCTAGATATCTCTGGAGAAAATAGTCCTAAATCAGCTTTTTACAACTTCAGAAAGCAGAAAGGACACATGAACAAACTTCCAATCACTTGAGACAGGGTTAATTTTCATCAGATTATGAGGGAGTCATTAATTTTTTTTTACTTACAGTAAATTGAACATTCTCAAATGTAATTATTAACTATAGTTCTCATGTCTATAACATACTTGTGTTCAAAGTGAATTATCTTTACATTTGTAGAAATCAGTGCAAATTTTCATCTAATTCATTGTAATGAATTAGTGGACATTATAGATTGGACCTCCAAAAAACAATTACTGAGAATTCACTTGGGTGCAGCTCAGTACATACTCACTTTCTCTGTGGTAAGGACACCCACAGGTGGCCACATTCCCACGGTCTTTGTGTCTCATAAATCTCTAAAGCCCTGTCACCACTCCTGGCCCATTCACTTGGCTGTAACCACATGTCCCTAGCCTCTATCCTTAAAAAAACTCCATGTTGGTTCCCACCTCAGAATCCCTATTCCTGCTGTACCTATGCTTGAAATCAAGCCCCCCTCCCCCCGATCTTCACATGACTGCCTCTTTCTCTCCATTAGGTTCTCAACTATCAACATCCCTTCCCCAGGAGGCCTGGCCTGACTACCTGAGCTGAATCAGCATCCTAACACATCATGGGTGCAAGCTGCAATCTTCCCTCTCGGGTGAGCCACCAACCAGCTCCCAGATCATGACACAGAGACTTCTTACTAGTTATGAATGTTTAGCCTAGTTTAGGCTCATTTCTGGCTAGCTCTTTTAACTTAAATTAACCTAGTTCTCTTTGATGAGGTGGTATTGTGTTCTCCGAAATATTGTACACCCTGATAAACTTATCTGGGGTCAGAGACAGAACAGCCACAATATTAAACATAGAGGATAGGCAGTGGTAGCGCACACCTTTAATCCTAGCATTCCAGAGGAAGAAATCCATGTGTTCAAGGATACAGCCAGGCATGGTGACTCACACCTTTAATCCCAGAAAGTGAGCCTTTAATCCCAGGGAGTGATGGCAGAAAGCAGAAAGGTATATAAGGTGTGAAGACCAGAAACTAGAAGCATTTAGCTGGTTAAGCTTTCAGGCTTTTGAGCAGCAGTTCAGCTGAGAGATATTGGGATGAGGACTCAGAGGCTTCCAGCCTGAGGAAACAGGACCAGCTGAGAAGTTGGCCAGGTGAAGTTAGCTGTGGCTTGTTCTGTCTCGCTGATCTTCCAGAATTCACCCCAATACCTGGTCTGGGTTTGATCTTATTAATAAGAACTTTTTAAGAATCATGCTACATCTCTTTATCTACCTTTTTCCTTGGGGCTCATCACCTTTCTTACTTCTGTAGATCTTACTTTCATGGCTTCTTGAGTCTGGCTGGCTGGCGGCTGCCTGGCTTCTGGCCCTGGGCCTGTCCCCCTCTTTCTCCTCTTTCTCTTCTCTCGTCTCTCATTTTTAGATTTCTCTCCTACTTATTCTCTCTGCCTGACAGCCCTGCTTATCCCTCTCCTGCCTAGCTATTGGCTGTTCAGGTTTTTGTTAAACCCATCAGGTGCCTTAGGCAGGCCAGGTGAAACAGCAACACATCCTTACATCATTAAACAAATACAGCATAAACAAATGTAGCACACCTTTACACAGCTACATTAATATTCTGCAGCATAAACAAATGTAAGACACCTTTGCCCGGTTAAAACAATATTCCATGACACTCAGGAGATAGAAGTAGAATGATGATCACAAGGTGAAAGCCAGTTTGCGCTAGATAGCAAGTTCTAGACCAACCAATGCTACACAGAAAAACTCAGTCTCAAAGTAACAATAAAAAATGAATAAATAAAACACAAAATGGCACTCTGAGGCCTGCCCTGCTCCACTGATGAATTTTGCGTCTCTTGGAGGTCTGTGTCTATTTAGAATTGTCATTTATTGTTTGTATGTCAATTGTCACTCCTTCTGAATGAAGATGAGGACAGAGACACTATCTCTTCCTCACCTGTGTATTCATGAGCCTGAGACAGAGGCGTGCAAGTGGTATTCTTTGGCGGACTGGTTTAGCAAATGACACCCAAAACCTAGAAAAGATATTTCAGACAAGGGAGAGTCCTTCACCAGGCCCATGTTTTCAGTTGTGTTTACAGATAGAAGGTATCTACAGGATGCAAAATGATGCCTTGGGTGTCCCAGGGTGCCCTGGGAGAAAGTTTTTGAGAGCAACAGGGATAGATGCTGGAAAGTCAGTTAGTTCAGGAAGATGCAGGTTTGGCCCAGACAAGAGAGAGTGGAGGAAAAGATAGCTCTACCCTTGGTACCTGGGGGCAAACTCCATCAACAGGGCATCATTCTAGAGTTTGACTGCATTGAGCCTAGGGTCAGTGGTTAGATGCACCTCGGAGCCAGCTGTCTGCTGTGAGGGTCACTGCCACAAAGTCTAAAGACTTCAGACCAGCCCCAACCTACTACTTAACATCTACAAATGTATCTTTCCAACACAACAATTAATCCTTTGGAGGTTTTGAACATGCAAAGCCAGGTCTTCCTGTAGATACCTAAATTATGAGAGCATGGACAAGGTCTAGGTGAACAGAGAAGAGCTAAGTAAAATGTGCATGAAAATATCACAAGGAAATCTATTTCTTTGTATATTTAGCAAAAAATTAATAAGTAATAAAATGACAAAAATTGACTGGGGCAAACAGTGGAATTTATAGGAACAAAAAAATAAAAGAGATAAAACATAGACAACATCAAGATGTAATGGGCATCAGACTCAGAAAAAGGATCACAGACATTAGACCATGCCTACACCATGCCGGCTCTTCATCACAATTCATAGCAATCACTCTAAATTGGCCCTTAGGGTGTCTTGTAAAGGGAGCTTCTTTATTTTTTAAATTACCGTCTCCATTTTTCCCAGGACCTATACTCAAACACTTCTATGAACTGGCAGTCAGCATTTCATTTCAGATCCTAGAATATATGCTCACGGTGTTATCACCAAAGAAAATGTAAAAAGAAATACGCTGTGTATTCAGATTGTGGTTCCATATTAAAACATACTACAATCTCTCCCCAAGCTCATACACTGTCTTACGTGTTCTTTTCCTTCTTATGTTCATATTCACAGATGTACACTTGCATACTTGAAACATACTGTCAATCAGCATATACTTAGTACATAAGTAGGAAGGAGACTTTACTCAAGCCAACAACCAGCATGAGAGAATATGCTATCTACAACCCAAAGAAAACTGCTAATATTACAACTACATCCCATTGCTATGGTCTAAATGTGAAATATTTGTCATAGGATAATGTGTTTGGAAAGTTGGTCCATTGTTAGCACTGCTGTTTGGGAAGGTTATGGAGCCTCACTGGAGGAGGTGGGTCACAGGAGGCAGAGCTTGCGGCTTTGTAGCCCCACCCTACTTCCTGTTGACAGTCCCACGCCACGTGACTAGGCAGCCTCTCGCTCATACGGTTACACCTTCCCTGTCTAGTGCCACATCTGCCCTGCCATAGTGCACCATGTCCTTCTGAGACCATAAGCCAGAATAAACCCTTTCTCCGTGAAGTTGCACTTGTCAGGGTACTTATCATAGCAGGGAGAACATAGCTAAGACGATTAGATACCGGGAAAGCATCTGCCCCAGCTGCAGCATTTCATATTTGGTATCAAGATCATCTTGAAACTTTCAGGATTTCCTGCTGTCAAAATAAGTGTTTCATGTACAACATAATATACAGTGCACAATCTTTCTGTTACTAAGATATAAAAAAGAGAAAATATGATAAAATTAGATATTATTGGAAAAGCAAACGGAATTCAGAGTTAGATGCATTTATAGTAAACAGTATTTAATTATATTGTTGAATATGATTCAGACTTATGTCTGTATTTAAATACTTAAGGAAATGATTTAACTAAGGCACATTTATCATCTAGAACCATATTTCAAGCAGCGAAACTCAAATAAGTTTTTTTGTTTTGTTTTGTTTTTATAATGGGAAAAGCTACACATGATAGCAGCTGCCACTTTTGGGGTCATGCCCCACCCACCAGATGTCTATTTCACAAAACACTATGTTTTTAAATCTCCTTGACAACAAACTTCATTCCAATAAATGGGAATATGGCCCAGTCCAGATAACGAGGTTTGTTTTGTTACTCTGTTTTCTCTGAAAATCCAATGGCAAATATTAGTTTTATCAAATGTAAGAAAGTAAATTTATCAAAGCATTTGGATTTTTATAAACGGAAGAAACTAATAAAGATGCATTTGTAAGAAAAAAGAAAAGCAGACATCACACATTTGAATACATATAGATCAAGGAAATTCAACATCAAATCAGAAACTTTTAAATTTTATTTTGTGTGTACAGTGTTCTGCCTGCATGTATTTATATGTGCCCTGTGTATGCCTGTGACCGGGGGGTCAAAAGAAGGCATCAGATCCCCTGGAATTAGAATTACAAATGGTTGTCCACTACTAACTGAGTCCTAGGGACTGAAACCGAGTCCTTTGCAATAGCAACAAATGACCTTAACATCTGAGTCATCTCCCCATCAGGCTCTACTTTCAGTCTTGAATATCTGCTTGTGTAAGCTTTTGTCTCCTAAGACATGACCAAGAAGAAAATGGACAATCTGCAGATATAAAATAGGAGTCTAGATGTTTTTGTGCAAGAAGTCTGTCACCTGGCCAAGTGAGACTTCAGTTGGGGTGTGGCCTTAGCTAATTGTCACTCTTTGCTACAAGTGTCTCCAAGCTCTGACAACCAGTGTGAAAAAGGAGAAGCTTAGATATCTGAAGATTTCTTCCGACTCCAGTACCCTATGTTAGACATTTAAAATATGTGCCAGCAAGACCTTGAAGCTCATTCAAAAAATAGGAGCATGCAGATGGGATCTACTTTTAGCTCATTAATATATACATTAAAATGTGCAGATGGATTATAATTTGAAAATATCCAACACTTAGCTGGTTAACATTTGTAATGTCTATATTTGCTTTCATGCTACAGTATCCATCAATCAAACAATAAACATTTGGGAAATGCTTAAAACATGAATGTGTCTTCCCAGGCAGGAAGCTAGGTTTGCTATGCTTTTAGTAAGAAGATCTTGTGCCTTTAAAAGGGGGAGTGGGGTACTAAAGGATGATGTGGACAATCATATTGGCTTCTCTGGTTTGTATTTTCTGGGTGATGATTTATATTGTTTCTTTGATCAAAACAGGGTGTGGCCTTTGTAGATTGTCCATGCTTCATATCTATGTGCATTTGGGCAGTACTAATGGATTCAGTGTGGTGCGTGCACACACACACACACACACACACACACACACACACACACACACACACGGGAGAGAGTCCAAGAGGAGTTGAATGGAGAGAGTGAGGGGGTGGATATGATCAAAGTACAATGTATATATGTGTGAAATTCTCAAAGAATAACACACACACACACACACACACACACACACACACACACACACACACACACAAAGACTCGGGGCTGGGGAGATGGCTTATTGGTTAAGAGTGCCCGTTACTCTTGCAGAAGACCTGAGTTCAGTTCTCAGCACTCATAGAGGCTGACAAACATCCTTAACTCCAGTTCCAGATCCAACACCCCCTTCTGGCCTCCACATACACCAGACACCCTATGTGGTGCACACATATACATACATGCAGGCAAAACTCTCATACATACAAAAGAAAAATAAATAAATCTTGAAAGAACAAAGTAGAGAGTAATAAAGATACCCAAAGTTGACCTCTGGCTTCCAGATGTGCAGACACAGGCAAACTACATACACACATATACATCACAGAGAGCAAGAGAGAAGGGGAGAGAGAGAGAGATAAGAGGAAGAGAAAGACAGAGGTTAAATATATAGGATGACCTTTAGTTTGTAAGTTAGGAAATTAAGAAGAAAAAAACAAGCCCTATTTAAAAATTCTGAGATAATTTGCATATTGAAGTGTTAGCATGTATGGTTTTATGATAATTTTCAAAAATAGTATGCTTACATTATCTATTAACTTCATTTGTACTCACTTAATCACACACCACTACGATTTTCAAAATAGTCATTCTCAAAGAATGTAAGCATTTAAGAAAAATATATCGTATTTCACAACGAAATCACAAGAAACAAAAGGCAGCAATAATGGAATCAAAGCCTATACTGTCAAATCGAGATCGTTCAGGAGACCACATGGGTGTGGCCTCACAGCTGACAGGCCATGTGACATTCATCATACAGTCTCAACTTTTAAACTTAGACTAAGCAAGAGGAGCCCCTATCTAAGTTACTGAAACATTTGACGCACAGTACGTTTTAAAAGAAACATGCCTGGGTCAGTGGATGGCTCGGCAGGTCATGTGCCAGCTGCTAAGCTGTTGAGGTAATGCAAATTGTCCTCTGAGCTCCATTCACATCTGAGGTATGGGCATACCCACCAGACACACACTCTAAATAAAGAAGTAAGTAAGTAAAAAAAAAGAAAGAAAGAAATATGTCTGAGGGGTTTGAATTGTTTGAGATTATTTGAAATCATAAATCTTCTACAGGTAGATATAATATCATGCATACCACAAACACCAGCAGTTTATTTCTTTTATTTATAGTTTCCAACAGTTTGTTTCAATCAAATAATCCATTTACTCATCTCAAATATTATTTTAAATTGATACATCATCTGCATTAATTCCCACTACCACCAAATTACTCATGTCTTACAGAGCTAAAATGTTCTAGTAACAAACACAAACTATAGCTATACTTAAACTGGAAGTAAATAATGGTGAGACTTTATGCCTATCTGGAGAAATAGTCTTCCCCAGGGAAAAGCACACCAATTGCTTATCCAATACCAAGTGATCAGCACTGAAAATATACATGCAAGGAGCATACATACTGAGCAGGTGGTATTTATTTATTTAGAAATACGTATGTATATACATATATGTATGTAACAACAATCAATGAAGGAAGAGGCCACTTATTTGAAAGAGCAAGGAAGGGTACATGAGAGGGCTTGGGGGAGGAAAGGGAAAGGAGAAATGATCTAATTATATTATAATCTGAAAAAAATAAAAGAAAAATTTTAAAAAATAGTGCCTAACAATGTTGTCAACAAGAAATGATGCAATCACATCACCTAAATAACAGAGGCATTTAGAGATGGAAAGAAGAAAACCAAGGACCATTCAAAAACAGTGGGAACGGTTTCCAAGGCAACATTCTTCCACACCATAATTTCTCAGGCTTGTAAACACATGGTGAGAGGTCACTTAGCTCCATCTGTGGAGTGACAAGAGATGAGGAGTGCTCATCCAGTTTTCTTTTAACAAATTCACACACACTCCCAAATCTGAGAAGTTCAATTTGCATGTCAACCCACAAATGAGCTTTCTGTCAGACTTGTTCCTCCTGTGTTTATTATCCTAGGATGCTGGAAATGGTGGCAATCTTAAAAACTATAACTAATTTCCTTAATTTGTGGATGACAGAAAGCTGTATCCCACACCACTGAGAAGCTGGTGTGTTGTTATCAATTATCCCCTGGAGTACTGCCTGGCACTGTCCCCTTGCCTCAAACCTAAGCAAGACCCTATAAGAATTCCTTTTTACAATGTTGGGTATCCCTACATGCATCATAGCTTGTTAGTGATCATCATTCTACTAGAAACATCACAATGAATGTACCAAATGTTACAAGAGAGTAAACTAATCAATCAGGCAGATGTATAGACAGCCTCAGACTGTCTGTCCACACAGAAAGGTGAACAGTGGCTTTGTCAGGATCCTAAACAAGAGACAGATGCTCCGGCAGGGGTGGCTTTGTCCTAATGTCCATACAGATTTGCAGTAGGGCTAGGGATACAACATGTCTTATGTGTAGACACACATTCGTGGTGGTTTGAAAGAAAATAGCCCCAAAGGGGGTGGAACTATTAGGTGTGGCCTTGTTGAAGGAATTGTGTCACTGTGGGGACGGGCTTTGAGGTCTCTTTTCTCAAGCTTCACTCAGTGTGACAGTCAGTCGACCTCCTGTTGCCTGAAAGATGTAGGACTCTCAGCTCCAGCACCACGTCTGCCTGCATGCTGCCAGGCTCTCCATCATGATGATAATGAAATGAACCTCTGAAACTGTAAGCGAGCCACCCCAATTAAATGTTTTCTTTATAAGAGTTGCCGTGGTCATGGTATCTCTTCACAGCACTAAAATGCACACTAAGACACATTTATACAGATGTATAGGTACACAATTATACATGGGAAAGGGAAACAACCTTAGCTCAATAAAAGAAAGGATAAAAAGCAGACCAATCATAAGGTTCAAAGCCAGGTAGACTAAATGCTCTTGCTATACATATCAACAGTATCATTTCTCACATAAACCGTAAACTAAATTCTTTGCTTGGCAAATACTTTCCAATTGCCACAATCCTGTGTTATCAATAATGATCTACCCCCTTCCCTCACACATAAATACCCTTCATAGCAGCAACTAACTTCTCTTGATCATATTCTAGTAGATCTAAGCCTACACTGCCTTCAAATCTCACAAGGGCAAATTTGCAGGAATTATTATCTTCTAAATCCTTCCATTTTGAGATTTCACTGTATATCGCTTGAAATTTTCTATTCCAAGCAGAGGTCTGAGGGAAACTATGTCAATCATTATAAATGTATACACCAAAGCAGTCGTGGATGTGTAAAACCGTGAAGGCTGTCCATGGCAGCTTGTCAGGAAGAATACCAAAAACCATCGGATGGTTGCTTTTAAAAAATTCCAATGCCAATACACAATAATGCTTAGCATTCTACTTTCTTAATTTTTTGGCAAAAATATTTAACTTACTGTCATTTTAGATTATAGTTTTTCTTTTCATGTAGAAAGAAAAGAAAACACATAAGATTCCTGAGTTCATGTTACAGAAATTGGCCTTATGGCTAGCTTTGTTAAAAGTAGAGTTCCACATGTTCTTCCTCATATGCAGAATCTAGGCAACAACATATGTATATATGTAAACAAAAGCACTTGCGGACATAGCATAATGTGTAGAAAAAAGACAGGAAAGTCTGAATGTAGGGGGATGAGCAAGGTCTGAGTGCAGGTAATGAGCATGAGCCATGCAATAAAATAGACAGCTAATTGTTTCTCTAGTTCTTACTCTGTTGTGGATTTCTTGGTGGTGGAAAAGTGCATAAAAGCATAGTCCATAGTGGAAGTGTAAAATTCAGTGTGATTGCCACTGCTTCAGATTGCCTGTTTTAGCTGTATAGAAGTTTACTAAGGTGTATAGGCATTTTATTTGCATGTTTTTAAATAATAAAGTTTATAAAATTAAAATAAAAATATTAAAACTAAAAAAAAAATCTCCCAACATATGGCATGGAAAAAGATGTGTCTTTAACCATTTTATCACTCTCAATCAATTCAACGTAGAGAACAGCTGATATTATTAAAATTCCCCTCACGAGTTTCAGTTTTTCATGCTTTAGGCTGTTTTTGAACTGTGCTTCCCAAAAGATGTTGAAGTGCTAATTCATTCCCCGTACCTGTGAACGTGGTCTTACGTGTAAACAGGTTAAGATGAGGTCATTAGAATGGGCCCCGGAGGGACTGTGCTGTTGCTTGTTGGGGAAATTCACACAGAAAGGCACACACAGGGCCTCTGCACCTGAATCCTGGGGTGTTTCTCTCATGAGGGAGGAGGCTGGAGACGCTCACAAACAACCTGCAAGAAACCCTTCCCTTGTTGCCATTAAAGGCCACTTGACCTAGCCAAACACCTTGATCCTAGCCATTCTGTTTCAAGCCATTGGGGTTTGCTAGCAAAGTATGGCAGCTCCGGGCAGCATTAACCCTTCTTTGGATGGCTAGACTCTCTTCCAGGGAGACTGGTTGCGACCATTTGCTTGTGGGTAAACTGTTTAATGACATAAAGTTTGTGAAATGTTATGGTAGGGTTATATTAATCATGGCTTGGCCAGGGTTAAATTGCCATCTTTCATAAGATGTCACAGGACATGTCTTAAACTAACTAAGGAATAGTTTATAGGATTTATAAATTTCCAGTAAGCATAACATCAATGAGTAGGATTGGGTTTTCAGAGGTTTTCTCACTTTGAACTAGACCAACTCATATTTTTACCAGTACTAAAGGTAGCTACATGAATAATAAATGAACAGTTTCTATGAATTATAGATGAGAACTAATGGAGGCAGATAGAATTCAGTTGGATGTAAGTTCAGAGAAATGCTCTGACATTAAACAATGATTTGATTTCATTTTTACCTGGGATGTTATGATTCAAATCTACTGTTCCACAATGTTAAAACAGACTCAAGTTACAGGTGAGAATGATAATAGTGAAGACCAGCACACTGCAGTTTCTTTCAGATAGGTTGAAAAGAAATTATCAAAGTTAAATTAACATCCTCCACTGCACTTGAAAAGTCAACAAACGTTCTCCCAATTCAACTGTCTTCGGATAATGCTATTTTTCATGATTTGTATATATCCATGCAGTATACTTAATGCAATGTAGTACATATATTAACATCTGCAAAATGTAATGGAGGTTTTTTTCTTAATTCTTTTGAGTAGTTTATATGCTGACATTTCTATGTTTTAAGGATAGTTTGGTCAAGGATGAGGATAGTAGTTTGTTATTGTCAGCAGGCATTCATCTAATTCCACTAGAACAACAGAAGGACTAAAATTAATTGCCTAATGTGCCTGTGAAGTTCAATAATAGTTGAAAAAAATTGGCATGGTGACGTGACATTTTTTGTTCTTCACCAAACTCTGCTTCAAAATTTTATTATGATTCCTGCGTATTATAAACTAATTCCTAGTGGCTCTGAAAGCTCTAGGGTAGAACTTATTTTTTGCTGATTCTTCTTTCTCTTAAAACAAATGTACATTGTGGTAACTAATTAGCCCAATTGGCTTAGCTTTCCATTTGTTTTATTTGGGAAAGAGTGGGATTTACCAAACAAAGCTGACCGATATATTTGGTTCCCATCCTTTATTTCTTCCTTGACTAATAGAAATGAATAATATTTACACTTTGGTTTGAGGTTTCTTTTTTGAAGATAGAGGATTAAAAGGCATATAGGAGGAGGGGGAATTCTATCACATTTTTTTAGATAGCATTTCATTCTTTAGCCCTAGCTACCCTTGGAACTCATTATGCAGCCTGTGATAGCCTTGAACTCAAAGGTCATGCTCCTGCTTCAGACTCCTGAGTACTGAGATTGTAGGCATGAGCCATTATGTCTGCTAGGCTAACTTTTTAATTGATATTCACTTCAAACAGCATATGGCCTTCCAAGAGGAATGTCTATAAACAGCAATATTTAGCCTGTGTGTCCAGCATGTCTATTTGAACTAAGAGATTTTGGGTGGCTAAGTACTTAGGACCAGACTAGCATGAGATGATAAGAGGTTAGATCTGGAGATCATTCTGTTATGACTTGGGATTTTTAAATGTTCCCCAAAAAGCCAAGTGCCACGGTTTGGCCACTAGCCTGTGAGTATGTTGAGAGATGGGTGATGTGTGGTCAGAGGAAGATAGGTAATTGTGGGGTAAGCACATGAAAAGGAATTGGGACCACAGGCCCTAATCTTCCTCTCTGTTTCCTGGCTGGCAGGCCATGAGCAGCTGCACTCCGTCAGCACCCCACCCTGACGCTCTGCCTCAGGAGAGCCCTCAGAACAATGGAGCCAAATGGACCATGGGCTGAAAGTTCCGAAAACAGAAGCCTAGGAAAACCTTCCCCCCTTTCACATTATCAACTCGGATGCTTTGTCACAGTGATGAGAAGCTGACATAGTCCTCTGAACCTTCATCACGTAGTCTACCTGTGTTACTACTCATCTGCCATCTTCCGCCTGAGACTAATTCACTGCTGGTTAAAAAGGAGAATTCCCAGAACAGAGTCCAGTAAGTTGCCCCTTCTGCGGTGACAACTTGAGACTGTGAAAATGATTGCCACTCTGAGTCAGGAAGCACTCACTGTCTCCTTGCAAAGGATCGTCGGAGGGAAGCGGTCAGCTGCCTGTGGAAATATGAGAGTGGCCTCTTGCTCCCACTCAGTGAAGATGGATGTTCCGGTAAACTATGCTGTTATCACCACACACAGGCAAAGCAAATACCAAGGATGTTGTACTATAAGACCACACAGGAAACCAATGTTGGCATGTCTTATGCCTTCTCTGAGGCTACGATCTAGCAAGGTAAAGTCACAAGATGGCTGACATCATTGACCTTCACTACACATTCTAGCAAGGCCCTGATGCTTTCCTGTAGGTTTTCTTGGGGTTTGAAAGAGTCACCTGAACAGCACCTCATCGCTTCACCTTAGAAGGGAAGCATGCAATTCGTGATCTGGACGTGGGAATTAGGACGCTGAGGCTAGAGCCCAAGAATTTTAACAAGTGGCTAGGTGAATTTTTAGATGTTTTTCACATTTATTTTTGGGGGGAGGTGGAATGATTTGAATAATAATGTCCCCCATAGGCTCATATATTTGAATGCTCAGTCACCAAGGAATGTCACTATATGAAAGAATCAGAAAGAATAAGAAGTGTGACATTGTTGTGTCCCACTGAAGTGCCATTGAAGTGTGCCACTGGCTTTGAGGTTTCGAAAGCTCATGCCAAACCCAGACTCACTCTCTCTCTCTCTCTCTCTCTCTCTCTCTCTCTCTCTCTCTCCCTCCCTCCTTTCCTCCCTCCCTCTCTCATTTGCTTACAGATTGGGATGTAGAACTCTCAGCTACTTCTCCAGCAGCGTGTCTGCCTCCATTCTCCCCACCAGGATGATAATAGGCTAACCTCTGAAATTGTAAGCAAGCCCACAATTAAATGCTCTCATTTATAAGAATTGCTTAGGGCATGGTGTTCCTTCACAGCAGTAGAACGGTGACCAAGAGAGAAACATATGCCATGTTACACATGGGGAAGCTGAAAGACAGCTCGAAGGAGTCAGTTTTCTCCTTACATCATGTGAGTCCCAGGATCAAACTCGGGTCATCAGACTCAAAGGCAAATAGCTTTACCTGCTGAATCATTGCACCAGTCTCTCGAGGTACAGTTTAATGTTCCCTGTGAGAACTAACTCCTGGATTGATTTGGGTATCCCAATCCCCAGAAAGATATTTTATTACTAATAGGTAAGTTTCTTGGAGCCAGGGCCAAAGCATTACACTTCCTGCTCTGATACGTGAGCTAATGGATTGTTCACATTCCGCTCACCTGAAATGTCCACCCTGTTCCTTCTGCAACATGCAGGAGGGCCCTACTTCCTCACTTCTCTGTATGGGACTTGAAACTCTACTCTGACCCCAGTTTAAGATTTAAAGGAGGGATCACATTTCTATATTTTAGTCTTTTCTTTTGCTCCAGTTTTCTGTAAAGGAAAAAAATACCTTTAAAATAATGTGCATTGTACTTACACTAAACATAATTACTCTTCTTTCTTTCTGCCCTTAGACTAGCCTATGAGCTAACAAGTGAGTGTTGCAACACAGCACAGAGATTTCTACATTGCATACCGATAAAGAAATGGAGCAAAATGGGCTGTGAAATGAAAACGCACACATCTATGTGCACATCCTATCATATTTTTTTTCTGCTTTCCTGGCAATCTTCCTTTAGGATTTTCCAACAGGAAAATGTAGGGGCTCCTTTATAAAGATGACTATGAAAAATAAATAAAACAAACATCAAATTCTTAGTCCAGCACCCAGCACAGAATGGGTGTTCCATAAGTCCTAACTGTAATAAATAGACAAGGTCATTCTGAGTACATGCCCAGAGCTTGAAAAATTCTTTTAATTAATTTGCTTAAAAACTGATTTTCTGGGGCTGGAGAGATGCCTCAGCAGCAAAGAGTGCTGACTGTGTAATCGTGGTGGCTGCAGTTTGGATCCCAGCTCCCACATAACAAACAAGTGCGACATCTTGCCCTGTCTTGAACAGCAGCTCTGAGGAGGGCAGAGACAAGAGATCTCAGGGAGAGACCTCATGTCAAAAGAAGAGGTAGAGAGTGGTAGAAGAGGCCATCCAGTTCCCTTCTTCTGGGCTTTAAATGAAGGGCACATAAGGTATGGAGAACACACGAGTGTATGAACACACACACACACACACACACACACACACACCACACACACATGTGCATACTTAGAGACAAGGCATACATACATACAAATAAACAAAGAAATCTTTTTAAACACCCTGTTTTTCTTTTTCATAGAGAAACCCAAAGCTCTAATGTTAGGAGTCTTACCCAACATTGCTGTGTCAAAACAACATCAATGTTTTCTAAAGAACAATTCAACATTCTTTCATTACTATATAGTATTCTTGTCCAAACCCCCAACTGAAATGTGTGGGAATAAGAACACTATACGATTCAGAGTATGCCAGAGGTCTCAGAAGCATGGAGTATAGCTATCCAGACTTGCAGGAGTGAGTGACAGAGCCCAAGGCTTTGGTTATCAGGGTTGGGTCCTGTAAGAGTAATTTTGGTATTACATAGGCAATCTCTTCCTTGTGTCTGTTGCTCATCATGGGTAGCTTCTTCTGTTTCCCTTATATTTTGTTACCTAAACGCGACCACATTTGAGATTTTTGGCTGCTAAACACTAACTCTGAACCTAAAGGTATTGAAAAAAATTTTAATTTCTCTCCAAAGAGAGGGTAGTAGGGAATTCAAAGATAAACTATTCTCTTCACTAAGACTATAAAACTGAAAGTTACTTGTGCATTTGAAAGGAGAAATAGATGACCACAATATTTTAACTTTGAATTCCTTTTTACTGTGTTTTGAAGGGAAAACAGTCTATAGTTTCTTACCTATTAATTTCCTAATAATTCTCTATCATGTCTAGTTACAAAACTAAGCATAATAATAAAAAGCTGCCAATGCTGTTGCTAGACACAAGACTTTATTAAAATGATCTTAGAGTAAATGAGGTAACAGCAGAGCTCTTTGCTTGACATCATCTTGATTTTTTTTTTACAGCCACATTGGCATTCTGTCCATGAATCATGAGTACAGCGATGACTTCATTCTCCAGGATGAAGAATAATTGATCTTAACCTTCGTATCACTTTCCTTTAACTTGAAGCACTAACTCAATTGAAGGCAAAGATAAATAAACTGTCTGTGAAAAAGGGGTGACATTGGGGAAGGTTACCTCCAAAGGCTGGAAGCACACACTTCAGGAAATCTATGAAACTATCACAGAGTGCCATTGAAAACAGCCAAAGTTTTGCTCTACTAGGAGAGAGTCAATTTTAAAACCTCAATATCAATTACGAGGAAATTAATTTCAGAGTAAAGTACTGTGTGAAGGTAGATGATTATTTGCATTCAAATAATGAATGTGAAACTTTGGCTTACCACAAACCTAAGATACGCTAGGAACCTTCTTTGCCGAGGTTGAAAGTGGACTCTTAATTCCGATTTTTCCATAAGTGAGACCCACAGCTGAGGGAATGGTTCTGCCGAAGATTCCGTTTGACTCTAGCTGCCTCCTTGGCTACTGAGGCAGTTCCTGTCCTGCCCCTCTCTTTCCTTTGTTCTTCATCCCCTGGTGCTATTTACCATACGGAGTCCCAGAACATAACTGTCTTTGTATTTGGGCCTGAGAATTTTGTCATGCTTTAAAGTCAACAATGGCAGCGAGGCAAACATTTCACCACGGCTTTCCAAAGCCGGGTCTATAGAGGTAAGAAAGTTTGCCGGGACACATCTTACATTTAATTCTTCCCTTTCGCAAACTAGTGGTTAGCAAATGTATGTATTTCTTTACTTTTTTTTTTTTTTTTGTATGCAGAGCGCCTTATCAAGACCAGCTGATACAAGACAACAGACACCCACTACCATGCATAATTCTGGCAATGTGTGTGTATTGTGGGTAGACACACACACACACACACACACACACACACACACACACACACACACACACACACGGTGGCCGCACAGACCTTCTCTAGGGGTTACAGCTGAGCAACCTTCACAGATACCGTCCCCAT
Organism: Peromyscus maniculatus bairdii; assembly: GCF_049852395.1. Lineage (NCBI taxonomy): Eukaryota > Metazoa > Chordata > Mammalia > Rodentia > Cricetidae > Peromyscus > Peromyscus maniculatus. The sequence goes on along the minus strand of NC_134857.1, from coordinate 103,166,128 downwards.
GACAGTCGTCACACGATGCACGCTTTGCTGACTGGCACACTGTACAAATGAATGCACTGTACTAGTTACGTGGCTACCCAGCCCACCACCACACCACAGTGCAAACCGGCAACCCCTTCCCCCTGTCTCCGGGTACACAGATACTGTCCCCGGAGCCAGGCTGCCTCCGTGCCCAGTCCCCAGCTGCCACCTCCGCGGGGGACACCACTCACCTTGACTACAATCGCAGTAGCCCCAGTCCACTTTGCCTTGGGCATTCCGGTAGAAGCACCAAGGTCTGCCCGCGCCGTCAGGGCTCCGGCAGAAGTTGTGCGGCTGCCCTCGCAGCTCAGCCCAGCTAGCCGGGGGCGACCGCTCCAAGAAGGGCGGCACCTTCGCCCAGTGCAGACACGGGACGCCGAGGTCGGTGGTGTTGCCCCACAGCTCTCCTGCCCCGCAGCCGCGTGGGAGCCCTGGGGGCGTGTGCCGGGCGGTGAGGACCTGCGAGCGCTGGGCAGCCGGTACCCCTGGCGGGAGCGGGAAGCGCGGGATCCTCGGTGGCCGCCGCGGGCTGGGAAGGTAGCGCGCGTGTGGGGGACGCGGCGGGGACGTTTGCGGGCGGTGCAGGGGCGAGGGCGAGGCGGGATCAGCGCCGGCCACCGCGGGCAGTGCCCCTAAAATCACAGCCAGCACGCAGCGGGCGAGCGCCATGGCTGCGGCGCCGAGTGTGGTCCATGCTAGGCTCCGGGTCCCCGAGGAGGGGGCGGGGCGGGGCCGGCAGAGTCCTGGAGCCCCCTCCCACGCTCGCGCCGCCGCCCTGCTGTCCCGGCCCCGGGGGCGGCTGGAGGATCGCACGGGACCCGAAGGGTCGGCCTCCGTCGCTGGCTAAGAGCGCTAGGAGCACTGTTGCCCGGAGCCCGACCTCCACCCCTCCCTGGGCTGTCGGTCCCGAGGCTCAGAGCGGGGCACGGAACTCGGCGGGCTCTTGGTGCCAACGTGGGGGACGGTCTAGGCTGCCTGTGCCAGCAGGCATGCACCACAGCCCTGTCTGGCGGCTCCCGCCTGGCACCCGTCCCTCCCACTCTTGGTTGTCTTGTCTGTGTTTTTGCAATCTCTGGAGAAATGTGGATGGAATTAGATGCACCTCTCTGCCTTGGCAACTCTCAGGATAGAAGTTATCAAAACCCACAAGGAGTGTTAAAACCACTTTGCCGAGCCTAGTTCTTCAAGGATGAAGGCAGGACTCACTAGGCTTGAGATTCCAAGCTTAACGCTGTGTCCCAATGGACATTAGCAGAAATTAAATGCCCGGGCAGATCCAGCAAAGGGAGCTTGAGCCTTTCTGCTTCCTGCCTCCCACTTTCCACCAGATGCCCTGGACACCAGTTGTTCGGTTTTTATAGGGATACATCCTGATCTCCATCCTCCACAGAAGCTTTGTCTCTGTGGCACCTGCCTCCTGCCCCGCAGGGCTTGAATTAAGCCTCTTGCTTTGCTGCTCCAGGCAAGAGCTGAATTTCTTCAACCTAGCTTAAATCAAAGTAGACTCTGCCTGTGGGAGATTTTATAGTTTTTCGTGTGGCTCAGTACACCCCTTCCAACATCCCCCTTGCCGCTCCCAAGCCTGTTGATTTAGGACTTCAAGAATTAGCTGCCTCTTGACTATGCCACTAAGTTAAATAAGAAACAGGAAGCAGGGGATGAAGACGACAAGCTTGCTTTTTGGACCGATCATGTTTCTACCACAAAGGAACTCTGTTCCTCAATGCAATGCAATCACAAGAAAACTTAAATTTAAATGCCTATTGTTAAAACCTAGGTTTTGGATTTAAGGAATCCAGTTTCATTTACTATTTCGTGAGTCATCTTATTGTGTAAAATAAATTGTAAGAACCCAAGAAAGAGTACATTTGTCAAATCTTCATTCAATGATTTTTAAGTCAAGATGGTTCAATTAATTGTTTTGATTTTTTTCCACTAGTGTTTTTTCTGGCTCCAAAGGCATAGTTTTTTGTACTTGTTTTTTGTTTGTTTGTTTGTTTGTTGTTGCTTTAGTTTCTCGAGACAGGGTTTCTCTGTGTAATGGCCCTGGCTGGCCTGGAACTCGCAGAGATCCGTCTGCCTCTGCCTGGGATTAAAGGCCTGAGCCATCATCACCACCCCACCGGGTAAGACTGTACTTGTGAAAGAGAGTAAATAATACGTACCTGGGGTTGGTCACTTTGGTTACTGTAGTAGGAGCTGACAGAGCCAGTCAGTCACAGATTTTTGACGATCGTAGAACACAGTTCTAATCCAGGTCAGTCTTCTTCCTTTCCATTGTCTCTTCCAGTTTGGGCAGTGTGTGATGGCCGGGGAGAAGCTGTCATGGCCTCCAGACTGGCTTCTTGGACCCCAATCTCCTCTTCTCCCTGCATGACTTCTACAACCATGGATGCCACACTTCCTAAAAACCCGTAAATCAACCACCACACATCTCTCACGCGCCTTGCAGCCAGGGAAACCATGGGGAAGAAGTAAAGGAGCCAGTGAGCAGGTGACTCATGAATAGAGGGCTTGCATGGCTCCCGCAACCCTGAGGGGGTGAGTGTGGGTCCCCACATGACATGAGACAGGGTAGTGCCCATCTGAAATCCAGAGGCCATTGGGGGTGGAGACAGGAAAATCCCTGCAAGTTCCTGAGCCAGCTCGCTTAGGGGAAGACGGAGAGGGAGGACAGGAGAGCATGTCTCAAAGTGGAAGGAAGATCTGAGGTTGTCTGCTGACCTCCACACACAGGCTATGGCACACGCGCACACACACACACACACACACACACACACACACACACACACACACACACCATGAGTGTAGAGATAACGAGTTAAAATTGTTGGAAGGTGGCTCCAGAGCACAAAGCCTTGGGCAGTCAGGCCTGTCTTCCAGCTTCCTGTCCCAAAGAGGAACTAATGCTTTTCTTACATTTAACTTGTTAAAACCAAAACACACAGAGCAGAGTTACCCATAGGAAAAACCGCATCTGGATTTCATAGCTTCGGTTTTAAAACCCACCTTTCTTAGAAAATCAAATGGCATTTGTGTAACTGGAGCATGGGCGGAGGGCCTCGATTTGGGTTTTGCCTTCTGTTTTACAGGCCAACTACAATTTAACAGTCTGTTCTCTGTGTATTATGCTATCCCCTGCTAGGGTTTTCTCTCCTGTTTGTCATCCATCCTCGTTACCACAGACATGCAAGTAACTGGGATTTCCGAGTCCCAAACTCATTCCTGAAATGCATCCCAACCCTTCATCCCTAGGAGGCCAGACCCGAACTGCACCTTCCACAGATTGCTGTCACCCTCTGCCTCAGATATTAAAGCCAGATAGGAGAGAGGGCAGCAACTCTGTTGTCTTCATAGTCATTCTTTCTCTGTCTTCCGTTCCTCTCAGCAGCCAAGGAAATGAAGCACATACGGCCTCTCTCAGGTACTCTCTACCACAACCCTTGAAAGCCCACAGCAGGCCCCCAGAATCTTCCTTTGTCACTTCCAATCCCATCAAGTAAGCACATTGATTTGTGGCCCAAGAACTCAATGGCTTAATTTCAAAGGTTACTGTGACTGAGAACCAGAATCGTAATGAGAGCCCTAGGGAACTGAAAAAAGGAATCTGTCCTCTAGACCAGAGGGTGGGCGGTGTGGAGGGCCAGGGAGTGCACCTACATCCACATCTCTTTGGGTTCCCTGGCAACTTTCCTGTAAACATTTGCCTTCGTGGGGATCTATGGGAACATTTTACGTCATGTTCTCCTAAACAGGTTTGTATCATTTGGTTTGGAGCATAACCTATAAGTATATTATTTTTACAGTTATAAATGTGAATGTATAAAGTAACTTCTGCGTAAGGGCCATTTACAATTTAAATAGTGCCTGTATTTTAAAAAGCTAACAGCTTTCAAACAGATGGTGTAAAAGCACTGTTTACTTTTACAATCCCATGTGCGAAGAGCGCATTAGAAAAACAGTGGGTATTACTCACCCATATTAAAAAAAAATCAATATCAGGGCCTGCCTTGGGGCTCCGGGCGATTTGAAACCAAAAGGCATTGTCAGGCCTGCAAGGGAGTGAAAATACAGTTACATGAAACCATAACGTTTAATTAAGCACTAAAACAATAATAATAAAGATATGATCCAGAATGTAAGTGATGAATGACCGAATGACTGACAGTATGGTTGGAGCAGAGGCCTGTTGTCAGGAAGTGTCTAGGAATGGAGGTCTGCGCCTCTCCTTACATCGATGGCTGTCTTCCTTGCTTGCCCTATCCATGATGACATGGAAGGTCACAGACTGCAATACAGCTGGACTGCTGCTGGCTCCACACAGAAGGTGCAAGAGGAATAGGAGGGCTCAGCCTGCGTCATTGGGTTCACCATGCACATCAGGTATTTGAGCCTCACTTTCTTGTTCAGGTTGAATTTTTATAGCATAGAACAAAACAGTTTTTTAGATTGAGTTTACAATTAAAATTTATTGGAATTTCGCCGGGCGGTGGTGGCACACGCCTTTAATCCCAGCACTCGGGAGGCAGAGCCAGGCGGATCTCTGTGAGTTCGAGGCCAGCCTGGGCTACCAAGTGAGTTCCAGGAAAGGCGCAAAGCTACACAGAGAAACCCTGTCTCGAAAAAACCAAAAAAAAAAAAAAAATTATTGGAATTTCATATTATTCATATACAGATGTTGATTCTACACACTTGCGCTTAGAGCTACCCAAATTACATGTACATATAGGTGAAGAATACAGTTTCTTTCGCCATGAACTTAAACCTGTGCTCAATCTGGATGAAGTCATTAATATCGGAACACTGGACACCTCACCTCACTTCTTTAATCCAAAAGCTCCTTGTCTGTAGAAAGGGGGTGGCAGGGGCATTTATAAGTTAACTCTGGGAAAGGTGTTTGGGGTGATTCATCTCCCTTCCTGTCAACAGTTTTGTCCATGCAGTCCAATGAAGCCCTTGGGGGTTTCATGTAAAATGTTTTACCTGAGGAGTTTGCCTAAGGACAATGAGCAGTTTCAAGTCATATTCCCACCCCCTGCCACACACGCCCATGCGCCTTCCAGTTGCAAGCAAGCTGATCACTCATGAGCAGGTAAAGAGATGGCAGGATAAGCAGCAGCCAGACCACTGGCTGGTGGTCGGGGAATTACAGGAACTCAGCATTGAAAGGGGCTAGAGTACCAACTTCCAGTCACAGGAGCAATCCTTTCCACAACTCCTGACAGATGACCACCACCTCTTTCTTGAAAGCCACCACCGAGTATGACGAAGTTCCTACTTGGAAGCCAGCTTTCTCTCTCCCCAGGAGGTCTGCAGTGTCTGAGAAGCATTGACTTCTGTGGAGCCAGGAGTTGAAGCTGATGCTGTCTCACTGTGATTCTGCTTGCACTCTCTCTCCCGTGGGTGGAGAGAAGGCTGTGGAAAGTGATAGCTGTGTGGTCTGGTGTTCGGTCTACCTGGACCTATGGGAACTAAGGCTCAAGTTCCTGTTGTTTATTGGTGTCTTGGCTTTCAGGGGATGCTGGCGGCTCCTCCTGCCCCCATTCTTCTCCCAAACTCAAGGACCGATTTCAGGAAGATGCAGGAACATTAGCGATTTCACCCACTTAGATCCCATGAGAGGATTTACTGTGTGAGGTACAAATAAGTCAGTGTGATTTAATGTGTGTGTTTCTTTCTGTTCTTGGAAATCTTCAGAACCATAAATAAAGCTGAGATTAGGAATGGATTAGGAAAGTAAAAGGAAGAAAGAGAAGCCATGGGTTGTTTGGCCTGCTTGTTTTCCTGAAGTAGGAAACTGCTTCAGAGATTACCCAGGTGGTTGTAAAAGTTTACACGTGCCTGGGGAACTGGTGAGGCAGAGATGGGGAATGGAAGGTAGGATTCAGAGACCCTGGCCTCCTGATTATGCGTCAGTCAATCTCTCCAGATATAGCTGGGCCGTGACATGGCAATAACAAGCCCACTCTACATACTCATAATGATAAGCTCTATCATTAGTACCAGACTCTGGGTGGGTGGCTACCATTCTAGTACTTGAAGTCAACTGTCAGGGAATTTGTGCTTTCTTAGGGTAAGTGCATCATCATTCCTCCACCATTCTCCTCTTCAGACCGCATGCTAGACTCTTTCCTCTACTTAATCCCAAGCATGTCAGTGTCCTCACTAATCTGTAGCTCACAGAATCAAGTTATTTGGGAAGTGCAGATTTCAATTGGAAGAAGTGCCATTTTTTTTACCGATACATACTATAGCTGTGTTGACTTTTTGCAATCACATAACATTTAGGTGACACAAAATTACCTAAAGCCTGGTCAACCTGACAAAATCCTCATGTCCTTTAAAGCTCTACTCAAAACTGTGACACTTCCCATCACCAGATTCTGTTCTTGAAATGCACACTAGGATGTCATGCTGCGTTATTCAGTTCACAACCATAGTTCATTGTCTCAGAGCTAACCTTGCTCTAACTCTAGAGTGATTGGCTTTCTTGTGAGATCTTCCAGTAAAAGTGAATGATATTCTCTTCATGCTTCACAGTATAATAGTGTCATATCTACAAAAAAATATCAGAAATCAGCAGCCAACGTGATGAGTGTGTAAGCCAAGTCCATTTCTTTCTTCTTTTTCTTTCTTTTTTTTTTAACTGGAAATGTATGTATTATTTAATCAGCCAGATGTAGTAGTACACACCTGTAATTCTGGCATTCAAGAGGTAGAAGCGGAAGGACCCGGAGTTCAAGACCAAGACTAGCCTTGGCTACAGAGTGAGCTTCGGGTCAACCTGGGCTACCTGAGATCCTGTCTCCAAAACACAAATAATACTAATAGTAACAACAATAGTGAAAAATCAACAGCTTGTCCATAAAATTATAGCTGACTGGCTTTTTTTAAATACCAGAATGTTTTTTACTACAAGAAAAATAAGTTTGGACTCAAAATGTGTCAAAAAAGGTATTTGAAAGGACTTACATGGGTTCATATAAGATGAAGTTTTAAGTTCTCTCGAATTGATTGCTTTATGTCTGAATATGCTATTGGGGTCTGACTCCTTTTGATTTTTCTGGCTGCTTGACCTCTTAATGTTGGCATCACATTCAAACGGCACCATAGAGATCATATCTAGACGGAGCCTGTGTGCAGAAAAAGAGAAAACTGTTGCTTCTTGCCCTTTCAGGAGAAAAAAAAAATTCTATTCCGGAAGCTTGCTAGGGAAATTTTTCCCCTAAGATTTCTGGGAAGGCTTCCATAGAAACTCACAGAGGTCAAAGTGCAGAAAGCCAGTGTGTGTGCTGCGCTCAGCCGTAAATAGTACATCTACATCACACTCACTCACCCCAAGACGGGGGCCATCACGGAAGAGGGAGTGGAAAGATCACCAGTCACGGGGCTCAGGGAAACAGTGTCTTGTGCACAAATGGTCACATACACAAGATCAAGCCAGTCAGCATTCCAGCAGAGAGGGGGGTGACAGATTATGACTGCTAGGGGAGGGAAAGGCAGCTATTTTTTTTTTCATTTTTCTTTATTTTTTTTTTCTTCAGAGCTGAGGAACAAACCCAGGGTCTTGCGCTTGCTAAGCAAGCACTCTACCACTGAGCTAAATCCCCAACCCTTCAGATTTTTTTTTTTTTTTGAGACAGGGTTTCTCTGTGCAGTTTTGCGCCTTTCCTGGATCTCACTCTGTAGACCAGACTGGCCTCGAACTCACAGAGATCCGCCTGCCTCTGCCTCCCGAGTGCTGGGATTAAAGGCGTGTGCCACCACTGCCCAGCTTCATTTTTCTTTATTAAGAAATTTTCTGCTTACTCTATATACCACCCACAAATTCCCCCTCCTCTCCCTTCCTACCCTCCAGCCCTCCCTCCCAAGCCACTCCACATCCCCACATCCCCCAAATCAAGGTCGCCCATGGGGAGTCAGCAGAGCCTGGCACACCAAGCCTATGCAGGTCCAAGTCCCTCCCCGCTGCACAAGGCATCACACCACAGGCACCAGACTCCCAAAAGCCTGCCCATGCACCAGGGACAAATCCTGATCCCCCTGCCTGGGTGCCCCCCAAACAGTTGGAGCCAAACAACCATCTTCCAAATCCCAAGGGCCTAGTCCAGTCCCATGAGGGCTCCACAGCCACTAGTCTACAGTTCATGGGCTTCCACTAGTGTGGCTGGTCATCTCTGCATGTCTTCCCATCATGATTTCCACATCCCCCGCCTACGGAATCCCTCCACTCTCTCATCTGTTGGATTCCCAGAGCTCAACCTGGTGCCTTGCCGTGGATCTCTGCATCTGCCTCCATCAGTCACTAGACAAAGGCTCTATGATGACAGGTAGGTTATTCGATAGATCAGTCACCAGAGTAGACCAGTCCAAGCACCCTGTGGACCACTGCCAGCAGTCCAAGGTGGGATCATCCTATTGGATTCCTGAGAAAGGCAGCTATTTTTAAGGGCATGGCCCCTGTTAACTTGACCAAGCTCCAGGAGATGGTTCCATACTGATGAGGGTATGGGCAGCACAAACAAGACTCGGTGAGTTATTAAAAAATAAAGGCATGAAGTTTGGAGAGGGTGTTGGAGGTTGGGGGATGGGTCTTAGAAGAGTGGGGAGTGAATACGATCAAAACACACTACATATGTGTATGAAATTCCCCAAGGAGTAATAAAATACTATATCGCTTAAAAACGAAGGGTACTATAGTTAGGGTTTGAGGCGTGGGATCAGTGAGGAAAGCACTTGCCACACAAACATGAGGTCCGGAGCGCAAATTCCTAGGACAGCAGCATTGTCTATAATGTGTAAGCATTCCTATGGCAAGATAGGTGGCCGAGACAGGAGCATCCTTCTCCCCAAGAAGCTCACAGGCCTGGAGCACAGGGCAGCCAGCAGCAACAAAATGAGAGACCCTGTCTCAAAGAAGGTTAAAGATGAGGACCAAGACCCAAGGCTGTCATGTGACCTCCAAAGATATGACATCACACACACACACACACACACACACACACACACACACACACTCATACACACACACACACACCACGGCACACTCACATCTGCACACAAATGCACATAAAATTAAAAACAGAAATAAATCTTATGGAAGATATTGACTTTAGTCAGAGGTGGCAGCTGGTGTCTGTAATCCCAGTACTGGGGAGCCTGAGCCAGCAGGATTGCTATGAATTTGAGGTCAGGATGGGCAGCATGGTGAATACCAGACAAGCCTGGGCTACAGTCTCAAATAAAGTAAGTAATAAAAATTAAAAATATGGTATTCATAGTGTGATCATTAGAGTTTTCCAAATGCTAAGTACCTTAGGAATACATTGTCAGTTAATCTCTCTAAATGGAGGGCAAGCTTCAAGCATCTTAATTTACCCACAATTGTATCTCTTGCTTTGTTTTATTAGTCTTTTGTTTGTCCACTGACAAAACAAAAGTTTTTTTTTTTTGTTTTTTTTTTTGTTGTTGTTGTTTTTTAATCAATGAAATCAGGTGTCTAGGCTCATGGTAGAATACTGTAAAGCTCCAGGATAGCTAGGGCTATGTGCAGTGAAATCCTCAAAAAACTAAAAACAGAACAAAACAAAAACCCCAACAACAACAACAAAACAAAACAACAACAACAAACTAGGGAGTTGAGAGTTGTCTGGTAAAGCTTAACGTGTCACCCTGTCTGGAGCTGTAAACATTTACATAAGGACAGAGAAATGAAAGAGATAGCGTAAGTGAGATTTCAGCCATCCCTGAACTGTCTCCAAAGAGCAGGAATCTGGGTAAGAAAGATACTGCCCTTTTTAAGGTTATCTGTAGTAGCAAAATAGCAAAGGCAAAAATAAGACAACCATGCTCTAATTGGGCGAGACGGCCAAAGTTGTTTTTAATTAGACTAACATTCACTCTGCAAAGCAGACTATTCTCCATTTTTTGCCACACAGCCCTTTCTTTCCAAGCCTAAAACCCTCCTACACTCACTTTTGATTCTCTGGATATCTTTCCCCAAATAAAAGCTCCCAAGCTATCAAAGGCTTACATTTATGCATAACACTTTTAAAAAAAAAACAAACTAGAAACAAAATTTGGTAGTAAAGATGAAATCGGAAATAATTTTTTCACTCTCTGGGATAAAAACAATTACATTGTGAAGGATATGTATGTCCCTCACTGTCTAACTAAAAATTTGGTACAGTTTTCAGACTCACTGGTACTAGGTGCAGCCAAGTTGTGAGATGTAAGTATGATATCCTTAGACTAGTCTTTAGTTTTAGAAGTCTCAGAAATTTCTACTTAATATAAAAAGCTTCTGCATATGACACAGTGGTCTTCGGTATTAGATGGTCATTGGAAAGGTGAAATATGGCCAACCAAGACAGAATTTGGCACATGATGTTGTTACATTCCTGGAGGACATAACTGAGGCTGAGCTGGTGGAACTAAATGCCAGTTTCCATTTCAGACTCCAAAATAACAAATAATTACTAGTAAAGTTTTCATATGTGAAGGAACTCTCATTAATGCTATATGTGTGCTTATGGAAGGCATCTTCCATAATATTTTAAGTGAATTATTTCAAAAAATCATCAGTAAGTATGAATGAATTAACCTTTGGAGCATCTCTAACTCAATGGGGCTTATAATAACTAAAGTAGAAGGAAACACATTTAAAGAACCCTTGATCTTTTAACGTGTGTAAATATTGAAAATCCAACCTGCTGAGTCCATTTCTGTCACACACACACACACACACACACACACACACACACACACACACACACAATTTCAGGGCTGACTATTTTGCGTTTGACAACCAGTAATGGTGCCATGCCCTGGGAGAGGCTAATTTTCTTTCTGCGTAGGTACACATGTATGTAACAATAATTATGAAAGATAAAGAGGCTGTCAACTTCAGGGTGGGGAGGGATTGGCAGAGGTTGAAGAGAGGGCACCTGGGAGCTGCTGGAGGAAAAGAAGGGAAAATGGTATAATTCTGTTTCTAAAACCATACTTTAAAAAAGAATGAAAATGCAGAATTTTTTTATTTGAACAATTTATATCACTTTTGTGTTAGCAGAAATCTACAACTGCAAATACAAATAAACTATGAAATTATAAGTCTTAGGAAAAACTCTTGAAAAATCACAAAAATCTCAACAAGGTCTCTTTTGTTTAAGAAAATGATGACATGATTTTCAGTTTTGGTTGTGATACAGAACTGTCTTTGGAAGCTATGATATTTTTTTCTTTTTACTTTGTATGTTCTAATGCTTTTATTTCCCAAATAAATCTGATAATGATGAGTAAGCAAGAGCAGAGCATGAAAATGTCTCTAATGTGTAGCCATGCAGTGGCCTCCATTTGGCTCCAGATGGTACGAAGACATTTCATCCTGAACAACTTTGCTCGGGTGATCGGATGCACTGTTAACTGAAAGGAAGCTCCTTAAGGACCTCACTTAGGTATTTAATTGGTTTATTTATTTACATTTATGTAGATATTTAGACTTATGTATTAGATTAGATATACCAGATTCACATATTTGATTATTTATTTAGATTTATTTAATTATTTAAATAATTCATTTAGGTATCTACTTAGACATTCTATCCATTTCTGAATCCTCAGTATGTAGTGCAAGTTTCTCGGCAACCATTTCTCACTGACTGTATCTCATATCTCCGTCTCTCAGTTCTCTTCATAGTCAGTAGATTAATTACCACTGGGAGATGACTGGCTGGTATTAATTCATAGACCTCGGTAGGTTTTCTCCTACCAGTTTATTAGATCTTCCTGGGAAATGTCGATATAAACAAAGAAAAGTGTCTTGAAAATACTGTATTTTGTTATAAGCATGCATTTCCTACTACATTCTTTCTCCAAGGCCCTCAGAGGGTGGGTTGAATTGAGCAGTTTTAAAAGCATTGGCCAAGAAGGGCTGTAACACACATACACATACACAGACAGACAGACAGACACACACACACACACACACACATACACACACACAAAGTTAATGATGTAGGCTCTTGTGGGAGTAAGCAAAGCTGAAGCAGGCTTTTTTGGAATCATGACAGAAAAGTAAGAAAGGAAAAGTGAGAAACTAAGTGAACTAGGATTCTCTAGAGTCATAGAACTATGAAAAGAATCTCATATATGATATATATATATATATATATATATATATATATATATATATATATATATCATATATGAGAAAGAGATTAGACTTATTGGAATGACTTACAGGTTGCGGTCCAAAAATGACTGGCTGTGAACAGAAAGCCCAATAATCTAATAGTTGCTCAGTCCCATGTGACTGGGTATCTCAGCTGGTCTTCTATATATGCTGGAATCCTGAAGACATAGGCTCCAATGCCAGTGAAGGAATGAATGTGCAAGCAAGCTGAAAGCAAGCAGGTAAAAAGCAAAAGCTTGCTTCTTCCCTGTCCTTATATAGACTTCCAGCAGAAGGTGTGGTACAAATTAAGGTATGTCTTCCTGCCTCAAGATTCAAATCAAAGGTATGTGTCTTCCTAACTCAAAATCTGGAGTATAAGTAGATTGACCCACTTCAAACCAAGCAGAAAACCTCCCACAGGTGTGCCCTTCATTTCTGGATTACAGTTCATTCCAGATACAGTCAAGCTGACAACCAAGAAGAGCCATCACGCTAAGGAAAAGTAGGAGAAACTTCAGAGAATTTTCTTTGAAAATTTTCCAAGTGAGGAAAAAGCCATTGACCTTCCTTGATGTGGGGGCTTTATAGGGACATGGCAGAAACTCAACAAAGACTAAGGTAATGTCTGTTGAGATGTATTATTTCCCTAAACTGTCATGAGCTGAGCCAATGGAGGGCCGGCATCTTGAATACATGTTCCCCCTGGTTAAACTAGGGAACCTATCACATGTTATTTACGTACTGCACCTCAGTTAGAGGTGGTTGAAGCCCTCCTGGATTCATCCCTGACTCTGGTTTTGTTGGTCTTGACCTTGACTATCAGCTAGACATTACTAGTTGCTGGTCATCAATCTTGCAGGTATCCAGATCACTGATAACTATGTATGCTAAGCTGTCCTTGTTCTCACAGCCACCAAGTAGCCATGGTACTGGTGATCATCTCCTTGTCTGTGGATGGAATCTGTTCCTAGAATAGGAAATGTTTACTCGAAGCCATCCTTACTCACAACCTGTGATTATAATCTGTTATAATTAGCGGCATTGGAAGCAAGGGTGTGTGGAAGGACAACAGAGCCTTGCACATGTGCCTTGAGGGCTCTGAAGTAGGGAAGATGGCTGCTCTGCTGTCTGGCCCAGAGCTCTGTCTCCCTCTTATGTCTAGGTTGGTTATTTCGTTCCATCTCCAAGGCCTTTTGTTCACCTTCCCTGGTGTCTCAGAGCTTCCTGCATGCTCTAGTTTATTACTCTCTGTTGCTGTGATAAACACCATGACCAAAAGCAACTTGGAGAAGGAAGGGTCTATTTCAACTTCCACTTTCAGGTCTGTCACTGAGGAAATCAGGGCAGAAACTGAGGGCAGGAACCTAGAAGAAGGGATTGAAGCAGGAACCACAGAGAAATGCTGCGTACTAGTGTGCTCTCCATGCCTTGCTCATCCTGCTTTCTTGTACAACCCAGGAACACCTGCCCAGGGATGGTCCACTCACAGAATACTGTCTCCCATCTATTGTTAATCAAGAAAATGCTGTGCATGTCAGTATGTGTCTTTAATTCCAGCTTGCAGAAAGCAGAGGCAGGAGGATCTCTGTGAGTTCAAGGTCAGCCTATTTGACATATTGGGTTTCAGGCCAACAGGGCTACATAGTCAGAGATGGGGGTGGGAGCAGAACAGAACACGATGCCTCACAGACATGCCTACACACCAATCTAATCGGAGAATTCCTTGGTTGAGGTTTCCTCTACCCAGGTGACTTTTGTCAAGTGGACAAAAACTAATGGCACAATTAACACCTTGTCAACTTGACACACAAACACATTACTATCAAACCACAAGCATCTGCTGTGGGATGTTCTGTATGGCAAATGTGTTGCTCTGATTGGTTAGTAAATAAAACACTGATTGGCCAGTAGTCAGACAGGAGGAAGTATAGGCAGGACAAGGAGGAGAAGAATTCTGGGAAGAGGAAGGCTGAGTCGGAGTCACTGCCAGCCGCCACCAGGACAAGCAGCATGTGAAAATGCCGGTAAGCCACGAGCCATGTGGCAAGGTATAGATTTATGGAAATGGATTAATTTAAGCTATAAGAACAGTTAGTAAGAAGCCTGCCACGGCCATACAGTTTGTAAGCAATATGTCTCTGTGTTTACTTGGTTGGGTCTGAGCAGCTGTGGGACTGGCGGGTGACAAAGATTTGTCCTGACTGTGGGCCAGGCAGGAAAACTCTAGCTACAAGCATCTCTTTCTTGTTTCGCCAGGATCTCATGCTAAAATTAATATCACGATATGTAACACAGTCTAATATTTTAAAAGTTTCATAGTATTTTTTAAATTCCAACAATTTAAAAGCCAACTTCTCTTTAAAAATCCAGAGTCTAACTATGGACTCCTGTCAAACAAAATGTAAGTTATATATTTCTTATTCCAAGAGGGAGGAATCAAAAATCAAAGCAAATCAAAGCAGAATCGACATAGGGCCGAGAAATCACATTCTGTAGCCCAATGTCTGGCATCTGACCTTGGGCAATAGAATTCACTATCTTCTGGGCTCCAAAGGTCCTGGGGTTTTCCACTTCTCTGGCTCAGTCACCTGCAGCATGTACAGCTTTTCTGGTAGACTCACGCTGGCTCTACTCCACACCTGCCACACTCTTGGCAGTCATCTCACCATCCTGGCATCTCCAACATCCTGGGGTCTCCATGGCAACTGAGGTTCCAGCTTCACCAGTGATCTCCTGGCCTCTCTGCAAGGACTTGTACCCTGCCACATGCTACAGAGCTTCAGGTTTTTCTTCATGGCCCCTTCATTCCTGGGGTTGCCACTGCAGTTTAGACCTTCCTGTGTTAATCCTTTAATATTTCTTTTAATCCCAACCTCTGTCCTCACTACAATGCCTATGAGCAACTTGCAATTTTCAAGATAGTTCTCTGTAGACAGTAAGGCAATAGAACCTGTCTCCTGCCTCACTAGTGGAATTAACCTACACAGTTGCACTAGACTGAAGACCAAAATCGAGCTTGAGTGAATTGTCTCCACAGCCAGACCGTTTGGAAAGATGGATTTGAAACACTGCACCCCCTAAGGCCTCTGATACTGTGTGTGTCAGGTAGGTCTCATACGTGAACACGGGGAGCATGCACAGCTCTGGCCTGTGGGAAAGCTGGATAGGCAAATGGGAATATCACACTTATTTGGGGACCATCATTTTGCCAGGGTACACAATATCTGATCCTGGCTCAGGGATTAGTATGTTGTATAGGCGGATTTTAGTGGCCTACTCTGCAGTTACCAACACAAGTTACACACTCAAAGAGCTTGAGGTCGGTGATCTATCTCAGCAATGTTCTGTCCATTTGCCCTTCTTGAGTTACATAGTCTGACTAAGCCTCCTAAAGCGGCTATGGAGAAAACATGGGTGACTGTTTGATGGCATATACTTCAAGCATGTTGGTTGTTGTTGTTTTGTTGTTGTTGTTGTTGTTGTTAATGTCTTTATTCATAATATTAGGAAAAGAGAGGTGGGCTAGGATGTGAATTTACCCAGCATACAGACCCTCAATTAATCTCCTGTTACACTACCCCTCCCACAAAAAAAAAAAAAAAAAAAAAAAAAAAAAAAAAAAAACTCTACAAAAAGCAAAGGAACAAGACTGAGTTTAAAAATAAAAACTGAGGCTTGGTGTGGTGTCACACACCTTTAATCCCATTACTTGGGAGGCAGTCACATGGATCTCTGGGAGTCCAAAGCCAGCCTGGTCTACATAGCAAATTTCAGGGCAGCCAGAGTTATATAACAGAGAGACTATGTCTTAAAAAAATTAAACAAATAAATCCTAGCACTTGGGAGGCAGAGCCAGGAGGATCTCCGTGAGTAAAAGATCTGTGTGGTCTACAGAGTGAGATCCAGGACAGGAACCAAAACAACAAGAGACTGATGAAACTATTTCTATTTCCAGCATTCCCTCTGTTTGTGTCTTCTTTATTTTTCAATTTCCCTTTTCAGGTCTTGGACTGTTTCCTTTATTTGTTTCATTGCTTTTTCATGATTTTCTTTCAATACTTTATTGTTTTCTTCCAGTACTTTATTGTTTTCTTGCAGGACTTTATTGTTTTCTTCTAATGTGTTTGCCCTTTCCTCTAGTTGTTTACAGCATTCTTCCAATTTTCTTGTCTTTTCCTTTACACAAGCCTCTACCTTCTTCATGATGTTACTCATAAGGCTACTTTCTTCTGCTTCTTCCAATTTTTGATGTTCAGGTCTAGATGTTGGAGGTGGGCTAGGTTCTGGTGTTGCTGTATTGCTCTTCATTTTGGCTTGATCTGTTTGGGAGGCATCTAGGCAGTGGTACCAGGTCCTGGGCTCGTTGCATGAGTTAGCTGTTTGAAACCTGGGACTTATGCAGGGGACTGGACCTGCCTGGACTGAGTCTATCAGGTTGATCCCAGTCCTCGGGGGAGACCTTGATCTGGAGGAGGTGGAAATGGGGGGTGGGCTGGGGGGAAGGGGAGGGGGGCAGGAAGGGAGAAAACAAGGGAATCTGTGGCTATTATATAGAATTGAATAGTATTGTAAAATAAATTAAAAAAATTTAAAAAAAAAAACAAGAGAAAAAAACAAAAAGAAAAAAATTAAACAAATAAAAAATAAGGTGAGGGTCTACTGAAAACAAAAGAAATGATGCTGGTCACTTTAAATATTATGCAGCGAAGTTCCCAAAGGAATCAGAAGAAGTCCGTGTTCAAAATCTGACTCGAGTGTTTGGTTGTGTCCTGTTTGCAGTGCTTAGGAATACACCCGAGGATTGAGTATGTTAGGCGACTATGCTGCCACTGAGCTACACAGAGCCCTGACTCTGCTTCATGGTACCCTGATGACACCCAGCAAGGAGCTTCACATCCTCCTGCTGTGTTCATTCATCTGGAAATGAGGATGCTCTAATACTTACGTCAGGAAAAGTAATTGTTTGATGAATAAATAAAATGCTGCAATAACAGCATTTTAAAGACATTTAATGTGATTGTGTGTGTGTGTGTGTGTGTGTGTGTGTGTGTGTGTGTGTGTGTAGGAGGCCTAGTGCATGAGTGTTCAGTGCCTGCAGAAGCTAGAAGAGGGCATCAGATCCCCTGGAGCTGGAGTTACAGGCAGTTGTGACTTGCCCCGTGCAGTCTTGCAAGAGCAGTTCACATTCTGGACCTCTGAGCCATCTCTCTACCCCTCACCCCCACTGGCAGGTTTCTAATAGCTGACTTTTACATCCCCAAAAGGTGAAGTTACAAGTACTATGCTACTGGGTGGTGGTGGTGGTGGTGGTGATGGTGGTGGTGGTGGTGGTGGTACACGCCTTTAATCCCAGCACTCAGGAGGCAGAGCCAGGCGGATCTCTGTGAGTTTGAGGCCAGCCTGGTCTACAGAGCAAGATCCAGCACAGGCACCAAAACTACACAGGGAAACTCCGTCTTGGGGAAAAAACAAAACAAAACAAATACTATGCTATTCATAAACTGGATTAGTAACCTTTCTTACTATTAGTAAAGAGTGTTATTCTCAACTTGTTCTCGCTATGTGTAGACAAGGGAATCCTGTGTTGTCTAATGGACCGGAGGGAGGTTGATGGCCATTTACTAGTTCAGGCTTGCGGCAGGCTGCTGAGTTGCATTTGCAGACACAATGTTACTTCACAAAGATATTACACAGGGATGCTTTTTAAACTACTGTCTGCTGCTTTGTAAGCACTTAAAAAAAAAAAACAGTGGCTTTTTTTTTTGTCCCGTTTCTTACCTTTGTGTTAACTCACTGCTTGCTCAGTATGATGAGCGACCTGAAGGTTTATTCCCTCCCACAGAATGTGTTGAGCTGCCATTTCACAATCCAGAGGTGGAGCTGGCTCAGGCAAGCTGCAATAGACCCTTGAGCACATACTACCACGAAGAAAACATAAATCCCCTGACAATGTTTATTGGGGGCTTTGAAATACAGTGAACAGCGTGTACATAATTCAAATCTCAGCTCCTTTGGAAGGAAATAGAATTTCTTTCTTTTTCAAATTAGAAAGTAAAGGGATTTAGACCAAACTGAAGTGTTACTAAGCCTTTGAGACAGAAAACAAATTAAATTTTATTGCTAAGAACAGAATTATGTGTTGATACTTCTGTATTTCCCCTCAGGCATTTGAACTTTTTCCTCACTGTACTAAAACTATAAACTAAGCCTTTGGATTTTACCTGCTATACAAACAACTTCACCAGTGTTTCTTGAAAGGCAAAATGAATGAATTAGACTGTCAACATTTCCTGTTTATCCAAATCTTATGAATTAAGGTCCTCTCTCCTTCTCTAAATGTCCTTCCAGGGGATTCCAGCCCACAGGGGTACTGATTAAAGCAATCACCCTGGTTTTTAAAGCACTGGTCTACTCAGAATCCCACACCATTTTGCTCTGATTCAATTACCAACCATGCCGTCAAAAGACGGCTATAGAATTAAAGTTGGGATCCCAGTGGGTTCTCAGAAACTATCCTGTGAATGTGCAATGGCTCAGGTCATTAGCCCCAAAGCTTAGCTCCCAAGTTTGAAGAGTAACAGTGCCCTGCACCACACAGTGAGTTTTAGGGGGGAAGCCTTGTAACACCCGGATCTCCACCAGGCTACTGAGGACAGTGAGGAACCGCAACCAGGCCACAGAAGCCTTGCCTATCAACAGACTCCGAATCAAAGTCAGTTCTGCGTAAAGGAGATGTTCAGAAGCAGATCTGCACTTCTTGCTTTTCCACAGTCTCAACCTCAGTCACCTCTTATCCTGTCTGGGAGGCCACTCCTAACAAGAGCTCAATCATTCCTTTGCTGGGACAGGCGTTTTCAGGTATTTGCATCTAGCAAGGTATCTCAGGAGGACAGAGTCCATCTCTGAGGTTTCCTCACCGTTCTGCTATCTGTCAGGTGCTTTATGTTTTCAAGTAGTACCAGTAATTTGATAAGGGCCTTTATGATAGACTGAACAACCTTCGGGACCTCCTTCCTATCTCCCAATGCCTTAACATTGGTTTAAGATAACTACCCTTTTGGTTTGCCATCCAAAGGAATGAGAGAGGAGGTTAAATTCTAGACCAGGCAGGAAGTGAAGCAGTAACAAGTTGAAACAGGTGCCTTGGAGTGCGGCCTGCCTGAGCAGGCTTTCTCACATGAGGCAGCTTTCTTGCCTAGCCTTCCAGAGCTTGCTGAAGAATCAACCTGACCAAGCCCTTCGGGAGGAAAGATTCAACTGAACTTCTCCACCTGCTGCTTTTGACCTGTTAAAGTGCATTGTAAACACCTTCATTCTCTGTTTTATATACCAGCCCCACCCTGGCAATGTTCGCTTTGTCTTTTCCCACACCCACCGCAAGATAGTTTTTCTAAACAACTTGCTCAGCCTAAAGGTGTTCTCCCCGCCCAGTTTCTATTTTCCTCTCCGCACACATGCTCTACCATTATTAAAATTCCTCTTTGGGAATCCGGTGCATGTATGGAGGGGGTGCCACCTTGGAAAACTTTCTCTTTAATGGTGGGATAAGAGGTTGGGGCAGGGGGGTATGAAGGAATCAGTGGATCCGTTTCTCATTCTTCTTTGTGGGCCCGAGAGAAGATGGAACACAGTCCCCTGCAGCCTGGAGACGTTGGAAATTCCCTCCAGTCCCGCTGCCACACTGGACCTCAGCGCCTGTCTAGTCACTAGAGTATTACAAGAAGAGTTTGTCTTTTGTTTATGTACCACTTTATCAACATTGGCATTGTTAATATTGATCATGCTACAGAAAAATTATGAAATTACATAAGTCCTTTGTTGTCTAACTTTCTCTACTCATAATTTTCTGACATCATTAAAATGGGTTGATATAAAATAACATTAAAAGCTTAATTAAAAATATTGTATCTTCTAATTAGGTAGTCAATTGGCATTTTGTCTATGTAGTGACAGACTGGAATTTCTATGAAATAAGTCATTATGACCTTCCCCAGTCATCCCCAACGTTTATACTATCAACTTCGTGAAAAAAAAACAAAAACAAAAACAAAAACCACTCACATTTAAGTTACAAAGCATGTATAATGTGACTAAGATTTTTAACTTATGTTTTCTAGAAAACAAAAAAATGCAGCTGCATTTTTAAAATAATATTTTTTTAACATGGAAAAGGATGATTCTTTTTGGATTATTTTTTTCCTTTTATTTTATTTTACAATATCATTCAGTTCTACATATCAGCCATGAATTCCCTTGTTCTCCCCCCTCCTGCTCCCCTTCCCTTCCCCCCAGCTCACCCTCCATCCCCACCTCCTCCAGGTCAAAGCCTCCCCGCAGGACTGAGATCGACCTGGTAGACTCAGTCCAGGCAGGTCCAGTCCCCTCCTCCCAGACTGAGCCAAATGTCCCTGCATAAGCCCCAGGTTTCAAACAGCCAACTCATGCAATGAGCACAGGACCCAGTCCCATTGCCTAGATGCTTCCCAAACAGATCAAGCCAATCAACTGTCTCACCTATTCAGAGGACCTGATCCAGTTGGGGGCCCCTCAGCCTTTGGTTCATAGTTCATGGAGATCCCAGATGGATCAAGAACAGAGAGGGAGAACAAGGAATAGGAGACCATGGTAAATGAAGACCACATGAGAAAAGGAAGAAACAAAGTGCTAGAGAGGCCCACAGAAATCCACAAAGATACCCCCACAATAGACTGCTGGCAATGGTGGAGACAGCTGGAACTGACCTACTCTGGTGATGGGATGGCCAAACACCCTAATAGTCGTGCCAGAAACCCCATCCAAGGACTGAGGAATCTGGATGCAGAGATCCACGGCTAGGCCCCGGGTGGAGCTCCGGGAGTCTAATTAGCGAGAAAGAGGAGGGTTTATATGAGCGAGAATTGTTGAAACCAAGGTTGTATATAAAGCATAGGGACAAATAGCCAAACGAATAAAATAATATTTTTATTAATTTTTTGATAATGTCGTACAATGTTTCATTCTGTTTTGTGTTTGACCACAGTGACATTGCAGTCACCTAGTCTGTTGAAATCACTGCTGAGAAGAATCTTCATGTTTCTGTCATAGGAGCGCTGTGTAATGGCAATGCATTTCTCCAAGTTTCCAGGAATATGCTTGCGAGACTGGTTGATGTACTTAGGAGGCTTGGTTAATGTGACAACGAGGCATGAGGAGAAGTGTTGTTAAGGAATACAATAAACTGGAATTGGCTAGAAAAAGGAACAAATTACACGTATCAAGACAACAACAACCCAAACACAAGTGTTCAATCCATGTTCTAACACCACAGTGGGGAAAGATAACAGGAAATGAGTACAAATGTGCAACAATTCAACCCAAATCACATCTCTCCAAAGTTAAGAAGAGTATCTAATATACTGATAAGAAATCACCTTTTTTTTTTATTTTGGAAAGCATTGATTGTAAATAAAACGAATAAAAAAATAACTGAGATCTCCTCTTTTGCACTCAAAAGCACTCTTTTGACCAATGTCTTAAAAGTGTGTTCTTTGTTTTATGGCATTTGGGTAATAACCGTGCCCATGACTGGGTCAGTCTCAGACAGTGAGAAATGGACTAATGCATTTCATCTTATATAACTAACCTGCAGCCTTGGCAAGGTAGATGTCTAACAGGAGGACACTGGGACTTAGTGGGGTGGAATGCCATGCGGTGCATTGAGAGGTGGGACAGTTCCTCACCCTTCCCCACTCCTCAGCACCTCCTGCAGACACCCGAGCAGGCGGTGGTGGTCACAGGATTGCTGCTTTCTGCACACAGATCCACAGCGATGAGACTACATGAACGAAGCCAAAACAATAGCAGAAACGCGGGAGCACCTGGACTCTGAGTCACAGACTCGGAGCTTGGTCTGATTTCTTTGATGAGTGATGAAATATAGTTGAATCTACACTACAGTCCTCTAAAAACAGCGAAAACAAAAACGCAGAGACATCTGTGGAGGAAAGCATGGAAAATATGATCATCTTCTGGGCAGTTCTTGTAAAATATAGCCACTGTCTTTCTCAGACAGCCACATTGGTCGTGACCTAGTCATTCTTTTCAAAATACATCATTGAGTCTAGTGTCGGGATGTTGTGCATCAGTGCAAAAATAGATAACATTTGCTGTGCCAAATTAAGGGGTCCCCTTAGATACCTCTTCTACTGACAGGCTATTGGTAAACAACACTACGGCCTGTGAAAGGAATGCTGTATTTTCAACCTCCAGGCCTTATGGGAAATAACTTCAGAAGCTGATGTCACAGCAGCATAAGGAGCTTTCCAGCTCCTCTGAGTTCTCCCTTAACTCCCCACGAGGACTGTACTGGATGATTTACTACATTCCTGCAGTTGTGGGTTTCCTGTAGCTATCTACAGACGTGAGAGGCACTGGAGTAGGGAGCTTTGTGCATGGTCCCTCTTGGTGCTGACATGCTCAAAATGTAAAAAATAGCCCACATATTTACAAACATACTAAAAGGGGACAGGGGTGGGGAGACACCACTCTTGTTTTTTACATGGAGACAGGGTCTTACTATGTAGTCCTGGCTGGCCTGGAACCCTTTGTAAAGACAGGGCTGACCTCAAATTCACAGAGATTGGCCTGTCTCTGCCTTCCAGAATGCTGGCATTAAAGGTGTGCACCAGCCCACTCGGCAAACAAACCAAAGAAAAACAGTAGATAATGAATGTAGAAGGAATGGGAACTAGTGAATCACCACTTCCCAACTACCAATGCAACAATGCATAGAAAAGGATCATCGCTGGACTCTCAGACCTCAGGGTGGTTAAAATACTGACAGATTGTTCACTGTCAGAGTCAACCACAGTATTGGGAAAAGCACTTTATTCATAATGAGAGGAACCTGAGCAGCAGAAGCTTAGCCAAATGACTAAAAGTTACTGTTAATTTTGGGGGGCATACCTATGTATGTGCCTGCTCACAAGGCAGGGGTAGCATTCATGTGTACTGATGCATATGCACATGCAAACATGTATGTGTGGTGGCCAGAGCTTCACATGCGGTGTCTTCTTCAGAGGCTCATCATCTCATATATTGAGGCCAGATCTCTCACTTGCACCCAGAACTCTCAGGTTTGACTAGTTTCCCTCACCAGCCTGCTCATGCGATCCCGTCTCTGCCTCTCCAGTGCTGGGATTCCAGGCCAGACACAAGCAGGTCCGGCATGTGTGTGGGTTCTAGGGGTCCAAACTGGCTTTCAGGCGTGTACAGCAATCACCTTATCTGCTGTGCTATCTCTCAGAACCCCTTTCTTTTTCATGAGGATGAGACTGTAAATTGCAAGGACCAGTAATTTAGCTACATGCAGAGAACACGGGGATTAAAACAGGAGTGAGGAAAAAGAAACATAATGTGGGAAAAGGAAATGCTGGAATACATTTCATGCTGTTTGACTGGAATCGGAGGTGTCTCATAAACATACCATTTTAAGGAAATGGTTAACTCATAGTAGGTCACTATATAGGTAGAAATGGACACACACACACACACACACACACACACACACACACACACACACTTCCTAGCACAATCCCTGGGAGGCCCAAGAAGCAAAGAAATCTTCTCAAAATACGGACATAGCTTGTCCTCAGATTTAAGTTTTGGTTTGGTTTGGTTTGGTTTGCTTGTTTTTTGAGACAGGCTCTTGCTACGTAGACCAGGCTGGCCTCAAACCAATACAGATCCTGTCTCCACCTCACAAATGCTGGGATTAAAAGCATGAACTACCACATCTGGCCAGACGTAGTTTTCCAGAAATCATTCCCCACCAAGAGAAAGCAGGACGCCTTGAAGAAATGACCAGCTCCATCAACTGGATACCATTCTGGCATAGAGAAGCTTCAAAGGACAGATAATAATGGGGTCACATGAACAGATGCTGAATCAGTTTCAATGGACCTCACTGGCCACCTGTGAGACAACCGGACCTGAAAAAGAGTCAAGCAAGGTCTGACTTCAGTTTCCCAGAGAAGCTGGTATAAGGACAACTCCAAAGACTAGGAGGAACAAGACTACAGTCATGTTCCACCCTAGTGCTGGCAAGACTTCAGTTCACGTACTCAGGGAGGTCTCAAGCAGTTCCGGGTGGCTGGGAAAGCTGAGAACATGCTGAGGCAGAAAGGGAACTAGAAGATGGAGCTAAACGTAAAGTATCCAATGAACAAGTGATGGTAGAGTCCATAGGAATACTAATTAATTGGCAGGCAAGAAAGACAGTCTCCATTTTGCTGTGAAATGCTGGTCTCTATAAGCGCTGGCAATTAGCAACAATTACAGCAATGACTGACATAGACAAGAATAATGAAAAATACAAAAACTTGTGGTTTAAGGTTGATGAGGGATGGGATGTTTATTGTTTCAGATAATTTTTAATTACTCATTGATTAATGATAACATGCTTGTGGTTTGTTTTAAAGTGGACTGTAGCATGAATCTTAAAGAGTCTTATTAATAAAATCAAACCTGAGGCCAGTTATTGGGGTGAATGCTGGAAGATCAGAGAAGCAGAACAAGCCACAGCTTCCTCACCTCGCCAGTTCCTCAGCTGATCCTGTTTCCTCAGATTGGAAGCCTGTGAGTTTTTATCCAAATGAATCTCAGCTGAACTGCTTCTCGAAAGCCTGAATGCTTAACCAGCCAAATGCTTCTAGTTTCTGGTCTCCATGCTTTATATATCTTTCTGTTTTTGCCATTACTTCCTGGGATTAAAGGCGAGTGTCACCATGCCTAGCAGTTTCCAATGTGGCCTTGAACTCACAGAGATCCAGAGGGATTTCTGCCTCTGGAATGCTGGGATTAAAGGCGTGTGCTACCACTGCCTATCCTCTATGTTTAATATTGTGACTGTCCTGTTCTCTGACCCCAGATAAGTTTATTAGACTGCACAATATTTTGGGGAACACAATACCACCACAGTGGACACACTAAAATATGCCATCTCAACCAAGGTTTAAAAGTTAATAGCACCAGAGAAAAGACAGAGTGATGGGGCTGAGGAGGTGGCCCTGCCCGGTGTGTGCCAGCCCTGAGCTCAGTCCTCAGCACCACACAATCCAGTGTGGCACTGTGCTCCACCACAGAGCTAAACAGAATGTTTGAGGCCAGCCTCGTATGTGTAAGACCCTGTTTGAAAAAGAAAACAGACAAACTGACATCAGGTAGGTCCTGGCGCACTGCTCCAAGGACCACAGCAACACTTACATCATAATGCCGATTTTTGTTACTTTGTTTAGAAAACCGCAGAGCATGAGAAAACATTAGACAAAACCAAACTAAGGACTTCTCTTTTTTAAAGGTTCGCTTATTTTTATTTAAAGTACATTGGTGTTATGCCTGCATGTATGTTCTGTGGGAGGGTACCAGATTCCCTGGAACTGGAGTTACAGACAGTTGTGAGCTGCCATGCTGGGAACTGAACCCAGGTCCTCTGGAAAAGCAGCCAGTGCTCTTAACTGCTGAGCCATCTGTCCAGCCCCAACTGAGGACTTCTTACAAAATAATTTCTGATTTATCACTGCCAGTGGTGAGTAAACTTAATACATATTACCTCATTTAACCCAACCAGGAACCATGGGGGGGGCGAATAGAGATATGGGGTGGGGGAAGAGAGAGAGAGAGAGAGAGAGAGAGAGAGAGAGAGAGAGAGAGAGAGAGAGAGAGAGAGAGAGAGAGAGAGAGAATGAAAAATTTCACATCTAAGGGACCTAACCAGCATGTAAAATAAATGGATTATGTGATTCTGTACGGACTATGATGGTTCACCCCCCCCCAAAAAAAATCTTACAAATAAATTGTCGATAAGTCTAGTTATTTGAAAATGCAAAGTTAAAAAACCATGAGAACAATGCGGTAAAATTGTGTTTGGAGTGTCAAAACACAAACCTATGTGATTTATGCATTAAAGGAACCACAGGGGCAGTGATGGCTTTTACTCCAGTCCCAGGGGATCTGACGCCCTCTTCTGGCCACTGAGGACACTGCACATATGTAGTACACAGACATCCCTGAGTGCAAAGCAACCATACACACGAAATCTAATAACAAACAAACAAATAAGTAGAACTAACAACATTTTCTTTTCCTTTTTTTTTTTCTGGAGCTGAGGACCGAACCCAGGTCATTGCACTTGCTACGCAAGCGCTCTACCACTGAGCTACATTCCAACCCCAAACTAACCACATTTTAAAAATAATCCTGAAATGATAGAAATCAAAGAATGTGGTTGTTGGGCTTACAGGGATTTGTGTATATCACACAACCTTACAAATAAATTACCAATTAGTTATTTCAAAATGCAGTTAAAAAGGCCCAAGATCAGAAAGACCTATAACAACACAGAAAGCTGATATTTAAAATTGCATGAAATAAATTACATACCCAAATTTGCAGGAAATAGCTGTGATTACATTAGAAGAATCACAAATTTTTTTTTTTTTTTTTTTTTTTTTTTTTGGTTTTTCAAGACAGAGTTTCTCTGCGTAGCTTTGTGCCTTTCCTGGAGCTCACTTGGTAGCCCAGGCTGGCCTCGAACTCACAGAGATCCGCCTGGCTCTGCCTCCCGAGTGCTAGGATTAAAGGCGTGCGCCGCCGCCGCCGCCACCGCCGCCGCCGCCGCCGCCGCCGCCACCACCACTCGGCCAACAAAATTTTAAATACTTATGTTGTTAAAATTCCTTCCCAGAGGGAGACTGTCAAGCGACGCCTACGCCTCCTCCCAGGGTTCCCAATATAAACCATGGCAAGATTCCATCAGAGGTCACTCTGGGCAGCCAGTGAATTTATTGGGCTTCTTTACAGAGCCTGGGGTGGGGGTACTTACAGGGGGTATGGACACTCCTTCCCCAACTGGCCATACCTGGAAAAACTTACCAAACAGAGAGTGACTCCCTAGTCGCATAGAAGGAGCCCCAGCTCTGGACTTCCTGGGCCTCTATATACTCCATTGCCTTCCCCAGGCCACATACAGTGGTGCCAGGTGGGAGGGAGTGGCTGGATTCTCAGGTAAGGGATCCATGCTTTGTTGCCTCTCTATGTGGGGGTGCACACTATCAATACCCAGTTGAGATGATCTTTGACAAAGTCAGGGGGCAGTTGGATACCCCAAGATGGCGGTTGCGTGGCTCCTAGAGCAGTTACTCATGGCAACTTAGAGACTATGAATGTATGCCATCTGTAACAGCAGAGACAGACTTGGAGGACATTATGGTAAGTGAAACAAGGCAAATACAGTGTGATCTCATATGTGGAAGTCAAAGAGTTGAACTCGCAGAGGCAGCGAGCATTCAGAATGGTAGCAGACAGACAGACAAATATTGACAGATGGTAAATGATAGAAAAGCATGGCAAGTGTTAACACTTGTAGTGTGGAATGTGTGCTCTGGTAGCTGGATGCTTAGTGAATTGTGAATTTTTCTAAATGTTCTATGAAGGTGTGAAAGTTAAGAAATACTTTTTAGCACTGTGTGCTAGGAAAAACAAGACTTCCTTCTCCAAGGAAATTTAGTTCTTTGGAAGACATATAAGCAAATTTCTGCAGCATGTGCTAACAGATGCATACATTCAGACACAAAAATATGCAGAGTAAGAAGAGAATTTTACTAATATTGCTAGATATTTTAAATATAATAAGCAATTATTATGCAAAATATACAAAATAAGAAAAATGTAGAGAATTGTTATATGCCACCATCTGGAGATAATTCCTGTTAACTCTTCATTGATGTTGATTGACTTTCTATCACTGTGTGTGTGTGTGTGTGTGTGTGTGTGTGTGTGTGTGTGTGTGTGTGTATCTAGGCATGCATTCTCCTGCTCCCTTTCTCTCCACTGGAGGATAGAACTGTTAAATTGAAGTCACATAGAAGTTTTGGCTTTGTTCTCATTCCACAATGTTCATATCATTGTGGAGTCTTTTCTTGGTTGTGAACACTTACTTGAAACTTCCGTTTTAATGGTGCACTGTATTCATGTGCTCCCCTCCCACACACACACACATTCCATTGTTAAAGATTTTGGAACATTTTTCAACTCTTTTGTATTCCAAATTATTAGAAGGAAATCATTCTGGGAAAAATAAGTTTTGCTGTTATTGTTTTTAAATTTTTGAGATAGGATATCCTTATATAGCCCAGCCTGGCCTTCAGCTTCCAGTTCTATCCAGTGACCTGAGTGCTGGGCAAGCATCATCTTATCTGGCTTGTAATTTCTTGATATACTTACTCAGGTATGTTCCTTCCCTTCATTTTGTAGCATGAGATGCCATTTCCCATGTAATTGCCTAGTTCTTTTAAAATCATTGTTTATAAAAAGACAATTTATTGTATTAGCTACTATTGATAATGCATGCTAAAATAACAAAATAATAGCATGAAGTTCTGTATTAAACTAACTATTCATCACAATGTGAAACTATAGTTCTTGACTTGAACTGGGTCTAGTTGTACAAGCTTGTCATTGCAGCCTGTGTTTGGGAGGCTGAGGCATGAGGATTGCAAATTGAAGGCTTGTTTGAGCTTAGAGAGTTCATGGCCAGCCTGGACAACTTAGTGAGACCTATTTCAAAACAGAAAGTGAATATGGACACGGATACAGCTCAGTGGTGGAGGGCTTGCTTACTGTGACAGCTAGTTTTTATTGTCACAGTCATTTGGGAAGAGGGAGAACCTCAAATAAGAAAACGCCCCCACCACATTGGCCTTTGTAAGCCCACAGAGCATTTTCTTGATTGGTGATTGATGTAGCTTGTCCCAACTCATTGTGAGCAGCGTGACCCCTGGGCTGGCTGTCCTGGGTGCTATAAGAAAGCAGACTGAGCAAGCCATGGAAAGCAAGCCAGTAAGCAGAATTCCTCCACGGTCTCTGCTTCAGTTGTCCCTGCCCTGACTTTCTTAGATGATAGACTAAACACTGTAAGCTGAAATGAAGCCTTTCCTCTCCAAGCTACTTTTGATCATGGGGTTTTGTCAGAGCAGTAGAACCCCTGAGACACTTGCCGAAAAAATGAGTGAGGCCCCATTCACCAGTACAAACAAAAAACAAAAACAAAACAAAAAAATCTTCACTTATTCTTCAATTTCTGAAAGAAGATTTTGATGTAAAATGCATCTCAAAGGAAGTGTCACATTAAACTTTTTCTTGTTTGATTCTTTTCCCTATAGCTTCCTCCCCCAAATTCTCCACTGTGGGTTTTACCATATCCTGAACTGGAAATGTTTTTGTGTGTTCATGTAAGTAAATTGGAAGATAAATTACCCAATAGAGTCACACTTAGAGAAAAAATTTTTACCTATCCTCTTGAGGAAAATAAAATCAAAGTTTAGATAAATGTAAAGAGGAGAGGACCTCACAAGCTTTTATAGGACATGTGATTGACGGGGTTTTCTGTAGGATAACAGAACAGCATCCATTACATCCTTAAATGTACATGACTATGTCTCTATTTTCAAGCTTTAAGAACATGAGCAGACAATTTTTCCCCATCCTTGAAGAACAACAAACAGCATGACTGATGGGAATCTTAAAATCCCCAGCAGGTGATTTACATCCTTGCACTTCAATCCCCTCTGCCATTGAAGATTTTCTTAGGTGAGGTGAGATACAGCAAAACAATGGACAGTGTGATCCACTCTTTCCCTCTGTCCCCAAACTACCCAGCAGATGTGTCAATGATTTGTGCAACAGCAAAACAGTCCTCTGTAGGGCTCGAGAGTGGAAATGAAAGCCTGTGTAAGCCTCAAAGAGCCAGCCAACCACTGAATAATTAAGGTCACGGCAGATGAAAAATATGCCTCACAAATCCTCTCTGCTCAGCCCTTTCATTATATAATGCAGAACAGGTTGTACAGAGTGAGTCTCTCCACACATGGTTCACAGTAAAGGTACTAGACTTTCAGTGGGGGCCCTAAATGAATTGGATGGGCTGAGCACAGGGAAGAGAATGGAGGCAATTAGAAGGATGCCAAATGATTTTCCAGTACCAAGTGTTTAAAACCTCTTCAGAGACTCCTTTATGTTATTCTTTTTCCCACTAAGAAAGAGTAACAAATGAAATAGATTAACTGCAACCACAGAAGCCCTTTGACAATCATGTAACGTTTCATCAATGGCAATGAAAGAGAAAAAGCTTCTTCCCTTACCCAACAGCAATTCACAATTTTCTTAATGGACAGAGTTCTCTGTTGGGTGTGTCATAGCTAGTCTTGCCCAGAGTCAAGGAAGACTCTGAGCACTGCTTGGGGTGGGGAGCAAGATGTAATGGAACACAGGTAAAGCCACGAGACACATGGCGATACATAGATTAATAGAATGGGTTAATTTAAGATAAAAGAGCTAGTTAGCAGCAGTAAGCCCGAGCCCTAGACCAAACAGTTTGTAATTAATATTAAGCCTCTGACTAGTTCTTTGGGTACCAGTGGGTGGGAAGATTCGTCTGGCTACAGACTTTCTGAAATTTTTGTCTAAAATATCCAAATGTACACACATGTCTGTGTGTGTGTGTGTGTGTGTGTGTGTATGTGTATTGTGATCATTTCATTAAGCAGTCAGAAGCATGAAAAAATAAAGTTCCCTGCCTTCAAAGAGTTATTGATTGGAATATATGGAAGTTGCTTGCATTTAAGATCTCAAAAAATTATGTGAAATGATTAGTACTGTCTGTGGGGTGGTGTGTGTGTGTGTGTGTGTGTGTGTGTGTGTGTGTGTCCGTGTCCATGTGTGTGTGTGTGTGTGTGTGTGTGTCCGTGTCCATGTGTGTGTGTGTGTGTGTGTCCGTGTCCGTGTGTGTGTGTCCGTGTCTGTGTGTGTGTCCGTGTGTGTGTGTGTGTGTGTGTGTGTGTGTGTGTGTGTGTGTGTTATGAGTGCATGTACACATTTTTTTGTTATGTTTCTTTTACTGAGACAAAGTCTCACTCTGTTGCCCTGGATGAACTAGAACTTGATACTTAGACCAGGTTGGCCTCGAACTCACAGAGATCCACCTGCCTTTGCCTCCCAAGTGTTGAGATTAACCACTTGCACCTCCAACCACACTCGGCCCACATTTTTCTGTGTGAATGCAGACACATACATAGTGTGCTTGTGGGGGTCAGAGGGTAGCCTTGGGGGTCAGTCATCTTCAACCGTGTTTGAGACAGGGGCTCTGTCCTCCTGCTGCACATGCTAGGCTAACTGGCTGTCAAGCTTCTAGGAATTCTTGTGTCCTGTCTCCGCTCCCCACCTCTCCCTAGGAGCACGAAGATTGCAGACTCTTGAACTACTGTGTCCAACTTTTCCACACAAGTTCTGAGGATCCAGACTCAAGCAGATCCTCACATTAGCAGGGCAAGCGCTCCTTCCCAGGGAGCCATCTCCCTATCCCGGGTTTGTTCACCTCCACTCTGCCTTTTCTATCCGGCTTCATAGATGTTTAAATGTTGTTACCAATTACTTTACTTCTCAGAATCAAGAAACTTCTGCTCCTCAATATAGTATATATTTTGTTTTGTGATTTTTCTTTTGTCTTAAAATGGAACTCCTTGGGGTTGGGGATTTAGCTCAGTGGTAGAGCGCTTGCCTAGCAAGCACAAGGCCCTGGGTTCGATCCTCAGCTCTAAAGAGAAAAAAAAAAAAAAGGAACTCCTTGTGGCTGAAGAGGCAGGTCAGTGGTTACGAGCACTGTATGGTCTTCTTGAGGACCCAGGTTTGGCTCCCAACACCAACTGTCTGTAACTCCAGGACTAGGGGATCCGATGGCTACTTCTGACCTCTGTGGACACCAGGCAAACACATACATGCAGACAAAATACCCATACAGATGAAATAAATAAATTCAAATTTTTAAGTTAAAATAAAAAATAGTAATTCTTGATTAAAATATTAAGCACTCTTGGAATGTGATTAACTATACCCAAGCCACAGGAAGGGCACCTGGATTATTGCCAGCATTAAGCATAAACTATGAGGTCGTTCTATAGATTCTAGACGCCAAAATGACCTCTAGTTAAACCTAGCAGTCCTCAATTTACCAAATTAATTATGTTTTCAATTTGCCTGCTGTGATCTCACCGGCTCTCGCGGTAATCTTTGGTTGTTGCTGTATTCCCTTTCTCTTGCAGAATCAACACGAATCCGACAACACTAATGGAAGCCATCAGTCAGCATGCCCCCTCCATGTACTAGTTCCAGAAATTCCACCATAATGTAAACTGTGTGTTCAGACTTGGTGAATACGTTATATTGATTCTCAAAGACTCGTGAAAGAACTTAGCATTTAAAAAATAGGGGAAGCTGTAACTAATTACAGAATTTTTCTCTAACCTGTAGTTCTAGGTTCTAAATTTTGAAATCATAAATTTGTTTTTAACCAATGCTTATATATATTTTTTCTGGCCACCAACCTTCTATTTATTCTATTTGCACTAGCTCATATTTCTTTGGGCAGGAAGTGCTTCCTCCCCAATGCATGTACCCCGAGTCAGACTGTGAATTAAGTACTACATGCTCCTCTACAACTAAAGGGCAGCAGAGGCTGCTACTTGCCCATAGCGGGGCAGAACTAGCCAAGGGCAAGTGAACACTGAAGTAGCAAGTGAAAACCTGAGAGTGAATATCCCCTTAAATTCCACCCCTCAGGGAACACATGTGCCTTATCCTGACCTCTGCTCTGACCCCTAGCATCCACACTCTTTTTCATCTGTAGTAACCGAACGCCCCAGGGTTTCAGTGTGGAGACCACACTTACTAACTTTAGTCCAGATCTGTGTATATGTGGCGGTTAGCAAATGGGAAATGAGTGGAGACAGTGAATGCAATTTCTTGGTTGCGTTCTTTTTTAAAGGAGGTTGCATGGCTCCTCAGTTCTCTGCCTCCGGTTAGTGAAGTAGCTGAAGACTGTGGCTAAGGTCTGTCTGGAGGTGTGTCAGAGTGAACACAACAAACTGAGGACCTTGGATGACACGGCCCAACAGACTGCTTTCCTGCCTGGAAGTGCAGCCTGTATGAGAGAGAAAGACTTTTGATTCTCTGTATTTTGGAGTGTTACTTGCTCTTGTCCACGAGGGTGGTTACTTCTCCTCCTTCTCAAAAAGTTGAATTGTAAGCAGACTGAAACCTAGGAGGGAGATCAGTTGCAGCTGATTTCAGTGACTGCCCAGATCCTAACAAGTCCTGAAGCCAGAACGACCTTTTCCAGAATGACAGTTTAGTTCCTGCCAATTTCCAAACTAAGTTTGACAGATGTTCAGTTGATTTTGTGACATACCTGTTATCCTTTCAACAAACCCCACTTGTTTAATTTTGTCCGAATTCATTTTACAATTTGGAGCAATACGTGTCTCCATACTTTTCATATTTAAAAATATTTCCTAATGAGGAAGTTTCTAGCCCTGAAATTACTGAGTCAGCATTCTCATTCTTGGTAGGTTTTTCTGTCTTTTGATTTAAATATCTTTCTATGAAATTTCAGAGGCAAAACTATACAGAAGAGTTCTTCACACTTTCCCAAGATGGTAAAAGTAATTGTTTGTATCCTATGGTGGGCATTTTAGGATGAAAAAAAAAGTGAGTACTTTTTATTCATATGGCCTGCTGTGGTGGTGAGCAGCTATTATAATTGTTTCAGGGAAATGATTATACCTGGATCTTTAGTAAAGCTAAGTTGCCAACGTTAAACAACAGGACAATAACTTTATCCCCAGTCCAGAGCTGGGCATGCATGTGCATACACAGTATGACTGTGCTGGCAAGGTGCCACCATGTCTAAGGAAGGGAGGACAAAGGATACAGAGAACAGAACTGGACTAGGGATGGTCACCTGCCAGTGACTCACCAAGCTGAGGCTTTGACTGGAGCCATCATGGGGACCACAGAGTCTTCCAACCGAATCTGTAGTTTCCAACCGAATCTGTAGTTTCTTTTACAAATTAGAAAGCAGTTGTTCCGTGTGTTGTGTACTTAAGCTCACTGTTCTGCTTTGGAGGTCCAGCTGCTAACAATGAACTCAGCTGTGGATGTTAATAAACACATGTTTGAAATCTGTTTCATTCTTTCATTTAACTTTGTCTGGGAACGTCTGTTTTTTTTTCTTTTAATCAAAGTTTTTATTACAGTATACAAGTCCCTTCATAAGGTAAAAGTCCATCACTTCTGAACCTGCTGTTACAGTTTTTCTCACTCTCCCAACTCTAAAATGCCATTCCCATTCCACCCTGGAACATCTTTTAAATGCTGTGACAAATGCATCATTATGACTGGAGGGCGTTAAGTATAAAACCAGGACAGAAGTTGATTCTGACAAGTTATTTCTTTTTTATACAAGAGTATAAATTGAGGCATGGTGGCACATGCTTGTGGTTCTAATTCTTGGGTGACAGAGGTAGGGGGGTTAGTAATTCAATTCTCTGTAACATAGCTAGTTACAGAGTACCCTGGGCTACCAGGGGCCCTGTCTCACCAATAACAGGAAGAATAACATGAAACAAAGTACAAAAAGTTCATCTTTGACTCACTGAGACTGACTTCTGTTGGGAAGATCTGAATTACTATTGTTCAAGAATA
Source organism: Peromyscus maniculatus bairdii (assembly GCF_049852395.1). Classification (NCBI taxonomy): domain Eukaryota; kingdom Metazoa; phylum Chordata; class Mammalia; order Rodentia; family Cricetidae; genus Peromyscus; species Peromyscus maniculatus. The sequence continues at coordinate 103,131,360 of NC_134857.1, read as the reverse complement.
ATTTTATAATGTGGAACATTTAATTTGCTTATTAAGAATATGGTAAGTGTAGCCTGTATTAAATGAAAAACATACTTGTGAATTTTCATGGCTATCAAGTCAACCACATTCTAAAATCATTAGCAACGCTACTTAGTTTAATGAGATTAGTCCTTTTCATATTTAAGATAAAACTATTTAATTTGTTTACAAAGAAACTAGGAATACCTTACTTTTCCTGTAAGCATTGGGATTTATATATTTTTTTTCCTGCATGGACTTAGCCATAGATTGAGTACTTTACACATTTTTTCTCAGGGGATGATAAAAATATGACCTCTGAAAACCACAAAGGTTTTATTTTGTTTATGTCATGTGTGTGTTCATAGACCTGTTCCATTGTATTGTTGTGGTGACCAGAGGATAACACTTGTTCTCCGATCTGAGTCTATCCTACCACCTTATGGGATCCTACACTCAAACTCAGTTCCTCAAGCCCACTTGCAAGCAGCCACTGATCCATCTCACCAGCCTGAAAGGTTTTTCTAAAAAGGTTTATTTATTGAGTTTTTAGTAAGTGTATCTATTATAGTTTATGAAATCTAAAAAGGAAAGATCTGTACTCTGTACCATTTAATATTTATTCATCCAAGAAAGGTGCATCTATTAAGCACTTGCTGTATACCAGGCAGCAAGTAAAGCAAAGGATAAAAGAAACGTCCTGTTTTCAGAATCTAGTGAAGAGTAGCATACAGTAAATATAAAAATTTGTATATTTAGATCTGCATATACACATATGCATCCTGTATATGTTACTTTTCTGTCACTGTGATAAAATACCATGACAAAGGCAACTTAGAGAAGGAAGAGTTTATTTGGGCTATGATTCCAGAGATGAGCGTCCATCACAGCTGGAAGCCATGGCAACTGGCAGGCGTAGAAGGCAGAGCAGGAAACTGAATGGTCACATCAACTGTAAAGCAGAGGGAGAGAACTAGAGTAAAGTGAGGATACCAAACTCTCCAATCCTGCCTCCAGTGATGTACTTTCTCCAGCAAGGCCACACCTCCTAAGCCCTCCCCAACAGCACCCCAAACGAGGGACCAAGTGTTCCAACAACTGAGCCAATGGGGGACATTTCTCATTCAAACCACCACACATCCATACACAAATTAGAAGTTGGGTGATGGTGAAAGACCCCCGCTCCATTATGAGGACATGGGGCTTTGGGCCAATGAAATGCGCCCCCCCCCTATAACTTGGCCTTAGAAACGCCATTCTGCAGGAATCAGAAAAACAGGAGTTCACAGCCATAGCCAGCTACCCGGCCTTGACAAAGATAGCTATGGCCAGCCTTGAGAGAGATAACTGTGGTCAGCAGCCTTGGGAGTAAGACAGTTGATATTTTATGGCTGGCCCCCTGGCCTTGAGGAATAAGCAGCTGGCCTGGACAAGGCCAAATCAGCCACACACATATGACCCCAAGTTCACCCTGGCCTTCTTTGAAACAACCAATAGGGACCCTGTAACTATGCTTCTCGCTTCTGTAACCGCGCCTCTGCCCCTGGGATCCCATAAAAGTCCCCCTTGCCCTAGGAAGGCGCGCAAGTCCTCCAAGAGACTTCGCCCCAGGTACCTGGTCTAAATAAACCCTCTTGCTTTTGCATCTGATCTGTGGTTTCGGTGTGTTCCTTGGGTTTGGGGTCTCTCCCGGAGAAAGATCTCAGCCGGGGGTCTTTCATTTGGTGGCCCGTACGGGGAATGAGACCCCTCCCTGGAACCACCGACCCACCATCAGGAGGTAAGCCGGCCGGCCTTGATTTATGTCATCCCTGTCCAGTCTGAGGGTTGTCTGTTTGTCTGAATGTTAAATGTTGTTTGTTTGTCTCCGCGCCTGCGTCTGATAATCTGTCTGTGTCAGTGGATCTGAAAGGGGGGACCGACGGGTCTGGACTTCGCCGCTGAACCCTAGGAGACGTCCTAGGGAAATCTGAAACCCTGGAAGGGAGTTCCACGGGAATCTGTAGTGCCTTCTGAGGCACGGTCTGAAGTGCCCTCTGAGGCACGATCTGTAGTGCCCTCTGTGGCACGGTCTGAAGACCCCTCCGGGGGCACGGTTTAAAGACCCCTCCGGGGGCACGGTTTTTCTGGTTTTGCTTTCGGTTTGGAACCGAAGCCGCGCAGCGCGTGTCAGTGTTATTTGTATTGGTCTGTCGTTTTTTGTTTTCTGTTTAACCGTTCTCCTCCTAAAAACAGCCATAGGACAGACTGTCATCACCCCCTTGAGCCTCATGCTTAAACACTGGTCAGACGTAAAGAAAGACACGAGCCAACAACAAAGGAGTCGTAATCAAGAAAAAAAAAAAAAAATAGATCACTCTTTGCGAGGCCGATTGGGTTAAAATGGATGTAGGATGGCCTCGTCAGGAAACCTTTAACCTCAGTCTTATTTCACAGGTGGAGAAAAAAGTTTTTGCTTCCAGTCCCCATGGCCACCCGGACCAGGTCCCATACATTGCCATGTGGAGACTCCTGACAACAGAACCTCCCCCATGGGTTAAGCCGTTTCTCTTCCCCTCAGCCCCCCGGCAGCAGCGCTCGCCGAATCCCGGGGCCGAGGAAGCCAGATCGGCGGATCCCTCCCACTCCCTGTTCCTCCCTAACCCCACACCAGCGAGTCTTTTCCTCTCCCCGCGGGCCGCTGCTCCGGCGCAGGCGGGCGCGCGGGCAGGCTTGCAAGCGGGTGCGGGAGAAGAGAACGCGCAGGCGGGGCCGCCGGGAAGCTAGGGCGCCGGGACGCCCCCTGCCCAGTCCCCGCAGGCCGTCAGCGGTGATGGCGGCGGCGGAGGGCGCCGGGGTTTCCCCGCGCCTCCTCCCGTCCGCGCGGCCGCGGCGCGGTCGCGGGGGCCTGGGGCGGCGCGGACATGGGCGCCAAGCAGAGTGGCCCCGCCGCCAACGGCCGCACCCGCGCCTACTCGGGCTCGGACCTGCCCTCCGGCGGCGCGCGGCAGCCCCAGGCGCGGCCGGCCGAGACCCGGGCGGCGGAGAGCCTGCGGCGGCAGCGCCCCACAGCCTCTCGCTCGGAGGGGCGGTGGATAGTGCGATGGGCGGCCGAGCGGCACAGTCGGCAGCGGCGGCGCAGGCGGACACGGGATGTGGCAGGGGCACGCAGGCGGGGCCGGGGATGGGGTCGGCGAGGGACCGCCCCCTGGCCGGCGACCCGCAGCGATGTGCCACGACCGGCTCCGGCCCAATATGGGGAAGGTGACTAGGGGGCGGCGTCACCCATGGACGCCGAGTCACCCCGCCCCGAGTGTTACAACCCCCCCGACAGCGCCGGAGGGACCGGCGGCTCCTGCAGCGGCCCCCAAACAGCGGAGGATGAGTTCCTGCTTCCTCCCCAATTGCCGGTCGCCTACGAGGAAGGCGGGACAAAGCAGCGAAGGTAGGGAACACCTACATCTCTGGCCAGTTGCTCTTAGCGGGTCTCCAGGGGCTCTAACCCCCTACCGATTGGGCTCAGGTTACCAGAAAGAGACGCCGGCAGCGCGTTTTTAAAAAAAGGACTTAGAGAGACACAGAGGGAAAAAAAAAAAAAAAAACAAACAAACAAAAAAAAAAAGTCCTGGCCACTGTAAGGTCTCAGGGACAGGTCAGAGAGGGAGTTAGAAAGTTAGGACGGGAGATCAAAAAAAGGACACTGCTTGACAAAGATAAAGTGCTTACTGTAAACAGAGAGGACATTGGGCTCGTGACTGATCAAAAAAAAGCCTCAAGGGTCTCGGAGACCTAAGCCAAGGGTCCTCAATCTGGAGGATTGGGGAGGTCAAGGCCAGGAGACCCCCTCCCCCCAACCTAGGATAACTCTCAAGATTAGGGGGCAGCCAGTGACCTTCCTAGTGGACACCGGGGCTCAACATTCAGTCCTGACCCATACCGGAGGCCCTCTCAGTGACCGCACAGCTTTGGTCCAGGGGGCCACAGGTAACAGGAGATATCGAAGGACCACCGAGAAAAAGGTTCAGCTGACATCTGGACAGGACCCAAAGGGACCCCCCTACAAGTCCTAGCCCTTTAAACTGTTCGTGGACGAGAACTCAGGCTTTGCAAAAGAAATGTTGGTACAGAGACTGGGGCCATAAAAGCCCGGTAGCTGCAGGATGGCCCGCCCCCTGTCTGCGCGGGGTAGCCACTATTGCTGTTTTGCTCAAGGATGCAGGGAAACTGACTTTGGGACAGCCATTAACTGTGTTATCCTCCCATGCGGTGAAAGCTCTGGTCCAGCAGCCCCCAGACCGAGTGATGTTCAGACCAGTTGTCTCCCTCAACCCCGCAACCCTGCTGCCTGGCTCACGGATGGGAGCAGCTTCCTCCAAGAAGGAGAACGGAGGGCCGGAGCAGCCGTCACCACCGAATCGGAGATAGTTTGGACCTCACCACTGCCACCTGGAACATCGGCCCAAAAGGCAGAGCTGATCGCGCTGACCCAGGCCCTCCGGATGGCGGAAGCCCGGAGGACCAGGAACTAACAAAAGAAAATGGGGGCGGAATGGAGCCCCGAGCGACAAGCTTACATCATAGATGGACAGAGGCCTTGCCTACCAAGAAAAAGACCGCTAACGTGGTAACCAAAAAAAAAAAAAAAAAAAAAATTCCTGGATGACATCTTTCCCAGGTATAAAATACCCCAGATATTGGGGTCAGACAATGGGCCCGCCTTCGTCTCCCAGGTAAGTCAGGAGGTGGCCAGGCTACGGGGGGATCGATTGGAAACTTCATTGTGCATACAGCCCCCAGAGCTCAGGACAGGTAGAACGTACAAATAAAACCATTAAGGAGACTTTAACCAAATTAACGCTTGCAACTGGCACTAGAGATTGGGTGCTCCTACTCCCCCTAGCCCTTTACCGAGCCCGGAACACTCCTGGGCCTCATGGCCTAACCCCGTTCGAGATCATGTATGGGGCTCCCCCACCAATTGTAAATTTCCTTTACTCTGATATCTCCTCTTTTGCCACTAGCCCTCCAATTGATGCAAAAGACGGTGCAAAAACCCCTGCCTGCCGGGAGCAACTGAACCGCCCGGTGGTGCCTCACCCATTCAAGATTGGGGACTCTGTCTAGGTCCGACGCCATCAATCCAGGAACCTAGAGCCGAGGTTGACGGGATAGCGGCTTGGGTCCACGCGTCGCATGTAAAGGCTGCCAAGGAACCCAACGAAGCTGAGGGCACCGAGACATCTAGTTCAACGCTCTCCAAACCCACTAAAGATAAGACTCACCCGGGGGCCCCCTTGATCCCCCTAATAGTCCTCCTGACATAAGGAGGGACATCACCAGAGAGCCTGTTTCCCTGACGCTGGCCCTGTTACTGGAAAAAATTACCATGGACAAAATAGCTACTGGGGTAGATACAGAACCATAGCCCTTATGGAGACCGGCCAATTCAGACAGCTCCAAGTAGCCATGCTCAACAAAAATGATTTAAAAGATAGTTCCAAAGGTCACCATGGTTTACGACCCTTGTCTCCACCATTATGGGCCCCCTAATCGTCCTCCTGCTCATTTTATTGTTTGGGTCATACATCCTCAACAGATTGGTACAATTCATCAAGAATAGGGTTTCTGTTGCCCAGGCTTTGATCCTAACCAAACAATATCAGAGGCTCAGACAGTCAGAGATAGAGCTAACCCCTTATTCTCCATCCTAAAATGAAAGATTTCATTTGGTACAAAAGAAAATGGGGGAATGAAAGACCCCCGCTCCATTATGAGGACATGGGGCTTTGGGCCAATGAAATGCGCCCCCCCCCTATAACTTGGCCTTAGAAACGCCATTCTGCAGGAATCAGAAAAACAGGAGTTCACAGCCATAGCCAGCTACCCGGCCTTGACAAAGATAGCTATGGCCAGCCTTGAGAGAGATAACTGTGGTCAGCAGCCTTGGGAGTAAGACAGTTGATATTTTATGGCTGGCCCCCTGGCCTTGAGGAATAAGCAGCTGGCCTGGACAAGGCCAAATCAGCCACACACATATGACCCCAAGTTCACCCTGGCCTTCTTTGAAACAACCAATAGGGACCCTGTAACTATGCTTCTCGCTTCTGTAACCGCGCCTCTGCCCCTGGGATCCCATAAAAGTCCCCCTTGCCCTAGGAAGGCGCGCAAGTCCTCCAAGAGACTTCGCCCCAGGTACCTGGTCTAAATAAACCCTCTTGCTTTTGCATCTGATCTGTGGTTTCGGTGTGTTCCTTGGGTTTGGGGTCTCTCCCGGAGAAAGATCTCAGCCGGGGGTCTTTCAATGGTAAAAGTTATGAAGACAAATAAAGCAAGGCATAAAAACATCTTTACTGTAAGTGTCACAGCTCTGAGGGGAAAGGTTTCCCCAATGGGAGTGCTGCAGCTCTGAAGGGAACGGTATCCTAGCAACTGGGAGCCAAGGAATACCACAATGTCACACCACACAACACACCTCACACGAGAGACTTATTGGGAGACACACATGAAGGTGGCTGCCTCTGCTTGGGAGAGAAGCAGCGAAGAGCTGAGTAGGAGGCAGACTTACATGGGGTTTCTTGGAGGGAGATATCCAGGGTGGGGATTGGTGGAATTTCAAGTCCTGAGCTTGAGATGAGCTCAGGGATTGGTGGGATTTCAAGCTCAGGTTTTGGTGAGTTTTTGAGCCCGGGGATTGGTGGAATTTTAAGCCCCGGAAGGGACCTCGGACTTTTTACCAGACAGTTACACTTATGGATTATTTTATTTTGGTAATTAACATAAATTTTTAAAAATGAATAACTGAAGAAGGAAGGGGTCTATTTTAAAGCAAGAGTATTACATTGTAGCATTATTTGAAGTCACAGAGGGAAAACTCAATGTCCAACAACAGGAAAAGGAAAAAGAAAATGATTTAGAATATTTTTTAAAAATCCTACTACAAAGAGCATTTCTAAAGTTGTTTAACCTAATTTTTTTAAAGAATATTTTATAAGTAGGAAGAAAAATGTGCATAAAGAAAGGAAAAGAGCTGGTGACAAGATTGTACAATTCTGTACAAGATTTTCTGTTAAATTTTAAAATTAAGAAGTATTATCTATAAGTGCTCAGGATGATGTTCTTTAATCTTTTTTATAATTTTTCATTTCTAGCATGAGAATTTTTGATTTTCTGATATTTGTGGTATTTTACAGTGTGGGTTGCATAGGGAAAATAAGTTCTGGGGTTGTATAGTTCAGGGTAGTGTTTGGCTTCCATACACAACACCCTGGGTCCCCAGTACAGCCAAACGATAAATGGATATGTAAATGGTTCTAGAATAACTGTGTCAAGAATTTTTTAAAGGATATACATGAAAAATAATATTCCTAAGAAAAAAGCAACTGAGCCGGGAGGTGGTGGCGCACGCCTTGAATCTCAGTACTCAGGAGGCAGAGGCCGGTGGATCTCTGTGAGTTCGAGGCCAGCCTGGTCTATAGACAGAGATCCAGGACAGGCACCAAAACTACACAGAGAAAACCTGTCTCAAAAAACCAAGAAAAAGAAAAAAGCAACTGAAAAATGTGTTTATCTTATTCTTTCTTGAATGAAAACAAAACAAAAACCAGCACCTGTAGCAAGAACATTATGGGCAAAAGGTGTGGTGACCCTGGTTTTAGAATTTCTGCAACAGGATCCTATATTAAATTCCTGCTATTGAATTTCCTTGGGTGGGCCCTCTTTTCTGATTGGATAACCACTAATAGTGATGCTATTCTTGGACCAAGTCTTACTGTACTACGAAAGGCAGATGCGCAAACACCCCCGTATTGAATGTTGGGCTTTCTTCTGTTTCTCCCTCCCTCCGTTTGCACACAATCTGCACACACCTTTTGTCCCTTCAGCCTGCAGCCAGGAGGTCCTGAGTCAACAAGGAGACCTGAAGTAAGAACAAAAGAAAGATTTTGCTCTGTCTCTCAAGGAAAACTACAGAGGCTGAATCTTGTTAAATATTGTCTGGAAAGTTAAAAGTAAAAAGCACTTGATTCTAGGACAAAGTGCCTGTTGCTACATCTTGCTGCTGGTGACAGTTCATGTGGAATGTGTAACCGTGGCTCTGTGTTTTTCTAAAAAGCAAAGATCCCTCTTTATGGTGCTCTAATTTTACATGAGTCCTATCATATTATAAGAATCATAATTGCCACATATATCTTTTTATTTTTAAAGTTTCCTCTAAATAATGTTTAAGAAGCATTGCAAACTTATTTTTTTGTAAGCTCGTGCATAGCTTTCTGAAAAATGTGAGACTCCATAGATTTCTTTGTTCAAAATACTGAGAGAGAATCACAGTGTCCATGTAAGTCTCTTATTATCGTCTTAAATTGAAAAAGGCAATATTCTAGTAAAATAAATAATTCCAGTAAAGATAAAAGTTTTTAAGCACTGTTGTTCCAGAAATGCATAGAAAACTTGTGGTGGATCAGCACAAGTGTAGCATTCAAAGTCCCCCTTGCAGCTAAGAAATGCTGTCCTAAAGCTAAATATCTCCTTTTACGTCCTTGGTGGGGGAAATGTCAATAGTGCATGAATGTGTAAGTAGTGTTACAACAGATAGTATGGTTTAGAACTGAAAAGAAGAAAAGAACACTCTTAGAGACACTGCCTCACTGACCAAGAAACGAACAATAATGGGCATTGTCTGGGTGGGCACCGTCCGCAGGCCCTCCTCCACCACCCCACACTGTTAGGAGGAGAACGTCAGAGGTTCTGGAGGCAGCAGGCTGCCTTCTCACTGCAGTGCTGACCGTGGGCTTCTTTTCACCTTCCCTCAGTTTCCTAGGGTTTAGTCTGTTAAAGACCAACCCAGACATTTGCATCAGTAGCAAAACAGCCTTGTTTATTTAATAATGTAATTTTAGTTTTCATGAGTCATATCTTAACTGCACTATCCAGTAGAGCATTACTTTGCTATTTTAAACTCTGCTGTGATAGCCATATAACAGTCTAATCTTATGAAAGTGGCTTGGAGTGGGTCACTGACTTATCTAAGATCCCTTGGTAGGTGACAAAAGGTATGGTCTGACCCAGATTTTACCCAACAATCTTCGTGCCTTAACACCTAGTGTCGGCTGCCTCAATTTGGATGTTTATGATAGTCCAAGTCACATAAGAAAATATATTTTTACCTTTGTGTATGTGGGTATATTATGTGTATGAATGTGATATGGTGTGTATGTGTATTTTCACATGTGTGGAGATCAGAAGACAATCTCAGGTTTCAGTTCTCACTTTCAGTTTGTTTGAGACAAGGTCTCTCGCTCACCGTTGTTTGTTTCCACCAGGCTAGCTGGCCCATGAGCTTCCAGGGATTCTCCCTGTCTGCCTTCCATCTTTGTAGGAATGCTGGAGGTGTACATTCCCACTATGGTATATGACAATCTGAGCTCAGCACCTCACAGTTTTGTACAAATGCTTCCCCCCCAACCCCCCCTTAAAGAAGAAATTTAACAATTTAGTTGCTCATTTGTCCTCACCATCTAGTCTTGGAAGTGTGATTCAGAGGTATCTCGCTCACTTCTTGCTACATGAAGACACAGACTATGGCCCAGTTCAAAGCTAGATTGCTAACTGCCCCCCTCCCCATGTTGAAAAGCTCCCTTTGCTCCTCACTGGTCAATGTCCTTGGATGAGTTAATTCAATCCATCTTTCTCCAACTGCAGAAGAGTTATTAGTCACTAACTCAAGACCATTTCAAGAACCAAATAAGTTAATGTGCTGCAAGTCTGGTAAACAGTAAGCTATTAGTGTGTTGCCAACATACTCCCTTCCTCCTCGAGACAATTACCTGCATGAATGTGTGCACCAGAGTAACATTTTGATTATGGTAAGTGACTAAAACGTGGGGGAATGAATTTAGTTCTCAGACTCACACTTCATCATGCTCAATTCCAGCATGCTTCTGTCTCTCACGTTCTTAATTTTCTACCAAAGATCTTCCTCCTTTCTTATGTTCTTTGGGTTAACCATTGCCCAGGTCACTAAAACTGTAGCCTGTGCTCACAACATCCCATCACACTTGCATAGATTGCAGGTAGTCTGCATAAAACCATTAATTGTTTTCAGGAGTTTCGGTCAGTTTCTGACCTCTACAGAGCTTACAGCAGTCTGCAGGTTCATTCTTGTTTTTATCAGAATTCAGTGGTTTTCTGCCAGCCGGCAGTGACCTTGGACTGTGTAGTGGGTAGCCATTCCAGCTTGGTTCTGGAAGTTCCAACCCCCATTGAGACTCTGGGCGCTCTCCGGCACCGAGAGCGCCCAGAGAGAGCGCTGACCCATCCAGCTCTCGGGTCCCCCGGCGCCTCCCCTCGCCCCGCCTCGTAGGCGTGACAGTTGCCAGAGTCTCAATGGGGGTTGGAACTTCCAGAACCACGCTGGAATGGCTACCCACTACAGGACTGTCTCACTGTAACCAAGGCACTGGGTTTCATGAAGCATGTATTTGCATTTGTTTACACCTGTTCAGTGGGATGCTAAATGTTAGGGATAGAAAACAAGGCGGGCCCAGGCGCAGCCTCCCAGGATCTGTCCCTGGAGTTTCCTATGTCTTTGTCACTGTGTCATCAGTTAGCCGTGGTCCTAGGACAGGAACTGATCTTTGTAGCTCAGACTGCACTAGAATAAGACCTTGATCCACAATGAACCTGGCTTTCGTGTGTCCACGCAGGCTGTAAGTATGCACATTAACAAAATGTCCCTCTGTCCTGAATTACAAGACCTACTGTCCCTCCTCAACCACACTGAGTACTTCTGTGCATTCTCAGAGGCCTTCCTCTGGGCTCACAAACTCAGTCATCTCGATGACTGCATCATGCCCTCCACTGCTCTGCTCATCGGCAACAGGGCCGTGAGGAATCTGCTCTCTAGGCCTTAACACAGAGATGTTTGATATATTCGTGACCAAGTTATGGAAGTCATTCTCACTTGGAGCCTAAGCTCTGATATCAATGAAACCAAGCTTCTGGGTAATTGTTAACGGTGTGATGAAAGGGGCTTTGTATTTATTCACTGTGCTTTCTCCCTAGAATTCATCTGTGAGTACAGCGGCTGTTGTGAGTGCAAACAGGGCTCCACCCACCACCCAGTTCTCCTTTCCAGGCCTTGGCAGGACCCAGAGATGTGCTCATACCTGTCTGAATTCTGTTGTAAGGACACTTTGCTCTACATCCTTATAAAATCAGCTCTACATTAAAAACGTACAGGATTAATTATACTATGCTTGCCATTTTTAAAAGATAACATTTATTCAGAGACATGACCAGGCTATGATATTTAGCAATCCACAGTGTAAGTGAAAAAGTCTGCATGAATACCTTTGATGGAATGCTTTACACTGTCCTCAGAACACAAACTCCAATAACCTGTTACATAATCCATCCCAAATACGGTCCTAGAGATTTTTTGACCAAACATGAAAGTCTTGACTGAAGTATATGTCTTCTATGTGGCAGCTGGCCCCACCACCGCTGTGCTTGGCTGACTTCGGAAGCCTGTTGTAACCTGTAAGCTTTCCTGTCATTTGTCTGCTCTCCTACCCTGCTTAGCTGTTTCCTGGCAGTAACTAGAACCTCCTTCCACTGCTGCAGACACAGCTGGACCACTTTGGCTTTGTGACTTTTTGACCTCCACCACAGTAACTGACAGAGCTTCTGCCCCCCCCCCAAAGTTTCCTCCCTTTGCAAATTTGATGATTGTAATTGCCAAAAGCATAATAGCTTCTGGCACCTCCAGAATGGCTTCCGTCATTATCACCTCCATTTTAGCCATCTCCCCTGCTGCCATATCCACCACCATGGCTGCTGTCAAAGCCATTTTCAGCACTAAAGTTTCCTCCATGACCAAAACTGTCATCGCCACCAAACCACATTCACAACTACCAGCAAGGTTTTTTAAACCACTTTTACCTCTTAGGTTAGATGAAGCATGAGGCATCTCTTGCTTAGATGGGGTTTTTCTGACTTCATAGCTGTGACCATTCATAACGTGGTGTTTCTGAATGACAATCTCATCCATGGACATCAAATGCAGGACAAGCAAAGCCCCTCTCAGGATCTCAATCACTTCAACTTTTCCACCTCTGAGCAGGTGATGGTCTCCAGTGTCGTCTTCTTCCATACCAACAAGAGACCTTTTTCACAGGAGAGAGGACATCTGGTCCTTGAGAATCTTCTCTTCACACAGCTCTCTTTGGTTCCACAACTTGTCTTGGCATCCATAGCTGCATCACCTCTCCACAGTGGCCAAAGGAACAAACCTGAGCCCCTAGAGAGCTTGGTGTTTGGATTTCTCATGGCCACGCAGGCTGGAAGTATGCTCAGAATGGCTCCCTGGACTGCCATTGTTTGTTTCAAAGCTTTAAGGAAGACCTTTTACAGCCAGATTTTGCAAAGGGAATGTGCTGGGGTAGCAGATATGGAATTTGTCTTCAGTTTCACATAGCTCTACGGGTCTTTAACAAAATTTTTATTTATAAAAGATATTTTTAAAAAATTGTACCATATCATACTTGTTCACAATGCACTATGATCATACCACTCCCTAAATAACCCTCTCTCATTCTGGATAGAAAAGTATACATACATGATTGTGTACTTTGACCACCATACTTCCACCAACTGTATCTTTAGGATAAAACCAGAGCCTGGGTGGAATGGAGAGATTACTATTTCCAAACAGTATGTAGGATTCAAAGATAGTATATAGTTTTTGTAATAGTGTCTTTTAAGAGAGTAAGTTTACTCAGGAGAAATACTTGTGATTGATAGAAATCAATAGATGCTTTTATAAGTAAAACAAAGTATACATAGTTAAGCATATTTTTTTAAAAAATGTATGTTGTAGTTTTCTTCTGGAACCACAAATAATTCCATCATGTTAAAGACTCAGACATCAAACATTAAGTATAACTTTGTTATTTCAGAATTCCTCAGCTTTTTCAGATAAAGGAATTTGTTGTGGAATGGTCTTTTTGTATACTGTGAAGATATGTTGCTCTTATTGGCTTAAATAAAGAGTTAAATGGCCAATAGCTAGGCAAGAAGAGGTTCGGTGGGACTTGCAGACAGGAAGAGAACTTGAGGATGAAGAAGGGCCTAGTCATCAGGAGACATGGGGAGAAGGAAGAGAAATATGTTGTACTGAAGGAAGGTACCCCCACGTGGTAGAATGTAGATAAGAAATATGCGTTAATTTAAATTGTAAAAGCTGGTTAGTGTAGCTAGAGTTTTCCTGCCTTGCCCATAGTCAGGACAAATCTCTGTCACCCACCAGTCCCACAGCCACTCAGACCCAAACAAGTAAACACAGAGACTTATATTGCTTACAAACTGTATGGCCATGGCAGGCTTCTTGCTAACTGTTCTTATAGCTTAATCCATTTCCATAAATCTATACCTTGCCACATGGCTCGTGGCTTACCCATGTCTTCACATGCGGCTTGTCATGGTGGCGGCTGGCAGTTTCTCTGACTTAGCCTTGCACTTCCCAGAATTCTTCTCCTCCTTGTCCCGCCTATACTTCCTCCTGCCTGGCCACTGGCCAAAGTGTTTTATTTATTGACCAATCGGAGCAACAGATTTGACATACAGACTATCCCACAGCACGTTAGCATCAAGCCTAAGCTATCGGATGATCATTTATAATTAATAATAAGTCTCTATGTGGTTACTTGGGAGCTGGCTGGTGGGACAGAATATAATGCCTAGGTGAATTCACTTTCTCCCTTCCAAATGCCTATGAATGAAAAACTCTCAAAGATATCTTGCTCAATCTAGTTTGGGAAATGCAGACCATGAAACTGATACCTTTTCAGGTTTTACCCAATTACTATAAAAGATTGTTGGAGCAGTTTGTGGTTCATTTCTCTGAAATATTCTGTTTTAATTTAATTTTCTATTGTCACCCCATGATGGGTACAATTATTCTTTCCTGCTTGCCTGTCATCTTTCTATGCCTGCTTGACTTCTGCTAATCAGGACAGACATTGATTTTATAATTCCTAAGATAAATCATACCTACCAATAATGGCAGTAATAAACAATAGTAACAACAAAGTAATAGACTCTTGTTGACCATGGACTTTACCATCTTTACCAGCACACAAATGTTCTGAGCATATTAATACATTTCTTTCCAATGTTTTTCATGCAATATTTATAGAGATCTGGAGAAATCACGGTGAAGTTGCCTGAAGCGGAGGCAGCTGCCCCACCTCTCTCAGCTGCTGGTCACACTTGGGCTGAGTGAGGGGGGAGCCGACTTCTTTAAGATGGCAAAGAACTAAATATATTGCATAGAGAAATCATAGAATTCATAAGCAGGAAACATTAAAAATACATGTATTTTAGTCACACTACTAGTAACCCTTTTGATTTGCTCTAAAACATCTTGGTATAAGCAGTACAAAATTTAGAGGCTATTATTTAAAGTAATTATTTAAAATTCACAGAAGAGCATGTTGCTTCTAATGTGTAAGAGAAGAAAAGAAATTAGAAAATGTAGTTATGGCTGTACAAATTTGCATTCCCACCAACAGTGGAGGGATGCTCCCCTTGCTCCACATCCTCTCCAACATAAGCTGTCTTCAGTGTTTTTGATCATAGTTATTCTGACAAGTATCTCAGAGTCACTTTGATTTGCATTTCCCTGATGACTAAGGATGTTGAGCAATTCCTTAAATGTCTTTCAGCCATTTGAGATTCTTCTGTTGAGAATTCTCTGTTTAGCTCTGTAGTCCATTTTTTAAATTGGATTGTTTGGTATTTTGATGTCTAGAAACATACAGAGATGACCAGTCACACTAGTGGAAATCCATGAACTGTTGACCAATAGCTGTGGAGCCCTCATGGGACTTGACTAGGCCCTCTGGAGATTCAAGAGAGTTGTTTAACTTGAACTGTTTGGGGGGCCCCTAGGCAGGGGAATTGGTATGTGTCCCTGGTGCAGGAGCTGGCTTTTTGGAGCCCAGTGCCTAAGAGGTGACACCTTGGGCAGCCTTGGTGCAGGGCGGGGAGGGGCTTGGACCTCCCTCAGCTGAATATACCAGGCTTTGCTGACTCCCCATGGGAGACCTTGCCTTGGAGCAGGTGGGAATGGGGGGTGGGTTGAGGGGGAAGACTAGGGGATGGGAGAAGGGAGGAGGGGGGAATCTGTAGTTGGTATGTAAAATGAATAGAAAATTTCTTAATAATAAAAAATGTAGTTATAGGAAACACTCTTTTTAAACCAAGAGAAACATCACTGAAAGCCCCCATATGAAGCTGAATGGCCAAGCAGCAGCAGCCTTGGAGTCCTACAGCCTGTATCCCTCAGCCTTTATTTCATTGTACAGTTAGCACTGCTATGAGTTATTAATAATAATATGGGCAGAAATGACATAATACTTAGAAGACCTTGTTAAAGGGCCTATGATGATTTAATACCACTAACACAAATATAATCAAATAACTTGGGATGTTATGCATATAAAAATTATTAAAAAGCAACACTTTGCAGAATATTGTTCTCACAATTAATGACATAGATTTTTTTTAAACTAAAGGTTTATTCTGCAAGTGTGTGCAATGAAATAACAACAAAAAACAAATTTAATTAGTGATTTAAAAACTACTATCAGGCAAATTGCGTGAGTCTCAAGAAAGACAATTTTTGATAAAGTATCATTGTATTTTCTAGATTTACACAGCATTTCTTTTTGAATATGAAATAACCATATTTTAATTTTTTAAAACTTTTTTCTAGACTGATTGCATCTTAATTTCATGCAACTTAATTTCAAATATGTTGGTAGAACAATATACTGAAAGATTTGTGTCAATCAGCTATCTATGTGCCCTCTACATAAGGCCATTTACATCTTGCCAGAATCCGTTTTAAAATCTGTGCATGCCTTTGCTGGGAACATTACTTAAGTATTCCTCCTGAAAATTAGGATATGCATGCATTATTCATGATCACATGGCTCTCAGGTACACAGACTTCAGACTCTATCCCAAGCCTCTCCAGTTCTCCTTTATTTTATTTCATTACTTGTCCCCAGTCCTCTTAACCCCATTTGCCTTGTCCTTCTCATCTGAGATGGTCATTTTAATATATTCACTGTATTTCCCTAGGCTTTGAGATATATTGTTTTCTTTATGGTGCATGTGCTTTGAATGCACATTACTTTTTAAACTTTTTATTAGATTTATTCATTTACTTTATGTGTGGGTGTTTTGGCTACATGTATATCTGTTTGCCATGTGGGTTCTTGGTGCCAAAGGAGATCAAAAGAGGGCATTATGGATGGTTGTGAACCAGCATGGTAGGGAAGGCATAGGGGTGGGACCAGCTTCCGTCTGCATTATTGGAAAGCTGCTTTCCACCTTTCATCAGAACAGGAAGCACAAAGAGAAGAGACTGCTGCCACTCAGCTTGCTTTCTCCTTTTTCTGTTTGTGTTTCCAACAAGATCCCATCTGTGGGATGCTGCCTCCAACATGCATGGTACGTTTTCTTCCCTCTGTCAACCATCTCTGGAAACACCCTCTCATGCACACCCCAACATGATGATGCCTTCCCTGTTTCTTAACCTAATCAAACTGACAATGAAGATTAACCATCACACCTGAGGACATCATAGCGGTAACATCTTAACACAACATTTGTGCTGGTGATGTGTAAACAAACCTAATGTGCTGTCAGTCATACAAGAGTAAAGCAGTTGGAGTTATGCACAGTACATAAAGATTGATGATAATAAATAACAAGGTTGCTGGCTCATATACTTATGATGCCATTCCTTCATCACTAGTTTAGAGAGTACTTACAAAAAAAATAAAACCCTACTGTGAGACAGTGTGTTGTCACATCAGCATCTGCTTTGTGTATCTCTTGTTAACTATGTCTCTTGACTCTATGAGTGGTTCTCAACCTGTGCACAGTAACCCCTTTGGGAGGTCAAATGACCCTTTCACAGGGGTCACCTAAGACCATCCAAAAACACAGGTATTTACACTATGATTCATAACAGTAGCAAAATTACAGTAATGAAGAAGGAACAAAATAATTTTATGGTTTGGGGGTCACCACAACATGAGGAACTATATTAAAGGGTCACAGCATTAGGAAGGTTGAGAACAGACTTATACTATCTAAATCTGTACATTTTATGACCAAGAAAAACTCCCTAAAGACAAATGTTTCTTAGAACATATTCTTTTGTTGAGAGCATATATCTGAAATTAATTTCACTAAATATTATGAATTGATATTCTCACCAGTGCATGAGGTTCGATTTCTCTTCATATTAACTAGTACTTGGTGTTAACTAATTTTCATTGTTGATTTAATTTGAAGTTGTCTGATTACAGACGAAATAGTACATCTCTTCACTTATATATTGATTATTTAGGACTTCCAGGAGTTGTCTATTTTTATTCTTTGTTCAATAGACTTGAGGTCTTTGATGTCCTCATGTGATAGCTGTGGGGTTCCACACTATTAAAGACACAAAAATCTTGCAATACTTGTAATAAATAGAAGCAATTTTACATTGCATCGTGGTGAGGAAAGTTCATATTGTATTCTTTTAACAGAACAAGACACAAAGCTGTGGAAACCAGTCTGGACTCGCCTAGATAGATACTCCAGAGAACTATTGGTGAAGTGGTGAACTTACATGATTTTTGAAGCAAAAATGCAATAATGGTACCTTTGCTGTTACTGATTCTGCAGTTAGCATCAAGATGTGGCTGAGACATAATTTATCCTACATTATATTTGTGTACTACAGGCAACATGAATAAGCATGTGACTAAACTAAGGATTGAACTTATCAGAAATAAAAATGAGTTGTTGTTGTTGTTATTTGAATTAACTAGCATTATTGCAAATGCAGGTGAGGACTCAAAAAGAAATTAATTTTTTGATTAAAAAAGATGGAAGTGCTCAATATTTAATGAACATTTAGTGGTTCCAAAGTGCTGGGTGCTGAAGATGCAGTAGTGTGAATAGCAGGAAAAGCCACAGCCTTGACAGACCCCTCCAGGGTAGGGAGCTGGAGTTAATAACAATTTAGTAAAGTTGACAGGTACAAGGTGATGGGAGAGTAGTAGGCTACTTCAGTATGGTGATCAATCAGTGAAGCATCTTGGGATCGTCAGTATGACCTGAGTCCTGAGTCAGAGATGTTAGCTCTGTGGACATTAAAGGAGAGATCAGCACATGCAAGGATCTGATGAGAGAGGGGGCCTGGTGTAGTTGGAGCATGAAGAGAAACGAGTGTGGGCTTAGTTTAGTGCACTGGGGTGAGAAGGAGGAAGGTCAGAGGTCAGAGTATCAAGGTGCTATCAGACACAGATAAGCCAAATATGACAGGTTCTTACAGATTGTGGTAGAAACTGAATTTTATTTAAAGTGTAGTGGGAAACCTTTGGAAGCAGTTAGGTAAGAGGTCACATGACATGAGAAGAGAGGCTAATTGTGTCAGCAATAATGGTGGTTTAAATCTTGGTAATAGCTGTAAAATGGAGAAAAGAATAGGGAGAGACATTTTTAAAGGTGGTGTTGACATGACCAGGGAATGAATTGGACATGGGAGATGAGGGAAGAGAGGATGTCTTGATTTCCACATGTAAAATATTAACTGTTACTTTATACCAAAAGCATGATTCCAATAGTAAAATGTGCCCTTCCTCCACGTTCAAATTTTCCCTCTGAAAAAGGACATGTTAAGAGAACACAATAACAAGCTGGGGAGAAAGGTGGAAACCACACACTCACCCCGAGAGTGAGGCGAGTACTGGAATCCCCACAGAAACCTCAGAACTGGGAATGGAAGGATTACAAACCTGAATCGTGGTGATGACTGCAAAAAAGAATGTATTTACTAATTGCAGTCCTGTGTATTCAAAAGGATAAATATTTAAATTAAATTTCAATGATTTCCTAAAATCATAGCAGAAAATATTCTAAACTATTAACAATGATTACTTCTGGAAGGTGTAATAATGGGGATTTTAAATCTTCTCTATTTACATCTTTGAGTTCTTTAAACTCTTTTATAATAAATACATAATAATTTCAGTGGCTATCATTTTTATCATGTCTTTACCCTACGGAAGTATAAGACATGCAACAGAAGATTTGTAAATAGGGTCTGTGAAAGCAGCCACCTTCGCCCTCTTTCCAACATCTGCTTGTTTCCTGAACTACAAATGGAATGACTAGAACTCTGGAAGCCACTTGGGGGCAAAAATTTCCAATAACGGAAACAGCACAGAGTAAAGAGACAGAATTCTCTCCACACATGACCAGAGGGTTCCCACTCCTAGGTTTCTATTACATGGGAGAATAAACTTAAAAGTATTTAAAACAAAGGAAATTGGGCCTTTTACAAATAAGCCTAATCCTAATTTTAAAAAAAATCTTTAAAATCAGCAGTAAAAGATTCCAAACAATTTAGCTAGAACACAGACAAGATACAAAAAACATTTAGGGAGAATGGGGAGATGGCTGAGCGGTTAAGAGCATTTGTTGTAGAAAACACAGGTTCAGTTTCCAGAGACACATGGTGACTCACAACTATCTGTAAGTCCAGTTCCAGGTTATCTGATCCCTCTTCTTACCTCTGTGGGTACCAGGAAACCACATGGTGCATATGCATGCAGTCAATACACTCATACACTTAAAATAAATAAATACTCACTTTTTAAAAGACATTTAGCCAGGAAGAGATACCCAGATGGTCAATCAACTTATACAATCGTGTTCAACACCGCTGAACATTAGGGAAATGCAAATTAGAACCAAATGAATTACCACTTTAAATATATCAAGAGGCATAGAATAAAAATAGAACACCAGATGCCAGCAAGGGCCGGGAGGAGTAGATTATGCATACACTGATGGTGAGGATATAAAATGGTATGGATGCTCTGGAAAACATCATGTCAGTTTGTTTAGAAACCAGGCACTCAACTATACAAGTACACAGTACATATATAGCCTACGGAAGTTTAAAGACTTAGGTTCTCACAAAAATCTTGTCTTTAGAGTAAGTTTATTCAGAATATTAAAAACCAGAAGCAAACTGTATATCTTTAACTGGTTAAATTGTTAAGCAAACCATAGCATGTCTTTGCTGGTCAGTCTTTGTCAACTCGACACAAGCTAGCATCATTTTGAAAGAGGAAACCACAACTGACAAAATGCTCCCGTCAGCTTGGCTTGTGGGCAAGCCTGTTGTACCATTTCTTAGTTGGTGATTGATGTGGAAGTGCCTAGTCTACTGTGGTTGGTGGCATCCCTGGGAAGAGGGCCTAGGAAAAGCAATCAGATGGAACAAGCCGGGGATAGCAGCCAGTAAGCAATGTCCCTCCATGTCTCTGCTTCAGTTCCTGCCTTGAGTTCCTGCCCTGACTTCTCCTGATGGGGGACTACTGAAACCTTCCAGGTGAAATAAACCCTTCCTCCCCTTTTGGTTATAATCTTTACCACAGTTGCTTTGGGTCCTGATCATTACCACAGCAAGAGAAAACAAACTAAGCTAGGAGATGGTACCAGGATTAGGTGGTATTATTGAGAAAGACATGACCCTGTCATTCTGGGGAGGATTATGAAAGGAGTTTGGAACTCTGGACTAGAAAAGTTATTGAGTTTTCAGGGCTTAATGGACTGTTGTGGAAACTTGAGAGAGAATGCTGATGGTGGCCTGATGACTGAGAGGAAGCAGAGAGATAGCAAGGGTCCAAAGACAAGCTGCAAGCTTCGAAGGCATATCCACAGTGATTTAATTTCAGCTGGGCCCACCTCATCAAGTTTCCATCTTCCAAAACAACATCAAGAGTTAGGGAGCAGGGGCTGGAGCGATGGCTCAGAGGTTAAGAGCATTGACTGCTCTTCCAGAGGCCCCGAGTTCAGTTCCCAGCAACCACATGGTGGCTCACAACCATCAACAACGGGATCTGGTGCTTTCTTCTGACATGCAGGCAAACATGCACACAGAATATTGTGTAAATAAATAAACCTTAATGAAAAGCATTAGGGAGCAAGCCTTCAACCCTTGAGAATGTGGAGATGTTTTGTAATCAAACCGTAACAAACTGCTTCCATTAAATCCTCTTCTGCATGTACTCCAGGCCTGGGCGTGCCTCAAGCCTGATTGGACAGAATGGGGCGTCTGCACAGGGAAGGCTGCACCATACTCGTGACCTTCAGGATCTACCTCCTACACTTCTCATGACACAGTTGTGGAGATCAGGCAGGAAAAGGAGCCTGCATTTTTTAGCAGAAGCAGAATGAAACCTCATGTTGAATAGAGACTGAGGATTAAATAACCTAGTGACTGTTTCTCAATTATGAGTAACCCAAAATGCAGATGGCGCAATTGGTTAGATACCTACCATGCAAAAATTAGGACCTGATTTTTGGATTCCCAGAACCCATGGGGAAAAACAAACAAACAAAAAACATGTAGGGTATGGCTACGTGTATCTATGTTGTCAGTGCTCACAGGAGTGGAAAGGGGGCAGGCTGAGACAGACAGTTCCTCAGAGCTTGTTAACCAGTCTAGCAAAGTGGTGAGCACTGGGTTCAGTGAAAGGCCCATCTCAAAAGATAAGGCCAAGAATGATTGAGGAAGACACTCAGTATCAATCCCGGGCCTCCATACACATCCCCACAAGCACACACACATTTAAAATATCATCAAAAATGCAAAATTGAAGGAAGGCTGCTTAAACTTTTGTCCAGGAACAGGACAGAAGCAGCTCCATACAAAGGGGGCAGAAAAGCATTGATTTGATTTAATGAGCAAGGAACACTCTAAGTCCTTTATGCACGACATTTTAAGTGCAAAGGCATGTCCTATACATCTAAACTTCTTTTTGATCTATGTATCAGCAGCATGTGTGGGCACATGCTCACATATGTGGTCTTTTTTCCAAGTGTGACTCTATCGATTTCCAGCAACTTCCAGTCTAGACTACATATAAGTATAGTAGAATTTCTTCATCATACAATATCTAGTTTCCCGAATAAAGCACCACAGATATGAGTTGGGTTTTGGCATGTTGTGTGACAGTCTTGATTGCAGAGAACAGCAAAACAATTACAGATGCAAGTTTAAGTTGGAAGCCAGTTCCTATCAGGAATGGGAAAACACGATCTTTCTTTCTTTCTTTTGTAAGCTTCTGTGGCAAACAGCCACATTCCTCTTCTCTTCTAATTCTTACTAGAATCCACATGCTTATTTATTGTACATTTTTCCTATGAATGGATGAGGAAGGATCAAGTGAGGCTAACTCCAATCAGAAGGAATTCTGAGTAGTTGACAGCTGGCCAACAAGCAGGAACTCCACATCACTCACAAGTCATCTGCTCTAAATGCCCAGAGAACAGTGGGAGCCTGCAATGCAGGGCGACCTATGATTGCTTTTAGATACATTTTTCCATAATCAGAAACAGACTTAGCATGTTAGCCAAAGGTTGATGTCACTATCTTTCAGGATTGCCTCTCACATTTATTTGAAACTAAACTCTTCAGGGTAAACCAGTACTTGTACTGGTTATAATAATAAGGTATGTACTATTTAGAATTACACATTCTGGGGCTGGAGAGATGGCTCAGAGGTTAAGAGCACTGGCTGCTCTTCCAGAGGACTCAGGTTCAATTCTCAGCACCCACATGGCAGCTCCTAGCTGTCTGTAACTCCAGTTCCAGGAGATCCAGCATCCTCACACAGACACACATGCAGACAAAACACCAGTGCACATAAAATAAAAAAAAATATGAAAAGAAATTATAAAAAAAGAATTACACATTCCATCTATTTTTATGGTGGCTTGTGTATCACTTTTCTCATCCCTGTGTCCAAAAATATGACAAAACATAAGGCTTTATTTGGGTTCATGGTCTGAGGGGGGAATCTGTCAGGGTGGGGAAGACAAAGAACCTGGTACAGCTTGGCTCATGGTTGCAGAGATGTGTAGCTGCTGATTTTTTGAGGGCTTCAACCATGAAGCCGAGAGACTAGGCTGAGAGCAGTACTGGGCTGTAATCCATGAAGCACATCCCTTCCAGAAATCCACGTCTATCGGGTAGGTTCAACCTCCTAAAGATCCAAGAATCTCCCCCAAATGATGCCATCAGCTGGTGGGCAAGTGTTTAAACACATGAGCCATTAGGGGTCATTTCACATTCAAACTGTAACAATTTGCCCAAAACCCCATGGGCTCATGGCTATCACAAAATTCATGCAGTTCAATTTCAAGAGCCCCCACTGCAGGGAAACTCTATTCAAAAGTCCAGAGTCTTTTCTGAGAGTCAAGGCAGTCGCTTAACTGTGAACCTCTGTTAAACAAAAGCACATATACAATATGTAGTCCCATTCCAAAAGAAAATAATGGAAAATGCAAAGACTGAACTAAAGTGTAACCTAAACCCCATAGGGCAAACCCTGTGTCCATTTCCATCACCTGAGGCTCACGGTGGCATCATGTGGGCTCCAACAGTCTTGGATAGTCCTGCCTGTCTTACTTTGGTTTCTATCCCCATGATAAAGACAACAACCCAAAGCAACTTGGATAGGAAAGAGTTTCTTTGGCTTACATAACCTATTAATTACAGTCCATTATGAAGGGAAGTCAGAGAAGAAACTCAAGGCAGGAATTAAAGCAGAGCCCATCATGAAGTGGGGCTGGGCTGAATCTCAAGCTGACAGCAGAACTTGACATTGTTAACCATATTGTGCTGGTTTTGTAGGCATGCAGAATACAGGCGTTACATGGTCCTGAATGCTACTCAGAAGTTCCACAGAGCCATGCAGTTAGACAATGTGTGGCAAGGTCATAATTTCCTGGAGGGAGGTCCCAAGAAACCACTGTAAACCTGTGAAAATGAAGTTTAACTTACAATAGAGACCCCAAGAACATTGCGGGGACTTCTGACAGGGACTGAATTGTTAGTGTACCTATGCCATGGCAGAAAAGCTGAAGGAGCATGTCCTGCTTAGACTTTTTTTTTTCAGTTTGCTATGAGGCTGGGTCATCTGAGAAGGGGGAACTTCAGCTGGGAAATAACCTCCTTTAGATTGGCCCATAGGCAAGTCTGTGGGGAATTTTCTTCATTAATGATTGCTATGGGAGAATTGTACAGTCTGGTACAATCCTCAGGAGAGTCTCTATTCCCACTTGAAACCTAATGGGTACAGGGTTGTTTTTCTTTTCTCTGTCTGCCTTTTATTCTCATTCTGTTCTTCTACAATCGCCATAGTTACTCACTAAGCTGTGCTTACAGCAGTCTGGGGCTTCTGTGCCTCATGTGTCCGAACTTTCCCACATTCCTCCCACAAGGCAGTTTGTCGTTTTGTTTTTCCAAGGCAGAGTCTCACTATACAGCTCTAAATGTCTTGGAGCTGGCTATGTAAACAGACAGGCCTCGAACTCACAGATCCACCTACCTCTGCCTCCCAGCTGCTGGAATTAAAGGCGTGTGCCAGGATGCCCAGCTCCACAAAGAAATTTCAAAGCCCCATGAATTACATGGGCAAGTTTAGCACAGCAATGACCACACTTTCTCAGAAGGAATTTCCTTTATTAGTTACTTTTATCATTATTGTAACCAAATACTTGACAAGGAACAACTTAAAGGAAGCTTTACTTTATATTATTTAATTTGAGAAAATAGAGTCTATCATAGTGGGGACATGATGGAAGGGCTAGTTTAGGTTTCGGCGGGGGGAGGTTGGGGGGCAGGAACATACAATAGCTGATAGTTACATGGCAACAACCAAGAAGCAGAGTGTTCAGGTTGGAAGCAAGACTCCGATACCAACTATCGGGTCCACTTACTCCAAGCCCCAACCTCCCGAAGAATCCATTGACTCCCAAAGAAAAACAATCTGACAGGGACCAAGACTTCAAGCAAAGTAACTGGGGAACATTTCACTTTGAAAACACAACAGTTTGATAGAATATATATATATATATATATAATTTTAAATTATTTTATATTTACATGTATGGGTATTTTTCTTGCATATATATGTGCATCAAGTGAATGCATGCTTAGTGGCCATGGAGTTTAGAAGAGGACATTGGATTCCCTGGAACTGGAGTTACAGATGGTTGTGAGTTTCCATATGGATGTCGGGAATCAAACCTAGGTCCTCAGAGTAGCCAGTGTTCTTAACCAGAACTCTCTCTCCAGGCCCAGTAGATATTGAAAACAAAACAACATTCATTAACTGTTGCTGGAGAGCTTTTCTCTCCAGGTCCCACCAAGCCCCACAATTCACGTATAAAATAATCACTGAGACGCTTATATTACTTATAAACTGTATGGCTGTGGCAGGCTTCTTGCTAACTGTTCTTATATCTTAAATTAACCCATTTCTATAAATCTATACCTTGCCATGTGGCTTGTGGCTTACCAGCATCTTTACATGCTGCTTGTCCTGGTGGTGGCTGGCAGTGTCTCCCCCTCCTTCTTCCTGTTCCCCCAATTCTCCTCTCTTCTTGTCCTGCCTATACTTCCTGTCTGGTCACTGGCCAATCAGTGTTTTATTTATATAGAGCGATATCCACAACAATTAACAACAACAACAATGCCCACGGTATTCTCCTGATACAAATCTCTAGATAACTGTTGTATCCAATCCTTTGTAAATTAAAGAACAAGACTTTTATTTCCTCCTTAGGCCCAAGAATTGTACAAGTATTTAAAATCCAAAACAGATCACTGAAAACAGGCAGGACTTGAAATTGTGTAACCTCTTTAAATGCAGGCTTCATTATTGCTTAACCACACACTGCTTTTGCAATTGCTTTTGCCATTTCTAGCTTAGGTTTGGATAAAAGACAATACTCAACTTTTAAGAAAGAACTGAGCTGCGAAAGCAAAAGACAGTGTTGAACAGTCAGGCGTTTCATTTGAATGTGCAATCTCACAGAACCGAGTGTTCCTCAGACATCAGAATGAGCCTCAAGAAGGAGCTTATTTATACATTATTTTATTTCTCACAGAAGTTGAGCAGATTCTTGACTCCTGTGTGCAGGTTACATATGCAACTCCCAGGATTTTACTCTCCTTGCTAAGGTGTAGCAGGAATCTTAGAGAGTCTTATTAATAAAATCAAACCCGAGCCGGGTATTGGGGTGAACTGGAAGATCAGAGAACCAGAACAAGCCACAGCTACCTCACCTCGCCTGATGCTCAGCTGGTCTTGTTTCCTCAGACTGGAGGCCTCTGAGTCCTCATCCAGAATGGGTCTCAGCTGAACTGTGCTGCTAGAAGCCTGAAAGCTTAACCAGCCAAATGCTGCTAGTTTCTGGTCTTCACGCCTTATAAACCTTTCTGCTTTCTACCACCACTCCCTAGGATTAAAGGCTCGCTTTCTGGGATTAAAGGCGTGAGTCACCATGCCTGGCTGTTTCCAATTTGGCCTTGAACTCACAGAGATCCAGAGGGATTTCTACCTCTAGAGTGCTAGGATTAAAGGTGTGAGTGCCACCCTTTTCCAGTCTTTGTGTCTAGTGGCTGCTCTGTCTCTGACCCCAGATAAGTTTATTAGGGTGCCCAATATTTTGGGGAACACAATACCACCACACTAGTGTTTTAATTGGTGTTTTGTAATACATGCGGACACTGAGTGTTGTCCATCTGAGCAGCGTTAAACCATTCCACAGACTATGTCACTTACAATAAATACAGACCTATCGGCCCGTGATCCTTGAAGCTGGGAAATCCTAGACCAAAGGATGGGCCTCTGGGGAAGGCCTTCTTGCTACATCATCAGGACACAGGAAGAGAGAGAGGAAAGAAAAGGAGACAGAGGGAGGGAAGGGCTTCCCTCCAAACCCACAGTTTTATGGTGAGCTCACTTTTGCAATGATTCATTGATAAAGTGCTGTTCCCGTGGCCAGCTGCCACTCTGTTCCCATTGCTCGATGCTGTCACATGGGATTATTTTCAATACCTGTTTTTTTCCCAGAAAAACATTCAAGTGTAGCACAGTGTGACCTGTTTGAAAACTACAAAACTGTGTTGCTTTCCTTTTAATGGAATGTTTAAGTTTACTAAATCTTCCATCACACACTAGGGAACACAATCCTAGAGAAAACTGCCCCCCTCCCTCTCTTGTTCCAGAAGTTATCAAATAACTTCTCAGCTAGGGGCGGGACTTTGTGCTCCTCTCCCTTCTCAGTGCAAAAGCCTGCCAAGGTCTTGCACATGCTCTCTCAACTGCTGTGAATTCAAATGTGCAACTGCCCTGTTATGTCCAACAAACATAGTTTTCGGGGTTGGGGATTTAGCTCAGTGGTAGAGCACTTGCCTAGCAAGCGCAAGGCCCTGGGTTCAATCCTCAGCTAAAAAAAAAGAAAGGAAGGGAGGGAGGGAGGGAGGGAGGGAGGGAGGGAGGAAGGGAGGGAGGGAGGAAGGAAGAAAGGAAGAAGAAAGAAAAAACCCCATAGTTTTCTTGTAGTCATCCACCATCTCTGGTTCTTCTACCAGGACCCCTAACCATGGGAGGAGGGGGTGTGATAGGGATGTGTAGTTTAGGGCTGAGCAGTTCACAGTCTCTTGTTCTCTGCACACTGACCACTTAGGAGTTTCTGTGTTAATTGCCATCCAATGCAAAAAGGAGCCTCTCCGAGGAGGGCTGAGAGATGCAGTAATCTATGAGTATAATGATTAGTCATTAGGAGTCAGTTTAATGCCAGGTCCATGTAGCAGAGTAATAACAGTAGGTTCCCCTCTAGGCCTGTGACCATTCTAGCCACAAGTTCTTGGCTCTGATAATGGGGCTGGTATGGGTTTCGACTTGGAGTGTGGATTTGAAATTCAACGAGCAAGCGGTTCTTTCCGCCATGACCTTCCTATCACTGCTGCACCCGTGGGTGCACCCTGCGGGGCTGGTCAGGGTTGTAGCTCACAGGGTTCAGGGCTGGGGAAGGTTAGTGACGCCTTTTCTCTCCCCGTAGTGCACACAGCACCTTCCAGCCCTGCAAGAGCTGCCGAGTAGAGTTGACGCCGTCAGGTGAGTACCGGCTTCATTTCCCCATGTTCTCCGACTCAAGTGTGTGGTGTCTTTGAGAGTTTCCTGCTGAAAGACTACTCTTCCTAGCTTTCCTAAGGGACTATGGAAGTAGTTTCTGCCCCATAAGAGGCCACATCCCAGTTTCTTCTGTAGGCATTTTGGCCATCTGCACACGAGGGTGATAAAATTGCTCCCTCGCCCTGAAAAAACATGGTCCTGCCTAAGGTCAGACCAAGCCTCTCCTTTCCTCCTTCCATATCTTTCTACAGATGCTTTAAATAATCCACGTCTTTTCTTTAGCAATAAGGTCTTGCTGTCAAGTTCTGGAAGGTAACAAGAGTACTGGCAAGAGTTGAGGTTCTAACCTGCAATATTTGGGGTTCTAAAGGACTTCACTGGTCAATGGCTCCAAAGGAGGTAACCCATTCCTGTCCATTCATAGCATGGGGATTTTTGTTTGTTATCCTGTGGTGTCTAGTAGGAGCAGTGTTGCTACATTACAAGGTAACTCCATTCAAGATTTTTATATATGTTTATGTATATCTTCAGAAGTTCCTACAGTAGGTCACTGTTTTCAAGGAAATACCTTGGTAATTGTATCTAAATAACAGAATGTCTTATAAAAAGTTATTTCAATGCACATCCTCAAAATTAAAACTAACCTTTATACCTTTTCTTGTCATAACTATTTAACCGATTTTAAAATACAATAAACGGGGACTAGAGGCATGGCTCAGTGGGTAAGAGCACTTGTCGCACAAGCGTGAGGACCTGAGTTCAAATCCCAGCAAGCAACCACATAAAAAGATGTGTATAATGGACTTCCCTGGGAAGGGGAAATAGAAGAGATCTCCTGAGTAAACTGGGGGTGGGGGAGGGGAGGGAATGAGAACTTAAGGGAGTCGGTTAAGTGGGCTGGGTGAGGGAGGCAGGTTGGGGGAAAGATATATATATATATATATATATATATATATATATATAGAGAGAGAGAGAGAGAGAGAGAGAGAGAGAGAGATATTTGATGGGAGGGCATTTTGGGATCAGGGAGAAACCTAGTGCCAGAGAAACTCCCAGGAACCCACAAGGATGACCCCAGCTAAGACTCCTAGCAACAGTGGAGAGGGTGCCTGAACTGGCCATCTCCTGTAATCAGATTGGGGACTACCCTAACTGTCATCATAGAGCCTTCATCCAGTAACTGATGGAAGCAGATGCAGAGATCCTCAGCCAAGCCCTGGACCAAGCTCCTAGAGTCCTCCGGAAGAAAGGGAGGTGGGATTCTATGAGCCAGGGGATCAAGGTCATGACAGGGGGAGGAGGAGAGACCCACAGAGACAGCTGGCCTGAGCACGTGGGAGCTCATGGACTCTGGACCAGCAGTTCGGGAGCCTGCATGGGACTGACCTAGGTGTGTCCTCCGCATGTTTGTGACAGTTGTCTAGCTTGGTCTGTTTGTAAGGCTCCTAAGCAGTGAGATCAGGACCTGTAGCTGGCTTTTGGGAACCTGTTCCCTATGCTATGCTGGATTACCTCGCCCAGCCTTGATGGAGGGGAAAGAGCTCCCTCCTACCTTAACTACATATGTCATGCTTTGTTCAAGCCCATGGGAGGCCTGCCCCTTTCTGAATGGAGACTGAGGAGGAGAGGATGTGAATAAAAAAAAAAAAAAGATGTGCATAGCCCCATGTGCCTGTTACTTCAGCACTGGGAAAGGGGCAGAGACAGGAGGATCATTGGGATTGGCTACCCACTGCATGATTCCAAGTTCAGTGAGAGACCCTGTCTCAAAGGAATAAGGTGGAAAGCTATAGAGCAGAATACCAGACATCATCCTTTGGTCTCTTCATGCATGTACAGCTCCACATATGCACATACACCACGTCACACTCACACATACACGAAATAGATAGTAAACGTCTTCTTTGAACTACTGAAAGGCTATACAAAATGGATTACGAGAAACCCAGGAATTAGTTCACACATTGGACTTCGTTGTACCTCTGAAGTACTTATTTTGATCTCATAACATAATTTGCATCAAGGAAATTAACATAACACCGACAAAACCATAAACCTATCTTTCTTATTTTAGTCCCTTTCGGTGAATCAGTTTCATGCTTTGTCCTTTTTTTTGCCTAGTATGGCCTTTTGTTGTATTAATGGTTAGAAGTTTTTAAATCTTTACCCTCTTTAAACTGTTTTAGCTTATTCTAGACAACTCTGAACTTTGTTTTCTCCAGTGTTCAAGAAAATTATCTCCAAACACAAACTAAATTATACTAAAAATCACAAAACAGGTGAACAGACTAAATTAGCTGACCCTAATGTGTGCTACTGAAGAAATGAGTGTTGGTGCTGGCAGGCCAGTTGACAAATGCCAGCCGTGGTCAGGAGTCCTTGTGTCTGTTTAGCAGAGCAAGCGTGTATCACTGACAGTAAGACATGCCTGTGAGCATCCTTGTCTAAACTGCAGTTTGTAAATGCCTGTCCATTGGTGGAGAGAGGGCTGATGCTGCATATGGAGATATGGAGATGGGGATGTCTGCAGACATGTGGATATAGTTTAATTCAGGATTCACAAGACTGCACTGCAGTGACTCACACCCTGCCTTTCTCCTCACACCATATGTTCTTTATAGTGGCTCACTAAACTGTGCCATTGGGACAGCTTATTTTAGTCATGTTTGAAATGATAGAACTGTAGTTTCCCACAAATGGTAGGAAGACTTAGACAGATCAGATATTAGACCAATTACGATATGAAACAGGATCAATATCAGGTTATGGTAGAAAAAATGAAGGGGTGTGTGTGTGTGTGTGTGTGTGTGTGTGTGTGAACTATACAGAATAGATACATAAGCTAATGAAAATTGGAGTGCTTCTCATTTAGGAAATGGATTGTTATTAATCTTATTATTTGAAATAGGAGCTGCCGGGCGGTGGTGGCGCACGCCTTTAATCCCAGCACTCGGGAGGCAGAGCCAGGCGGATCTCTGTGAGTTCGAGGCCAG
Organism: Peromyscus maniculatus bairdii; assembly: GCF_049852395.1. Taxonomy (NCBI): domain Eukaryota; kingdom Metazoa; phylum Chordata; class Mammalia; order Rodentia; family Cricetidae; genus Peromyscus; species Peromyscus maniculatus. The sequence goes on along the minus strand of NC_134857.1, from coordinate 103,100,321 downwards.
TCCAGTCTGGACTACCAAGTGAGTCCCAGGAAAGGCGCAAAGCTACACAGAGAAACCCTGTCTCAAAAAACCAATATATATATATATATATATATATATATATATATATATATATATATATATATATATATATATGAATTCTACTCCCCCAACAGCTCCTATTTCAAATAATAAGTTTTTTTTGTTTTTTTTTTTTTTTTTGGTTTTTCGAGACAGGGTTTCTCTGTGTAGCTTTGCGCCTTTCCTGGAACTCACTTGGTAGCCCAGGCTGGCCTCGAACTCACAGAGATCTGCCTGGCTCTGCTTCCTGAGTGCTGGGATTAAAGGCGTGCGCCACCACTACCCGGCCTAGAATTCATATTTTCAAGAGTAAAAATAACCAATACATTTAGGTTGTATTTATATTAATATCATTTGATTCTTTGCAGTCACAGGCTGGGGAACTTGCACAACAGTAATTTATTTCTCACAGTTCTCAAAGCTGGGAAGCCACAGATCGTGATGCTTTGTGTATTTTTAGTTGGTTATTAATACGGTAACTTGAACCCTGTGCTGTGGGATGGTCTGTATGTCAAATCTGTTGCTCTGATTGGTCAATAAATAAAACACTGATTGGCTAGTGGCCAGGCAGGAAGTATAGGTGGGACTAACAGAGAGGAGAATTAAGGGAACAGGAAGGGAAAGGGAGTCACTGTCAGCCGCAGCCATGACAAACTTCATGTGAAGATGCCGGTAAGCCACGAGCCATGTGGCAAGGTACAGATTCATAGAAATGGATGAATTTAAGCTATAAGAACAGTGAGCAAGAAGCCTGCCATGGCCATACAGTTTGTAAGCAATGTAAGTCTCCATGTTTACTTGGTTGGGTCTGAGCTGCTGTGGGACTGGCTGGTGACAGAGATTTGTCTTGACTGTGGGCAAGGCAGGAAAACTCTAGCTACAACCCTGTCTCTCCCTCCTAGAGGGTAGAACCATCATATCTTTACATGGCAGAATGCAAGAATGCAAAAAGGGGATAAAGTTTTCCATCAAATACCTTTATAAAAAGCAAGTAACCCATCCAAAGGTGTAGAGTCCTCATGACTCAATCACCTCCTAAATGCCCCATCTCCTTCCTTCCAATGCAGATTCATGGCTGCTCAAGGTGCTGAGAATAACTGGACCCTTGAGTGTTCAGCCCTAAATAGGACATTTATACCACCTGCTCAAGCCTCAGGGATCACTGAGAAAGAGAGGACAGGATGAATGAAAGAACTGGAAACAGAGCATGTCTTAGCCAATGAAGTCATGACCTCACAAAACTGGGCCTACCCAGTCAGTCATGGGTTGGGGAAGGGCTCAGTGGAGCCCTACTTCTCCCTGATGAACTACTGTCTATCTTGACAGATTCTGGGCAAGGGACAATCACTGTCTCCCATTATGTACCTACTGAGAAGCCCACCAAGCTCCAATGGATAGGTCCAAACCCATGTTCTTACATACAATTCTGATTAAACACAGTGGGTCTCAAAACAAAACCAAGTCAGATAAACTAATCACCAACCAATTAACCAAAACAAGCAAACAACCCAAAGACATCTGGGATGGGTAATAGGTGTGTGGGAGAGATTAGAAGGTGGAGGGTTACAATAATCAGAACTTAATACATATATGAAATTGTCAAAGAGGAAATGCAATAAAAATTATTTTTAAAAGTCACATTTTCCAATGTTGGGAATTAACTTTCATGTGGGGCATTTACCCACCAACCCCACAGCTCCCCAGAGTTTTCTTGAGTGTGAGCAGCAGGAAATATTAGATAGAAGGATTTACTGTAGAGAATATCATGGAGATAAACAGATAGAAAATAAAGGATAGCCTCAAGAGGGCCTGGAACTGTTGCTGGAGGGCTTCTCTCCAGGTTCCACCAAGCCCCGCAGTCCCACAATCCACTTATAAAATAATCACTCAGACACTTATATTACTTATAAACTGTATGGCCGTGGCAGGCTTCTTGCTAACTGTTCTTATATCTTAAATTAACCCATTTTTATAAATCTATACCTTGCCACGTTGCTTGTGGCTATATTGTGGGAGCCAGTTGCCTTGAAACCGTTCTGGATGTTGGATCATCTGGGCCATGGTGTCATCGGAGATCTTTCAGGGGGTCTTGGCTGGTCAAACCTGATGTATCTTAATCTGGAACAAATCCATAGCCTCTGGCTTTCTGTGGAAACAAAAGCAGAACCTCTTTTCCAAAGTAACATATCCTTATATCCAAATTTTGAAGTCAAGGTACCTTTAAAATTTACATTTTGGCATAACTGAACAGCTTTTACAATCAAATGTTTTTCTTTAGTTACGAATATCAAAGACAACATAATCCAGATTTTATGTGTGATAGCCATCTTTACGTGGCTTATTATCTTTACTTTTTTTTAAAGACTTTATTTTTAAAACTATCTATTTGTTTATATAACGGTATATATTTTTTTCTCTTTTAAGCCTACGTACATTTTTACATGCATTATAAACTATTTTATCTGGATCAGTCTTATTGTGAACCTATTGTTTTAAACTGTAGCCTTCTAAGCCTGAAACGGCGCTGTGGCTGCCGGCTCCGCCCCCTTCAGCTTTTCAACATGGCGGTGGTACGTTTTCTCCAGCTCTGGGAGTCATCAAGTCTCAGAAATAGTAGGTCTATGCTTTTATCAAAGCAGCGTGTAGCCCAGAAACCTCTTTTTTTTTTTTTTTTTTTTTTTTACTAGTAAAGACTAAATCTACCACACAGCGTAATGTACTGCTGGCAGACGCCTCATTTACGCCATACTGATGGTCAAACGCACACGCCAGGAACCCGCCAGTGTTCAAACCTGCGTTTTGCAGCATATGAGACAAGAAGCAGGAACCTGGTTTTGGCTCTGTTTAGAATTGGTTATTAAATATTCTCAGGTTTAAGGTGGAAACTCGAGCTGTTGGCGCCATTTGTTGCTGGAGAATTTCTCTCCAGTTCCCACCAGCCCCGGAGCCCACTTATAAAATAAACATACAGACTCTTATATTATTTAAACTGCTTGGCCATTAGCTCAGGCCTATCATTGTCTAGTTCTTACTCTTATATTCAGCCCATTTCTATTAATCTTTACTTTGCCACGTGGTTCGTGGCTTACCAGTACTTTACATCTTCCTTGTCCTGGTGGCAGCTCCAGGCGGTCCCTCTTCCTTCTTCTTCCTGTTTCCCCAATTCTCCTCTCTCCTTGTCCCACCTATACTTCCTGTCTGGTCACTGGCCATGAGTGTTTTATTTATATAGAGCGATATCCACAACACTGAATGGTGGAGGTTGACTGAGCAGAGCTCCAGAGAACACCGCTGGACTTCGATACACCTTCCCCAGACCCAACAACCTACCTTTCCCTTTTTTGTAAGTTACCCACTAAATAAATCTTCCTTTTAACTACGTGGAGTGGCCATAATAATTTCACCAATAGGAACCTTTTCCAATGGCCCCGACTGTCTCTGCCCAAGGGTTTTTATAGAGACACCAAGGGGTGGAGCAAAAGACCTCCTCCCCCAGCACAGCCAAGTGCAGACCATCTCAGATACCTGCACTCAGGCCCGTGGTCCTAATCATCCTCTATGCGGACCTGCTGGGTAAAGCCACGAGGAACCGGAGAACAGGCTCCCACACTTTCATAATGAAGTTTTGGAAGAAACAGAAACAATGTAACAAGTGGTGGGAGATGTTCTAAGGTATACAATAGGCAGCTGGACATACAGGTTTGGAGGTATCATTCTTAAGGGTTCATAGGCGGAAGTATAAATTGTTATGTGTATCATTATTTCTTTAAACAAAATGCCTACAAATGAAATTGCTTCCTCAAGGAGTATGAATTACACACGGACTTTAAACATTTTCTTCTCCCTTTTTCTCACTTTCTCACATACTTGTGACCCTTATGTTGACAAAGTGAATGGGTGTACAAATAAGCATGTACAGAATCTGCAGGTAGACTGATATAGACTAGTATTTTATAATTCACTGGTGGGGGGTAGATTTTAAGAGTTATACCCCTTTCTTTGTAAAAACTCCAACAATTCTCTGATGGATCCCATTGGCATGGTAAATACTATAACTGTATTGATCCATTCTTTACCACTCTAGCTTCCATGCAGGAAGTTGGAATTTACTCAGTTATTTTAAAAGGATATTGTGCATTGGAATGGCTACCCATCCTAGAGTGGATGGAATAGAAGGGGTAGCTGGCATGTTCAGAGGCAACTGAAGGTGAAAAAATGAAGGGCTCTTTTAACTGGCTATGACTTTTTAAGAAAGAGATGGTGCCCATTCCCCGGATTCCAGGAGCAGAAAGGATGAAAAATTAAGAACGATAGCTTGGTTTGTTCCACCTTCTGATTTTTTTTGCCAATCCTTCAGTCATTTTTATTGGGAGGCAAGAGGTTTTGAACTATAGTTACTACACTCCCAGCCCAAGCACCCCTTCAGAGCAGTGTAGGTAAATATGGGGATCGGAGATCCCCAGAATTCAACCTGTACAGCACTTCATGGAGGGAAGGGGGTATTCTCTAGACAGTAAACTGCATGATATATATTAATCTTTGAGACTTCAGAGACCCCAGGGCCTACCACAGTGCTTGCCATACGAAATGCTCAGTGAGTAAGTACCTAGTCCCATCATTGGCAAAAAATTTAAATCAGCATTCATGATTAGCAAGCAATACAACTGAGTTTTAAATAAATATATACAACACTATATTAAAAGTGTTTTACAATATACTTTTTTGGAAATGAACATTTTTGTCATATAATTCTACCAATCATTATGTTAGTAATTTTTAAGGGCTGCTTTTTTGAAATTACTTAAGCTAGCCCCCCACCTCCACCCCCATCCCCCTGTATTTGTGTGTGTGCGCGTGCACGCGTGGCGGTCAGAGAACAACTTAGGGGAGTTTTTGAGAAACGCATGATGCATTTCCAGGACACTCTGTACTAGATGATTATTCTTTGAACGTTCCAACTGTTTCTGCTTTTTTTTTGGACAGGATTTCATTACGTAGCCGAGGCTGGCCCTCTTACTCCTGTCCTTTGACAAAAGCTCGCTAACTTGCCAAGGTCCCTCAGCTAGTGAGAGTGGAGATCCAATCGTTGGGAAGCCCGTTAGCGTTGCAGTAAAAGAAACCCACACGCATACTTCAAAATTTAAAAAGCCAGGACTGGCAGGTAGGTAGTTGGTTAGCGGGATCAGGGATGAATATTTTCTTCATGATCAGTAAAAACCTGACCGCCTAGGCAAGAGTTAAGAACTGACACGCCAGGTAGCAAGCGGCTTCCCGGGCTCAGACCACCTCAGCCTCCTCATTGGCCCTCGCCCTCTGACGTCATATCACCGGCGTCCTGGAGGCGGGACTTCCTGGCTGGGTCCGACCCGTTTCGGGCGCGCCGGAAATCCCTCCTGAGGGACGTGAAAGTCTCCCGGTCAGAAGCTTCTGCGGGACTCTGCTTCCTGGTTTGGGAGGAGGGTTTGTGTGTTAGCGAGCGCCGGGTCTGTCGGGGCGGTGAGACGCAGGAGCTGGGCATGGACAGCCGCTTGCAGGAGATCCGGGAGCGGCAGAAGTTACGGCGGCAGCTCCTAGCTCAGCAGGTGTGCGGCCGGGGGGCGGGGGGGGTTCAGTGCGCGTGCGCGGCCGCCTTTTTTTTTTTTTTTTTTTTTTCTCCCCCACTCCTGCCCTTTTTGTGAACTCTATTGCCAGTGTCAAGGTCTTTGTCTTTTATTCCCTGGTCTCCCCCTGCTCTTAGCTCAGGCGGGTGCAGAGCCTGTGGGAGACAAGCCCCCAGTGCTCCTCTCGGGCTTGGCGGACCCCTCGTTGGGGGCACCCTTTTCAGTGGTGGGGATGGATTTGGTATTGGAGATGAGCGGTCCATACAAGGGCAAGTGCTGCCTGTGCGCCTCCGCATTTCTCTTCCCTGTGTAAGCGGGGTTTCGCGTCTTGCCGTTCTTCCACTTCAGCCTCACGTTGTTGTCAGTGTGGGGGTTTGTGCACGTGAGTTCAAGTGCCAGCGGGGGTGCCGAAGTGTCGGGTCTCCCCGGAGCTGGAGGTACGGGTGGGTCCTGGGGCTTGAACTCAGGTCCTTTGGAAGAGCAATGCATGCACCCAGTTTCACATTCTTGAGATTAATTTTTGAAAGAAGTTTGTATTTTCCTGAGATCATATCGAAAGATTCATTGGGAGCAAACGGAGAGTAAACTTTAGAGTCTGCACTAAAATACAATCTCCCCGCGACCAGTATTTGAATCTTTACTTTGTAATTATTAGAAACAAAGTGTTATGTTCACTTACTAAGCAAGGAACGGGTCTCCAAGATTGTTGCTTCCCCTGGCCGCTCCTCACTAGAGAATTAACGGAGATTTGTCTCTCCAAATACTGTCTTGCAAACCTTTCGCTTTCATTGAAGTTTGTAGATGAGTATGTAAGTGCTGGACGATTAGTGGACTATACGTGCAGAGGGTACACGTTACACTTTGTTTTACTTAAAATCTGGGGCTGTTTTCATTGCACCATACAAATGGATATAAGTGATGGAGGGAAATGTACAAAACTTTAGAGAGGCAGCTTGCTAAATCCACCGTTAAATATTGGTTCCTCAAAGAGCTTTCAGAAGAAATGACTTGTATTCTGAGACATGAATTACAAATAGAAATTAATCATGGGGAGGAAATTAGAAAACATTCCAACCATAGGAAGCGGGTGTTCTGTAATCAAAAAGAATTAGAGAAGATTTAATGGAGGAGTTGAAATTGATGAACATTTCATATATTAGAAGAAAATTTTCATTGGAGAAATGAGGATAGTTATATGAAGCGGTAGATTAAAAGAATATTTTGTTTACATTTGTTGCATTCTGCAGAATTTCCCCAGTGGCCACCCAAAGTTGACATTACCAATTTCCTTCCTTCCTTCCTTCCTTCCTTCCTTCCTTCCTTCCTTCCTTCCTTCCTTCCTTCCTTCCTTCCTTCCTTCCCTCCTTCCCTCCCTCCCTCCCTCCCTCCCTCCCTCCCTCCCTCCCTCCCTCCCTCCCTCCCCACCCAAAGTTGACATTACCAATTTCCTTCCTTCCTTCCTTCCTTCCTTCCTTCCTTCCTTCCTTCCTTCCTTCCTTCCTTCCTTCCTTCCCTCCCTCCCTCCCTCCCTCCCTCCCCCCCTCCCCCTCCTCCCCTCTCTCTCTTTCTTTCGGTTTTCTGAGACAAGGTTTCTCTATTTAACAGTCCTGGCTGTCCTGGAACTTGATGTATAGACCAGGCTGGTCTTGAACTCACAGAGATTCGCCTGCCTCTTCCTCCTGATGCTGGGATTAAATGCGTGTACCACCACTGCCTGGAGACATTACCGTTTTTAAGCTATAGTAAACTTTATTAAAATCTTTGCTTTAATAAAACTGAATAAATTTTTGTGAGAGCATGGGATAGAATACAGTTTATGCAGCAGTCCATATGAAGTGCTTTGCCTTTTTTGGTTATTGCTACTACTGCTAAATTGTTTTTTATTCAGAATTGGCTAAAAGTAATCATCTTAGTTTCAAATATAACCAAATGCATAAAATGTTTTCCAGCTGGCAAAGTCATTCATAATTAAAATGATCTACCAGTTCACTTAGAGTTTGTCTTCAACTCGATGCATAGTGTGTTATGGGAGAGGTTGCTTTCTATAGACTATTTGATATATTAAAATTAGCAACACATTTTGCAGTGTATGAAGAGTGCATTGTGTTTAAAACCTTGTTTTTGCTTCCTAGTTGGGAGCTGAAAGTGCAGACAGCATCGGTGCTGTGTTAAATAGCAAAGATGAGCAGAGGGAGATTGCTGAGACCAGGGAAACGTGCAGGTATGTGAGCAACTGTGTTTTAGTGACGTGGTTACAGTGTGAAAGGATCACTTGCTTTATTTTTCAGTTGTGCTTATTCATGGGGGATGTTTGGGGGGAGTGAGACACAGCCATGTACCCCGTGCTGGCCTTGCAGCACCCCTGCCTGAACCTCATAGGACTGGAATCCCCTATTGAGGGTTGATTTTTACTGAACAATTAATTGTAGGTATAAATGTGTTGTTAGGAAAATCGTGAAAATGGAGATTTTGGAAACAGTTTTTTTACTGTCAGTTTGAAATTATGAAATATTACTTTCCGAAAACGTTAAGTTCTTATTTATAAAGTAGGTAGAAGTGAAATGTTACACTAAGAATTAGCTTACATACCCTAAGTAATGTGAAATTATAAATTATAATTTTTATGAAATTATAAAAGAATACAACCTAAAAGTAGTATTCATTTGATAATTCAGAAAACATGTCATTTTTTAAATTCTAGTTTATCAATTGTATCAGTTTTGCTTATAGTATATAGTATAACATACACATAAACTAGTGTAAATGACATACAGTTTAAAAGTTTCTTTTCCGCCGGGCGGTGGTGGCGCACGCCTTTAATCCCAGCACTCGGGAGGCAGAGCCAGGTGGATCTCTGTGAGTTCGAGGCCAGCCTGGGCTACCAAGTGAGTCCCAGGAAAGGCGCAAAGCTACACAGAGAAACCCTGTCTCGAAAAACCAAAAAAAAAAAAAAAAAAGTTTCTTTTCATAATACAATCTTTATAGTAGCTTATTTTTTCACTTGGTTTCTCTCTTATAAAGATAGGCTACAAATTATTGCCTGTGACTTTTTGGGTGATTTATAAGCTGAAAAAATAGATATTTAATCAGGAAACATTTGACTTTGTTCCTATAGCTTGTTAATAATACAAGCAGATCCATATGCACCTTTGTATTGTGTGATAGTTGTGGCTTACTTTTCAGGGCTTCCTATGATACCCCTGCTCCAAATTCAAAACGGAAGTGTGTGGATGAAGGAGACACAGATGAAGACAAAGTAGAAGAATATAAGGCAAGTAGGAAATGAGATGGTTTTCTGCATGGTTGAGAAAAAAATTAATCCTTCTAATAGATTCATCTCATTTAGAAAGCTCAATTTTAAGATGTGCTAAAATCCTTATGAGTAACCTTTATGTTTTCATTTAGACTCACATGAGTTTCCTCATTTTATGTAAGAGTATGTGAGTTACATATGATTATGTATATAAAACAATATAATTATTGGTAAGCACTGGCAGTAATATTCTTCAGAACAGCAAAAAGATAAGTATATCATAAACTTCAGCTGATAGAAATGCAGCAGATTTTGAGGGGCTGCAGCAGTGACTTTTGGCTGACATTATTCCATATTAACAGCACAAGATAGTATGATTAAAATATTTTGACAACTCATGACTCCAAGGCAGCTATATAACCATTTCTGAAAGAACCCAAGTTAACTCACTTGTTTTGGTTTGATATAATCTTTTACTAACGCAGTGTATTTTGATCACATTAACCCCTAATTATTCTGCATCCCTCCCACCTCCCACTCCTCCATCCTCCCTCCCAACTTCATAGCCATGTTTAAAACCCAGAGTCTAGTTTGTGCTGTGCATAGACAACAGAAGAGTGTGTAGCTATTCACTAGATCGTGATTAACCTACCAGGAACCACACCCCTAAAGAATGGAGCCTTCCCCCTCCATACAACACTCAGCTCTTAATAGTTCCTCAGCTAAGGATGGGGACTCATGAGCCCCTTCACCTTCCATGATGGAGTGTTGACTGGCTTGATGGTTTGTAAGCAACCAGAGCTGCTGTCCGTTCACGAGTACAGCGGTCCTGCCATGTCCATCTTGATCCTCCACAGTCTCTGCTCTAAGTCTTTTATCCCTCTTCCCCTTTTCTGCTGTGTTCTCTGAGCCTTGGGGGCATGGCTGAATATTCCACAGGTACTTGACACTTTGACCAGTTGAGTCTGGATTAACCGCTATCCACTGCACAAAGAAACTTCTCTACTAAGTAGTGCGAGCTACACTAACCTATGGGTGTAGAACTAACCTACTTAGAGGGCAGTTTGATACTGTGTCCACTTGGTTCTTCCCTGGGGCTCATGAGCTTCCCAGACATTAAGTCATGGTTATGATTACAGGAGCAGGTTTGTGTTTCCTGTTTTAGAGTAGGCCTGAATTTCAGGTAATTGGTTAGTTACTCTCATAACATTCATGCTGTGATTGCACCATACACATACCTTGCCAGGCCAGTTGTTATTGTATCATGAGGGTAACAGCTGGATAAAGCTGTTGTTGAGTTTTTTTTTTCCCCCCAGTGGCCTACATAGCACTTTGCAGCCTTATAAAAGCCAGCCAGCAGGGAGGAAGCTTTCTAGTTAGTACCAGCTTGGTTCCTCTATGTCTTGTGACTCAAGTATGTGTACCCTTGCAATAGTGTCTACCATCGGGGCGGGGCGGGGGGGGGGGGGGGGGGACCAAGAACAATGACAATGGCCTATTTGGGGGGTCTTCTTGACACCTCTGACTCAAGAGGAGGTATCCCACACTCTCATTGGGATTTTTATTTGGCAACCCATGGTTCAGGAAGGTACATTATCCTCTGTATAGGGCAACTTGAATTAAATTCTTTTTTATATATGGCTATGTATTTGAATATCTTATAAAATAGTAGATGACCATATGACTTTTTCAAACAGCCTTAGTACTAGTTAATTACCCTCCTACACCCACATACATAAACAGCCCCCTCCCAACTCCCTACCCACTTAGCAAAACCTGAGTTTGGTTTCAAACACTTATCCATAGACACCTGCACTCTTGTGTACATACCAACATGCAGGCACATATACCTACACATGATTAAAAATAATAAAAATGGGGCTAAAGAGATGGCTCAGTGGTTAAGAGCACTTGCTGCTCTTGCAGAGGACCTAGATTAAGTTCCCAGCATCCATAGATCTGGGGCCCTCTTCTTACCTCCCAGGGCAAAACACTCATACCCATAAAATAAATAAATCAACAGAGTTTTATTAGAAAGTAAATCTAAAGACTTTAATGCAATGCTAGTATAAACATATCTGAGGCAAATAAAACACACTGCACTTTAAGATGCAATAATTAAATATAGACCAGGCTGGCCTTGAACTCAGACCTGCCTGCCTCTGCCTCCTGAGTGCTGGGATTAGAGTGTGCCACCACACCCAGCTAAGTGTATAGATTTTAAATGTTTTCTTATGTTTCCCTTTTCAAGGATGAGCTAGAATTGCAACAAGAGGAAGAAAATTTGCCATATGAAGAAGAGATTTACAAAGATTCCAGTACCTTCCTTAAGGTAAAATAAAGAATTTTCAAGTCTTAAAACTGTTGACAGTTAAGCTCTGTGCCTGAAAGGACCTAGGACTTAGGACTTTTTTAATTTTTGAGAGATCTTAGTGTTAAAATAAAGATCTTCAATTACTCATGAAATATTCTTCTGCTCTTTGGATGTTTAGCTGTGATAATGGTGTATTCATATCAATAACTGTTGATAAATAATGTTTTTAGTTGTGTTTTCAAATATTAGTGCTTTTTCAATCTGTCATAATTTGTACAGCTTCATAATAAAAACACACAAGTTAGTGTGTCTGCCATCAGAGTGCATACTGTGTATTTAATTTTGACCATTTCTTTAGGGAACGCAGAGCTTAAATCCCCATAATGATTACTGCCAACATTTTGTAGACACTGGACATAGACCTCAGAATTTCATCAGGGATGTAGGTATGTCAGATTTATTTGGACTATCCTGCTGTAAAGTATTGTTATATGCATGTGATTTGTGCATTTTGTAGATTATTTCTAACAAAACTTTTTTTTAGGTTTGACTTCTTCCTTCGGGTCTCGGGGCTTCTATTCTACCTCCCTCTCTTTTAGCAATGCTGTGTCTCTATTTTTTTATGTAATTTATATACCTTATAATTAATCCATTGAAATGATATAATTCAGTGTTCTTTTAGTGCATAGAGAGCCTTTTGGGCAACTATTACAGCAATCTGTTTTAGAACATTTGCTTCTCTGAGAAAGCTCTGTACCCATTAGCAGTGGGACCACATTCCTTCCTCTAACCTGCCTCTCAGGATTAACCACTAGTAGTCTACCTTTTTTCTTTATAAGTTTGGCTACCTATTCTGGACATTTCATATAATTGAATTCATGTAACATGGGGCCTTCTGTGATTGGCTTCTTTGACTTAGCCAGTGTTTTCGGAGGTTATTAGTGCTGTAGCATATATCAGTACATCTTTTTATTCCAAAATAATAGTCCATGTAATAAGTAAATATACACACATACATACATTTTATTTATTCACTTAGGTTTGCAGTTATGGATTATTATAGATACTCACGTAAAAAGTATTGTATGGCATGTGCTCAATTTTCTTTGACAAACACCTAGGAATGGAATTGATGGGTCATGTAATTCTTTTTAATCTTTTTTTAAAGTGTATTAATTCTATGTTTGAATTTTTGAGGTATCACCCCCAAAGCTTTTCAAACCTGCCATTCCATTTCCTGTTCCTATGAGTAGTGTATAAAGATTCAATCTTCTTTACATTCTTTGTTACTGGCTGTGTTTTTCACTATGCCACTCTGGTGGGTGTTAAGTATGCCATTGTGGATTTGTGTTTGGTTGTTGTGACCTTTTTTTAATTTAAATTTTATTTGATGTATATGAGTGTTTTGCCTGCTTTATGTCTGTGCATCACTTGCATGCTTGGTGCCCTTGGAGGCCAGAAGGAGGGCTTCAGGACCCCTGAACTGGAGTTACATTTGGTTGTGGCTGTGAGCCATCTTGCAGGTACTGGGAACTACATGGGTCATCTACAAGAGTAACAAGTGGTCTTAACTACTGAACCATCTCCAGCCAGCACCATGATATTTCTTTTAATGTTTTGAGAACTTTGTTCATGAGCACTGTATCTGCCTCCCCTCAAGCTCCTCCTGTAGCTCCCATCCCATTCCTGGTCTCTTCTTAGTTATTGCTGTTATATGTATACATCTGTGTATCCATTTAGTTAAGTGCTTGTTTCCCAGGCTAAGCACATCCTATGTGGTAGCTCACCCCTAGAGGAAATTGATTCTCCCTGTCTCACAGTAGCACCAAGTAGAATTCCCATGTCCATGTAGGCATGGCCACTGGTATTGTCATTATTCTGGGCTTGTTCAGGCAGCCATGAGATTGTTGAGATTTCAGAGGTGCGTTTTCTCTATTGCACCTAACAGTAGGTGTGCTAGCCCTCTTAGTAACAATAAGTGTACTGGCTCCTATAATCTTTCTACTCCCTCTTCCGTGATTTTCCCTGAGGCTTAAGGTGTAAGGGCTGTGTTGTAGATGTATCGGTTGGAGTTGGGCACTCACGGTCCCCTGTTCTCTGTCTTTTGACCAGTTGTGGATCTCTGTAATAGGTCCCATCTGGTGCAAAAAAAAAAAGAAGCTTCTTTGGTGTGAGGGTGAGAGCTGCTCTTACCTGTGGATATAAGGATAAGTTTAGAATATAGTTAGAAATTATATTGGTTCAGGAAAATGACAGTAGTGGGTACTCTCAGGTCTGTGACCTCCAGTCACAATAGTTACTAGGTTTACAGTACTAGGCATGAACTCCTTCCTATTGAGAGGGCCTTAAGTCCAAATAGATGGCTGTTGATTACCCCCAAAATGGAAGTGCCACTATTGTCCCACTGGGGATATTTTGCAGGGTCAATCATTGTTGTCATTCATAGGCTTTAAAGCTGGGTAGGACTACCTTTGCTCCTCTCCCTTGGCAGCTTGAATAGAACCTTCGAATATTACCGAGAGCCAGTCCTCAGGGATGAGGCTTCCAGGTCAGTCCTAGCTCGATTCCTCCAACTCCTGTGTCCAAAGTGTGTGATGTCTTAAAGTCTTAAAGTTTAGACTAGGTTGGTGCACTGGATTTGTTTTGTGGTTTTGTCTTTTAAGATAGTCTCATTGTGTAGCCCAAGATGGCCTAAGCGTTCTACCTCCCAAGTGAACATCCTTTTACCTTAGCCTCTGGGTAGCAATAATCACAAGTCTCCGCCACCAGGCCCACATTCTGCTGTGGTTTTGATTTTTATTTTCTTGGAGACTAATGATAAGCTAAGCATCCCATAGGCACATTAACCCACTTAAATATTTTTAATAAATAACCAAATATGTTGCTTATGTTGTACATTTTTTGTCTTTTTCCTGTTGAATTAAAAGAGTTCTTTGTATTTTCTGTACATACACACATGATTTATAAATATTTTATCTCATTCTGCTAGTTGTCTTTTTAGTTTCTTGATAGTATCATTGTAATACAAAAATTTAAATGTGATATAACTAAATTCTGTCAGCTGTAAGCATCATCACCCCTGAAGAATTAATTTAAATGTGATTTTTGTATATTGTTTTTCTCACTAGTAGGGCGTGAACTCGGGTCCTTGTGTATGCTAAGCAAGTGCCAAGCCCTATTTTATTTTATCATTTTGAGACAGGGTCTGTGTAGGCTGTTTGACTGACCGTGAACTTGCTATGTGGCCCAGCCAAGCCTTCAACTTGTGATCCTTTTGCTTCAGCCTGTGCAGTGGTTGAGATTACAGGAGTATGCCACCACTCCAGGCTCTGATTCTAATGTTCTTATAAGTAGAATTTAAGGATAGCATTAAAAAGTTACAGTCAATTGTATACTCATATTTGAATATAGAGTCATCTCTTAAGATACCTGATTTCCCAAGATAAATATATGTATAAAGTTGTTGTAAATTGAGAAGGGGTTGTTACGTTAATTTTATTTTGAATCAAGTGGAGATTTGAATTAAAACTAAGATCTAAAAGCAAAAGCAAAAAAACAAAACAAAAAAACCCCAGTGAATATTTTTTATGATAGCATGATAAAAGGTACCTGATTTTTCCAAGGTCTTAATGCCAAAAAACAAGGACCAAGGCTGATTGTAGATCTCCATGCACCAAACAGGACACCTCAGATCTGCTCATCAGATCACATAGGAAGATAGGTTCAGATTGCTTCAGGTTCTACCGTCTGTTCTGTAGACTAGAGGCTGACTGTTGTGTTCAAACCCGACAGCAGTGCCGTCTTCAAACTTTTTTATTTAAAATGTGATTCACGTCACTGACTGCAGGAGCTTTACAAGCTTTTCCCCTCTTATGTTATGTCTTCATGTTAAAGACTTTTTTTTAAAAAAATTTACTATTTTTAACTGTGTTTGTGTGTGTGTATGTTCATGTGAGTGCATGTGTCTCCAGAAGTTGGAAGAGGGCTTCAGATCCCCTGGACCTGGAGTTACAGGCAGTCGTGAGCCATCTGATGGGAATGCAGAGAACCAAACTTAGGTCCTCTGAAGTGCAGCAAGTGTTCTTACTGCTAATCCGTCTCTCCTGCCCCCACGGTTTTAGTGTTTAAGATGTTTATGTAATTTATTTTCTTATTAGTGTTTCTTATTTATGGAAAACAAAAATAAAGATGAACTACAGATTTTAATTTAAAGTGATGGTTGAAGAAGACATAACTCTTGTATTTATTAGTGCTAACTTCAGTTGAACTGAAATTTAGGATGTACTGTTTTTTCCTCTTTAGGTTTAGCTGACAGATTTGAAGAATACCCTAAACTTAGGGAACTTATCAGACTAAAGGATGAGTTAATAGCTAAATCAAATACTCCTCCTATGTAAGTATTCAAAGCTTTTTCTTTCTAACTCTGACTCACAGTATTAGTCTGTTTATTCTGTAGCCTTAGTCTTTCTTATTTTTAGTAAACGATATTATTTTGAACCTCTGGTGCCGAGTCTATAGTGGCTTCTCATTTAATCCTCTAGGTAATTTGGGAGGCTTGTGAATTCTGCCTCACAGTTTCCATCTGTAAGGTGGAGTTGCCCTCCTGGAGCTGGTAGCATTGAAACTGCTTGCAAAGCCTGGCTCATGGTGCTTTGCTACATATTCTTGCATTCTTGTTTATGAGGTGGGCAATCACTGTGCTACTCTCTTCTCAGTAGAGCTTGTTGTGGACAACTCTGGTCCTCTACCTGTTACCTAAATGACAGGGAAGTGCTTGTCCTTCAGAGATAGTGATGACTTCACTAAAGCCTGTGGTTTTCAGTCTAAGCATTGGCCTTAAATAAAAGAAAAAATCCCTATATTTAAAGTATCTTGAACTGGGGACCCATGAAATGGCTCCATGGGTAAAGGTGCTTGTTGTCCAGTTTTGTATGCCTAGTTTTGTTTGAGTTCCAAACCTAGAAACCTGTGTAGAGGTGGAAGGAGAGAACCCAGGGCACAGGTTTGCCTCTGACCACCATCTGAACACCATGGCCTGCCCTCCCCACCCCCGAGTAATAATAAAGAAATGTCCTCTTAAAAAGTGTCTTGAACTTAAAATACTTCCATACTGTTTAAAAATAACTTCATTAAAGACCAGTTGTTCATTAGGTAGTGTGACAGCACCATTAATGTAAACATATTTATTAATGAACAGCTCATAAAAATAAATAATGTCCATATATAGGAAGTCTTAAAAGAGGAATTTGAAGTTTAGACAGATGTCATTTTTCTAACCTAATTAAATAATGATATACTAGTGCAAATAATGTTATATAATACAAAAATCAAAATAGATTAAAGATGACATCTAAGTGTAAATTTTCAGTATAATAATAAATCAAGAATATATTCTTGATATACATAGAGAATAATATGCTTTTCACTTTGTTGTAAGTATGTCCATGTCCTAAGGAAGATGTTGCTTGATGATATAAAGTCTGCAGTTAAACAAAAGACCTACTAAAGCTATTTAGTAGTTAGCTCATGATTATCTTGTTAATAATGTTTAGCAATAATTATCCAATACTGGGTAAGGAATTTCCTTCATTACCACTGGAGATATTTCAAAATCCTTTCCCCTTTTGTTAGGTACTTACAAGCAGACATAGAAGCCTTTGACATCAGAGAATTGACCCCCAAATTTGATGTGATTCTTCTGGAGCCTCCTTTGGAAGAATACTATAGAGAGACTGGCATCACGGCAAATGAGAAGTGCTGGACGTGGGATGACGTATGGTGAAACTTTATATGAAATATTTACCTTTCAGATGAATATGTGCTTACTTGGTCTGAAAGTGGAGTTATGAGTACACTACACTGTGGTTCTTAGGAGTTTAGTCTTCTGTTTGACAGTCATTGAGGTTTTGAAGGTTTTAATGAGGTTAGTGAGATCATCCAGTTGTCACGTGAGCTGGACTAGACTGCAGTAAGTATGAACAGAGAGACGGCAGAAGACTTTCAGTACTCACTGTAAGAGAAGCTTCCTGCAGATACCTGGGTACAAGTAGGCCTCTTGCTTCAGCCACCCAAGCTGTCTGGCTACAGGTATATGCCACTACACCCAACTTACATTTCATTTTGTCAATAACTGTGGCCTCTCTTAACCTCTGACTGTTTCTTTTATAATCCCTGTGGTAAAATTCCATCATTCTGTAAGTGTGTCTTTCTATCAACTTTTTCTCTTGAACACATATGGAAAACAAGTTTATATGTGTGTATTTTTGCACATGTATGCATGGTGCTTGTATATAGAATAACAAAACAGCAGCATATCAAAGTAATTTCAGGCGTAGGATTTATTTTCTATGGTCTGTCATAGACTATCTGAAGAATACATCTGTATAGATCCTAATACGTCTCAATAGTTATTCTTTGGATTATGATAATGGCAAACCTTATGCACTATTACTTTGGTTCCTTCTAGATTATGAAGTTAGAAATCGATGAGATCGCAGCTCCTCGGTCATTTATATTCCTCTGGTGCGGCTCTGGGGAAGGACTGGACCTTGGGAGAGTCGTAAGTAGTGTGTTGTTTTGTTCTCAGTTCCTTCTCAGGTGGATTCTTATGTTCAATAGGAAACAATACGATTTACAGGCTACAAGATTAATGTTCTTTGTCTTCAGTTTCTGAACTAGTTTAAAAATAATTTAGAATTAAAAACATGAGGTACTTTATGTTTTTTGAGTATATCACATATGTGATATTTGGTCTCAGTGACAAGAAAAGTAACTAATGTAATATTTAAAAGATTTATTTAATATGTATTATGCCTTTATTTCTTCTTCTGTCTGCATTAGAGCAGAATTGTTGTGGTGCTCTGAAATTTGGTATCCCTCTAGAAAATTTCTTTTTTTTTTTTCTTTTTTGCTTTTTCGAGACAGGGTTTCTCTGTATAGTTTTGCGCCTTTCCTGGAACTCACTTTGTAGACCAGGCTGGCCTTGAACTCACAGAGATCCGCCTGCCTCTGCCTCCCGAGTGCTGGGATTAAAGGCGTGCGCCACCACCGCCCGGCTGAAAATTTCTTAATTCTGGTTATTTTAAGTATTGTTTTAAGGATTTAATTTTGAATTTATTTCTAGTGTTTACGAAAATGGGGTTATAGAAGATGTGAAGATATTTGTTGGATTAAAACCAATAAAAACAATCCTGGAAAGACGAAGACTCTAGATCCAAAGGCAGTTTTTCAGAGAACAAAGGTATTGCCTTTTTTTACTTTCTTTTCTGTATTCTCATTCTCTCAGACTTCTCTAAATTAGTAAATACTACGAAATTAATTTCAGTGGTAAGGCTCTCATGCTTGTAAAGTAGCTTACAAGCTTTATTACATTTATTACATTTTTACTTTTTTACCTTATTTTATTTTACTTTATTACATTTATTACTTATTACATTACAACTTAAAAAAAGTATCTCCTTCGCCATCTTGGACCAGTACACACTGCTAGACAGTGGCTCCCTGTATATAGTAAACTGGCATAATTCCAATTTAGGTGTATGCTCTGATGCAGAAGTTTTCCCTTCTCTAAGCTCAGGAAGAAGAAATGACTATAGCACTTAATAGCTGACCAGTTAGAGCCATGTTTGTCTAATCTTGTCCTTTTCCTCCTTTTTATTTTTTTATTTTATTTTTTTTTTTGAGACAAGGTTTCTCTGTGTATTAGCCCTGGCTGTCCTGGAACTCACTCTGTAGTCCAGGCTGGCCTCGAACTCACAGAGATCTGCCTGGCTTTGCCTCCCTAGTGCTGGGATTAAAGGCGTGTGCCACCACCACCCAGCAAATCTCGCCTTTTTCTATACAAGAACCACTGAGGACTTCTGCATGTGACTCTGTCTGCTAGTTTAAGCTGTAAGAGCTTTTGCATACTACACTTTGGAAGCCACTGGAGGGAACATCTGTCTTACTGAGTCTTCCTTGAACCAGATCATGTACATGACAGGATGTAGAAAATCTCCAGGGTGGTGAAGCTGTGAATTGCTGAGAGGGAGGTGTGCCTGGAAGCAGCCTAGAATTCAATTCCATCCTCTTTACCCTACTCCTTTTTATCATATGTATATCCTCCTATCTGGCTACTTGAGTTGTGCATTCTTTTCTAATAAACATGCTATAGTAAGTAAAGCACTGTTCTTAAGTCCATGAGCCACCCAGGCAAACGTTTGAGCTCAGGAGGATCATTACAACCTATAATTTATATTTGCATTTTTAATTTATATAATTGGTCAGCAGCATATGACTTTGGATTCAAACCTGAAGTTGGAGTGCCGTCTTAGGATCATATGCCTTTAACCACTGGGGTCTGTACCAGTGAGGTAGATTGTGTCATAACTGAACTGATGTGGAACTCCAGTGGGGAAAATGGAGAGTTATGTGGTTCATACCTGTGTTGGAAGTGAAGTAGGACTTTGAAATGAAAGTATTCAGACAATTGCCTGACAGCCAGGGATCTAGGCTTTTCTGTCATGATTTTATCATAAACATTCCAATGACCCATAGAAATGAATTTGTTTTAGAATTGAGGACATTGAAAACGTTAAATCTATGAAATATGATTGTTGGTAATGAGAGTTAATTGGACTGCTCTGTTATAGGAACATTGCCTCATGGGGATCAAAGGAACTGTCAAGCGAAGCACGGATGGGGACTTCATTCATGCTAATGTTGACATTGACTTAATTATCACAGAAGAACCTGAGATCGGCAATATCGAAAAACCTGTAGAGATTTTTCATATAATAGAGCATTTTTGTCTTGGAAGAAGACGTCTTCATCTGTTTGGAAGAGATAGTACTATCAGGCCAGGTGAGACCTCAGTTTTGAAAAGTTTTATTATTCTTTGAGATGCAGTTCTAAGATAATAGGACATAGTGTTGTTTAAGATAGAAGTCTTACATATTTGATTCCTCTTCTCTGTACTTCACATGTGAGCAGTTTTATCCTAGCAAACCGAGAAGGCAGGGATTTCCTGTCCACTGCCCCACACATGCATTGCCTCCCCCATCGTCAGTAGTCCTTACATAACTGTGCAAAGTTCATAATTGACCTTAGGATTGATGTAGGGTGTAGTGTTGATGGATTTAGACAAGTTGCTCATAGTGTATGTCAACCATTGTAATATTACACTGAGTACTTCTGCCTGAAAGTCCTCTCTGCTCCACTTAGTTTTTGGTACCTTGTAATTATACACATTTTGGGGTTATAGTGATGTTTCTGTCCATGTGTGTAGTAAGGTCAGGGTAATTGAAGTAGATATCTCCTCAGTTTCTCTTTGTATTGGAAAAGTTTTGAATCTTCTATGCTGTTTTGACATACTCAGTTGTCACTCATAGTTACCTGCATCACTGTGCCTTCCTGTCCTTCTGTGCATGCTCCTCCCCCTCGCTCTTACCTGGCCTTTGTAACCTGTGTTCCAGTCTCTGCATCCTTCAGATGCACTTTTTGTTTCTATCTGTAAATGAGACTACCTGGTATTTGTTCTTTGCCCAAATTATTTCAGTCAACCTAATGCCCTCTACTTCATTACACTCAACAACAGAATTTCATCCTTTTGTGTGTATATATATGACAGTCATTTTATCCATTCATCCGTCAGTGACACCTAGGTCACTTCCATATCCTGCTTGTGAATAGCGCTATAGTAAACAAAAGGACTTTGTGGTTTTAGTTGCTTTAGATATGTACCCAGGAGTGGGATCTTTGGGTCATACGAAGTCCTCATCCTAGTTTTCTGAGAAACCTCTGTATTGTGTTCCAATAACAGCTGTTCTAATGTACATTTCCATCAGTAGCATGTGGGAGTCCCCTTCCTCGGCAGCCTCTCCAGCCATAGTAGTTTCCTTCCCTTGGATCACAGCCACTCTGACTGGGGTGAGAGGATAGCTCCTGTGGTTCTGTTTCCTTGGTTATGAAGGGTGGTGTGCATGTCTGTTCATCTCCTTGGCTGTGTGGAGGAGTCATTGCCCATGGAAAGATGACATGAGGAGCAATAGCGTCTTGCGTGAACTCCTAGGACCTGAGAACTGAGTATATTTTGTGTAAGAGAAAAGATTTAATGAGAAAACAGCAGCCTTATTTTCAAATAAATAGGAAAGATATATGTATATACGTTATGAAATTTTAACCCAACCCAAACTTGTTATATCCTAAAATATTTTTTTATTAGTGGTATTTTAACAATATAGTACATGGATGGGGAACAGTGAGGATGATATTTCACAAAAGCCATAGTCTAGGATAAGAAGCAAGGCATATGCATATGAACCCTTTTACAATAGGACCATGGTTGTTGTACATTCTATACAGAGATGGTGGCTGTGTGGGTAATTGAGCCAGCTTTAAGAATGTGTTGAGGCTTTGAACTAGCTCCTACAGGACCAGTAAAAGAGAAAGAAGATGGAAAGCCTCATCTGGTTTTTTTTTTTCCTCTTTATTTCAGGCTGGCTCACGGTTGGACCAACGCTCACAAATAGTAACTACAATGCAGAGACATACGCATCCTATTTCAGTGCCCCCAATTCGTACCTGACTGGATGTACAGAGGAAATCGAGAGGCTTAGACCCAAGTCACCTCCTCCCAAATCCAAGTCTGACCGTGGTGGTGGAGCGCCCAGAGGTGGAGGGAGAGGGGGAACATCTGCTGGCCGAGGCCGAGAAAGAAACAGATCCAATTTCCGAGGAGAAAGAGGTGGCTTTAGGGGTGGTCGGGGAGGCACACACAGAGGTGGCTTTCCACCGCGGTAACTTCAAGACACTGACAAGGACCCCTCTGGCTTCTGTTGTGGAGACGTACTTTAGAACTCACTCCCAGCTTGCACTTTGCTTTAGTTTCTATGCTGCCAGAAAGACCTTAGCTACCCCCACCCCACCCCCAGGTCCTTGCAGTTGTCACAGAGACTGCAGTACTGCTCAGGGTAGGTGAGTCATGTGCACGCAGTGGGACAGAATGACTGATTTCACCCAAGGCTTTGGCTTGGAAATAGGTAAGCAGTGGTTTCTGCATCTCAGGAGCATGGCAGGAGTCAGGGCTGTGTTGTTCTTGCCATGGCTTCCACGGCAACGGGAGACCGGGAACCTGGGGAGACCAGGAACCTGGGGAGAACAGACTGGTGGTGAGCCTCTTTTGGGCCTTTAACATTTTCTTGTTGAAACACTAAAAAGATGTAGACCATTTCCTCCTTACTTTTAAATCCTAAAAAATAACTTGAAGTATCATTTGAGTACTGAAGACTGAGAGATGAAATGAAATCACTTTCTTCCAGATCAGGATCCGAGGGGTGCTGGAGCCCTCAGGGTAGGTAAAGGAAGAGGTAAAACTTAGTAGATTTAAAAAAACCAAACCAAAAACTTATCATAATGTAAATTGTGCAGCTACAGATGATTCATAATCATGCTTCTTAAGAAGCAAAAGAAGGAACATACCCAAGTCGGAGGGCTATGGTGTGGACTTGATCTTGGATTGACTTTCTAAGATGATTGATGTGTCTTAACAAAGGTGAAAACAGATTTGCCAGGGGGTTGGTTTAGACATTTTACAGAATAAATGCTTGGTGATGAGGAAATGACATAAATCTTTAAAGTTGCTACTGAAAACATTTTATGTAAAAGCAATTACATAAACCCCGCAAGAACATAGCTTGGAAGATGGAACTGCGGTTGACTTTTGTTAAAACTGTGATGCATTTCTCTCCACGGGGCTGGTTGTCGTTGGCTGCGGAAAGCTTCATGCTTGTTGTGTTTCCACACCTTAACTCATGCTTGAATGGATTTGGATATGCCAGATGAAATACTACATTATTGTTCTCGGTGACTCCTTTTTTATTTTGCTATAACTTTTCTAATAAAATTTTAAAACTTTGAAATTTGAGTTGGTTTTCCTTAAATTGCTGTTGTTAGCAAATGGAAAGGGCCCGACCTACAGTGAAGCCCTTCTTTTGGATTGCATGTGCGTTCTCCCTGTCGTGGATGGGGATACATGAGAGCCGTGGAACACAGCTGGAAGGACTTGCACGTTAGATGCTTGCTGAGCTTGGCTTTCTCACACCAGCTGGTGCTTTCGAGTGCAGACGCCCTTTAGATAGCACAGGTGGGTAGAATATTTGCTGTCATGGTGTTTTTAATTTCAGTAATCATAAATTATCCAAAAGCAAAACTGTGCCAGATTTGACCTGTAAGGAGAAGGTAGGAATTCCCATTGGTTCAGTGGTGGGTTCTTAGGAGATCTGACTAAGGAGTATCCCTTCCCTCCATAGATTCTCTGTCAGATTCTCATGTTCCAAATTCTGGGCATAAAGGACAGTGGCAATATGGTGTTCACTTGGCCTAGGCTCCTATCAGATATGTTTCATGGTTCATCTCACAGAGAAAGAGTAGATTCTTTGTAGTTTGGAGCTTAGATCCACAGCCCATCTTATGTGGAACAGCAGTAAAATCAGTTGGTCAAGGAAAGAAGGTAACAATTCGAATTCATCCATTTACAGTGCTGTGCCCAGCGTGGTGGTGCACACCTGTAATCCCAGTACTTGGAAGGCAGAGACGGTGGATCTTTGTGAGTTCATATTGTCACAAAGATCTATAAAAACGGGTTTTTAGTTGCTTTAGTTGTTCCTGGACAGTAAAAGTTGTGGCATAGCCCTACGTTTCTCTAAAGTTTCAGAGCAGCATGCCTGGTATTACACAGCATTCAGCTCCAGGTAGTGTGGCCAGGGCACTGTCCATTTCTAGCAGGAGCCATTCTTCCCACATCTCTCCTTTCAAAGGATGAGAAGGAGGAGGCCCAAAGTGCTTAGACATGCTTCACAGTGAAGTAGTTGATATCACCTACAGCTCTATACTGAAGAGAGCTGTACCCATGTAAAACTATCCTGTTCTGTTAGAGCCACTTATGGAGATGGTGGTCAGGAGTAACAGCTTCTGAAAGGTAAAGCTGTCAGCCTGGGAGTGCTAGGGAGGCAGTCACATTCAGAGTTAGGCTAGGTCCATACTGCAGCAGCTGTATGGACCCTGTGGCTGTGGTGAATTGGGGAGCTACATTTTGAGCCCTTATGTGGAGAAACTTAAACCACACACACCCTCCATTCTGCTAAAGCTAAGTAAGGGCCACTAATTATTCTCATGAATAAGGCCACTTGTGGACGGAGGTGAGATAGATTGTTACAGCTGTCACTAGGAGTGATCGCAGCCTATGTCTTTATACCATCTCAATTGCTGATTTACACATTCTAATTGGTTATAGCAGCTTATGTTTTAAAGCATGCTGGAGGCCAGGAGTAGAGCACTGTGCCTCAAATGTTTAAGGCCCTGGGCTCAATCTCAAGCATCCCAAACTCACCACCAAAACAAAATGTACAAAGTGCTATAATATCAGAGTTCGTTTGGACTTTATCATTGTCCTCTCCTTAATGTTTGTTGGTTAGAGTGAAATTTAGCTAGTCTCAAGTATATACAGTCAGTTATGAAGCTATAAATCTAGGACTTCCCATAACATTTCTCCAGCAGGAAACTCATTTTCTGGATGATCATACCACTCCTGCTTCCAAGCCCTCCATCACTTACTCAGGTGTGAACATTGTTATATTGCCAGAGAAAAAACTAACTCCCTTAGTCTAAATGATTTGGACAACTTTTTCTAATAAATACTTCCTTTAAAGCTAAACAGAATGTTCAAATGATCACTATATGTATGTGTTACAGATCTTCCTTTTAACTGAAGGTGATTATGAACAGAAGATGAGGTAGATTCTCTTCCCACTTGAGATGGAGTCAGAATCCTCAAAGTTTAACAGTGTAAAATGCACACAGACCCAAGTATATACCGCAGAATTGAAGCAGGCTAGGAATTTGTTGCATGTTGGAACAATTGATGTTTTAGGCACATTTTATCTAAATTTTAAATACATAGGAATATTTGTTTCGACTCATTTTCTTTTTTTCTTCACTGGTTTTCTTCCACTCCTAAGAAATTAGAGCAGCACAGAGTCCCTTAATGAATACCTTGGCCTTGAGTCTGTAAAAGGATGGTGACAGAGCTCATGTGGGAGCCCACAAAGGTTTCCTAGTGAGATCTGAGCTTGCTTGACACAGCAGGGCTGCGTTAGGCGATGGCTTGACCACATGTGTGGTTACCAGGTGTCTGGGAGGGTCTGCACTTGGCTGTGCTGGGGGGAGGTCTTTTGCTCCACCCCGACATTCCTCTAAAAGCCCTTTAGTAGAGACAGAAGGGGCTGGTGGGTTTTGATCCAGACCCTCCTAAGGCTGTCCTGTGTTTTTGTCTCCCTCTATATTTTTTTATCTAAATATTTCTTACCTCTCCCTCAAGAGTACCCTGGGGGAAAAAGTGGGAGCTGGTCTCCCTCAAGCTCATGACCTGGTTAATGTGGGTATCAATTGCCATCAGTAGCTAATGGACACACAGAAAGAAAGAGTTTGATGGTCAAGTGAAATCGTTCCTATTTGTGGAAGTTGACAAGCTCGTTTGCATCCTTTGCTTGTATTTTTTGCTTGTGAACTTTAATTGGGTTAGGTGAGAATGCCATTGTTGTAAATTCTGGCTTCTAAATACCATGCGGCCAAATTTACTCAGATGGCAGGGGCAGGGAGCATTACTCAGTTGGGAAAAGTAACCATTGTCTTTGAAAGCATGTGAACTGGCAAACTTTGGGGTAAACATGCAAGTATGGCACGATGTGGATTATGGAGTTGCCCACCACGGTGTGATATGACCTCTCTAATGAGAGACTGTAGAGGTGCAGACCTGTTTCTCTCCCATCACCTGCTAGAGACTCCTACACAAGAACAAGCATTTACAGTTCTTAAGAGCATAGAAGAGTGAGAGATCATTTCCCTTTGTGTATGTTTACCTTCCTTGAAAGCAGAGGGCAAAGGGTCAAGAAATGTTTTCAATATATCTAGTTGTTTATGCTGTTAAATGATAGAGGCGATTGCTGAGATGACTTGGGAAACTGGTTATCATCAGTAAGTATGTAGTTCAAGACAGTTTCTGGATCGTCTTTAATACTCAAAGACCTGAGGATGTAGCTCGGTGGTAGAAAACTTGTCTGTCATTCATGAAGCCTTGTGATTG
Organism: Peromyscus maniculatus bairdii; assembly: GCF_049852395.1. Taxonomy (NCBI): domain Eukaryota; kingdom Metazoa; phylum Chordata; class Mammalia; order Rodentia; family Cricetidae; genus Peromyscus; species Peromyscus maniculatus. The sequence goes on along the minus strand of NC_134857.1, from coordinate 103,073,976 downwards.
ATCCCCAATGCTATGCAAATTATTCATAATTCTATAGCAAAATTCAGAACAATGTAGGTAGTAATTTTAAGTGTGTCAGCCAGCTTACTCCTTAAATCTTAAGTTCCAACTCCATTCTGATAAGATATGGGTCAGGACAGCACCTAATTGTTAGGGGACTGTTCCCAATTGTGGCTGCCTCATTGAGCTCTATTCAAATGAAAAGCTTGTTGTTTCATCTGATAACTGCCTTTATCTACTCTTCCTGAGTGTATTATCCAGGTGTCTAAGCTCTGAGTATTAAGTCTTAGCTATTTGCTTTGTAAGCATAATAGTATGCTTTTTCAACTTGAAGTGTATGTCACATAGTAAGTGCTCGATAAGTAGTTCCTTATTCCCTTTTAGTAATGATTGGAGTAATTCTTGGGATATCTTTATTTATTTAACCAGACACTTCTATGTTAGTTTCAGATTTTTGCCTACATAAATACATGGCACCACATACATACCTGGTGCCTGTGGAGAATCTCCTGGAACTGGAGTTCTGGATGGTTGTAACCACCATGTGGATGCTGGGAACTGAACCTTCTGCAAGAGCAGCCAGAGCTCTTAACCTGTAAGCCATCTTTCCAGTCCCCCAGAATATTTCCAATAACCCTCTTTAAGATCTCTTCTGACCCACTGATGCTTTTTTTCTGTCTTAGAGTATTATCTCTGAGGACGAGGAATCAAGTCGTTTTCTCTGAATTAGCATCTTCCTGAGGTCTTGGACAGAGCCAACTTTGTTTGCTCTTTATTTACATTAATAAAGAATAGTGGTTTGATCCAGTGCCTCTTTATTTCATGATAGCCTAAATGGAAAAGGTAGCCTGCATTGTGAACAACAGGAACAGAATTCCTGAGAGAGAAAGGAGAGGATGACGGGCTAGCACATGAATAGGAAACTGAGACAGTTACCCTGATGTCACAGCTGGTGGTGAGAGCAAGAATTCCATGTTGGCTCCAGGTCCCTGTGCTTAGTCACCCTGCTGGGCTGCAGCATGGTCCCTCAGTCCCTTGGCTGCTTCTGCTCTGAGTCCACATTTGCTTTCACCCCACTTCCCATCATGACAAATGCCTTTAAGTTTTTTAGCTTGCTTTCCATAAACATCTCCATTATTATTTCATTTTTGGACTTTCAACTCTTGTTAAACTCATCCAAGTCAATCAGAACATCCCACTCGTCGGCTAGCACAACAGCATTTTAGTAGGTCAGCATATGTGTCTGCTGTTCTTAGTTCATGGCATCCATCAACCTAGGAATGATCCTTCCTAGCCATGTGTTCACAGATGAAGTATTGAGCTGCTGCAAGGCTGTCTTCATATGTAAAAGACTCTAACAAGAGGAAGTTTGCTGCAGGGCACAAGTGTGGAAATGGTCAGAAGACAGTGGAGATCTGGGAGGTGTGTGTACTCCACTGTGATGTAGCAGTTATTATGATCATCTCTTTGATAAAGTTGAGGAAGGCACACATGGAACAGGTGCCATTCAGAGCCATTCTAGAGTTAAGAGAAGTACTATGTGTATTGAGAGAAAAAACACAAGATGCCAAGAGCAGAGTCCCCTGGGTGTAAGCAGCTCAGCCAGATGTGTCTTAGGCAAGAACTTGTAAATGCCTTTCTCAAGGAATGTTCTGATAGCTGAATATTACTGAACCTTTACAAAGATAATTTTTTTATCCAGACTTATTCTCAGTAAACCATCCAGTTCAGGAGTTTTTGACATGTACTTTTAGTGCTATCCTTATTTTTTTTTAATTTTCAAAAGACATAAAAAAAACAGCCAGAGTATATGAAGTAATTTATTGATATTGGTTAAGATCCATTATATACAGGTAGAAATAATCAAAATTGTACAAAGAACCATTAAGAATATAGATACCGTTTTATAGACAAAACAATTGGAAAATAGTTTAAACAGACAATATATAATTATGAAAAAAGGAGAACACAAATTGTTCTACCAGACAGATTACAGGGTTTTCAAAAGTCTGCCGTGCAGATCTTAAGTTGAAAAAAAAATCTGTTCAATGTAGTCACAGAGTTTTAAAACATTAGATATAAGGCAAAAATGAAGTCCTTTTCCTCTCACTGCGAAAGAGGGAGGAACCAAGACAATTTTACCATGAATCTATACAGTTTGAAAAATAATTTATATATTTAGCACAAAGAAAGAAAATTGAGACTGTGAATGGTTATGTAAACTATGTATTTATGAAATGCAAACTGTCAGCTTTAGGAATTAGAAGTTGGACAGCCAGAAAGAGACTGTTCCATAATTTATGGTACCACCACACCTCCACGGGCTAACTGCCCGAGCACCAAAGCTGAAGGTCTATGTGCTGTCTTGGCAAGCTATCCTGAAAATGATCAAGAAATTAAAACTAGCCTACTATCATTGGGAAAATTAGGCACCAACTCGGAGTCCGTCTCCTCAGAAACGCAAGCTCGGTGGAGGGCCGGGGCTCAGTTAAGCAGCTGGCAGATCTCCTTGTGGATACAGCAGAGGAAATCCACGTAAGAGGATCCGCCATAGAGTCCTTTATCTTCCACCAGGAACTGTCGGAAAACCATCTCCCGCGGCTCTCGCTGCTTCACGATGATGAGCTAGGGAAACCCAACAACAGCTAGTTAGACATGCATGTCGAATATGGTCCAGCCATTTCACCTGATTCAGTCCTACCAAATGTGGTAGGAGTGTGAGGCCTGGATGATGGTGTCAGCATGCCTGATTCTGTAGGTCTTTAAAGGGTGTGTGTGTGTGTGTGTGTGTGTGTGTGTGTGTGTGTGTGTAGAAATGTACAAATCAGTGCAGGTGCCCAGAGAGTCCAGAAGAGAGGGTGTCATAGTTACAGGCAGTCATGAGTCACCCATTGTGGGTGCTGGGAAAAGAATTCGGGTCTTCTGGAAGAGCAGTATGTGCCATCTCCATGCCTGTTACTTGGGAGAGGAGGGAGACACCAACATTTAAACCACAAAGACAATTCTAAGTGGCAAATTAAAGTGAAAACTTACTGTAAGTAGAGTGCTATGGGGATAAGCTTCACAATGGCAATCACTGTCCTCTACGTCTCAAAGGACAGGGTAGGTCGGACGGGTATATACCATGCCACGTAGAAAGGTACAGAGACAGCTGGCGTGCAAATTATTACAGACATTTAGAAGGTAGTAAGGGATTAGAGACAGCATTATCATGAGTTTGGGCCTTTTGCTGGACTTGGTATGTGAGGGCAGAGAAGGAGGAAGTGAGAGAGTCGACAGGCAGCAGAAGGTGCATTAGTGGGGTGAAGGTACTGCATGGGAAACGGCTGCCAGTGTAGGCAGGAGGTGGCCAGAGTACCAAGAAGGGATAGAGACGAAAAGGAGTAAATACGAGAAAGAGACCAAAACAGAACCACCGCGCTCATGGCAACGGACTGCACTGCCCTTGCTTGGTGTAGCCACTGCTCCATGGACTGCTGGGGAAAGTCCTAACTGGCATGTGCTGTAAATGCAAGAATCAACAGATTGTAAAACGTAGTATTAAAAATGTAGAAACTCAGCCAGGCAGTGGTGGTGCACGCCTTTAATCCCAGCACTTGGGAGGCAGAGGCAGGCAGATCTCTGTGAGTTCGAGGCCAGCCTGGTCTCCAAAGTGAGTTCCAGGAAAGGCGCAAAGCTACACAGAGAAACCCTGTCTCGAAAAACAAAAAACAAACAAAAGAAATGTAGAAACTCTCCAAATAGCTTATACTGATTCCCCGTGGAAATGCTAACACCTGCTTCCTAGCTATGGAAGAAGAGCCAGGGCCCCTGCCACTTCCTCCACTGGTGAGACCACAAGGAAAGGCCGGGCAGTTAGCCCCCACAGCTGTATAGTAGGACAGATGTGCAACACGGCCACGAGGCCATGGTTCATAAAGAGAACGCCCGTGGTTCAAGTTCAGGGTGTAATCTTAAAATGCTTTTGGAGAAACTTCCTTTAAGGGGTGTTTTAGGTCGCTACTGCCCCAAGCCAACTTGGAGAAAAGGGTTTGTTTAGTTTCTACGTTACAGTCCATTATCAAAGGCAGCCAAGGCATGAGCCTAGAGGCAGGACCAGAAGCAGAGACCACAGGGGAAACCTGCTTACTGGCTTGCTCAGCTATCTTTCTTCTATCTATACCTGCCCGGGGATGGCACTGCCCATAGTGGATTAGTACATCAATTAGCAGTCCTGAGAATTCCGCCCCCACCCCCACTCCATGCCCACAGGCTGGTCCAATGGAGACAATTCCTCAGTAGATCTAATCTCCCTGCACGTGTGACGGTGATGGTGGAAATGACTATGCCAAGGGGTTGTTTCATCTGTCTATACAGGAATAGAATGTGGCCATGCATGGCTTTGAGAAATGAAGTTGTTCTCTCCCAGCCCTGTATGGCTGCCAGATACCTGGAAATCCACTGCCTTTAGCAATTTGGCAGTTTCTATGGAAGTGGGAAGGGGGCTGATGCATTATTTATTATATTATTATGAAAATACCTTTTATATTCTAAGAGAATAGAACTATTGCTGAACCTCAAAGACAGGTAATCATACACCTTGAGATCACTTAAGACTGCTGTCCTAATGTGTAATCAACCTGTTTGTTTACATTGCCCTTAAGAGAACAATGACCTTACTTGCCTTGGATTTCCCATATAATCAACTTTTACAAACCAAGGTAGCACCTAGCTGTACTTTTCCATGTCCCTGATCCACAAGTAATACATGTGTGTTTGTGTGTTATGAAATAATTTTCTGAAAATAGCAAACAGGCTGACAACAGCCCTATAAAAATAGCCACCATGGCCGGGCGTGGTGGCGCACGCCTTTAATCCCAGCACTCAGGAGGCAGAGCCAGGCGGATCTCTGAGTTCGAGGCCAGCCTGGGCTACCAAGTGAGCTCCAGGAAAGGCGCAAAGCTACACAGAGAAACCCTGTCTCGGAAAAAAAAAAAAATAGCCACCATGAATGTAGAAAGCAACATATGGACATTGTTTGATAAACAATGATGTTGTAACACGGTTTTTTATCTGGGTCAGTTGGAGACAGTGACTTAATCCCTTGTAAAACTCTACTGAAAGACACCTATAAAGTGTCTTCAGGCAGGTAAAGACTCAGTCAGACTCATACACCAGACAGACAGGAGATGATGAAAGATATAGGAGAAAGACTAGAGAATTCAAATCTGGACTCACGAAATGACATCAATGGGGGGTGCTTTAATTTTTTTCCTTACTGCATTCAACCCAACCCCATGTTGGGGTCCCCTGTGAGGGATCTCTAATGAGTTAAATCTACACAGCGAAGGAGGTGGAGCTAGCGCAGACTTTCTCTGGAAGCCTGGAAGATAAACTGATGCCTGGTGCGATACAGTAGTTTAAGAATGAACAGGGGGGAAATGGAAGGAAATCCTGGAGCAGCATCTGCTTCACAAAGGAAGAGTTACAGGCTTATCTGTTGTGGGAAGGAGTAGGTGGGGAGGACAGGTAATAGGAAGGGACACCGGAGCACAGAACAGGAAGGGGCGGGGACTAAGAGGGAAGCAGTTGACTGCCATCATCTGGGAGCACGCTGTGATAGAAAGTGTCATAGTACAGCTGCGACTCTGGCCCGGGAACTGCTGTGAGCCTGTTGTAGTACTGCTGGCCTTGAATCTGCGTGAGCAAGCTCTGAGATGCCCACTAAATTGGCTGGCTCCCTCAAGCCTACTTTCACCCGTCTGGGGTCATGGAACTGGAAGGACCAAGTACAGCAGGTAATGCCGCCGTTCCTTTTCAGCTGTGACACTTGCAGGTTTAATGCTTTTCAAACTGGGAAAGTCAGAGAAATCTACAAGTAACAGTAGGTGCATTTCCACATCAGAAAACCCGAGAACTATTCCAGCTGCTTCTGTTCTAGGCACACAGCAGAGCAAAGTGGACCCCAGCTATTTATTTTACAACCAGTGTCGAAATGACCTTAACTCAAGGGTTAGTAGAGCAGAGGAGAGAAATGCCTGGTGCTCCTTGGAAGGAGGGCTCATAGGGCACAGGATGACCTCCATGGCCTGACTGATGGAAGTGCGTGGGGTTGCATCCACTGCGGGCAGGATGAAGGAGACCATCATCACTGCGCACTACAATGCGGGGGTAGGGGGGGGCTTTCGATGTGTGCTTCTTGAGACTTCAAGGTTTCATTCCGTTCCTCTGCCAGTGCTGGGGAGTGCCGTGTGGAGTACTGGAGCTTCTCTCCAGCCCCAGCCCCTGGCTTTACACCGCACCCACACGGCATGGAAACAGTTCTGGAGTGTCAAGTGTTCGTCCGTATGCCTAGAGACCATGAAGCTGTTATATTTCCATTTGCCTCAGCTCTACTAGAGTTGATATCTGCACACAGGAGTTACTTCTATGGTTAAGGTTACTGATTAAGATTGGCGTCCAGTTTGCATTTCAAGAGAAAACTGGCCTCACGGTAGCCTGGATCATGCAGAGGCCTGCATCTAAAGTGTCTTATATCTTATGGTAAAGAGTACTACACGGAGTGTCCCCGCCCGAGAGCTCCAAATCCAGGAGACCCAGCACCTAGCTTGCAGAAGGAGATGGGTACAAGCAGCTTGGACTTGGCAACAAAGTCCAACCTTCTTGGTTCAAGACATGGTTTTATTCAAACAGAAAATAATAAAAAAGATCATGAGATATAACTATAGAATATGCATCTAAAAGGATGAAATAAACACTTGAAGAAGAGGGGGGGAATCTCAGTTTACCTTCATTGAGTATGGCTTCTTTTGCTGGATATTATTCATTATCATTCTGAGTTGTTGAGAGTATGGACTTCCCACCTCAGGCAGCGATGTCTAAATGTAAGAGCACAATTTCAGTACGACTTGAGCCACTGAGAACAGAAGCAGCAATACAAGATACCAGACTGCAAAAACCATCTCTCTAATGCTACAGAGACCATTTATTGGCTCACTTCATTTACCTGAAAACGTGGAAAACGGAACTATAAATTACTCATTTTTATTAGCATACATTTCCACCAATGAACCAATTGTCTCTTTTAGAAATACAGGCCATCTTTGCAGTGCAGCAACAGGTGTGTTTCATGCAGAGGGTAGCTTTGGACCATCTCTCAGGAAGGGGACTAAGCCCTTTCAAGGCCATGGTGGGAGAGAAAAGAATGTCTCTATCCCTTTACCTTCTTTAGGAAATGCGTTCCAATATTGAAGTAACCAGCAAGTGTTGGTTCCCAAGGAAATGCTATATATATTATACTTCCATGACATCTGTTTAATTTGGAAAACAGCACAGCTGTACCTGGAGTTCTTCATGTAAGAGAATAGGATGCTCTAACGCTGCCTTCTCAGTGAGGAGATACCAAGACCCAATCAACCACAAGTTAGCCACCAGGGAGGATGAGAATGCATGATGGTAAAGCTTCAAATCTTAGGGGAAAGATTATGGCCAAAATATTTCACAGGAGTTCTGAGGAGGGCAGAGCATCCGTCACTAATGCTTACACCCCATCCATTGTTTATTTTATGGTATTATGGTGGATCATTTTATTCAAGAAATAATATTGAGTATATAATACATATCTCAGAGAGCCAAATGAATCTAAAAATAAAATGACCCTATTTGTGTTTTAGTTTTGTTTCATTTTTTGAAACCCAGTGAGGAGGTATGATGACAAAAGCGCAAGCCCTGGACTCTTGCTCTGGTGGAGAGACGCCTATTTCATGTGCACTTAGGGCCCGGACGTCTGCAACACAGGTTAACGCTCATGCTAGTGCTGAGTTTTCCTAAGACATTTGGAAACATATTTCTATTCATTTCCTCATCAACACACAATTTCTTTTGTCATGATTGTAACAGAAGGGGAGAGTTAGGGTTTGGAGTAGGGTTGGGGATGCAATCTGCTTTGTATGATTTTTATTTTGTGCCCCATTCATCTTATTATGTAGGAAAATACCTCTGAAGGATTCTGAATTTTCTCAAACAGGCAGTTCGGCAGCAAGGATGAAGAAATCCGAGTTGAAAACTAAATCAAGCTCTACCTCTGACCGGTAAGAACCTGCCCCTAGCATCACTGGTTCATCAGGAACACACTGTGGCAGCATCTACCTCACTGATGTGTCAAGAACCTGCCCCTGGCATCACTGGTTCATCAGGAACACACTGCTGCAGCATCTACCACACTGATGTGTCAAGAGAAGGAAACAGAACCGTGGGTTTAAAGCACATACAGCGAATGCCCATGGCAAACAGCAGGGAGTCTGGAAGTGTTGTCAGGGGGTGTGTGTGAATGTGTGCATGAGTGTGTGTATGTGCAGGAGCCCCTGGAGGCCAGAAGAGGATATCGGATCCCCTAGAGGTGGACTTACGGGCAGCGATAAGCTACCTGAACTGAACTCAGATCCTTTGCAAGGACAGCAAGGATTCTTAACCACTGAGCCATCTCTCCAGCCCTCTATATTATCAGTTTCCATTGAAGCTATTTTAGCTCAACATTTCAGTAAATTATTTTACATTTTTTCTAATTTTATTCCTCAAAATATGATCCTCATACAGAATTATATAAACACATGCTGGTTTTCTTCTTTGTATCATAAAATTGCACATACATTTTAAGAACTTATATTTGTATTTTATCATAAAAACTGAAGAATACCTACCATATCTGTGTTGATATGTGCAAACGATGGCACATTAAATATCCCTTGAATCAGCTCCGGTGGGCTGCTCACTCCGAACCATAAGAACATGTTCAGGCCATTGGCCAGCAGGAACACTCCTTCTTCGGAGAGTCGGGACTCAGAGCAGCGAACAGCGGCAGGCAGGACTGTGCTCTTCACATCTAGTGTGTGCTGTTTGGGCAAAGCCAAGAGACTTAGGAACGCCTTCCTCTCTGGCTTTCCATTTCCTTTCCCTTCCCCCTTCCCTCCCTTACAGTATAGTTGATTAAAACCTACTCAGTGTAGACAGGAATCTCTGCCTTTTGGAGGAAGTCATATGACATGAAATAAATAAAATATGCATAATTGTAGATGGTGTTAAGAGCTATGTGGACAGCAATGGTAAGTAGCATAAGGATCAGTGGGGGGGTCAGGGTAGCTAGGAAGGCTCTGGCAAAGGTAAATTTTTGAGTCAAGCTACCCCAGCAGGTGAGAAAAGGTGAGGAACTGAGCCTAGAGAAATCTAAGGAAGAGCATTCCAGACATGGAGGAAAATTTATGCCAAGGTCCCAAGGCAAGAGCCTGACTAGGGTCTCTGAGGATCAGCAAAGAGATGTGTGCGGCTGGCATGAAATGAGAGGCTCGGATAGAAAGGGGCAGAGAGGGGCCAGAGATGCCCTGGCCTGGCCTGAGGAGAGGAGAGAGGAGCGTCTGTCTGCCTCACTCTGCCCTGACCTGTGAGCCACAAGCAGGCAGACAGAAGAGCAATGTGGGACCAAGGAGACCCACTAGGCCGAGACTGCAGGGGCACAGTGATGATTACGCTTGAGTTTGGCAGCAACAAATGCCAGACTGTAAGTGGTTCCCCTGTGGACACCCAGGAGAGTGGCTTGTTTGCTGACAGTGGGGATGTATGGTAGAGAGAAAAGAGTGAGGATAGCCAAGACTTGGCACCCAGCCAGCATGAAGGCAGGGGGTGGGAGGACTATGGGAGAAGCCTTCCAACGCCTGCCTCCTATCAGGAGACAGGAGTGCGTGGCCATTAGTGAATAAATGACATCTAAAGCCCAGAACACAAGGACCTCTAAGGGACGGAATGAAGGTAAGAAAGAAGCTCCCCAGAGGCTCCAGTTTCTAATCTCTGGTCCACCCGTGGTTGACGATCCAAGTTTATGGGACAATCATTTGAAATAATTCATTTCTTACCCTCGCATCTAACACCATCTATCACCGACTGCATTACTGCTAAATGCCTACCGTTTGTTACCACTAAAGACTAAGGAGGAGTTGCATACAATCTATCAGCCTTCGCAACCTCTGAAAGTCCAGGCAGAGTGCCCGGCACTCAAGATGTTAACAACACCTCAGCAAAGTGGCATGCGTTGCCATGTGAGCCCTTGAGGAAGGGCGGCTGGGCTCTTGCATGGCCCAGGGATCCTCAAGCATGTGCTCATCTGAAGTCCCTGACTGCATCTGAGAAAAGCCAGTCTGAATAAACGTGGTGACCATAGACAGTCACACATGATATGAAAACAGATCATTCACACCTGCACAGGATTCCCCCAGCACACGTGGAAGTGACCTCGTATGGTGTGCAGTTCAACTGAAGTTTTCGGGCACCAACGTGATTACAGACTTCTAAGGGTGCCTACTTAACTGATTAACTGATTATTACCAAGAGAAGCAACCAGAACCATTCGGCGAAACTGGACCCCTCACACCCTTCCCCCGCCACTCTGAGCACATGCAACTTGCTCAAAGAGTTTGCTATGAGCCTGGACTGCATGTTTTGACCGAATTTCTTGGAAACAAGAGCCCAGCACATGCTTTCCTCCCAGAGAGCTCTAGGGAATACACAGCTGCCACGTGCTTACGATAGGCAGGAGCTGGGGATAGAAGAAGAGCTGGGAGTCAGCCACGCCCATGGTCATGACCAGCTGCCGTTGGTATGCCCGCTCGTCAGGGGAGATCTCTGGTCTACTGAGCAGCACGCAGTTTTTTAACAAGCAGTTCATGTACACAGGCAGTACTTTCATGGAATCTGGCAGTATAAGCTGAAAGAGAAAAACATTTGTCTCATGAGCCTTTAGCATTCTCTTTTTATAGGCGCGTGCATGCGTGTGTGCGCGTGCGTGCGTGTGTGTTTGCGTGTGTGTGTGTGTGTGTGTGTGTGTGTGTGTGTGTGTGTGTGTGTGTGTTTGCATGTATGCAGGCCAGGAGACAACTTCAGGTATCATATCAGGAAGGCCTTCTTCCTTTAAGACAAAGTCTCACCAGGTGGGCAGACTGGCTAACTGGTGAGCCCCAGGGATCCTCCTGTCCCATGTCTGCCTCCCCAGCACTGAGATCACATCCCTGTACTCTGCCCAGGATTTTAATGTGGGCTCTGGAGATTGAATGCAGCTCCTCACATTTATGCAGCAAGCACTTTACTGACAGGAATCTTCCCAGACCTTTAGCTATCGATCTTTCTCACGAAAAAGAATATACATTATCAGAATACACAATGACAGGAAATTGTCCCTCGGGACTCTGATGGGATTTATTCCTCATCTTCCACCTCACACCCCTTCATATCAGAAGTCTCTTCTCATGATCTTCTGAGTAAGGAGTGTAAAGGACAAACTTGTTCACTGATTCTGGCAAGCACATCCCAGAATGTTTTAGAATGTTCTACTTGACCATTTATTTCACCTCAACCTCTAATCTCATTTCTTTCTTCTTTTCTTTTTCGTTTGTTTGTTTCTTGTTTTTTGTTTTGTTTTTTCTGAGACAGGGTTTCACTGTGTATCCCTGGCTGTTCTGGAACTTGCTTTGTAGACCAGGCTGGCCTTGAACTCACAGAGATCCGCCTGCCTCTGCCTCCTGGGTGCTGGGATTAAAGGTGTGCGCCACCACCACCTGGCTTTCTGATCTCTTTTCAAGGCACCAGAGTCAGCGAATGCATGCTTTCTCCCAAGAGACACTCGTCTCATTGGAGTTTTCCCCTCTAGCAGGAAGCATTTTCCTAGGTCAGCTTTGGATGCTGGATTCCTTTCTCAGCCAAGGAAAACAAACAAAAGATGAAGGAGCTGGAGCATGGTGGCCCCACGCTGTTTCTAAGTCATTCATAACACAGTCTGAAGAATATTCTCGGCTTCACACACACAAGTGCGCATACACCTTTTAAATATCTCGAAATTTCACCGACTACTTCAAGTTACCCAGAAATATGAAGATAACTTATATTATCCATCATCTTAAATTCCACAAAGGGGTGAGCTTGGGATTTATGACACAGCTCTGAAGAGACTGGGTTATATGGGACAGAGGGAAGAAAACAGGAGGAGCAAGGGTGAAAGCTGATGGGGACAATGTTGTTAACGAGTGAGAGAAAGCAGGAGCAACGCTTTACTCCGTAGGTTTGAAGTTTAAAAAACGTATCACAGATTGTTACTGTAAAACCTCCCCTGGCTCCTCCATAATTAAGTTACCCTTGGAGGGAAAAGGTACTGGTTAGGTGTGAGCTAAAATTCATTAAAGTCTGGTTTGACCAAGTTTGGGAAATTCTTTGCATTTTCTAATGACGGCTGTAGTGAACAAAACACTGTCAAATTTGTAGTTAAAGTCATTGCCTTGTTTGTTTTTTTTTAAAGGACTTCAGTGGTATTTTAAATCACAGATTTACTATTTTATGTGTGTGAATGTTTTGCTCAAATGTATGTCTGAGCAGTGTCTGGTGCCCTCAGGTCAGAAGAGGGTGTAGGATCCCCTGGAACTGGAGTCACAGAGGTTGTGAGCCACCATGTGGGTGCTGGGGATCAAACTCCGTCCTCTACAGGGCTAGCAAGTGTTCTGGACTGCCGAATCGTCTCTACAGGCACTGGCTTGCCTTTGAGGAGCATTGTACTCCCAAATAACATGAGTGGCTTATTAGATTCCATAGAGATAACTAGCCCTACTTATACAAACCTGAACATTTACTAGAACATTCCTTTGACTACTGTCCTGGCTGAGCATCTGAGTCAGAGTGGTGCCTCTTTACATTTTATCCCCCAAGTGGCTTCTCTTGCCTTTGGTAATGAGCCAAAGCAGTCCACTCAGGTCTACTACACAACCAAAGTATATATCTGGATGGTCTGGCTTGGCGCTGGGGTCTGGCTATGCAAAGTGTCCTGAAGCCTCAGTACTGAAGGGGTGGGGTGTGGGGGGTGACAGGAGCGTGGGGGCCCCCAGCTTCATTGGTGGTTGAAGGGTGAACTGAAAAGCTCCAATGGAAAGAGACAAATCTCATTTTAAAGAGCGGGTATCATCTCTGTTAACTCACCCTGAGTAAAAGCAGCCCCACAAGGGTCCGGCCTACAATGGCTAAGCCATAACATTAGATGCTCTAGTCTAGACACAAGTCTTCTTTGAAGCCAGAAGGAAATGGTAAGGTTTACCTTCCCCCTTAAATAGGCGAAAACAGATTGTTTCTCTACTTCAAGTCTTTAAAGGCAATCATTTTGATATTAGCAAAGAAACTTGACGAGAAGACACGGACTGCACCAGCTCTACAGCAACTGTCCCTCTGAACGGTGAGACACCCCAGAGGTGGAAGAGCATCTTCCAGAAATCCAAGACAAGTAGTGAAGGTGGGTGCAAAGTGCTCATGGTCGGACTCCATTCAAGCTAGGATCCCCCAGCACCTGGGGGGCTCATGTGTGTGGTTGATATATTGTGCACCCCAATAAACTTATCTGGGGGTCAGAGAACAGAACAGCCACAATATTAAACATAGAGGTTAGGCAGTGGTAGCACATGCCTTTAATCCTAGCATTCCAGAGGCAGAGATCCATCTGGATCTCTGTGAGTTCAAAGCCACACTGGAAACAGCCAGGCATGGTGACTCACATCTTTAATGCCAGGAAGTGGTGGCAAAAAGGTATATAAGGTGTGAGAACCAGGAACTAGGCTGGTTAAGCTTTTCGGCGTTTAGTAGCAGTTCAGCTGAGATCCATTTGGATGAGGACTCAGAGGCTTCCAGTCTGAGGAAACAGGATCAGCTGAGGAACTGGCGAGGCGAGGTGGCTGTGGCTGGTTCTGCTTCTCTGATCTTTCAGCGTTGACCCCAATACCTGGCTCCGGGTTTATTTTCATTAATAAGACCTTTTAAGATTCCTGCTACACACGTGACTCAAACAAGCATGTACCGAACTATGTCTGCCTGCCTTTGCTTCCCCACAACTTCCTTCCTTCAGTTTTTTTTTTTTTTTTCAAGACAGGGACTCATAGAGCTCAGGTGGCCTCAGTAGCCTTGGACCTGATCCTGCTGCCCCCCCTCCAGAGTGCAGGAATTGCAGGTGCATGCCACTATACCTGGCTTCTGCAATAGTACTGGGTTTACCAAAGTGAAAATATCCCAAATAATGAAGAGAACTGAACAGCCATATAGATTCAACAGTTGGTTGAACAGCTATCAACACAGACGGTAAACAAATCGGTGACCAATCACTTCGAGCAGCACAAAAGGGAACTTTCCTGAAAAGGGCAACATAACAAATGCCTGTCCTGTTTTCCTTCTTTACTCGGCTGTAGATTCAGATGCAGGATTTGTTGATTTCTCCTGCCTACAGCTTCCTCCAAGGTGAGTAACCACGGTAACAACCCATGGGTCAGACAAATGTTCTACCAGTTGCTCATGAGTTCTTTTCCAATCAGAACCCTGTAGCTAGACCTTCAGTTACAAGCATGAAAATGGGCGTCTGACTTTACTGACAGGGAAGACTGAACCAGAGGACACAAGCAAACTCGGGGTTTCACCTTCCTGAGAAAGGCTCATCTAGAAGATCTAAAACTTCACAACACTTAGAGGATGGCCAAAGACAGTTGTTTCATAGTGATTCTATTAGTAATGTGTAAGCTGAGGCAGGAGGATAGCCACGCATTCAAGGAGAGTCTGGTCTACCCAGAGAGTTGCAGGCCAGCCAGGTCTACATAGTGAGACCCTGTCCCAATATGTAATTTTTAAATGAAAATAATTCCATCATTTATGTTAAATTATATTTACTTTTTAAAGAGTTACTACTGCTGTCAGTTCATGGCAACACTATTTATATGCCTACATGTATTTAAGCATGCACATTTCACAACAAAATATCTAGGTCTACATACAAAAGAGAATCCTGTTCTATTATGACATTCTTCTGTTTATAAACAATGTAGTCGTGACTGTCACATTTTCTGGTTTAGACACTTTGTTAAGCCCAGGTTTCTTCTTTGATGTTGGCTACAAAGGCACATAAAAAGTCCATTGTCATGGTCCCCCTCCCACCCCAGCTGCATCCTCAGTTTCCTTGACTGCATGTTCTACTTCAGAGCATCTGGCTGCAGCAGCTGCACACACCTGCTCAGCACATGCTGGCTGCAGCAGCTGCACACACCTGCTCAGCACATGCTGGCTGCAGCAGCTGCACACACCTGCTCTGCACATGCTGGCTGCCCAGCACAGCGGGGAACTCACCTGGCTTGCTGCAGATGGACTGGCACAGTGCTTCCTGTAACACGCCAACATATGGGCAGTCTGATTAACTAGAATTTCCCGGATGACCTTCAAAGGCTGGTTCAAAACTGCTTTAAAAGCTAGGAGCACAAAACCACAAATAGAAAGGACACAAAAGCTTTAGAAACTGATATCTTCAAATAATAACAAAGAACAAGTTGTCGCTGTCTTGAGACAACCAAACAAGGATGTTCTTGCTACTGGTCCTCTTTTGAGTAAATAGGATGATCCAGGCAATGAAGAACAATGGTCTAATTATAGCAAAGGGTTACACTGACCCAGGTTTATCTTGAGACTACCAGAAATAGAATTCTATATACAGAAAAGACAGGCCAGTCTGTTGTCTGCCCAGGCCCTGACTTCTGCAGGCTGAAATGCTCTCCTTAAGCACAGACTTTCAGAAGGGAAGCCAAAGAAATCACCCATCCTGCTTCTCAGTGGTCAGGGTACAGATAAGCAACATTGGTGCACGTCACTGGTGCTAGAGGGCACACTCACACACCCTTAAATTTCACCTTATACTCCTTACTAGCAAGGACACTTAAGCCAGATCTGTGTGGCCTGGCCCTGGAGAGGCTTGTCTCATCACAGCTGGCTGCACTCCAACCTCTGACTTGACTGGTTCTTGTACCACCATAGTGTTTTCCAGCTTCTGACCCGTGACCCGATGAGTCTCAACTGCATCACTGCGCTTTGGGATTAGCAAGATGATGCTACCTGACTTGGCAAAGAAGTTGACAAGGGCATCCGTTTCACAGCTCTTGTAGAGATCTGCCAGCTGGGTGCTGCAGTTTAAGGCGAGATTGTGGATCCGAAGTCTTCGCTGACCGCTGATGGTCGTGTAGAGCACAGCACACTGCAGAAGCAACATTGAGGCATGGGTATTACTGGACCAGATCCAGATAAGCTCATCTGATCCTATTTGCATGCACAGGATGGAAGCTAAATTGTGATCCCCCCTAGGCAGAAGTTCTGATTCCCAGCACCTCAGAATATGACTTCCTTTGGAGGTAGGACCTTTATTTTATTGTATTTTTTGGATGAATATAATTACAATATTTCTCTCTTCCTTTTCCTCTCTCCAATCCTCCCATATACCCCTCCACACTTTCCTTCAACTCCGTGGCCTCTTATTTCACTAATTGTTATTGTATGTATATCTGTGTGTGTATATACTTATTTATTCCTAAATACAACCTATTCGGTCCATATAATGTTACTTGTATGTATGTTTTCAGGGCTGACTGTCTGGTACTGGACAACCGAGGGATGTGCTCTTCCTCAGGGAAGACCATGGAGGTAGCACCTTTAAAGGGGTGAATTAGTGAAAATGAACTAATTGGAGTGGGGTCATATGCAAGGACCTTGGACACAGACACTAAGGAAACCAGTTTGCTGATGCCCGACACTTCACACTGCTTGGCTGGTCTGATGATTACTGAGTCACATTAAGTAGCATCTATGTATCAACCTAGGGATAAAGCGAGTACTCCCAGGCTCCCTGCTTTGGAGAAAGCGAGTGGAGTTTTGTTAGGAAGGTGCCCCACATCTGGTGGCATGAAAGCAAGGCCGGGTGAATGCCTGAGCACCTGGATCAAGGCTCCAACGTCCTCACTGAGCTTGTCATCGTGCTTGAACTCCACAGTCACGGCCTTATCACAGTCAATGGCTGCCATTTCTACATCCGTGGTGTTGTTCATAAATATTCCACCAAAGAAATCAGTGGCCCTGAAACCTAAAGAACAGGAAGAAAGGGAAATTTGCTTATCTGAATTTCGCTGCTCTCTGTTGGGCTGTTAAAGAGAAAATAATTATGCAGAAGAGCCTTGAAATGATGTAAATGATAATTACCTGTGCTGGTACGAACCCTCATAATAGCATCGAAGCCTATTTTCTTTCCAATATCGTTTCGGAGGTCATTCAAAAACTGCTGGCTATCCAAATTTACCTAAAAAAAAAAAAAAAAAAAAAAAAAAAATGTGATCAGTGGCCACCAGGGGGCAGTAAAAGACTTCAAAACAGGTTACTTTTACCTGCTTTTAAGATAATTATTTTTACATTTTGATTTAGCACACTTACATGTGTATCCTATGTACGTACACACTCTTGTGGAAATATATAATCTTTGGGCAGTGACTCAAAGTCGAGTTCCTAAATAAAACCCTTTCCTATCTTTTTCATCTTTGTAGCATTCGGATGGGAAGATCACATTAATTTTACTTTGCAAATGGAGAAACAGTATAAGCAATTCCCTTGGGTTTAGTGTTAGGCATGGGAAACGATGCATTGATTAACATATTCAGCGAGGCTGGGGAAAGACACTGTAATGGGGGCGGCAGCGGAGGGGAGGCTTTTTTTTGCGGTGGGTTGGGGTCTTTTATTTGACCATATATATAGTCTGAAGCTCAGTCAGAGTTCAGAGTCTGGAGAATCAACTCTCCCTACTCTTTTAAACCGTATTTCTGAAAGCTGTTCACAGCCCACACCTAAGCAATACTAAGGAGTACATAACCATATAGTACAGAGCTGAGAATCACCGAGAACACTACCTAGTTGAGAGGCAGCAGCCAATGCTGTATCTCTGACGTGGTCAGGTGAGCCTTTATGAGATTCCTACCATTGCTGCTTGACAGGCAGCAGAGCCCCCCCACACACACACACAACCCCACTCCCCCAAAGAGAAGAGCAGAGAAAAGGAGACAGAGACATCACAGACAGTCCTTATAAAAGATTCCGCAGGTACACACCAGATGCCTGGCTACGTTCTTGACCATCATTTTTATCCGGCAGTAGTATTTGATGGAAGACACTATCAAAAATTTTACTTTTAAAGCTAAGAAGGAGATGCTAAGATATGATTCAGTCTACAACAATGCACATAAAAGCTGAAGCGAATTAACACTAACACTGATTATAAAATGTTCTGCTCACTGAAATTGCAGAGGGTTTTCTTCTATTGGATTATGATATCCCTTCTTTTTTAATAACATCGATGGAATCAATAGTAAAGTTTGGTATATTGACAAGCAAGTAAAGGGCTTTTACCGAAAACCACAGAAGTGCACGCCACTGAAAACACGGAATGCCATCAGCAGTGGTGAAGTCCAGGGCCTCCTGTCAACCCTGCCCCTGGTCACTGTGCAGTCAAGTCACTCTAATGCAGACAGCCTCACCCACGTGGGACCCCAGCACTTCCTCAGCCAGGATTTGAACAAGGAACGGAAGACGGAGGATCGCATGGATTTCCCTCACGAGAGAATGAGCTGAAGCATTTGCGCCATGCCTCAAACATCCCGAATTCCGACCAGATGAGTGTCTGAATGTTATCATTATTAAGACCTTATGTTCGAATGTACCAGCGACAACACGTGTATCCAGAAGTCTTCAAAGGAGTCTTATAGTTTTTTTTTTAATACATTTCATTTTCAGTCTTTGGTATTACTAAGCCTCCTACTTAACTTCCAATACAAGCATGTAAGTAGGTGATGCTCAGTCAGTCCTAAGCTAAAACAGCATGAGCACTTGTCTTCTGATAGGGAGCACCTCTCTATGATCAGTTGCCCTGGGGAACACAGACATCAGTGGCCTGGCCCCGGGTGCTCCTGGAACAGCACCCATTCTCTGTGCTAAATACGGCAGGAATTCAAGGCACAGCTGTCCACAAGAGAAGCCTACCCTAAACTGGGGTGCATGCCTTTGTCCAATTGAGGGGAGGCACGTTTAGTCCAATGTGGAAGAGCAGGGTGTAATGAACTGAACCTGCCTCAGATTCCAACAAATTAAAACAAACAGGCAGTAACGTTTTCAAACGTTATCTTAGCTATCTCGTATAGACAGTGTGCTTTCCCCACAGCAAAGCTCACATTAATATTCAACTCTGGGGCAGCTCAATGTGTGGCTAAAATCAGTAGGAAGCCAATCAAACATGCATGGTTTTACATCTACTGTGTTTGTTTACTTTTGCTAGCTGTCCACAACAGGACACACCTTCCTTAACCCATGAACTAAGCATCCAACTCAATGGACTGGGTAGACAGTTCAGGCCTTAAAAACACCTGCGGTGCGAGCCTGATGACTTGAGTTTGGTCCTGACCCACATGGAAAAACACAAAACAGATGACAACAAATACATCCATACAACCCCACACACACCTGCATCCATACAACCCCACACATACCTGCATCCATACAACCCCATACACACCTGCATCCATACAACCCCACACATACCTACATCCATACAACCCCACACACACCTACATCCACACAACCCCATACACACCTGCATCCACACAACCCCATACACACCTGCATCCATACAACCACACACACACCTGCATCCATACAACCCCATACACACCTACATCCACACAACCCCATACACACCTACATCCATACAACCCCATACACACCTACATCCACACAACCCCATACACACCTGCATCCATACAACCACACACACACCTGCATCCATACAACCCCCCCACACACCTACATCCACACAACCCCACACACACCTACATCCATACAACCCCACACACACCTACATCCACACAACCCCATACACACCTACATCCACACAACCCCATACACACCTGCATCCATACAACCACACACACACCTGCATCCATACAACCCCATACACACCTACATCCACACAACCCCATATGCACCTGCATCCACACAATTCCATACACACCTGCATCCATACAACCCCATACACACCTACATCCACACAACCCCATACACATCTACATCCACACAACCCCATACACACCTACATCCATACAAACCCACACACACCTACATCCACACAACCCCATACGCACCTGCATCCACGCAACCCCATTTACACCTGCATCCACGCAACCCCATACACACCTGCATCCACACAACCCCATACACACCTACATCCATACAACCCCATATACACCTACATCCATACAACCCCATACACACCTACATACACACAACCCCATATACACCTGCATCCATACAACCCCATACACACCTACATCCATACAACCCCATACGCACCTGCATCCACGCAACCCCATTTACACCTGCATCCACGCAACCCCATACACACCTGCATCCACACAACCCCATACACACCAGAGAGAGAGAAAAGAAGGAGGAGGAGGAGAGGAAGAGAGAGAAAGACAGAGACAAAGTGTATTTTAGGTAAACAGTCAAATTCCAACAGAAGAACAGATGGTTTGCCACCTACCTGAAAAGCATTGTACTTGTAAAGAGTTCCTCCCGTGAGCAGAGGAACCAGCCCCAAGGAAGCCACGTCCACATACTGACTGGGAAAGAGGAAGAGGGTCACCGAGCAGCTGTTGGCCACACAGTCCTTGGCCAGAGACTCGTAGACAGCTGTTTGGGGCTGGAAAAGTATCTGAAGAAAAGGATGAAAAAGAAAAGCCACACAGTAATTTTTATTAAAATTTAACTTTCTGTTAAAGTGTTTTAATTGGAAGTTTTACATGAGGAAAATATGGGATTTTCCCTCCAGCTGAGTGGACTGGCTAACGATACTTCAGGTATTTGATACTCTAACACACCTAACGGGCTGTCCCTGCCCCCAGGCTAGCCTGCAGGCCTGGACACAGCCCTGTGGACTGGCTGGCTCTGTGACCGAGGGGTGTGCACCTCAGTCAGAGCCACCTTCCACCCCCACAGACTCTTCCTGGCTGCCACACTGGCTCGGGTTTGAGCGGAAGCTTCTTTTCTGCATCTGGTGCCTTTGCCTCAGGACCAGTGTCTCTTCCTCAGGAGAGCGATGCCACGGTGCGTCCATCTTCCCTCTCCACTCCCTCTTCTTTGAGCAACCCCTTCCTTCCATTTCGATAAAGCTCTCATTTTAGAGTTTCCGCTCAGATGTGTCCGCTATCAGCTTCTCTAGCAATATGCAACTCCTTAACGGTTTACAGTTCAAAATTCTCGGGAAGTGTGGGACCCCTTTAATAACACTTCAGCGGACACCTCAAAGGGCGACCGCTCCCAAGTACCTTCTCTTTGTCTGTGTTCACCAGCTTCTTGTCGTCTCTGTTCTTGAGCTTTCCTGGTGCTTCTGCAGTAGGCAAGGAGGAGTGGAAGATGAACAGCTTCCCAGGGCACTCGGCTGCCTGAAAACATCGGACAAAAGGTCTGGTTGGTACAGCTTTATTTTAAGAGAATCACAAATATACGAAAATCCACCTCACTCCAGTCAGAATGGTATCAAAGAAAACAGAGAACAAATGACTATTGGGGATGGGGACAAAAGGGACCTCTTGCATGTGTCTAGAACGCAAATGAGTCAAGTCTGAGGAAAATGGTGTGGAGGTCCCTCCAGCAGCTGAAAGACCACCACACCGTGGGAATGAGTTTTCTGAGAAATACTGCTTGCAGACTGTCTTTACAAACTCACCCCACCTGGAACCAAGTTACTAATGTGCTTGGAGATCGTTTATCATGATGCATTCATTCCGCTTACATACAGAGCACCCAGCCTGTTCAGAACTAAATGACCTTTGAAAAAAACAATGTAACCGATCTTTCTACACTTTGAACTCCCTGATATAAATCCTCTATTTCTCCTTAGTGACCCATTCACACCACTGACTTAGGACAATGCTGTGTGGGGAAGATGTGGTGGTCACACCTAAGACCATTCACTGGAAGCACAGAGGCATTGAGATCAACATAAAGGGGTTAAAAGAAGAAAAACCATGTGAGGATAGATCAGTAACATGTGGTTGTGGCTTGGTGTGCTGTTCTGGGCCAGTAGGGTCTAAAAGCAGTTTCCTCTCTTATGAAACTTCTGTAGGAGACTGATTAAGACGTAAGTTCCTAGTTGCTGTGCTGTTCAAAGCACACGAGAATGGCCTTTGTTTAGGAGACCTGATCAGGTCAGAGCTCTTCAAATCCAATCAGGCTCGCTCTCGGGTAAACACCACCAAGGGTTCGTTTCTTTTCTTTAACGTAACATTGTCTCGCCTGATGACAAAGATACAGTACTTATACAAACATACACACAGTCCCCTGAGTCCACACACCACAGTGATCCCTGCAAATCCACGGTTATGGCCGCACTGTTCACAGCAGCCAAGTAACAGAATCAGTCTAGGTGTTCACCAACAGATGACAAAGGATATGCACTACATACACACAATGGAATTTTATTCAGCTATGATGCAGAATGAGATTATTTGCTGGGAAGTGGCTGCAAATGGAGATCATCATATTAAGTTAAAATAAGCCAGACTCGACAACAAGTTTTCTCTTTTGACTCCCATGTTTTATATATACACAGAAAGCCATACATGCCCATGACATGCTAGCAGCATAGATACCAGAGAAAGAAACTGAGAAGAAGAGGAGATTGGGGGTGCATGCAGGAGAAATGTGATGAATTCAGCACTATCCACGGTGAGTCTGAGTCAACAAAGCATGTGCAAACTGTCTACTACTTTTCAGTAGGTTTAGAATGTTCTTCAGCACTAAAATTACCACGAAAGCAACAGCCTGTATTTGTGTCTGAACGGTCACCCCCATCTTTTCCCTCAAATTTAAATGACCCTCCCTTCTGTTCTCTGCTGTCTAGACAGTATCTAGTCTTTTACTGTAAAAAGGAAAATGAAAATCACATCTTACGGAGACTGCCTGTGTTAATTGGATCAAACTAAAAATATTTCTCACAATCACACACTCAGCTCTCAAAAATATAAAGTGAAATGTCTCTTGTCTGAGCCACCCAATTCCCGTAGAGAATTCACTTTCACCCCATCTAGGCGTTGTCTAGTCACAGAAGCACTGGACTTTGTACTACACGGACCACAGGTCCTGGTTCCTCCAGGCTAGGGTTAGAGTGTTAGCCGCTGTGTGAGCTCTGTGATTTCAGGAAAATCACTCAGCTCCTCTAAAGATCATTCATACCGCACAGGACCTAGTCACAGTAACCACAGAACACAAGTGTCGGGAGACTTTGATGGCTCAGTTGATCATAATAAACATACTTCATTGTCTGGTTAATGAATGACAAGACCTACTCAGGGCCCATTGGAACATTCAGGACTGTAAACTATAAAGTAGCTCCTGCTAGGGTGACAGCTCAAAGGATACAGTGCTTGCAGTTCAAATGTGAGGACCTGAGTCCAATGCCCAACTCCCATATAGAGAACTGGTAGGCATGTTGGATGCCTGTAATCCCAGCACTCAACTAGGAGAAACAGAAAGACTAGCCAGAATTGGCAAGCTTCAGGTTCAGGAGAAATCCTGCTCTAAGGGGAGGAGAGGGGCAATCTGGGCAGACCCTTGATGTCAACTTCAGGCGCGCGCGCGCGCGCGCACACACACACACACACACACACACGCACGCACACACACACGACCCCCACATACACACACACTCTCATACATATGCTCACATTTCTACACATACACCATACATACATATATATATATGTATATATATATATATATGTGTGTGTGTGTATATATATATATATACAGAAAAAAAACCTTAAAGAATACAACACATACACATGCAAGATATACAGTAGCTATACTTATTTATTTTTATTCAATTACCCTATTTTAAAGTTATAGCTTCACTAATTATAGACTTATAAAGCATTTTATATCTGTCAAACAGTTTACACTCCTACAAAAATTGATATTTTTGCCAAAATTTGACTGTGCTCACAAGAATGAGTCATTCAGAATGAGATGAAGGGCATGCATCCTTCTGATTTCCATATTTACAAAGGACAAACTCTGCTTCAAATTCACCTTCAATGTTCTTCCATCTAAGGGACTGACATTAGTACTAGTGACCAGCCAGCTGCCTCTGTCGCTGTGTGCCCACTCTAAAGACAGGCGCTTCTGGGATCATGACACTGCCTCCCACCTTCCAACAAGCCACGGCCTCCGGGAAACAAAAGGCTCCATGAAGAAGAGAGATGCTTTTACTTCTCCACCTCACATCAGGCCTCTGTCTTTCCCTCTTTAAGTGTTCTGTACTGTCTATAAATGGAGTGTCATGATGGATCTTGAAATTGAATTTTGGTATCGATTGTGAATTATCTCAAGGTAGATTGAACCCCTGTATTCAGGTAGTAATATATTTCAGGTATAATCACTGAAACCCATGTATATTCAACTCTTTGCCCAACTCTTTTTTTTTTTTAAGATTTGTTTATTTTTGTTTTATGTGTTTGAAGGTTTTTTCTGAATGTATTTAAGTACATCATGTGCATACAGTATCCACAGAGGCCAGGAGAGGGCATAGGAGCCTCT
Source organism: Peromyscus maniculatus bairdii (assembly GCF_049852395.1). Classification (NCBI taxonomy): domain Eukaryota; kingdom Metazoa; phylum Chordata; class Mammalia; order Rodentia; family Cricetidae; genus Peromyscus; species Peromyscus maniculatus. The sequence goes on along the minus strand of NC_134857.1, from coordinate 103,049,493 downwards.
GGGTTACAGGCAGTTGGGAACCCCTGTGTAGGTGCAGAGAACTGAACCCAGGTCCTCTGCAAGAGCTGCAAGTGCTCTTAACCCCCGAAGCATCTCTCTAGCACCCCTTTGGCCCAATTCTTATAAACTTCTATAAGAAGTTTATTTATCAAGTTATTTGACTTAGATAAATGATTTTGTCAGCAATTTGAATGTAATTGATTTATGCGTGTGTCAAAGTACAAATACAGATTTTACTAATGGGAGGAAAAAAGAGGTTGAGATTGGAAGATGCTGGGAACATAGTGTTATTGTTTGTTTTTGCTCTTTTGGGGGGCCTGCCACCCAGCTCCCAAATAAGTTCTCACATGGAAGCTTATTATTTCTTATGAATGCTCAGCCTTAGCTTGGATTAGTTTCAAGACAGTTTCTCTTAAATTATCCCCTCTACTTTTGCCTCTGGGCTTTTCCATGTTCTCTTCTGTAAATCTTCCTCTTCCTCCATGGCTTGCTACGTAGCTGGGTGGCTGGCCCCTGGAGTCCTCCTCCTCTGGCTGCTAGATTTATCTCTCCTCCCAGATTTCTCCCTCTATATATTCTCTCTGTCTGCCAGCCCTGCCTATCCTTTCTCCTGCCTTGCTATTGGCCAGTTCTTTATTAGACCATCAGGTGTTTTATACAGGCACAGTAACATAGCTTCACAGAATTAAGCAAATGCAATATAAACAAAAATAACACAGCTTAAAATAATATTCTACTACAACATAGCACAACAGAAAAACATTAAGCCCTTAGTTGAGTATTTCAAGGGCATTTAGGAATATGCACAGGACTTTCCAAACAGCCATAGTTTATCTTTGTGACAAATTTGCACATATTTTTTCTAATTTTGATCTGTTCTGTTTGCTTTAAGAAGTTTATTATTAATAATTCTACATATATATGAATTATATACACAATACACATATGCATACAATTAGTATATAATATATATTAGATGTATATAATAATTATATGAATAATTAGTAGCATATATAATTATATACATACATATATAAAGTTTTTACTTGGTATCTATCTGGTGGAAAGAAAAAGTGTAAATCAAATGGGAGCCCAGTTCTGAAATGCCTTCACGGTAAAACGCGCCCCCTTTTGATGCTGCTTTGGTTTCTATTCCCTGCACATAGTGAATGGGATTGCATCTCTGCCCTCTGTACATAATATTCTGAGCTACTGACCAAACCACAGTCCTGGACTTTCCCAAGTTACCCCTGGCCTCCCTACTCCCTCTTTTACCACCAGGAGAATTGTGTCTTGTAATACAGAATTAAATCTCCCCTGCAACGCTTCATAGAACTTAGGAGCTGGACAGTCTAGCTGCTTTGCAAACACACTTATTGGTTTTTCTTATTGGTTGAAAAGAATGAATGAGTGAGTAAAGAGACCTCCCCAACACTGTTTCTCCACTGCACATTCTCAAAGGTGTTATTGTCTCAGTAGTGATGGCTACAGGTGAGAATTTTTTTTTTCTTCAAAACAGGGTTTCTCTGTGTAGCCTTGGAGCCTGTCCTGGAACTCACTCTGTAGACCAGGCTAGCCTCGAACTCATAGAGATCCACCTGGCTCTGCCTCCCAAGTGCTGGGATTAAAGGCATGCGCCACCACCACCCAGCAACAGGTGGGAATCTTAGCGGCTTCTCATGTACATTATGCTAACTTACGTATGATTTTCAGCTACCCAGAACCTGACTTTGTATTCATGAGGTCTTCTGAACTGTTACGCTTAGATATTAGTTTTTTCTCATTTTAAAACATCAACATTTTTGTGCTGGCTAGTTGATGCCAACTTGACACAAGCTAGAGTTATCTGAAAGGAGGGAACCTCAATTGAGAAGACGCCTCCATAAGGTTTGGCTATAGGCATTTCATAATTAGTGATTGATGGGGGAGGGCCCAGCCCATTGTGAATGGTGCCATCCCTGGGCTGGTGGCCCTGGGTTCTATAAGAAAGCAGGCTGAGCAAGCCAGTAAGCAGCACTCCTCCATGGCCTCTGCATCAGTTCCTGCCTCCAGGTTCCTGCCTGTTTGAGTTCCTGTTCTGACTGCCTTTGATGATGACCAGCGATACAGAGCAAACCTTCCCTCCCTAAGTTGCTTTGGTCACGTGTTTCATCATAGCAATGATCAATGACACTGACTATGACAGTTTTTCACATACTTCAGGGATTGATATATTAATAAATATTAATATAACAACAAACTTGTAAATAAAAAACATAATGCAAAAGATATAAAGACATGAATTACAGTGAATAAGACTGTCATGAATGGATGCCAGAGAATGCTTCGTGCTACAATAAGGACTGCATAGCAACTTCAGAGTATATTATTATTGTTATGGACAGAATTGACATTAAATTTTAGACAAAGAACAGCTTGTCATCACTCACTTACCATTCCCCTCAGATATAAACACATACTTAAAATATCACTTCCAGTCTTAGTTTAAAGTAGAATGATGTTTAGGGTCCTTTATGAATTATGATGTGTGGAGAGATTTACAAATGAACTTCTCATTGGAGGAGAGAACATCATTGGCAACAAAGCAAACATTTTCAAAGTGAAAAAGAACAGATAGGATTGTGTGTGTGTGAGAGAGAGAGAGACAGAGAGAGAGAGAGAGACACAGAGAGACACAGAGAGACAGAGAGACAGAGATGTGGAATATCATAATGCCCAAGGCTTTCTGTTGATCAATAATGGCTTTCAATGGAGTAGACTCTAATACTGCCAAGTCACGTGTGATATGGAATCTATTGTTAGTTTTACATTAAATTGGCAATTATTCTGACAGCTGAAGGAATCCACAATACCACAAGCAAATGCTCCTGATAGCACACCTGAACACTCAGAAATCAGAAAACCTAGACAAGAATCAGGTACTAGGGTCAGAACTATAAAACAGATGCAACATTCGTGGGGGATCAATTCATAAGCTCAGCCCTAGACTACCACTAACCCTGTTTGCTTGTATTATTCTTGCCATTATTACTAGTCATTCTATTTTAAAAGTTGGTGTGGACTTAATTTTAATAACAAAATTTTAAAACTAACTTCAGGAATGAACTGTCAAAGCCAACAGGTCTGACTACTGTGATAAAGAAAAAGCGATTGGGAATAAGGCCTTCTAGATCACATTGACTTCTTCAGTCCTAGGAAGACAAAATGTCATTTGAGCTCAGCCTTCCCAGTGGACACAAGGACAACATCTCCTCCACTTATGACAGTCAGTGAGGTCATGGGCATCAGTCACTTCCATGCCATGAACTGTCCCCAGGCCTTGCCTTTGCAGGTTTGAAAACCCCAAGGAAGGAGAGGGCAGGACGGGAATTTTTCTCCTTGTATCCGATAGTTCTGATTTGACTGAAACAGCTTTAAAACTAGATCACAAAGAGTTCATCCAAAGGCCCAAGAGAGAGGAAAGCCGAAATCCTGGCAAACAGCTGTTCTGGTGCTAACAGCGCTGAGATGTCAGCACAGGGAGGCCTTGTGGCTCGGGCCATGTCCTCCGGAAAACTGGGCAAGTTTAGAAACCCTGAGAACCTAGGGATTTAACGAAGACTGCATTCCTTTTTACACACAAGGTTTTCTGACTTAATCTCTCGGTCACAAACTTCCTCTGCCATCAGGAGAGGTGGCCATCTCTCACCTTCAGTGCTTCCATGCCGGCCTGGATGACAGGAGCAAAGACGGTCTCGTTTTCGTTAGAGTTGGCAAACATCTCAGGAATCTGGTCCAACAAACTGAGGGAAACAAGCAACAAGCGGGGCAAGGGTTTTAAATGCTCAGCAAACCTATCCTAAACTTCAGAAGATAAATCACTGATTTCTCAAGCCTGAACACATGTGACATTTAGTTGATGAACAAGCATGTGTGGGTAATTGTTACCCACAGGGAATAGGTAACCTGATACGGACACTCCTTGAGGAAAGATATTTTAGCATAGTCTGGCACCAAAACCTATTCTTTGGATGGAACCTTTGCTAAATAACCCTCACTGTAGACACTTTTTGATTCATTATATTACTTATTTATAATACCCAGGACTCTTTAAATAATACTCTATCTTAATATGCACAGTACATGCAAGAAATGCATCCCTTTCATTCCCTTTCCATCAAGGAGAAAGAATTTAAAGGGCTGAGAGTGAATAGTTTTAAAATGATCTACACCAGAAAGGGGTAAATCTAACATACATGCCAAGAGTTGTATGCTCTATGCCCTAAGCCCCCTGCTAACGACAAGGCCAAACAAGATTTGTAGTTGAATGGAAACACAGTGTGACTTAAAACATGCACCTTATCTGCATCTAATCAGAAGACACTTGATATTTACTTGTGAATCACGGATTGAGATTCTTGATAGTTGACAAGGAAGCCATCCAACAAAGGAACAAAGACCTCTCCCACATCGGTCACCACCATCATCTGAGGTTGGGCCAAATTACTCTTCACGTTGAAGAAGTGCAGGACTTTGTTGTATGTGATAAAGCCAACTCGAATCGCAGATGTCTCCTCATGCTCCTCCCTAAGAGAAGAAACAAAGCCAAACTTCAGGCACAAGCTCTCAAGAACACAGTTTGGCTCACAGGCGATGAAGGGGCCACAGACTTGGGACTCGGAGAACATTTTGCCTTCTCAAGTTTTTTTTTTTTTTTTTTTTTTGCCTGTGAGATGAGGCATCTACCTAAATTCAACAACTGTGCCTCCTACAGAACATCAGAGAGGCATATTTAAAGTTCTGACTTCAATTTCTATTGCCCTTAGAAAGCAATAGTAAATCATGGCAGGAAGGGATCCAGATTACTTCAAAAATAAGCAGGTTGACAAAGAAAAACATTCTCAAAATTCTAGGTCAAGAATTAGATATTATGAAAACACATCATACATATTTGCACATGTGTTTCTTTTTCTTTCTTTCTTTTTATTTTTTTTGGGGGGGATCTTTTCAAGATGTGGTTTCTCTGTGTAGTCCTGGCTGTCCTGGAATTCACTCTGTAGACCAGGCTGCCTTGAACTCAGTGATCTGCCTGTTCTACCTTCCAAGTGCTGAGATCAAAAGCATGCTACACTGTGTTTGGCTTATTTTCACTTCATAGGAAATTAGACTTTTTAGAATTTCCATGTCAACCTGGGCTTATTACATTCATATAAATCAAGCGTCCTCGGAAGTCACTGAAAGACCAAACCAATGGGGCATCTCAAGCAACTCGAGGGAAGGGACGGTTGAGTTACCGATGGGACAGCTGTTTGCATCAGGAAAGGACTTTCAGCTCCTGCATGATATTTTTACTGCACATCCTACAAAATCTCAATGTAACAATAGTGAGATTTTAACAATATGCTACAGAACATATAATAGCAAGAACTACATAATAGTACTTATATATAAGATGTCTTGTGGTGGTCATGATAAAAAGATGAAATCTCTAAAACTGCAATAAACAGGATCTTTTCTTCCAGGAATTCCAAACAAGTTGTTAATGTTCCAGAAAGTATAGGAGAATGAACTCATTCACCTCATCTGTAATGAAGATATTCAGAATTCAGCAGCACAGGCTGCAGTTACCTGCTTACTGACTGCATTTCTGCCCACTTCCGACTACCTTAAAGTAAACTATCCATGCCACAGCACTCCAGGTTTCAATGGGAGATACTACACAGCGCTCAGTGTCTCAACGACAGCCACAAGAAAGGCACACTGCATTTCCCTTGACTCTGCCATTTCAGTGAAATTCATCTGCTTAGGATACTTTTCTGAAGAAGAAGGGTGTATTCTTCTCATTTCTGAATTTTCTCCCTAGTATAAATGATGCCTTGAGGCTATGGTGGTGTTGTCCATAACCCCAGCACTTAGGGGATAGAGATAGGAATACCAGGCAATTAGGGCCAGCCTCAGCTACATGAGAGTGTCTCAAAAAACTCAAAATAATCAATGAATGAGGTGTGTGTGTGTGTGTGTGTGTGTGTGTGTGTGTGTGTGTATGTGTATATGCACATGCACGCATGCGTGATTATATATGAGCAACTTGAACACAAGGAAAAAGGAAATGGAAATGCCCACCAAGAGATATCTCCGGTGGAAACGTCAGCCTCCACTGCAGACTGCTGAGTCCAGGCTGACAAGAACTGGTTTTTACCTGTTTCACTACTTTCTTCAATGTGGTTTGTGATAAATGGGTAACGTTTAAAAGGTTCTCATTACCTATTGCCAAAGCAACGAGTAAATGCTTACATTTTGGACATTTGCAATGCTTTCAGAAGTGCAAGTTCCCATCCCCTTGGTTAAGACAGGTATGGACACACACAGCTGCCTCCTGAGCTGTGTGAATTTCACACGAGCAGCTGCTACGCTACCTGCTGCGCCACCCTAGGTGACACTACACATACACGACACTGCTTCTGGGCTTTCTCTGCTTCCCTGTTATTAAAAGCTTGCTTGTCAAGACCAAGCATAAATTCTTCCTCCTCTATGAAATCTCCTGAGGCTGCCAGCTAGAAGTAATTTCCTCCTCTAGATTCTGTAAAGCGTTTCTTAGTGTACAGCGCAGCTGGAAGTTAATGGAAGGAAATGCCCAAGACTTACCTACCACCAACCCCGGGCCCCGGGCCATTCCACAAAGTGTACTGTGGTGGAGGATTCGAGTTTTATTGAGGATGACTTACACGCTGGTGAAACACAGGACTGTGGGACGGCAAATCAGAGCTTGTAACAGTTAATCCTGATTATTAACTTGACTGGATTGACAATCAACTGCCCCAAAGATTTCTGGGCATGTCTGTGACAGATTATCTAGATCAGGGCAAAGACCCATCTGAATGTGGGCAGTAACATTCCTTGGGGGAGAGGTCCTAGACTGGATAAAAAAAAAGATAAAGCTGGGCTGGAGAGATGGCTCTGTGGTTAAGAGCATCTAGAGGTCTTGCAGAGGACCCAAGTTCAGTTCTCCGCACCCATATCAAGTGGCTTACAACTTCCTGCAACTCTAGCTCCAGAGGAATGTGAATCTTCTGTAGAAGCCTCTGTGGGCACCTGCACTCGTGTGTACACACCCGTAACTGACAATAAACAAATAGAGAGAAGCAGCACTGTACAGTGGTGTTCATTTCTTTCTGCTTCCTGACGGCAGATGCAATGTAGCCAACCTGGCTTGCCTCCCCTGCCGTGATGTTGTGTACCCACAAACTGTGAGCCAAAATGAACCCCTTCCTTCAGCTGCTTCTGTAATAGAAGTCTAAAGGTAAGCCATGCTGATGCAACCCTGGTTTGAAATCAGGCCGGCTAGGAACACTGACATGTGCAATGAGAAGATGCTGCAAATCATGGTGTTTTTTATTTGACGAACAGTTCACCAGCCCATCATGCATTCGCCTATGTTTCCTAGTAACCTTTCATTGCATAAATAAAGATGTCTGATAAATCATGAGGGACTGATTCTCTTTTCATAGTCAAATTGCATGCAGTCAATAAGGCAACATACACAGAGACACACACACAGACACACACACACAAAGAGAAAGAGAGAGACTCACTCCAGATAGGTACCTCTCCCTGGACTTGGGCATATTCTACATAGGTGGGAAAGAGCATCTTGGGACCCACAGGGATAAATGGCCATCTAAATTAACATTTTAAAAGAGCATCTAATCGGAACATCTCACATCACTGTAAAATTTATCACTCATCTTCATAGAAACATGCTTTTTAATTTGAGAAACAACACAAAACTTTTCAAAAATTTCTTCACAAAACTGTCCTAAAATTTTCTCAACACTCTAACATGTCACATGAAGAAAACTGCCTTTCCCCATTAATTATGTATAACTCTGTGGGGTACATGAAGGACTCTGCATAACTCTGTGGGGTACACGCAGGACTGTATCCTAACTATGGGATACATGCAGGGCTGTATCCTAACTCTGTGGGGTACATGCAGGACTCTGTATTACTCTGTGGGGTACTTGCAGGGCTGTATTATAACTCTGTGGGGTACATGAAGGACTCTGTATTACTCTGTGGGGCACATGAAGGACTCTGTATTACTCTGTGGGGTACATGCAGGGCTGTATCCTAACTGTGGGGATACATGAAGGACTATAATAGTCTGCGGGGTACTTGAAAAGCTCTGTACAACTCTGTGGGGTACTTGAAGGACTGTACATAACTCTGTGGGGTACATGAAGAGGTCAGGAATTAACGGGCCTTCCTCTTCTGCTTTGCAGCTACACTCTTTCCAACAGCAGCCAGATTGTTTAATAGTATGAATCTGGCAGAGCAATACCACAGACACCGGTAAGCAGATAAACCACAAAATTCCAAACCCATGAATTTTTGTTAATTTTAGACAGTTGTTTTCTTTTGTACTGCTCCTGTATATGTAACATACGTGTGTACAGGTATGTGTGGAGGCCAACAGACAGCATGGGATGTCATCCTCGGGATGCCAGCCACCTCCTTTGAGACAAAGTCACTCACTGGATCAGCTGCCAGCCACAGGCCCTGGCATTCTTACCCGGGTCCTGGAAATTGAACTCAGGCCCTTGCACATGAAATAAAATAAAATGAAGGCAAGTGCTTATAAGCTGAGGCGTCCTGCCAGCCCCATTTCCAATAGTCACTTCATCAACATTGGGAAGAAACAAAAGTCGAAATAACCCAATGATCTGATATGAACAACGGGTGAAGGCTTTTAAAGTTTTTCTTCTTTGTTCCAAAGAAGTCAGAGAATCTAAAAACTTTTCAAGGCCAGATGCGAATTCAAAGTCAAACAGAAAAGAAGGGGCTTTTCTTTTCAGAGAACTCAGAACATTCTAGAACACCAAGCACATGCAGACTGTTTTGCAGAGACCATGCAAAACATGTCACCCACTACAGCACAAGACAAGCCATCAGATCAATGGGACAGTCTTACTGTAAAGAAAAAAAAAAGATAAAAAAATAAAGCCACATATGCGCAGAGACCAAAACCAATTTCAGTCCAAAAGCAACCAGGTGTTTTTTTTTTTTAAAAAAAAATGTAGACAGCTGGCTTGAAAATGCACAGCTCAGAGAGATTTGAATAGCGCCGGAGAGTCAGCAGCTGTGACCTTTGACTCTTCCCTCTCGTCTTCTGCCAAAGTCACACATCTGCTTCAGGGGGTGCGGTTACAGTGGGTGACAGTGGGAAGACCAGAAGGTGTGCTTTCAGATCCCAGACCAAAAACTGCCAGCTTCAACACCACCGCTCCTGGTAAGGAGCACGGGATTTGCGGAGTGACTGCCGGTGAAGATAGGCCAGCCGGACCCAGTGGGAGACAATACAAGAGGAAAATGGTTCCATTCTCAGAAACGGGAGTGGTTCCTTATAAACTACCCCTTTCTTATAGACTGAATGTGAAATTCAGATTTGACCTCGAGTCAGCCCATGGGCAGGCTCCGTGACGAGGCACATACTATCTGGCCTCGAACAGAAAACCGGTCCGTCTCAAGTCCCTCTGAAACCGACATGAGACAAAAGCTGTCTCAGGACCTCTGGGCCTTCGCCGCCCCCTGCAGCTGGCTCCAGCTGACTTTTCACCTCAGGCCAGCCTGGAGTCACCTCAGTGTTTCTCAAACATCCCCACGGCTTTCCAAACCATCTCGACACTATTATGAGTTCAGCTTAACAGATACAAACAAAAGTGCTCCTGGGAGGTCCAGAGCCCACTCGTCCTCCTTCCTCAGAGACAAAGCATCGGGTTTGATGGAAAGACTACAGAGGAGCAGGCATTCCAAGGCCAAGAAGCACCGTGGCTGAGGAGTTCCTCCTCACCCAAACTCCCCTGTCCAGGACAGACAGATGTCGCCCTGTGTGTGCAGCAAGCCAGGGAGGAGGTGAGAGGTATGGAATGCACATGTCCTGGTTTCCCCCTCCTCTGAGCCTGGCCTCTCGGCAGAAGACAACCAGGCTCCATGCTCGGTATTAGCTCCAGTTCCAAACAGCTAGCTTGTGCACAGAGACAACCAGAACTTAGCTATGATCTTAGTTTTAGTGGAAGAGACCAGAGAGAAAAACAAAAGGATACTAATAGCTTCTTTCTGCCATTTTCTTTCTAATCTCTCTTTGAGGGTTTTATTTACATAAAAATGCTTTTTGTGCACCCCTCTCTGACTTTTCAAAGCAAATCTGGTTTACTTTTTTCCTGCCGAATTAATTTAATGTAAGCTATGCATGCAGACAATTCTATTTGTGATTAAAATTGCCATCAATTTTGTTTCCCTTTCTCGTCTAGAGCAGGAAGCATGCCAGCAAGCCTTCTAAAGCAGGCTGCAGTGGTGAAGGACAGGGTAGAGGCACCTGCTTCGCTGCAGGTGCATGAAGAGCTGCTGCCTTTCCTTCCAAGAGCTGCTTGCTGGAATGGCAGAGAGGCTCAGCTCCCTGACACGGCTAAGTCAGGACACACAAGCAGCAAGCAAGGATGGAGCTTGCTCCCCTCGTCAGGGCGGAAGGGAATCTGGCTCAAAAGCTTCCCTCCCTTCATACGACCATCGCTTAGGTTTCTGGACCCCTTTGGACTCTGCCACTCTCAGCAACCACCAGCTTTTCTGTAACGGGCTTCCCAAGTTTTCCCCACAGCCTCACTGTTGGGATTCTCCTTGTCATTTATAAAGTATTCTGAGATGCTCCATTTGTCTGTACTGTTTTTCTTTCTCTGTTTCCTTTTTCTTTTCTTTATGCAAACATCCACCTTGACATTTTGGATAGTCAGAGGAAGGGTGAAGTTTGGTTTATAAGTACAACGTTCCCATTAGCCGATGATGTTCACCAGCCAGTCTGCACCAGCTCGGGGACACAGTATACCCCACAGGAGACCAGCAGTTCCCTTACTTGGGCAGTCTCTGCAGCACAGTCTTCAGCTCTTCACAGATGAGCTTGACCAGTCCATTCTTTATGTTACTGTAGGAGACGTCAATCATGAAGATAAAGGCTGGGGGCTTGGGCGGCTTATTCTTCTGCAGGAAGGCAAACACATCACACAAGTAGACACAAAGTCAGTATGTCTCACAGTCAAATGTAAACAAACTCTGAGGACTATTAGATGCTTCGGTCAATACTTAGGATATAACATCTGTGAATCAATAACATGCTCGGAAACTCAGTCCCTGATGCTAGTTAATAAATAAATAAAAGAAGCCGCTTAGTTTCCAAGTTATGACATGAACTTTCTATTATATTTAAGAGAGATGGCTCACTTTCAGATCTCCAGAGACCTCCTACTGTGACTGCTGAAAGGAAGTCGAGCATTGGGCCTCTGGGCCAGCCTTGCATGCAACATGCTCCCTTTTAGGAGGAAATGTATTTGGGGCCCTGAAAAGGAATGCTAAAAAAGGAGTACAATTGGAAATTAACATTTTTGGAAAATAAAACCCAAGCCTCATTAACTAGGATATCGTGATTTTCAGGTCTCTTGCCAGTTCCTTTGTTTTTAGATATACTTTTGTTTTGTTTTGTTTTTGAAGCAAGGTCTTGCTGTGCCTCACGCTGGCCTCAAAGACTGTCCATTCTCTTGTCTAAGGCTCTCCAATGCTGGGGTTACAGGAATCTACCAACACACTCAACGACAGATACGAAAATGTCTATTAAGATTTAACTGCATACCTTCAAAAATGTACATTATAAAATACTTTCAAAACTCACTTCAGGTCTGTGGTAAAGAAAAAAAAACGGTCCCTTTCCTATGTCTTTGCAGCAGTCACTGTAACAGAAAGCAGCTGGTAAAAAAATGGGCTCTCACTCTTTCCCAGTCTGGCCGCTGTCCAAACAGCTCATAAGGAAGTGATCCTTCAGTTGGGATTTATAAAATGTTTGGAAAAGAAAGCCGCAGGCAAATATCATCAGTGACCTCCACTAGAGAGTAAAGACCCAAGACCAAGAGTTTTTCAACTTATGGTAAAGCACAAAAATGTTCTAAAATTAAAATATATTTCCATTATTAGATGATTAGATGATAGCGGTTACAAATGATCTCATTGATTCAGTCTGTATCTACTATAACAGACATAATACCATTCTAATAAAATACCCCATCTCAAATAAAAACTTATAAGACTCAAAATTCAATCTGAAAATGTCACTTTTCCATATCCCAAATCAGAACAGCCAAGGAATGAGGGAGCTGTGCCGGTCAGTGTCTACATGAGAATTTCTTCTGAATTTCCAAGTTCCATCTCCTCTATTCCATAAAATGGGTTATACCAGAGAACACAGCAGCCATTCTCATTAATTAAAGCAAAGCCTCTTGGTGACCATCCCAACTGTATTATATATTCTCTCATAATACATTCCCCATAAGTCACTCCTCACTGACCTGTTCCATAGCCAGCTTGTCTCTCTAGGAAGCCGTCACCCACTAAGACTTGTCCTCAACATGTGTAAAGTTAATCTGCCATTCCTCCACACCACATTGCCTTCTGGGTTCTGTCAGGAACAGCACTTCATGACAACTCAAAGGCTTCAGACCTGAAACTGGACTTGACTGTTTTGTTTCCCTCAGCCATTTTTCTTTCTTTCTTTTTTTAAATGGTTCTTCTGGTCACTTGGTATGGACCCAGCACCGCCCCCCCCCCCAGCTCTTTCCCATAGACCCTCTCAGCCTTCCCTTGTGTCCATCTCCATTCTTTGTGTCAGCCACCAACCTGCAGAAACACTTGGTACTAGAGACCCACACCCCTCTGAACTGAGACACCAGTAGACCATCTTCACTCTTTCCTGTCCTCGACTCAGGTCCTCTGGACTCACTCTCAGCCCTGCTGCAGCTTGCCTGCAGGGATCCCTCCTCTTACTCAACTGCCTACCCTAGGGATTCTCCCTCTTGGTGCAGACCCAGGGTCCCCATCTCAGCCTTTCCTCCTAGAGCATCCCCATCCCTCTGTGTCATGTGCCAACTGGCAGACACGTTCTCTATCAGGAACCCCACAGCCACCACGCTTACCTAGGATCCAGAGTGGGCAACAACAACCAATGAACAGAACATCCACCCAACAGAGACAAAACCAGATATCTACAGCAGGAAAAAACTTAAACACCATAGTTCCAAATGCCTGGATCCCAGCACAAAAACACAAATATGAACAGCCAAGACAGCATGCCTCCTTCAGAAACCAGCAACCTACTGAGAGGATATAGATTAATGCCTTAATGAACACTGAAAATACAAACTGCTGAGTGAAATAATGAAAACATTTCAAGATAGGAAAGTAGAATTTAACAAAGAAATAGACCCACTAAAGCAGATGTTCTCAACCTGGGAGTCAAACAACTCAACAATAGGGGTTCCTAAGACCATCCCGAGTATCAGATATTTGCATTACAATTTACAACAGTAGCAAAATTACAGTTATGAAGTAGCAACAAAAATAATTATATGGTTGGGGGTCACCATAACAAGAGGAACTGTATTAAAGGATCGCAGCATTAGGAAGGTCGAGAACCACTGCATCAAAAGAAAAGCCAAACTGTAATAAAACTGGAAATGAAACGTTTAGAAAGTCAAACAAAAACCTCAGAGGTAAACCTCACCACAGAGTACAAGACATGGAAGAGAGAACTTTGGGTGTTGAAGACAAGATGAAAGAAATGGGCACTTCAGTCAAAGAAAATGTTAAATCTAAGAAAATCCAAAACAAAAAACAAAAAACCCAGGGACAAAACATCCAGGAAAAGTTGGACACAATGACACAATGAAAAGCTTAAATCTATAAATAACAGGAATAGAGGAAGGAGAGGAAACCTAGGTCAAAGGCATAGAAAATATTTTTAACAAAATCATAGAAAACAAATTCTCCAACCTAAAGAAAGAGATGCCTATCAAGGTACAAAAAGTATATAAAATGCCAAAAAAGAACAGAACAGAAAAGAAACGCCCATGACACATAATAATCAAAACATTAAACATACAGAATAAATTAAGAGTATAAAAAGCTGCAAGGGAAAAAGACCATTAGAATAACACCTGACTTCTCAAGGAAAAATCTGAAAGCCAGAATGGCCTAGATGGGTATTCTACCCATTCTGAGAGACCACAGATGCCAGCCCAGACTACTACACCCAGAAAAACTATCAATCACAATCAAAGGAGAAAGAGAATCATTCCATGATAAACCAGTTTAAACAACCTCTACCTACCAATCCCCACCCCACAGAAGTTTAAAGAAGGAAACTTGAGTCTGAAGAGGTTAACTCACCCAAGAGGGCACAAGCAATAAACCACCCAAGAACAGTAGACAACATGGAATTGGTTCCTTGAAAAAAATAAATAAGACTGACAAAACTTCAGCCAAGCTAACCAAAATATATAGAGAGGAGATCCAAATGAATAAAATTAGAGAGGAAAGAAGAACATTACAACAGATTCCAAGGAAATACAGAGAATCACAAGTACATACTTTAAAAATCTGTATTCCACCAAACTGGAAAACCTAAAAGAAATGGATGAATTTCTTCATATATATATATATATATATATATATATATATATATATATATATATATATATAAAAGACCTTCCAAAGTTAAGTGAAGATGAAATAAACAATTTAAACAGACCCATAATACCCCAGTGAAACAGAAGCAGGAATTTAAAATATACCAACAATAACAATAAAAAGTAACACACACACACACACACACACACACACACACACACACACACACACACACAAATATAGGGCCAGCTGAATTTAGTACTGAATTCTACCAGACCTTCAAAGACAAACTAATGCCAATACCCCTCAAACTGTTCCACTAAATAGAAACTGAGGGAACACTTCCTGTGTCTTTTTATGAAGCCACTATTGCCCTTATACCAAAACCACACAAAGATCCAACAAAAACAGAAAATCACAAACCGATATCCCTTGTGCAAATCTTTTTGAGACTCTGATTTTCTTTGGAGAGTACATCCAGAACCTGATTTCTGGGTCACAGGACAATTCTAGTTGTGATTTTTAAAAGAGCTGTGATGCAATGCTCATTTTTTTTTCCTACTTGTACTACTACACTTTGTAGCCTTAAGTTTCTCAGGTCCCACCTGGGCCCCCATGGTCCAGACAAATCTCTGTCACTCCCAGTCCTGCAGCTGCTCGGACCCAAGTAAACACACAGAGGCTTATATTATTTACAAACTGTATGGCCTATGGAAGGCTTCTTGCTAGCTCTTTTAACTTAACCCATTTCTATTTATTTATAAGTTGCCACATGGTCATGACTTATGGGTACTCTCACATCTTGCTTTTCCTGGGGGCGCTGGTGTCTCCCTAGACTCCACCTTTCTCCCTCCTTGGATTTCCTGCCTGCCTCTAAGCTGCCTTTCTTTTCCCTGTTTCTCTCCTGTATATGTTCTTTTATGTATTGGAAGATGACTGGGATGTATAAAGGCTTTACCACATTGATTACATTCATACAGTTTCTCGCCAGTATGTGTTCTTTTATGCCTTTGAAGCTGAACCAGGAGGAACTCAGGAGCAGAGAACCTTCTGGCTACAATATTTATTTCTAATGTGCCCTTCTCATGATAGACTTCTGTCAGATAAAACTGGCCCACTGCACAGTATCTTCTGAGAACCACTTTATTGAGTCCTCAGAGCCCAGTGAACAGCATTATACTGGAGTTTTCAATGGCTGCTAACGGTGAATGGCATGTGTGTAGGGCGCTTGGCGGGGGGGGGGGGGGTATGGGTGTGTGGGTATGCATGCATGGCAGTAGAAATCAATGGAAACTACTGTCTCCCCATTTTTAATTATCCCCAATACTATTAAAGTAATATAAGCTCTCAAAAAGCTTGTCAATCCAGACTCTATAAAACTTCCTTTACAATGTGTACAAAAATGTAAAACCTCAAAAACACAATGCTAACCCAGTAGGAAATAAAAGGACAGATTTGTCTCAAAATACATCTTCAATTCACTTCTCATTCCCCAATATGAATTCCCAATATGGCTGCCATTTCCAAAATACTTCCAACACAGAATCAGAGTCCCCGGATCTGAGCCAGGACAGGGGTAAATACGGTTTATTTGACATAGTGCTATTAAAATACTTGAATTCATATGAGTTTTTGAAGAAAGTGGAATATACTCTCCAGCAATCTTAGTGCTTACAATGGGTCCACATCAGTTATCAACAATGTCTTCAGAGCCCCGGAACAGAAGTGACTGAATCATCCATGACTCTGTGACCCACTTCTGGTCACTCTGCAGTTTCAACTTCTACCTCCACAGTCAGTTCTCTGCTCATGGTTTATTTATTTATTTATTTATTTATTTATTTATTTATTTATTTATTTATTTATTATTTTTGTTTTTGTTTTTTTGAGACAGGATCCCACTAGCTCTAGCTATCCTGGAACTCACTGTTTAGACCAGGATGGCCTTGAATTTACAGAGCCCCCCCTCTGTCTCCAAGGTGCTGGGATTAGAGGTGTGTGTCCCTACGCCCAGTTATCTGCTCCTGATTTACATGCTCTTGACACTTCCTGCTCTACACTTTTCTGACCAGGCTCTCCTACAGCACTTTGGCCATTCTTCATTCACAGTGTGTAACATACTTACATTCATACTGTAATTACACATGCTTCTTTGGCATATTCTTGGAACTGTTTATCATATTGCAGATTTGGGGTAATCCTTACAGTACAGAGACAAATTGTTTGGACATGCAAGGTATCTAAGAAATGTCAAAATGAATTAAAATTAACTAAAAGAAAACCATACATTTTTATTCAAGAAGAAAAGCTGATAGTAGGTTTGTTTTGCCTCAGGGAAACTCCATACTGATTTTTGTAAAGCACCTGGCTATACACTTCACGGTATACCGACAGGAGATAGGGCTCTGACCCCACAGACACAGTTTCAGTGTGCCACCGTCACCTTCTGCACGTTTGACCTGTTTGATCTGCAGCTGAAGCTCTCTCACCTGTCCCCATACAATGTGGCACACAACATGTGGGCTGATTGAGCTAAATGATATAACATATATGTAAGAAGTATCTGGCAGGGACACACTTGGTGTTCAACAAATGCTAATTTTATTACCTAAAATCAACTTTAAGATTAACTAAATGCAGAGGAAAAAAGAATCTGTAATTCTCTTTTCAGTATATATAGTATTAAAATATATATCCAAAGCAAATAAACACCTTTTCAACATCCAAATCCCTAAGTCAACTCATTATTCTACTTCATTTACATTTTAGATTATATAAAACAGTGCGCATTTATTGTAAACTCTTGTGGGATATTAGTTGAAGATGATGTGTTATATTCATTTATGCTGTGAAATATCTGCTTAATGATGCAAAGATGTGTTGCATTCTTTTATGTTGCATTTGTTTAACTCGGTGAAGCTGTGTTACTTTGCCTGCCTAAAGCACCTGATTGGTCTAATAAAGAGCTGAATGGCCAATAGCTAGGCAGGAGAGGAATAGGCGGGGCTGCCAGGCTGAGAGAAAAATAGAAGGAAAAGAAGAGAAGAGGGAGGGTGGAAAAAAAAGGAGAAAGAGAAGAGGGTGCCAGAGGGGGCAGCCACACAGGCAGCAATGGAGTAAGAAGTAAAAAAGGACATATAGAATAGAGAAAGGTAAAAGCCCAGAGGAAAAGGGTAGATGGGATAATTTAAGTTAAAAAAAAAAAAAAGCTGACTAGAAACAAACCAAGCTAAGGCTGGGCATTCATAAGGAAGAATAAGACTCCTTGTGTTTATTTGGGAACTGGGTGGTGGGCCCCTAAAGGGCAAAGAGTAGAAAAGAAAAAAAAAACCTACAAACTCTACTTGGATAAAAGGGGAAGACGAAGCTCCAAAGGTCACAATTATTTGGCTTCTTGCTTTCTGGGTGAGATTTTCCTTTTAGTATCCTTCTGGAATACTGCCATAAAATAAAATGTGAAGCTACTCATTTCCAGGCATAGGTTTGACTCTCACCCATGTTTCTATTGAAAAAAGGCATAAGGTCAATAATTATACTTTCTGGCAGAGACTTGAAGTCTCAGCACATGATTGGGATTCATACTCCGACTACGGAGTTCAGTGAATAAACTCTACATTGTGGCTTACAACAGCTTTATTATATTTAATCAGAACACCAAATGCTTACTTTTGTGTACTGAGTCTCCTTCTGTCAACGGCATGAAGAACAAAGAAACCACTGAAACGTAAATTGTGCCTCCAGACATGTTTGATACCTAGCATAAAGCATCTGTATCAAAAATGTTTTATATTTCACCAGGTAAGTTAAATAACTCACAACATTTCAAACTAATAAAGCATTGGGTTTTTCTTTAATAACTATTTCTATATAAATTAGTTTAAAACAATCATAAAACAGTCAATAGGACAATAAGATATGTTAGTTGAAAATTTTAAAGATTTATCCAACTGCAAAGGAAAACTAATCTGGGTAAATCTTCTTGCTATCTGCTCTCAACACATGAATTTGGTCTCTAGAATAAGTCTCTGGAGGGAACCTGCAGCCAGAGGCTCTTTTCCAGACGTGAGATGTTAGCGGGCACTCATTTTTGGGAGAGGAAGGACAGAAGTCAGAATGGACCTTCACCTGTGTCTTCACCTACTCCTGATGCTTCAGGAGCACACTGGAGTTCCAGCTGTGACTGAAGAATAGGCACCATGGGGACTCCCGCTGGAGTCTGTCAGTGGAACACAAAGGGTCAGAGCACCACATCCGCAGGTGCACACATCCATCCACCCCCTCCTTCCGCTTGTGCTGACCTACTCCCAACTGTGTGAGACATGCAGGAATGTCACAAGATGACTAGAGGGACCCCGAGGTGTCAGGATCTATGAGAACACACACACACACACACACACACACACACACACACACACACACACACACACACAATGCCCCAGGGAGAACAGATAAAACAAAGATGTCCCCTAAGTTAGACAAAGACACAGAAAGCACCACTTGGAACAAACAAATGAAAATACGTGCTCACAATAAACTTCCATCCAGTCGGGAAGCAGAGAAGGAGCAGGGACTTGCCAGACAGGGGCCGTGCACGCATGATGGATGAGTGGAAAGACACCTCGTGTCCTTACTATACAAAGGCAGAGCTGATAAAGTCAGTCTCTGTATTGAGACTTTCATACAGTCGTTGACAGCTCTGGGATGGTAGCCGTGTCCCACAGTCAGTGGCTTTATAAGGAAAGTTAGTTTTGTTATCTTTTGTTTTTCCTTTGAGAAGGAAGCCAGAGAAGTTTACGGGAGGTGGTCAGACGAGTCTCACAGCTACACACTAAAGCGAGCAAGGCAGCAGTCCTCTAAGCATGCTGGCTAAGTTTCTGCCTCGGCAGAGAAGTCATTCACAAACCAAAGGAGGCAGAGACCTGGACGGAATTACTGCATGAAGAAGCAGTACAACATCTGGGGTTGGTGGCACACACCACTCACCCCAGCATGTGGGACTTGGAGGACCGGTAGTTCAAGGTCGCCTTCAGCCACACAGCAGGGTCAAGGCCCAAACTAAGTGAGACCCTGTCTCAGACACCAAATCAAAACAAACAAAAAGGCAGGCTACTCTCTCTCAACAAACAAGAATTGTTCCCTATTTCTAAGCTTGATGACTCCAGAAGGCATTGTAGCAACTGAGTCATGCTAACGAGTTAGGTCAGATCTGTGTCTGAGGTACTTCTACATGCTCTGGGAGATGCTCTGTCTGTGAACCAAGTCGTGTCTTTACATATGGAAGTTGTTCAGTGGAACTCAGCATCAACGTAGAAACGCTCAAGTCCTGGCAAGACTCACTCTGCAGTAGTCCAGCGTTGCAACGTATTCATAGGATCCCAGCGACAGCTCTGGCTTCTCAAAGTGGTCCACTCTCCTTCCAATGTGGTCCAGATGTTGGAAATAGAATGGAGGAACTAAGGAAAACAAGCCAAGGCAGGAAATCCTTTGTTTTCACAAGCAGACAACCCAACAAAGCCTCAGATTTTATAATAGAGGGAAGGAGTCAGGATAAAGGACACAAGTTGTTCTCAGCATCATTATTGTGACAGCATGTCTTAGAAATATGTGAAAAACGAGTTTTCTCTTTTTGAAACTTATTTTTTGACTCTTGTATATGTTGTAAGTCATGACATTTTTGCCTTTCAATTATGTTACAATAGTTTTGTCATATATAAATTTTGATTTTTTAATGATGAAATCAATCTGCCTAGAATTCTATCTATGGAACTACATAATTTTATAAATAATTTTCATCAATGTTGATTGCTTCATTACTGTTTCTCAGTATAATGTATTACTACATTTTAGTCATGAAATATTTTATACATATAGAAAAACCACAGACCACAATATTCATATTCATGCAACCAGAATGAGAGCTTTGCTAAAAGCCTCTTGACCATATACAAGTTACTGACGGCCAAGAATAGTTATAATTTTGGAAATCCCAGAGAAAAGTGTTGCTGTTTTCAAGCTAACATACCCAAATATCTGCCTCTACTTAATTACCTCTTTTTTAAAGAGTTAGTATTCTATTTGAATTTTTAACATAGCTGACAGAGGCTGATGCTGGCTATTTGGATTATGCTCTCAACTGCGATCTTTGTTACACCTTAATTAAGATATCTTCAGCCCTGGGCTTTCACATGCTAATCTGCTAGTATCTGGCCCTACTCATGTAGAAGATTACTGTATTAGGGAAAAACTGCACCCGAAAGATCTCAGTTGAAGTCTAATTTGACTCAAATGTCTCAGAAGGTTACTTCTAGCAACGTTCTGGAAGTCACCCAAAGGCAGAGCGAGACTTATGACTCACACACTGAACACTTGGACAAATAAGGCCTGGTGTCTCCGCGCAAAGGAGCTCCTGTTGCCTGGAGATGGCCAGAGAAGGCCGTGCAATGCTGTTGATAGTATGTGGGAAAGTTACCAATACTTTTAAGCATTTCGCTAAGAACAGCATCTCCCTTTGTAAAAACCACAAAAGCAGTACCTTTTGGTTTGAAACCAACACTCATCGGTCTCCAAGTTCAGCTGTGAACAAGCAAATTATAACAAGACTATTTTTCTAAAGTCAGACTTTAAAAAAAAACACCAGAAGTTTCAGATTCTATGTTCTTACCATCTCATGGCTATTTCTTTTAGGAGTGAACTTTATAAAGTTTATACTTACATATTTTGACCCTGAACTTGGTGAATTCAACATCTTGAAAAGATTACAGAAACTGAAGATGACAGTCTCTCTCAGTAAAGTCAAATAAACCAGGGGCCATGATGGCGACTTAGATACATGTAGGTGTCATGCAGATTTCTGGATTGTCTGGCTTATGTGTGGAATGGTAATTTCTAGACAGTATAATATATAATTCACTCACACTCATACATCTACATATAATATGATTTTTTAAAATTAATTTTACATGCTCATTAACATTTAATATTATCTTGTCACCTACCCTCAACCAAACTCAAGTCACACCATAAATTATGATCTGTTTCTCTCTTTGTGTGTGTGTGTGTGTGTGTGTGTGTGTGTGTGTGTGTGTGTGTGTGTGCATGTAGCTGCACATGGGAGGCCGGCCGGGTCAAGCTCAGGTGGTGTTCCTCAGGAGCCGTCCACTTTGTTACTGGAGACAGGGTTTCTCACTGGGACTTGGAGCTTGACCACCATTTGGCTAGGGTGGCCAGGCAGGGAGCCATAGGAATTCTCCTGTTTCCACCTCATCAACCCCAGGGGCTACAAACAAGCATCACCACACTCTGCTTATTTTTCACGTGGGTGCTGAGGACAAAACTCGGGCACTCGTGTTTGTGGACAAGTGCTTTTATTATAGCTCTCTCTGTAGTACCCTCCCTCACAACTGTCTGACGTCAACATTAGCAGATCTGTGATAGGATGAAACAAAAAACACATCGAAAAGACATCACGATAATGGCCCTTCCTCCTAAATATTCAACATTCATGTCACAAGGGGAAAGCCCCTGGTTATATGAGCTTTTCCTAAATACCAATGAATTCAAGGACAAGCCCAGGAGACAAAAGAGAAGTCTCTAGGACTTATCTTCTGTAAATGCAAGAAGTAAAGACTCATACTGCATTCAAACGGGCCACCGTGGAAGGAGACTCAGCTCCACCACCACACTCGTCAGTTTTACGCAAAGCCACGGCACAGTTTCTGTGGGAGGCTCCTGCAGCCTAGGTAAGAGGGACCTAGTTCCATCAGCAATGTCTTCTCTTTAGGGATGTTACAAATAGCGGCACCGCGCTGCCCCGCCCCAAAAGTCTGTCTTTCCTAAGCTGAGGCGTCTAACCCACCTTATTTTTAAATAAGATGCTTTTTTTTTTTTTTTTGGTTTTTCGAGACAGGGTTTCTCTGTGTAGCTTTGCGCCTTTCCTGGAGCTCACTTGGTAGCCCAGGCTGGCCTCGAACTCACAGAGATCCGCCTGTCTCTGCCTCCCGAGTGCTGGGATTAAAGGCGTGCGCCACCAACGCCCGGCTCTAAATAAGATGCTTTTACCAAGCGCGCTCCACGGCACCACTTACCGTCATTCACACAGCTGCAAAACCCGCACTGGAAGCGCCTGCCGCCTTCAATGAACTGCATGAACGGGCACATGTAGGCTTTGCACCTGTTGCACCGCACTGGTCCGCTCTCACCGTGATTTACCAAGTACAGGGGCGTCTAGAGGAAGGAAGAAAATGAATGGGAAGTGTGGGGATTCTGGGTACTGTCAAAATCCTCCCCCGGGAATCACTAAGAAACTCTTAATGAACATTCGCCAGGACAGTGAGGATTCTCCCCAGACGATCACTGAATTCAAGGATTATGACACAGTCAAACAAAGATTCATTGAAATTTGTGTATCGTTTACAAACAAAAATTACGCTTGTAAGCACATATCAATACCTGTATGTTGAAATCAATATGTAGACGCATGATTACTCGTATGTGTGTGAAAAGAGAATATATAAAATGTAACAATGTAAATGTTTCATTAAGCTTATGTTAAAATGTCCCTGATGCTTATA
The DNA here is from genome assembly GCF_049852395.1 of Peromyscus maniculatus bairdii. Taxonomy (NCBI): domain Eukaryota; kingdom Metazoa; phylum Chordata; class Mammalia; order Rodentia; family Cricetidae; genus Peromyscus; species Peromyscus maniculatus. Next base: position 103,026,442 of record NC_134857.1, on the reverse strand, counting down.
GCATGCATCCTGTTAAGCTGTACACACGCCAAACAAAATAACAAGACAGCTGTTTTAAGGGTCTAGTGTGTACGGCAGCATTTTGTTCACGTAGTATACAAATGACTACTTTTAAAATAAAACTGTCCAGCCTGGGGAGATGTCTCAGAGGTTGACACCACTTTGCTCTTGCAGAGGACCCAGGTTCAATTCCTAGTACCACCATGGTTATTCACAACCATCCACAACTCCAGTTCCAGGAGATCTGATGCCCTCTTTTGACCTCCAGGGACACCAAGCACACTTGTGGTACATCTACATACATGTAGGCAAAACATTCACACATAAAATAAAGTGAATACATTTAATAAAAAATTTTGAAAGCTGAAACTCTTTGAAAAATATGCAAGAATGGCCACTTGTTTAGGGCTGGAGACTGATTACATCTTTTTGTTACTTCATTAAATGACAAAGCTTCATACTACCCTGGTCATGCTTGACAGAACTGGGAAAAACCACATGATTCAAATGCATCTTTCTCATCAACATAACACAGAAAACCAGACTAAAAGCAAAGAGGCCCAACGCTAGGACTCTGCTTGTTCTTAATGCTCCCAGCTTTTGTAATAAAGCCACAAAGACCCTCCTTGCCTTTATAAACCTGTTTAAAAGAGAACATTTCAGAAATGTCTGAGAACTGCGGAGCTGTTCATTTCAATAAAAAATTTTAAAGATAAACTTATAAATAAAGAAGATACTTTTATGGAGGCTGGAAGAGCAGGGAGGTCATCAGGTGAGGTCAGAGGTCATCAGCTGGGGTGAGAAGCCATCAGCTGGGGTGAGGGGTCATCAGGTGGGGTGAGGGATCATCAGGTGGGGTGAGGGACCATCAGGGGCAGAGAGGGACCATCAGGGGTGGAGAGGAATCATCAGGGGCGGTGAGGAATCATCAGGGGCGGTGAGGGACCATCAGGGGCGGGGAGGGACTATCAGGTGGGGTGAGGGACCATCAGGGGCGATGAGGGACCATCAGGGGCGGTGAGGGACCATCAGGGGTGGTGAGGGACCATCAAGGGCGGTGAGGGACCATCAGGCCTTTTTCTCCCAAAGGTTTAGGAAACCCTGTCCTGATGCTGGCCTTTGTCAGATGGTCCAAGTGAAAGCCGACCCACTGCTGGGGGTTCAGAAATGAGCTGTGAGGTCCCAGAACAGTGGAAGAGGAGGAAAGGGGGAGGGGGGGGGGAGGAGGAGCTGCTGAGACAAGGATTAATGTGCGCGTGTAGAGACATGTTCTTGGCACAGATGGCTGGGGAAATGTAACTGCCCATTGTTTCTATCCAGAACAACTTTATCTCTGTAAAAAGCACTTAGCACATGAAAAACTGTCTTTAAAGGGAGGGTGAGAGCTGGATAGTATGAAATGTACTTGGGTTTCTGAAGGCAAACTTCTTAGTTACTGCAAAATGTCCTCATAAAAATGACCTAGAGCACAGAAAAATCTACCTTCCAGGAGACTTTAATATGGTTATGAACTAGTGGGTAAAAATTGAGAGGCATTTTTAAGCATCTAGGGATTCGCTTCAAACCTGCACATGGATGTACACAGTGATGTCTTTATATATACCTTTCATTTGAAAGACACAAACTGGCCTCAGTTCACTCTTTTTAGCGAGTAGTAATAAAACATGCTCTAGGGACCAGAGTGAGCAGGGAGATGCAGGCATTCAACAGAAAGACCTAGAGACTCAGGAGAGTGGGAGCTGAAGACAGAGCAGACGCACTGGTCAGGCTGCTGCTTCTGCATGCTTCTGTTTACCCCGAGACCAGACGCCGCTTTCTGAAGCTAAACAAGGAGGAATTCTGCAGTTAGCCTTCACCGTGGCCAAATTCTACTCTTTCATCCTTTTGTTTTCAAAGACTTCAAAGACTACAACCAATTCCCTGAAATACTTTAGAAACAAATACGACACAATTATTTGCTAGACAAGCCAGCAGGAATGGAAGGTAATTTGCCTTTGTTTTCAGTATTATAATTTGCCCAAAGGCAGACCATGCCTAAAACGTCTGGGAACTATCACCAACAGCCATGCAAGCATTCCAGTCCTGGCAGATTCAAACTCACAGAACTAAGCATGGATGTCTAGCCATAAACTGCAGTCAAGTCAAGACTATATCTTGGCTATTAAGAACACTTACGTTTTCCTGTGTTCTCTCCTTTGGAAAGCAGATGGTGATAAGAAAGGAGGGTCTTCAGACAACGAGGGTGGCAGTCAAGAATGTTAAAAGCTTTTTAACTGTTTACGTTTTTCTCAGGGGCGACGGGGCAAGGATTTTTAAACGGCAGTGTATTGTTTAACCTCTCAGGCTGTGTTGAAAACCATCAGGATTTACTCTCTTTCCATACGGCCACTTATCTGCTGCACAGTAATGTGCATGTGCTCAGAGAGAGTTACACTGCCTTTTCTTCTCTGTTTCATTGTAGTGAATATACATTTGTAAGTGGAATTCCTTCTTCTGCAGAACTGGCTAAAGCTGCTCACTTTCCTTACCAAGGGCACTCACCGGGTCACACCTGTCCCCGGAGTTTCTTCCAAGTGTGCTTTCATCTTTGACCTCTAGTACATGCCTGTTCACTCTTCTCTTCTTTCCTGACTATTCTTAGTTCTGCTACCACGCGTGAGTTTATCACCAAGTAAGTCACGGGGACACTGAAGATGGGCCCTTGCCCATCAACAAAGATGATTTTTGAATCTCCTATCTTTGGATTATCAAGGATATGACAAATAGCATATTGATACCATTTTTCATTAAAATTTTTTAAGTGAACAAAACGTATCTTTTTGTGTAAGTAAAATTACCATTCAGAGTTGGGGTCCTATAGACCATGCAAACACTATAGGCTATTGCCAAGTCTGTTGGTTACTCTCCACAATATAGTGGTTAGGCCCTATTGCTAGAGATACCAATATCAAATATGCAGAATCAAACTGGTGTCTTACTAGACATTTCACAGACCAGAGTTCATATGACTAGAGTTCGTAGTGCTGGACGATATCCTCTGCAAGCTACTTGAAGAGAAAGATAATCATTGATATTACCCAGCTACGAACTCTTATGACCGACATCACTGACCTGCATACAAGATACAGTGGTATAATAGTGGCACAAATGTTAAGGGAGTAACCAACCCCTTTTGGAATTAAGGCCCATTCCATGAGCTGGAACCCATACCTGACGCTGAAAGTGGCCAGGAACCTGACAACAGACAGGTCATGGGCCTAGGGGAAAACCTATGATATCACTCTGCTAAAGAAACACAGCAATAAGATGACTCCTAATAGCATACTGCTATACCCATAGATCAGAACATCGCTCGGCCCTCATCGGAGAGGCTTCTTTACGCAGTAGATGGGCGTTAACACAGAGACTCACAATGGACAATGTGTAAAGAGTGAGAGACTTCGGAGTGCTCAGCCCATCCCCCAAAATGTGGTATCTTCATCAACCCCTCCCCTCAAAGCTAAGGGTCTATGTGGAAAAGGAGGGGGAAAGATTGGAAGAGCCAAAGCTTTTTTGGTTTGTTTTTTAGGGACACAACAGAACTGACGCACATATGAACTCACAAAGACTGTGAGAGCACACACAAGATCTGCACAGGTTCAAAACAGACCAAATCCCAGAGGAGGAGAGGGGAACATGCAACCTCACCCCTAACCAAGAAGCTATTTGCAGTTGACATTTGCTGGCAAAGGGGAAATCAGTTTTCTCCAAGAGAGTGTCATTCATATTGACAATCACACTCCAGGGCAGGCTCCATGCCCAGGAATAGCAGGCCAACACAAAACAGACCATATGTTTTGTTTTGTTTATCAGGTAGGCACTACTTTTGGGGGTTTTCGTTTCTTTGATTTTGTATTGTTGATTTTTATTTGTTTGCTTTGATTTTGGCTCTTTAATGTTCTGGACTTTTTTAAGGGGGAAAGAACATGAAGTTGGCTGGGTAAGGGAACTGGAGAGGATCTGGGGGAGGGGAAAATTTTAATAAAAATATATTATGTGAAAAAGAAAATTTTAAATAAAAATGCCACTCAGCATTAATATGCAGTCATCGTTTTAAACACAATAATGTCTGATTATTTTTCTACGTTAAAGAAGAGGTATTCCAGTATCAGTCAACATCTCCTTGACATCACTGATACCATCTTGTCAGTATTCCTAGTTTAATGATCAGCGAGTTTCATTCTCCGGCAACTGTGACAGTCTTGCCGTAGATTCTGAGCCCATGTCTGTCTTAGTGGGCTCACACATGGAATGCACAGTAGGAAATATGTGCATGTGTGCAGTTGAAAGGCCAGGGCACGCACAGAAAGGATGCAACACAGAGTAACACCAACAAGAGCTATTTTTATCTTAGAAAGGACATGGGAAACCAGTCACAGATTATACCTTCAAAGCAAAATCAGTTAGTCAAGAGAATGAACCCCCATGTAGGAAAGCCCACCGAAATTTCCTAAGATCTTTAAGCTGTGGGTTTTTGTTGGGGCTTGCACAGTGCTGTGAACACTGCGTACAGAGCACAGAACAAGGGCAGGCACTTGTGATCCGGCAGGAGGAAGGCTGTGGGAGGGGGATCCCAAGTCCAAGGCAAGCCATGCCTACACAGATCATGCCTCAACAAAATAAAACTCCAGACACTTAAGTTTTGCTGTAGATTTTTCTATTCTAGGACAGCGAGGAGTTACAACAATAGTTACCCACTATGTCGAAACTGAAAAGTTGTTTTTATAGGATATGTCCAGTAGGTGGCACTGTGAGACTGAAATTGAAAACAAAGCTCTCGGGTCATGCTCAAGACAACAATTACAACCACTTGTGTAATTTTAGAAACAGCCAGACTTAGAGCAGCTAGTACCTCATAAAATTAATAAACAGAGTTTATTAAAACTTACCAACAGCTTAAAACTGTTCTAAAACAAATTAATAAAAGACAGGTGCATATATATATATATGTGTGTGTTTATATATATATATATATATATATATATTAGACATTTCATAGACATTAAAGCAATTACCAAATTTACTTAGGTAATAGGAAACATTGTGTTTTAAATGTTGCTAATTTTTTGCCAACTTCTCCTTCACTCTACATAGGAAAGCAGAAATACTATTGGGACTGACAGGCAGCCACCTGCACAGCAGGCGACATCAAAGTCTCCTAAAAGCAAAGGCCCTCAGGAAGCCAGCACTCCCACGGCAGCTCCCACCTCCTGCTCTGTACCCTGGCAATCACGGGACTGAGTGACAGCCGAGCAGAGGAGCCCAGTGCTGAGTCACGGCTCTGGGCAGCACTGTGATGGAGAGGAGATGCAGCCACCGCCAAGAGGAAAGCGCAGTAAGGATGCTGATGCTGGGATGAGGCCCAGCGGCCACGCCTAGGATTAGTCACGTCCTGCCTCCAGCATCCAGGGCACCGTGGGTGAGTGAGTGCCCGCCCGTCTCGCATTTGCCTCACTTTCTTTACTTTTAAAATTTTAATTAAAACATAATTACATCATCTCTCCTCTTCCTTTTCCTCCCACCAAGCCCTGTGTCTCCTGTGTCCTCCAACCCCTCCCAAATCCCCCCTCATTCCTCCTCAAATTCACGGCCTCTTTCTCGTTATTATTATTTCTGTGTGTGTGTGTGTGTGTGTGTCTACACAACACACACATATATGTGCACACATAAATATATAGCTATAAACTACTGAGACCATTTAGTTTTGTTTATATGAATAAAAAATTTTGACCCTTTGGTATTGGATAACCAAGTAGGAGGCTTATCTCTAGGAAAAAAAATAATTCTCTCTCAAAAATGAGAGGGAAATAACATCCACAATGTTGCTGGAACACTCCGGCTGCCTAAAGAAGACCTGAACAATGACAACACCAATAAATAATAAGCTAACCTGGGAGGGGGAAACTGCGCCAGCCCCACCCCTAGGGGCTTGCCTTCTTTTTAGCACCAGCGTTCATGTGAACAGCCCTCCCCCCCACACACACACATTTGGGGTCCCTCACTCCCCTCCCCCACCTCCAGCCACCTTTCCCTCTTTTTTAGGATTTATTTCTTTGGACAAAATTGGCATGCTCTTGTTTGGGAAGAGTGTGTAAACATGAGACCCAATGTTGTTAGTCTCCACCCCAGAAAAACGGGTGCACACTCCCCGGGTCCTCCAGTTCCTGCACAGTTCAGTGAATGACTCTGCCACATCCTAGCCTGGCAACCAGGTTTCAGGTTTTCCTCTTCCCACTGAACTGCTGGCCTGCCAGTGACGTCACGAACCCCTGCCAGCAGGAGGGTGAATTCGGCACTGGCTGGCACAATCTTTAAAGTCCCCAAATGGAGCTTCCTGGCTGGTCACCGAGTCCCGATCACAGGCTTCACTGTGCTTCGGCCTGTGACAGCATCTTCAGAAACCATCTCAGAGTCAGTGTTCCTAGCTCTGGAGCTGCAGCTCGGACGTCACAGAGTACATGGTCACATGATCTGAAACCAATGGGCTCTTCTCTGGGTACTGCTCTGTAACAAGGTCCACACTGGCCTTGAGGTTCTCCCAAGGAGGAGTCACTGAAGAGCAGCGTTCTGAGTGACGCTCTGGCACATGGGGACCTTGCCACAGCTGAGCCTGAGGATGACCGCATGCTGGCTTTCATGGACAGGGGACAGCCCTGTCATCAGGCTGGCCTGAAGTCCCGGAGGCAGTCCCAAGCTCTGTTTCTCAGCCCCTGCCTCCTGCAGTCTCCAAACACACAGTGACTTGCCTGCCTGAAGAGTATTTTTTTCTGAGTGCTATTAAATATCACATCATGTATCTTCTATGCACAATTCAAAGATCACATTTGTGTTTTTAAGAATTTTTGTAGTTGGCTCTACTTCATTTTATATTTCCAGAAAATTATCTTTTTGAAAGTTTGGATGATTTTCCATTTTCCCCCTCAACAGCGCTGTCTTCCACACTGAATGAAAAAAAAGAAATAAAAAGAAAAGGGCATGACAGCTTCCAGGTGTGGTGGAGGAGAAAGTTTATTATAGATAAAAGGGAGAGCATAGCCAGAGGCAGAGGCATCTGGGAGAGTCCAGAGTGGACAAGACCCTGAGCCTTGTGAGGAGAAACTTGGGGGGGGGCAGGGGCGGGGAGCAGCTGCCAACCAAGAGGGGCAGCCTGGGCCAAGAGACTGGCCAAGAGAGTTGAGGAAAGAGCCAGGTAACAAGAATGGTTGGATTATATAGGGAAGGGCAGCTGGGGGAAGGGTAGCCCAGTCCTAGGGCAGGAGAAGACTAGGGTAGGGGGTGGGGTATGCCAGCCAGGAGGGCTCCGTAACAGGTAGAGACTGAGGGATGCTGGGAGAATCTGGCAGCCAATGTCCACTTGTCCACTTTGATGAGTTAATGGGCACCTCAGCCATTTGTCCAGGGTTTGAGACCTAGCCCATGTGACCCAGTGAAAGAGAAGAAACAGAACAAGGAAACGGACGGTTCCAAAGAGAGATGGAGCAGAAGAGTCCACACACACACACAACACACACACACACACACACACACACACACACACACACACACACACACACACACACGACAGACAGTTGAACAGCGTGGAGAGACAAGAGGGCAAAGTACCACAAAGAAAATGGCCATGCCAAGCCCAGCTCCAGCCACTTGGATCTCTGGCTGGCAGTGAGGGAAGGAGACGTCTCATTCAAAAGGTCAGGGGGCTTGGGGATAAGAAACAGGCAGTCCTACCCACTGGCTAATCCCACAGCTCTCATGGCCTCGACTCCAGTTGTGGGTCTTGCTGGGACAATGAATTCTATGATGAGAGAGGTCTCCAGCTCAGAGGGCCATGGCCAGGTGCCATTTTGAAAGACAACCCCTTGTTTAAAACTGAGCTTACCCTGGGGCCGGCCCTGGGAACAGAAGCATCACAAGTGCCTGAATTCAATAGCCACAGGCAGGATACAAGCCCCAAAGGACATGCATGGTAGAAAGCGGAGGGCCAGGCGCTAAGAAGCTGAGAAGCGCAGGTAGCAGGCTTGGCCCCAGCAGCGAAGCATATGGGGAAAGGGATTCCTGCCCTCAGTGCCCGGGAGCAGACCTCATCAGCTGGGAGTAAGCCCCGAGTCTGATAACCCCCATCCCCAGATCTGTAGGTAGAGCCTTTTACTTGGAGTGGAGCTCTGCTGCAGAGTGAGAACTCAGAAGCCCCAGCAGCTTCCTCCATGTCCAGAGCATCCCACCAGCAGGGAGAGAATGGTGGTCTTTCAAAGCATGGAAACAGGTTAGCCTCTACAGACCTCAGTGCTATGTAAGCCTGAACATGCTCAGTTAATCCTCAGATAGGCATCAATAACCACACCGTGTGACTCCTCTCCAGAATGGCCACATCTGTTTTAAAGTAAACACAGCTGAGACCATCCTATCCAGCCCTCAAATGTCAGGTGGCCTTTTCGTGGGAAGGTCACATCGGATTAAGACTATGAAGGCAGCTGCCTCTGGTAACTCAGCTACTATACCTTCAAAGGGGAAAGTAAGTATCTGCACCTAGAGAGATGGCTCAGTGGTTAAGAATCTGCAGTGCAGCTCTTACAGAGTTCAGTTCTCCCGGCACCCACATCAGGCAGCTCATACGCCATCACCTGTAACTCCAGTTACAGGCATCCAATTCTTCCGGATTCTGCAGGCATTACACTCACACGCACAAATCCGTATGCAGACATACACAGATGCACATAATTAAAGTAAACAGTCTTAGAAATGACTATCAGCACAGAGGGAGGCAGTATCAAGTTGCCCGAAAGGCAGCACTGGTACAGGACTGCACCATAAAAGATAATGTTCCTGAGACTAAAAATGGTCTGCCTGGACTGAGTTAGGCGGACAGCAGAGGGATGCATTTGCAAAGATCAGCATCGTTCTTCTTGCTGGAACAGATGTTAGAAATTTCTGAGGATGCTCTGCACAGTGAATTGGATGCACAAGAGTTCTGCTGTTCAATGCCAGTCCCTTCCGCTTCTCATAAACCTCGACCCTATGTAGCTGCACTCTTATTTCTGAAGGAGAACTGTATCTTAGAGTTCAAATGCAGGCCACTTGCAGAAGGCACGCTTCATTGCTCCACACACACTGCTCCAGGGACACTGGAAGCTTATCTTAGACTTAAATCCCTTTGAATCAATCAAGTGTGTTTCTGCCCTAATAGGGTACATGGTAGCCTTCTCTTCCTCAAATAGAAGTTGGAAGGATTGAAATAATAAATTCAAAGCTGAGCCGTCTTTGGGTCTGTAAGAATTACCAGTGCGTGGGGGAGGAGTTCCCTTCGTCCGTCTCTTCCCAGTCATGAAAACATGTCCAAACAACTTCCATCTGCGCAGGGACTTGGGTGATGGCACTGTGTCAGGCCAGCCTAGCTGAGCACCCATCCAGTTTAACCTGAAGCCCGATCCCGGAAGCTGCCATGTCCCTCGGCTGCTCTCTTCTCTCTTCCTCCACAGGGTTAGATAATCTGGGGTCTTACCTCCAGCATTAGAACAGACTCTTTCCCGGGGCCAGACCCTTGTCTGCTCTTCACTAGCACATCCTACGTGCCCAGAACACCATCCAGCCCAAACTGCATGAGCTGCAACTATTTATTGAATCAAATCCGTGGCTAGTCTGAAATCCCATTTTGAAATAAGACAACAATCAATCAGTTATCCATCCCAAAAATGGACACTGCTTATAAAGTACCAATCAAATGGCAATGTTTACTGTGTGGATCACAGTATTTATGATCATTGAAATATTGCTATAATTGAAGGTGTGATTATATAATCATGAATCTTATTTTATAAAGGAACATAACTGCTGTGGATATCTCTCTATATAAATAAAACACTGATGGCCAGTGACCAGGCAGGAAGTATAGGCGGGACAAAGAGAAAGGAGAATTGGGGAAACAGGAAGAAGGAGGGGGAGACACTGCAGCCACCGCCAGGACAAGCAGCATGTGAAGACGCTGGTAAGCCACCAGCCACGTGGCAAGGTATAGATTTATAAAAATGGTTTAATTTAAGATAAAAGAACAGTTAGCAAGAAGCCTGCCACGGCCATACAGTTTATAAGTGAAAAAAAAAAAAAAAAAGCAACAAATGGCGCCCAATGGCTTGAGTTTCCACTGTAAACCTGAGAATATTTAATAACCAATTCTAAACAGAGCCAAAACCAGGTGCCTGCTTCTTGTCTCATAAGGGCAGCTAGATGCTGCAAAACGCAGGTTTGAACACTGGTGGGTTCCTGGCGTGTGCGTTTGACCGACAGTATGGCGGGAATGAGGCGTCTGCCAGCGGCACATTACGCTGTGTGGTAGATTTAGTCTTTGTTAGTATTAAAAAAAAAAAAAGAGGTTTCTGGGCTACACGCTGCTTTGATAAAAGTTTAGACCCACTTTTTCTGAGACTTGATGACTCCCAGAGCTGGCAGAAAACGTCCCACTGCCATGTTGGGAAGCTGAAGTGGGCGGAGCCAGCAGCCACACCACCGTTTCAGTCTTACAATGGTGCAGTTTAAAGCAATAGGCTCAAGGTAATATAAAACATAAGATGGCTACCACACAGAGAATCTGGATTATGTTCTCTTTGATATTCGTAACTGAAGAAAAAAATTTGATTGCAAAAGTTGTTGAGTTATGCCAAAATGTATATTTTAAAGGTACCTTGACTTCAAAATTTGGATATAAGGATATGTTACTTTGGAAAAGAGGTTCTGCTTTTGTTTCCACAGAAAGCCAGAGGCTAAGGATTTGTTCCAGATTAAGATACATCAGGTTTGACCAGCCAAGACCCCCTGAAAGATCTCCGATGACACCATGGCCCAGATGATCCAACATCCAGAACAGTTTCAAGGCAACTGGTTCACACAATTCAGCCTCAAGGACTACCCCATAAGCCTAAAATTTTCTTTGCGTCCCCATAAGACACAGCGCCCCCCTCCAGCAGGAAGTAGTAAGAAATGCTACGCCCAAATTCCCAAATATACCAAGCTGGCTTTAGAGGTGGAATTGGCTCACTTCCCCTCTAAACCCAGACATATTGTTTTAAAAAAAAAAATGGTTAAGAGATTCATGTGTCCCAAATCAGAAGAGCCCTCTGGTATGGGACAGAGAAAAACCAATATTTTTATTTAAAACAGGTTGATTATAAATGTGATCTCTTTCTAAAAAAGAAAAGGGGATTTGATATAGATATATAGGAGGATATAGAGATGATAAGATAAAAGGATAGATTAATCAACCTACTTTTAAAGAACAACTTGTTTAAAATGTTTTACATTGGTATAGATTTTAGTTTATGTTTAAAATGTTTTACATTGGTATAAATTTTAGTTTATTGATACAAACTTGAAGTTAATTTTGTTATACTGTATATATATATATATATTTCTATTCTTGTTTGAGGTATTATGTTTATGTAACTCATTTAAAATTGTAATGGATAATTAAAAATAGATTAATAATTAGTCATCTATGATAATCATATTTGTAGCCATGTTAGTTAAGTCTTCTAGGTATACATAGATATATTTCAGATAGATAGGTAATCTTCAAACACTTCATAGACCTAGAGAATATGGCATTTAAATAACTTAGAATTCTGTTGACATGAGACACAATTGCTCCTGGCTGCACTAATTTGATCCCGAGAGAATGTTGGGCTTCTAAGACATTTCCATTTGGAAGTTTGTCTTCTTGGCACAAAATGGCCTACTGGGCAAAGAACTGCCCTTGCCTTGATGGCTGACAGTACAAATATAATGCTGTCCTTTCTGGACAAGCGGGACACAAGGAAAGCGACCACTGTACTCTGCCAAGACAGGGTAAGATGGTCTCTCAGAATTCCTGCTTCTAAAAATGGTCTGTCAGATACTCTAGGCCTGTAGCCAATTTGAATGCACCAACAATGCTGAGAAACATTAGGTGACTGTCCAGGCTGCCAGCTGTCTTGGTCTACTTTTGCAAGATTCCCGAAAGTTGCTTGCATCCATCTACCATTTCTCAGGTACCATTATGTTCCTTCTCAGGTCTTTGATGTGGTTGAAAACTAGATAGTTGTAATTTCCTCAGTTATGACAAAAGATAAGTTAGATATAAAACCTTAAACTCACAAATATAAGATAGATAGGACATCTTCTTTAATATTGTAACTGTAATTCTTGCTCGATAATTGTTTTGTTATATGTAATTTTACTATGTTAAAGTTAAAACCTTCCTTTTTTAAAAAAGAAGAAAAGGGGAAGTGCTGTGGATATCACTCTATATAAATAAAACACTGATGGCCAGTGACCAGGCAGGAAGTATAGGCGGGACAAAGAGAAAGGAGAATTGGGGAAACAGGAAGAAGGAGGGGGAGACACTGCAGCCACTGCCAGGACAAGCAGCATGTGAAGACGCTGGTAAGCCACCAGCCACGTGGCAAGGTATAGATTTATAAAAATGGTTTAATTTAAGATAAAAGAACAGTTAGCAAGAAGCCTGCCACGGCCATACAGTTTATAAGTGATATAAGCGTCTGAGTGATTATTTTATAAGTGGATTGTGGGACTGCGGGGCTTGGGGAACCTGGAGAGAAGCCCTCCAGCAACACATAACAAATCAAATCACCATCTTTTTCACAATTACGTCTATGAAAAATAATACACGTATTTGAAACTTTTTCTCAAATTTTTTTGAAACTGCGATGGGAGGTGTAGAGGACAATAGGGGTGTGGGGGGATTGGACAGTTCTACTGAGGTGGTAACTAAACTGAAATCTAAAAGATGAATAAAATGGCAGGCAAGATGGCTCAATGGGTAGAGGCACTTACCCCCATGCCTGAACCCTCTGTCCAGTCCTTATAACACACAGAAGCAGGAGAACAGCTTCCAGTCTCCAAGCTGATGTCTGACCAGCACACCCCTCCACACCCTGCCTCTCTAAGTAAGTGGGTGTCGATGTCGCACCCCTCTTCCCCACCCCCACCTCCCACTAACTTGAATATCAGCCAGCAGGTGCTAGGGAGCTCACTTTAAGGTGCCTTGTCTCCGAACTCCAGCTCCCATCAGAGAAGCTGGTCTCCAGTTGAGCCTCAGGCTGTAGTAGACACAGCACCCCAGACCCCCAGACTGTAAACTAAAAACTTACTTTCCCTGTACATTAAAACTACAGCAAGATGTTTTCCTTTAATACTTATTACCCTGAGGTCATTCTTCATCTAACAAAAATAAAAGATTTTAGAGAACTGCTTTGTGATTGAGAAAATTAGCTTGGTGCGTTTTGTTTCTAAACTGTAACAAACTGCTGTGGGATGTCTTTCTGTACGCTGTGAATATGTGTTGCTCTGACTGGTTGATAAAATAAAGTTGTTTGGCCTATGGCAAGTCAGGTTATAACTAGGCAGGAAATTGAAGAGAGGGACAGGAAGAAGAAAAGCGGGCGGGCGGGGGGGGGGGGGGGGGCGGGGACACACACACTAGCACCACCAGGAGAAACAAGATGTGAAATACTGGTAAGCCATGGCCATGTGGCAACTTATAGATTAACAGAAATGGGTCAAGTTATACAAGCTAGCTAGCAAGAAGCCTGCCAGAGGCCATGCAATTGGCAATTCATATTAAGCCTCTGAATGATTATTTTATAAGCGGCTGTGGGACCTTGGGGCAGGGTGAGACCCGAGAAACCTTCTGGCTACAACAAGCAGAATTCAAACACACTTTGCCCTGACAAATGTGAATTCACCACAGCCTGCTGCAGCATGATAACATAGCTCTGGGAAGGGTATGGCCACATTCTTCAGCTGCCAGACTTGTTCACAGAGTCACAAGAGTGACCCACACCACTGAGGGATTAAGATTTAGTTTCAAAGTAACTTTATACAATAAAGGTCCCCTAATGTTTCATCCATTGCTCTTATTTCTATTTTAGTATGTGCACTTTGCTTTCCAAGTTTTCCCTTTGGTTAATATATTCAAAATATTACAGTAAAGCTTTGGTCGATATTATAGCACACATCTTAATAGGTAATTAGGGCTTTTGAAACATCTGTTCAAAATTAAGTTTAATTGTAAGTCTCCTTTTAAATTCTGAGGCCACGATATTTGGGGGTAGTTTCATTCTAGAGCATAGATACATGGAAAAGTGGGTGCGTATTTGCTCATGTGAACTTCTAATAACACACAAAGTATACAGACATGGCGGTGCCCAGTGGATACTCAACAGAGACAGGGGAAGTGACAGGCGGCCCTGCCTTCTAGTCCTGCAGTCTGTACGGGACAGACTGCTTCCACCCACGAGTGGAGGCCAAGGTTTCAGCAGTGAAGCCCAGCAGAGGCCTGTAATCGCCTCCTGGTTCCTTGCCTGGTTTTCAGTCCCTTGGTTGCCATACACTACAATTTGAGAAGTGGAGTCAATTTTCACTGGTTCCCTAAATGTCTGGAGGTTCTTCATAACTGTCTTAGTGTCTGTCCTTTCTGGGTAGTCTGTCTTGTTAATAAGAGAGAACGAGCTAAGTTAGTTCTTACGAATGTGGATGAGCTTATTAAAAATACATCAGTGGATTCCAAAATGATTTTTTATTAACCACAGAGTTTATGGAAAGGTAAATAAAGCTATAAATAGTAACTATAGTCATTTACAAGTACAAAACAAAATGTCCAATATATGATACTATGATACAAACGTATACTTCACTAGCATCATTTATTAATGGACCCAATTATGAATAGCCATCCTGAAGATACTGATTTAGAAGTCTAAAGACCTATAAACTAACACCATTTCTGTGGTTTACTTGATCTGTGTCTATACAACCCCAAGGAGATCCGACTTATGCAAAACGAACTCTCCTCCATTCACTGATGAATTCTGGGTGACCTTGGCCTTCCAGGAGTGTGAAGGACTGGCTTCAAGATTCAAGTTCATTCACAAACTCAGAGGAACAAAAGAGCCCATTGTTATCAGTAAGCAAAAGGCATGCCCTTCTATGTACTTAACCAAACAAAACCCTGGCCTGCATCTCTCCGCCCAGTGGAGCCTGAAGAACTCCAGTTTCCAACCAGAGTTCCCGGAGCATCAATTCCTAGACCTGTGGCCTTAAAGAGCCCGGGCCTGTAGAGATTCCTCGTAAAAGAAAAAAGAGAAAAGACGGGAGGAGGGAGGAGGGTGACATGGACTTTACAAGCTGTAATTTTCCTGAAAGGAGGATGGATGCACACGGTCATCCTGACATAAACTACGCCCCAGGGAGACAGAATGTTTTTCCTTTGGTATATTAAACAGAGTAGCCGCTCTGCCAAAATATATCACCTCGTGCACTAAAGGCTGGCTGGAAAGTCAAATGCATGATGATCAGTTCCTTCCACATGGATGTGAACCCTTCCCTGGCAGAATTCACTGTCCTAGGCTCATTTTCGGTTTCTGTTAACACTATTTGCCAGCTCTTGCACATCCATTCTTTTTTTTCTTTCCAGTGGCATATCTTCTTCATATATACTGAGTTATAAGAATATGAAATCATTCAAAGAAAGAATCAAAGAATCAATGAACAGTAGGACAACCTTCTTTATTAAATTACATCTCAGGGCTGGAGAGATGGCTCAGCAGTTAAGAGCACTGGCTGCTCTTCCAAGGGTCCTGAGTTCAATTCCCAGCAACCACATGGTGGCTCACAAGTATCTATAAATGGGATCCTTAGCTCTCTCTGGCATGCATTCAGACAGAACACTCATACCTAAAAAGAAATACATAAATAAATCACACCTCAGGTGAAACGCTCCCTAAATGTGAACTCCACAGACATGACTTATAGACCCCTTTTCACACTGAAAAAAAAAATAGCTGTATGTTTGCAAATTCTCCTTAAGTCTTGGTAAAGAGTAGCTGGTGTTTTCTCCATTATCTCTAATGGCTAGTTCAGTTGCTAGCATAAAGTAAGAAAAGTAACTTCCGCAAAGTGTAGAGCTATGGACCAAAGTTCAACATTGCTAATGCAACAAGGAAGCAAATGACCTTATTATTGTGTTCACTTGCGATAGAAAAGTATACACAAATAGCCACAGACAGAATAAAAGCTTTTGCCATGTGCTTTATAGTGGCCATCACTCATTGCACACCTAGGGATGCACCCAATGCAAAGTTCTCACGTTTCATAGAAAAGAATCCAAATGAGATTATTTACAGTCTTCGGTCTTTTCGTACTTGAGATCAAGAGGATTTCTGCCTCTGTTTTTAAAACACTGCATCGAAAGTAAAATGATTTAAGAAACATTTTAACATGATCAGTAACGTGATGAAACAAATACTTCGGGGTTAACTGTATTTGAACATGAAAATGGGTCCCACTTAAAGCCTAGCTTAAAAGCAGTGTGAGATGTTTGACAATGAGGACACAGCCCTGCCCTTGGAGGCAGTAGGTATCTCCAAAGCAAACGCTGGCAGGAACAGACCCTGATAATAACTTCCTGGCCAGGTTTGATTTTGCAGGCTGTTGCTAACACAATGCATACTTCTAGAGGTTTGTCAAACAACAGAACCAACTCTTAAAAAAGCTGTGCTACATAAATGGTTTTGAGAGATGCCAAATCAGGATATTACTCAGAGCTTTTACAGTGTGGTGGTGGTGGTCATGTTAGCCCACTACAAACAGAATCCTAAGCATTTAGGCAATCTGAAATAGCAAGCCACCTATAACAGAGGGCAATAATTTTAAATGATATTCATATGGAAACCTGTATTTATAGAACCTTCTTGCTTAGGGAAGGTAATGTATTTGAATCTTTTTTATTTATTTTTATTTTATGGGTCTGGATATTTTTACCTGCATGTATGGCTGTGAACAAGGTACATGCTTGGTGCCCACAGAGGCCAGAAGAGGGCCTCTGGAACTAGAGTTATAGATGAGTTATAGTTATATTGTGAGCCACCATGTGGGTGATGGGAATCAAACCCGGGTCCTCTGGAAGAGCAGACAGTGCTCTTATCCACTGAGTGATCTCTCCAGCCCCTCCAAAAGTATTTTAAAACTTATTTCCTTGAGGGTTGGGCATGGTAGCTCACATGTTTAATGCCAGCACTCAGGAGGCAGGTGTATCTCTGTAAGTTCGAGGCCAACCTGGTATACACAGTGAGACCCTATCTCAAAAACAAAAACAAGCCTTGTCCTCCACATTCTATTGCCTAACTATAATTACTGAGTTTTCGTTTCTAGCTGAGCCATTAGATAAACAATGGTAACACTTATTGGTATAGAGAAGAATAAACAGGCACAGAGGTAAGAAATCCACTTTTGAACATGGTGAATCTATGAGAAGCATCGGAGTATGTAGATATGGATTGAATAGGGAGGGCGGGGGAGAAGGAGGGAGGGAGGGAGAGAGCATATGACTTTACAGAACTCTGGTGCTTGACTTTGGGTGCTAGCTCTGCCACTTGATAGTTGCTGACCTTCTCAGCACACCCGCCTCTGCCTTGCTTTCCTTCTCTCTAAAATGGGGATAATGACCCAGGCTGACTGGCACAGTTCTCAACAGTGTCTCTCGGCTGCCAGTGGCTCTCCCCGTCTAGGTCCAGCTAAGCCCACGGAGTGGCCGCTTCCTCAAAGTCTGTGCTCCAGAACTAGTCCCTGGAGCTTTAGCGCCTTCTCGCCCCATCCTGCTCCTTCTGATTCAATACGTAAAGTGAATGTGCTCCTTTGAGCAGGAATTGTCACCAAGGAGACACTGTCATAGCATCCCTCACATCTGTCCACTCAAAATGATCCTCCTCCAGCTGCTCGGAGGACAGGGGCGGAGCTTCTGACCGAGAGAGGCTGCACAAGATTGGCAGCTGTCAAAGGCATCCAGCTGCTCAGGGCACACTGGCTCCAAACACTGCAAGAGCAATGGATTTGTATTCTGAGGTCCAGCTCCTCCCCAAGCCTGATTTCAAAAGCCAACAATTAGTCTAACTTCGCCTGCTCGTGGCTTTGGAAAGCTCGGAGACTCTCCTGAAGCTTAAGATGGCACAGTGGGACATTTCAGGCTTGAGGACAGATAGCATTCGGTTAAAACTAGTGACTTTTAAACTCGGGAAGCATATATTCAGTCTCGATATAAATGTCTGTATGATTTGGGGGGAAGGCTTGGATTAATGGCTGAAAGGGTTCTTTTCCCCAACAACACCCCAAATCTCCTTAAATATCAGGTTTAATTTTTAGAAACACATTATTGAATGATGACATTATTAGTACTGGCATAATAGGAAAGTTGGGGCCGGGAAGTGTGTTTCAGCAGGCAGAGCACTGGCCCTGTGTGCATGGAGCTCCTAGCTTCCAGCCCCACACCACATTCCTCCCTCGGGAGGTGGAGAGAGGAGTTCAAGGTCATTCTTGGCTACATAGTGAGATGGAGGCCAGCCTATATGACACCCTTGTCTCAAAACAACAAAAACCTATTGAAACAAACATATAATAAGATGGCTAAGGAGTCGTGTCATTAGCAAACAACAGTTGAGATTTATTCCGTTCCAAGCATATGTATGTTGTGTCTCGGGGTGAGCACATGTCTGTGTATGGTGTAGGGATGTGTATGGGAGTACATGCATATGTGTGTACATGTGGAGAGGGGGCAGAGGTCAATGCTGGGTGTCTTTCTCTATTGCGGTCTGACTAAGTTTGGGGGACAGGGTCTCTTACTGAACCTAGAGCTCACTAAACTGTCTGTCCATCAATCCCCTAGGACCACCTGTCTCTTTGTCCCCGACAAGCATGTGCTGCTGTGCCCAGCTTTTACTTGTGGACTGGGATCAAAGCTGAAGTCTTCATTGCCTATAAAGTCGGCACCTTACTGACTGAGCCCAGCCCCCTTCCAGGGATATTGGAGCCAAGTTAGCTTTCTAAGGAGAGGACGAAGAGTAGTTTTTGCTTGTGCCCAGTTAAAAATTGGGCAAATTCATGACAATGAGCCCAGTATACCCAAAAAATGATACTATTCGGGGCCTAAAGTCCACATCCACGATTTTGATACCCAACAGACCTTCTGCCTAGAATACTTCCTTATTTTACATATTCTGGGGGTTGCTTTTAAGATATAAACTCATCTTCCCCTGACTATGAACGTTACAGATCTCCGAGGCAAGGCAGAGAAAGTGCACCTTTAACAAGCCCACCCGAGGAGGAGTGAATCCATGGTTCTTCCAGGCACATTTACAGGACTGAGGAACACAGCTCCTCAGCTTTGCTTCTACAAAAGCTCTGTGCTTCCAAACTCAGTGTGAGCCTCACCCTGACACACACAGTGGTAATGATGTTTTTCTTATTCCATGCACGCCTCCCCGCTGTTAAGGATGGCACAGCTCTACGGACAGCAGCACGGGACGAGTGCAAGACTCACTAACAGCAGAAGCATGGAGGGCAAGGCACAGCTGGGCCAGCATTGATACAGTCATTTCCATACTGATTTCCTTACAGGATGAATACGTGCGTGCTGGAGTGTGTATAGTTTAGTTGCAGGAGGAATCTCCAAGAATGGGTGAGGGCTGTTTGGAAAAAAGTGGTGGGAAAGCAGCGGGGGAGAGAAGTGATTGTCTACTGTGCATGTCCACATTTATTCAAATGTCATCATCTCAGTTAAGTGAAGACGGATGCTACACATTGTCGTAAGGTGAGGAAAACCATCAAGTGTGTTTGTGTTTGTCCCTAGAGAAGAAGGGAGGAAAGAGGACTGGGTCTCAGTAAAGGAGAAAGGACATACACCCGGGATGTGTTAATTCTCTAAAAAAATCGTAACAAATATTGACATTTATATTATTAATGATAAATCATGGGTATATGAATGGCATACTAGTAAGTGTACCCTTTTCAAACTAGTAAGTGTACCACTCCAAATTTTATAGGAGCTTTTTCTATCCTCTGTCATTTTAGCCATATAAGGTACTAGAAGAGTACTACCAATCTGTCACAGAAAAAAATCAGAACAGTGGGTACCAGGAAGGGAGGCTGTGTGAAGGCTGGGAATGGCTGAGGAGCAGGGGTACTTACTTCTCTAGAGTAACTGTGAGAGTTTAGATTTGGATAGGCATCAAGGTCACACAGGTATATAGACTGGTTCAAATGTAACCCATAGTGACTTTAAGACACGCATTTCTTGGGCATGAGACCTTGGGGTTGATTGCCAGACCCCAAAAGGGTGTACATTCTTATCATAGATGAATCGTGTCTCAGTAAGCAGATATTGGACATTAGTTAATAATGTGTGCACAAGTGAAGTATACTGACATTTACAACTGTCCTTAAGATGCTTCCAAAAACACAAATAAAAATGAAGATATGTGACAAAATAACAAACATTAATAGTATTTAGATGATGACATGAAATTATTTTTAAATTTCTGTATGTTCAACATTTAAAATATTTTTGACATTATAATATAGTTACAACATTTCCCCCTTCCCTTTTGCCCCTTCAATAAAACGTTGGCAATAACTACAGCATTTTAATTAAGATAAACACGTTGTGCACCACAGGATCTCTTTATTAATACATGCTGGCTTATCTTATCCTCTTTAAGTATTTTGATTTTTTTTAAGAGTTTTGATGGGGCTGGGGAGGTGGCTTAGTGGTTAAGAGTGCCAACTGTTCTTGCAGAAGATCAGGGTTCTACTCCCCGCCCTTATAGGGGCACACAACCATCTGTAACTTTTATCCTAGGAGATCCAGCATCCTCTTCTTACCCTGTGAGTACTTACACAAAGGCCAAACAGTTAAATATAAAATAATTTAAGTTTGAAAGCCTTGCGTACCATTGTTGAGAGTGGGACAGAAGAGAGCGCAATTGCTGAATGTGCTTCCTGAGCTGACACTGAATCCAGGACATGTGGTTTCCAGAGTTCCAAGCCTAGTTCCAGGCCTCCCCCTGATCCACTCTACCCAGTTCAGTCCATTCTCCAGAGAAGAGATCGTGCAGCCTATGAAGGCCACTGTATTCATGGGTGCCATCGTTCTTCCTCCCCTTCTCCCCTCCCCCCTCCTCCCCTCCTCCCCTCCTCCACATCCTTGGAAAGGAAACAGATCTGTTCTCTCCAACAGAGGATCTTCCCCCCCCCCCCCCCCCCGCCCCGCCAATGCCAATTAGATGCTACTATTTAGAGTAGACCAGCCTCCCTCTAAGGATCCCTTGACCTAAGACTGAGGGTCTTTGGTGAGGGGAGTGGAGACCCAAGTTTTAGCGCAGCCAAAGGAACCCAATGGCTCAGCATAGGGCTGCCCTCCTGGGATGGGTCATGGCACAGCCTCACTGAAGATTTTCTCTGCTATAGGCCTCTCTCTCGGTGCATTTGAGTAGCTGTCACTAAGGACCATTATAAAAAGAATGGCTGCAGGAGGAACAGAATTGCGGCAGTCTGGATATCTTGACCAAATACTTCAGCAGCCTAATACTTGATCAACAGTAACAGCCACCTCTAATCACACACTTTAAATGTGAATCACTTTTCTATTTTTTTACTACTGAACTATATATTAGGCATATCCCTATAAACAAATACATATAGATTTGTCTACCTTATGTTTCTAATATTTAGTTTGTGAACACTTTGGCCCAGTAATTATTAAAGCAGATGTACTAAGGTCAAGGACTTCTCCCAACAAAACACCTCAATGGCAGGCCCTGAAATGGGCACAAGGCCTCCATGCTAGTCACGTGGTTTGTCATTACACAACGTTCTCCTAGGCAACACTTTTTGTGTGCACTATTACAGTAGGTCAAAAACATGACTCAGACGATTTTGATTAGTACCCAGGGCATTTGATAATATTGCTTATGAGATTCTGACTTACAGAGGCACTGAATGACCGGCTGTTTTCAAATTGTATACGCTTACTCCAGTTTCCCGGAGTATGGAATAATGTAGAGTAAAAAACCGACAGGACCAACTTTGGAGTAGGTAAACTACTGAATCACTTTTTTAAGATCATTCTTACCTCGTTTGACGGGATGTCAGCGAAGGGCTGGATGACAGCAGCCAGGGGGATCTGAGCCTGCTTAGCCATGTCTGATGTGCACGGGAAGCAGTACGCGGTGCAGCGAATATACCGGGGACTCGAGTGGCCTGCGTCATTCAAAGGCACAGCAGGCACAACGTGGTTAGAGTCAATATCTGCCCAAGACCCTCAAACAAGAGTACATCTAAACAACTGTAAAATTCTGTAATCCACAGTCCGAGGACATACAGAAGACAAGCTGAATTTCACTAGAGAGATAGGAAACAAGTGTTTGATTACTATTATCATTTCCCATCAGTTGCATTTTAATGTAGTCCAAATACAGACTTGAGGGGGTTTAGAGGTAATGGAAGATACGAAACAAAGAGACACGAAGGCATGGAAGAATACAGTTTAGGCTCACCGTCATTTTTTAAATTAACCGTTATTTTTAGTTTGATTTATGGTAGTGTCTGTCTGATTGGGGAGGGGTAAGAGGTTGGGTAAGCACTCGTGTGCAGGTGTCTATGGAGGCTAGAAGAGGGCACTAGATCTCCAGGAGCCAGAGTTACAGGCTGCTGTGAGCTACCTAACATGGGTGCTAGGAACTGAACAAAAACATATCATCATTAACAAACTGTGCCGGCAAACTGAGTATCTACATGTAGAAGGATCTTACTTTTTCACCTGAATACAAATCGGTTTCTAATGGATCAAAGATCTCCACATTGGACCCAAAACTCTAGAACTTCCAGAATAAAGAATGAGTACACTTGAGGACTTAGGCTCAGGTGAGGAAGAGCAGAGAGGACACATTAGGACTTAGGCTCAGGTGAGGAAGAGCAGGGAGGACCCATCAGGACTTAGGCTCAGGTGAGGACTTTCTGAACAGAACGCCAGTCACCCAGGGAATAGGACCAGGGACCAACAAGTCCACCTTCATGGAATCAAAAAGTTCTGTGGAGCAAAGGAAACTGCTAGTCAGCTGAAGAGGAAGCAGCCTACGGAAGGGGGAAAAAACTTTGCCAGCTACACATCTGACAGAGGATTAACATCTATAACAGACAAGAACTCAAAAAACTAAACACCAAGAAAACAACCCAGCAAATTAAAAAGTGGGCTAAGGAACTGAATAGAGATTTCTCAGAAGAAGAAATACAAATGGCTGAGAAGTATTTTTACAAGTATTCATCATCCTCAGCCAATCAGGAAAATGCAAATTAAAACTACTGTGAGGCTTCATCTTAATTCAGTCAGAATGGCTAAGATCAAGAAAACATACAACCACAAATTCTGAGGATACGGGGAATGGCGAACCCCCTGGCACTGATGGCGAGAGTTCACGTTGGCACAGCTACTATGGATCAGTGTGGCCATTCCTTGACTCCGCTATCCCACTCTGGGGTGTATACCCAGATGACTATTCTCTACTGCAGAGATGCATGATCTACGTTCACAGCTGCTCTATTCACAACAGCCAGAACACAGAAACAGCTTAAATGTCCATCAACTCATGAACGGACAGTGGAAATGTGATACCTATACACAGCACAATTTCATTCAGCCATAAAAAAATTAAACCATGAAACTTGCAGATAAATGGATGTAACTGGGAAATATACTGAGTGGGGTAACCCAGATCCAAGAAAAAAAAAATCACACGTTCTCACTCACATATGGCTCCTAGTGTTGAATCTTCAGATTGTTTGCTTAACTTGGGGTATCTTTTAGAACACGGGGAATTAGGAAGGTACCACCGGTGGGGAGAGAGAATGCCCTGGTTATTTTGTTGGTGTTGGTGTTGTTCAGTTTGATTCAAATTAGAGTCACCTGGGAAGAAGGGCCTCAATTGAGAAAATGCTTCCATCAGATTGCCTATAGGCAAGGCTGCAGGGCAAGGACCAGGTCACGGGGCACAGTGCCATCTCTGGGTCACCGGGCGCAGTGCCATCTCTGGGCAGGTGGTCCTGAGTGGCTGTATCAAAGCAGGCTGAGCAAGCATGAGGAGAAAGCCAGCTCCTCCACAGTCTCTGCTTGAGTTCCTGCTTTGGGTCCCCTCAATGACGGACTGTGCTATGGAAGTATAAGCCAAATACACCCTTTTATTCCCAAGTGGGTTTTGGTCATGGTCCTTATCACAGCAATAGCAAGCGAACTAGGACGGAGAAGGAAGACCTCAAGGGAGAGGACAGCAGAGCACAGGTGAAGCAAAAAAGAACAGGGAGATGGTGGGGATGGAAGTTTAAGCAGGCAGAGGGCTGGGCAGAGGAAATTAACGCTAAGGGTGTTTGGGAAAGCTCCTATTTTATAAGCTTCATATATACTTTTTCACATAAAAGAATTCAATTGGAGTTACCCTACACAGACAATGATTTTCCTCCCCAAAGCCATAGGCTGTCAAGTGAAAAGCCCAGTGCCTATTCTCATTGCCCTTGGGTCCGACCAGAACTTGATGGTAAGATCCTACTATTGAAGACAACCCATGCTTTGCTTGGGATATGGAGAAAGCAAGTTGGTACTGACCAGGAAGCTTCCCACCTATTGGCTAGTTTTCATAGTAGCAGGAAGGACTCTTTAGGCCACTTGGGGGAAAAGTTGTCAACAGTCTTACCCAGCTGTGGGTCCACTGAGCTACTGTAACAAATGGCATGGCAAGATATGCTCACTGATGCAACAGTGGCATGAATGTTATGGGGCACCAACCACCTTCTTCTTGGATTCAAGGCCTTATTCACAGGAGGAAATGCAAGCCTGATCATGTAAATTGGGTCAAGAAGCCATGATTTGGGATCTCACAGGCCCCAAGGTTGAGCCTATTACTATTATTTTCCTAAATGGACAGAGTATCAGTCTGCCCTCTAAATTTATATCTTTATACCCCTAAATTAGTGCAGCTCTCAGACCTCATCAGAGAAGTTTCTTTGTGCAACAAATGGCGGTTAACGCAGAGACTCACAACTGCTCAAAGCGCAGAGAGTAGGTGATTGACTGCTCAGCCACAAACAGCACAACTATATCACACCTGTGCCCCAGCCCAAGGCTCGGGGATACTGCAGAAGAGGGAGCAGAAGTATTGTAAGAGTCAAATTTGGTTGGGAGGATCTAAGTGAACCCGGACTTGTGCATTGATGACTACAACATTCACGGACTCACAATAGTGTTGGCTGTCTGCATGTGACCTGCACAAGATCAACCCACTCAACATTCTATCACGGAGAGCAAAGGGATTCTCAAGCCCCTACCCTTAACGGCTTGTTGGGAAGGAAGAGTCAGTTTTTCTTTAAGGGTGTGGCCTCTGGCAGGTCTATCACACTCTAGTGGATGACCCTATACCCATTACGGCAGCACAAGTTGGACCAGGTCATTGCTTTTTTTCTTTAAGGACAGGAATTTGGGAGGGGCTGCAGAGGTGAGGATGGAGCTGAGAAGAGAAGGGGGTGAAGGTGATCAAAATACATCAGAGGGTTAATAAAAACAAAACATTTACTGACTGTCCACTACATTTTAGGCACTGTCCTAGGTTTATAGTTTTTTTCACTGGTCCTAGGGATAGAACCTAGGGCCCCACATGCTAGAAAAGCATTCTACAGGTGACTTATATACACCCCTATCCTTTTCAGTTTTATTTTGACACAGTATTACTAAATTGCCCAGGTTGGCCTTGAATTTACTGTAGACCAGACAAGCCTTGAACTTGAAATCCTCTTGCCCCATCCTCCCGGGGAACTAGTATTACAAGCCTTAACTATCATCCAAGCTCTGATCTAAAGTATTAGAATTATGTATATAATTAGAATTATAATCTAGTAGGACCAGAGAATATGATCAAATGATGTTTACTGATGATCCACTTCATTTTAGGCACTGTCCTAAGTTTTTCTGTGGACTATCCATGTTTTTGAATGGGTCATGGATAACAGAAACAAAAAGCATGAGTCCACGATCTAGGACATTAGAATGTGATAACTGCTGGGGGAAAGATGCCTCTGCTTAAGGAGTCCCAGAGAGTAAGAGGCTGATTGAAATTTTAAATACTTGCAGGGTCAGCCTCAATAAAATGATAACACTCGAACAAAGACTCAACGGAGACAAGGAGTTCACTCAGGTGGACTTACACAGAAAGCCTAGCAGAGGAAGAACAGGAGCTGTTTAGATTGGAGTCTTCTTGGGGCCCAGCAGCTGAGGCTGAGCTCAGAGGAGGTACAGGGTCAGATCCTGTAGACTCTTAAAGCTCAGTAAGCCTTCAAGTATTACAAATGAAATGGAGCATCACTGCTGGGGTTGGGTAGAGGGGTGTCATGACCTGACTTGGTCTCGCTGGCTGTGGTGTGGAGAATGGCTGTAATAGGAGGGGCAGAGCCAGGGAGGCTCAGGAGGCTGCTGCAGGGGCCACGTGAGAAACAGGTGTGGCTCAGACTGGTTCCATAGCGACAGAGCATGGAGTCATAGAAAGATTCTGGGCACATGTCGATACAGTGGCATAAATGTTTACAGGAATGATGTGTGTGGTAAACAGATGTGAGAGTCTGAGGAACAAGAAGAATTTAAAATTGCCATCACTGAAAACTGAAAGGCTGAAAAGAATAGGGAAGGAACCCATTTTTTAAGGGGCATATGGGGAGAGATCAGAATTGGGTTAGAACATGTCCAGTTTGGGAAATGTATTAGGCAGTCAGTCACGGAACAAGTCTGAGTACTTGGTTAGATGGGAGTTGGAGTCCAGACTGGCTGTATACCTTTAGGAGCTCTGAACAGAGATGGTACATAGAAGTAGGCTGAATCACTACAGCAATAACCATGGCCAAAGGAAATGTGAACAAGGGCTAACTAAACCCAGAGCCCTGCGACATATATATACACATACACATGCATGTAAACATACACATACATATGCATGTACATCCATGCACCTGCACACAAAGAAGAGAGAGAGAGAGAGAGAGAGAGAGAGAGAGAGCACTTAAAGAAGACTGAGGAAGGATTAAAAACGGAGAATCCACGGCCCCAGCTCTGAAATGAGGAAGGCTCGTCAAGAAAAGGTTGTATGGCCACCTGTACCTGATGCTGCTGCCAGACCAGTGTGACCACTTGGCTCAGCAATCCAGACGGACACCCTGATGAGGTCTGAAAGAGCTCCAATACCTCCATACTTAAAGTACTGAATAAAACCAATGCATGTAAAGAAAAAAGTGCTCATGCAGAACTAAGAGTCTGGGGTGAAACTGTCGCACCTGTATACCCACAAGAGGAGAAAAGACTATCACATGGCACGTCATCACACGGTGCAAACATGAAGTCACTACACACTTCTGATGACTGTGTAAGTCACGAGGAGCAAAGGAAGTCAGTCTAGAACAGTACATGAAATGACTCAGTTTAATATTAATGTGATAATAGGAGGAGATGACTGGGCCCCGGACGGCTCGACCACTCTGAGGTAAAGGGATGACGACATACTTCCAGGATAGAGTATGTAGAGTATATGCCACTAAAATGGTATATTCTGACTTCACCAAGCCACTCTTGTTTTGATTTTGGTGCTGAGGATCAAACCCGGGGCCTCAGGTACACCGGGCACAGCTCTACCACGGACCTGCAGCTCTGAGCCCGTTGGGTCACATTTTGACTTGCCAGGGACAACAGGAAAATAATGTGCGTGGGGCTTGAGAGGCAGATTAAAATGAGAGCAGGCATGGAGCTCATTTTCCCCTTATCCTGGTGTAAAGGTGGGGAGCCAAGAACCAGAATGTTAAGAGACCTGATGAAACAGTCTCCTCAGGCGACAGCAGGTGAGCTGACTGACAGAGATTAGCCCCACTGTTCTGCTCACAATGTCCAGCATGGGGCACAAATCCAGCCCACCTAGGGGATGGATTACCTTAGACTATAAATCAAAATTGGAAATTTCCTTCAACAGATACATTGTATTCTACATCACTCGAAGTTCTCTGGACTACTACATCAGAGAGTGTAACTGTTAGCGGCAACCTTTGTGTTCTTAAGCGATGAATAGGGAATTGGTCTATTCTCAGCTATAATGAGGTTGCACATCAATAATAGTGTTGATGAATAGAATCAGGGTTATTTGTTTTTAAACCAGTGAGAAATTGTAAAACCAATAAATAAATAAATAAATAAATAAATAAATAAATGTAAAAAAGTCACTGAAAATCAATACCTTGGTCTTGAATCACGCAGTCCGTGGTGACCAGGGGAGGCACCTGGCCTTTGGTGTTGGTAGTGTAGACTTGTCCGCCTCTGGTGGCCCTGTCACTCTCGATCACTTGAATCTGACAAACAAGATGTCAAGCGTGAATTAAACCAGGTTACGTGACACTCAGTTAAGGGGACAGTGGCTTGCTCCTGTTCCCCCATCCCCCTTTCTCCTCCCTCTCCAGAGAAAGAGGAAAGGGGGGCGTTGGAGGTAAAGAGAGAAGGGGAAGGAGAAACAGGGGAAAGAGAGGGGCATCTTTTAAAACTCCTTTCATTTTTTCATTTCTTCTCAGACAAATCAATCCACAACACCTTCAGTTTTCACCTTCGTTTACTTTCACAGTTTCATACCAATATTTGTCAAATTTTCAAACTATTCCGTAATACTCTTAGCTCAGACTCTGACCTTTCAGAGACCCTTATTTTTATTTATTATATTTTATCTTATTTTATAGCCATAGATGATCATTTGAAAAATACTTTAGAAAAAAGAAACCCTTTTTTAATGAAAATACTTTTGTAATCAGAAGAAAACTCTAAAATCATTAAATGCAGAAGAGATGGTGTACAGTATCTGGGCTAAAGCTGCCTACCTTCTACTCAGATCCATCTTCTTCCTCAGTTTGCCTTTTAAGCTCTCCCTACAAAGAGTATAAGGTACCTTGGGGTGGGGGTGTCTATTGTTTAGAAATCATCAGGAGCAAAGGTCTCCAAACGTTGCCATCTAACTCAGAAACATATTTTCCACTAACAATATTTGCTGATGAAGACTTGTTACAAGAGTTTTGAATTTCTTTCCTTTTTGTGATAACTGTCTTGGGTTAAAAGTTGTGAGCAAAACTGAGTAGAATGAAGTTAGGGAACAAGAAGCAGTCTAGGGACCGTCTCCTCTACTTCCTCCTCTTCCACTCTGGGCCCTCACTGTCTATAGAAAAGGGGGTGGTGATAAAGAAACAGCAAGCAGAAGACAAAACCAAAGACAAGCCTAAGAAGACAGCGACGGGAAGCAGCCGGGCTTTGAACCCTCTCCGAAGCGTTCTCTTCTGCTTCGGTCTCACCCAGTACAGATGGTGCTGGTGTCACGGCTTCCAAGAATGTTGGCAACCGACCTCGCCTCAATTTAAACCTGTATCTGGCTGCCTTCTGGCTTCCTCCGAGATTGAGTACTTACAAACACAAAGATACAGGATGTGTTCCAAACATGACGACCACAGCAAGACACAGACAAGATGCTACCATGGAGAAGAGCACGGAAACATCCAAGCACTGTGATTATACTCTGCATTCAGCCACAAAGCTAATCAGGTTACTCAAAAGAAGAGTCGCTTTTCCATTATTAAATGCTAACATTTAGCATAATCATTCCAACCAACAAAGTCTAAGGTGACCACTATCATCATGTGCCTGATACACTGAACCTACACAGTCACCAATCAGTAGCCCGTATTTCCAGAAAATCTTATTTCAGACTATCCATTTACAATTCTCAAAGCCCTATCCCCAAAGAAACAATGTCATAATTCGTCACTATTAGCTAAATCCACTTCTTGTCAGAACAAGACACAGAAAAGAGGAAGACATACCAAGCAGTTCTAGCCACTATTAAAAATAGCTTTTGATGTACTCCAAATGCACACTCCTGAGAAACAGCATCAGAAATGAAACAGTAAGCAGAACCCCAACAGTGACTGGCGGGGACCTGGACCTGTGAGCCGAGAGCTTGCACAGTGACATGGGACAATGTCAGAGCTCGCCCAGAAGATACGGGTCTCTTTCTCCTTCAGATGTGCCGCCAGAATCATCTCCACAAATGTTGCGGACTCGTACGACATCATCAGGAAAGCACACAGAGGAAGCGCTGCTCTTGAGAGAGATGCACAAGGAGGAGGATCGAGGGAAGATGCGTGGCCCCTCAAGCAGGGATGCTCAGGGCAGAACTGTTTGACTTGTGGGTGGTGGAAGGAACAGCCCTCTTCAGGAGGCAGAAGAGGGTGAGGAAGAGCTTTGGCGATGATGCTTCCACCCCTTCGTAATGTGGCTAAAACCACCAGTCAAAGAGCTGGATTCAGTACCTCACACACACACAGTGTATGGAGTAGGGAATCTTTCCTTCCAAAAGAAAAAGTTTATTTCATTAGAAAAACACATCGTTTTGGTCTGAGGAAAACAAACAGGCTCCATCTGGCATCACTACGTCATTACTTCAAGATAAGCAACATGAGGCCGATTTGCACACACACACACACACACTTTCGAGGTTCATGATGAATCGTGGCATCTGCTGTTGCTTCTCATCAACGTCCATTCACCCCTTTACTTGGCATACTGAGCAGCAGGCTCTGTTTAGACGCTAGAGAGAGCAGTGAACAAACTAGACCCTGGCCCCATGGAGCAGATGCTTGAGTCTGGAAGAACGCTGGCCAATAAATCACCGTACAAATCATGTGCCCTCTGCCAGGCAGTTAGATGTCGTGGACAAGCAGTGACGTGGATGGGCAGTAAAGACATGGAAAAAAAAGAGCATGAGTTGGGCCTCGCACATGCCTAGGAGAGGGGCCTACACAGGCAGCGGAGACGTCAGCAGTCAGGTGGAGGCACACAGGCATGTCTGAAGAGCTGGCATAACTAAAGCAGGGGTGCAGGGCAGGAGGCCAGGTCAAGGGCAGAGGGGAGCTGATCAGGAGTGACTGATAGTCTCAACGGAGGGCCTAGAACAAGAATTCCTAACGCTCTCAGCTGAGGTCAGCTGCATGTTCTTGGGGGTGTACTCTGAATAAGGCTGACCTAGAGACCAAATGTCCATGAAGAAAAGGTCATTCCAAAGGTTAAGCCTCGGGGAACTCTAACACTGGGACAAGGGTGTCAGGCCATAACAAAAACCCACACCCACACACATACAAATATACATACATACACACACAAGCCTACAAACATATCACACATATACATATATGCACATACTACACACAAATACACATAGACACTCATATACATATATACAAACACACACACAAACATATACACAGCCACATTTAAATACATATACACACACAAATACACACATATAAACGTCATACATACATATTCACACATACACATATGTGCACATGATCCCTTATACACACAAAGTCACAAACACAAGCACACAGTATATACAAACACACAGTCACATTCATGCACACCCAAATACATGTATACACACAGACACATACACACACACACACACACACATACATAATACACATAGGCCTGCAAAAACACTAACTCACATACATACTCAACATGAACACACACATGTACAAACACAAACACATGCACACACAAAGATAAACCTACACAAACACCTGCATACAACACACACACACACATGCACACAGAGACATGCACATTCACAAACACACACAGACATCCAACACACACACATACAAAGGCACAAACATGAAGGTACACACAATTCCCCTGCAAATGGAGACACGAGGTTAAGAGCCGGAGGCATGTAAGCTGAACAACAGTGCTGGGTGGGGAAGTCCTGATGGAGAGAATGGTGGGTGCCGTCTCGAAGGGAATGAGCTCCAAAGGCAGGAAGCTGTGGATGGAAACAACGCTTCCAACTGTACGCCCGGAAGTCGACAGTATTCGCTGATGACTGTGGTAAGACCTAGACAACTCAGGGAAGGCAGAAGACTGGGAGGCCAGGAAACTGGGAAGTTCATCCGTAAGGATATTAAAGGTGCCCGTGACCGGAACGGGACTAGACCTGGTGCTATTCAGGGGAGGCTATCTGGAATCGCACATACATTCAAAATAAGCTCAGTAGAAACACATCTTTTAACCCAAACAATCAAATAATGTTTTTTTAGTTAAACATATTTTGTCACTGGCATAAACTTAAAGAAAGAAAGATTTATTCCAGCTGTTTCAGAGAACTCAGTCCATGGCCGCTGGGCCCCATGGGGTTGGGCAGAACCTCATGGTGGAGGAGCATGTAGCATGTATGTGGTGTTCGTGTGTTTGTGTTTACACACCTCACGAGCAGGCAGCGAGCAGAGAGCACAATGGAAAAGGGCCATGTATTAATTCCTTTTTTTGTGGCTATCACAGCCAAGGCAACTGACAGAACGTGGGTTTTTTCTGGTTTATGGTTCTAGAGGGTTAGATTCCAAAACACCAGGAAAATCGGGGTGGAATGTGGCCAGCATGGTGGCAGGACCAGGAAGCTGAAAGCTCACATCTTGAACCATGAGCAGGGCACAGAGACAGCAAACTTAGGAAAAGGATCTGAAGCTCGAAAAGGCCACCTTCTGGGACCCACTTCCTCTGGTAAGCCACACCTTCTAAGCTTCCCCAGACGGTGCCACCAGCTAGAGCCCAGGTAGTCAAACACATAATCCTACAGGGGAACTTTTCTTTCAGACCACCACAGGCCAGGAACAAGAGAGCCCCAAAAACTGACTTCCTCTAGGTAGATCCTATCTCCTAAACCTTCAGAGTCTTCCAAGACAGCAGCTGACTGAGAAGAAAGCATCTGTGAGGATCTTTCACATTCAAGCCAGAAGAAAAGTTAAGTCCTAACAACTAAAGTACTGAGAGCTGATGAAGTTGAATCCTTAATGTACCATGAAGTTTGTTATAAACACTGGATACTTTATCACAAATCTTCAAGTTAGTAGAAATATAAAAATAGCCAAATGCTTCACCCCTCTCTGTATCTGTCCCCTTTGCAAGGCGACACTTTCCCTAATCAGAAGGCGGCATCCTCCCTCCAAGCCCTCAGCCTGCTGTGAAACCTGAGTATGCCTCCGCCACAGGTCCAGGTGAGAACAGAAGCCCCCTCGTGTGGCCAGTGTCCCAGGCCTTCCTCAGGCCCTGGAGGACTCAGGGCTAACAAACAGAAGAGCTTCTGTGTGTGTGGGGGAGAGAGAGAGAGGGGACCACTTACAGGGCTGGGGATGGAGTCGGGATCCAGCTTCCTCTGGACCTGTGGTGGTGGTCCAGCCATCTGTGCAGGCCCTCCAGGGAAGCCTCCTGGGTAAGCCAGCTGTGCACCTCCCATCTGTGGTCCATAGCTGGCTGCTTGAAAAAGAAAGAAAAGAAGAAAATGACAGTCTCCGAACCCAGGTGTAAGACTCACTGACCATATCACACCGCTGACTCAAGCATGCCACCAAGTCCATCTTGCTGAATACAGCAGGAAATTAAAAGTGAGTTCCCACACCTCCTCTTTAACCTGCTCTCCTGACACTAGCCAGAGGCTACTGTCGCTTCACAGTCGACCCGGCAACCAACCTGACTTCCAGCTCTGGACACCCCTAGGGGACCCACGCCTTGGTCTCACCCTGCCCACCTTACCTGGTTGTGCAGGGTAGCCAGCACCCAGGCTCTGGCCTGCTGGAGGTGGGGGCTGGTGGTACTGGGCATTCAGAGGATTAGGTCCAGGAAGTCCATCCTGCCTGTGGGTTGGTGGAGCCATAGGAGAGGCACCAGGGCCATTCAGGGTGGTGGGGGGTGGTGGTAGAACCTGAGATCCTGGCTGCAAAATAGATGGCTGTGGAGGCTGTGGAGGCCCCTGGAAGGAGCCTGCTGACTGAGGGCCAGGAGGACCCTGGCTCTGGGGAGTCATGCCCACACCTGTGGAAGAGAGAAGACCATGCCTCAGTGCCACATTTCTCAGCTCTGAGGCCTACAGAGAGCATGACAGAGACACTTGTCTCCCATACACTTATGAATTATATATTTATGTGTATATTATGGCCACAAATTAAAATCTTCCCTCAGAACGTAATAAAAAACATTACTTGGGGGCATTTTTTACAGATAAAAAAGTTAGAAGATTATAAAAGCAACACCTCTAGTTTGAGTAAGAAATTTCTTTTAGAAAAAGGTTTTGTATTTGTGTGTGGGCATGTGCACATGGAAGCCAGAAAGAGCTACAATTACAGGCAGTTATGAGCAGCCACGTGGGTGCTGAGAGCTGAACCTGGGTCCATTGCAAGTGCAAGCGCCCCTAACCCCTGAGCCATCTCTCTAGTCCCCAGTGAGAGACTTCTTAACAGCAAAATTTTAACTCCAGTTCATTAACTTTACATGACCCTTGAACTAACTTAAGACATCTGTATCTCCTACAGAACCTTGAAAATAATATAAAAGAAAAACCTGTACAGAGCAAGCATCATTCAGATAGCTTACACCTCCAATAAATTATTTGCATTCTGCGTTTGACTTGACTGAGTTCAGAAGCGGGCAGAAATAAGTTGAAGTTCGGGGCCACTGACAGGCTCTCCATCCCCACTGGAAACACATATTGTTTCCTGGTCTAGGTTTATGTGAAATGTAGTTGCTTCCTAAGTCGTCCATTTGGAAACTGGTAAAAAGATCAGAAGCATTCCGGGCGACTTTTATCAATCCTTCTAAGGGAGTGTGCTGGCTAGTTTAATGTCAGCTTGGCATGGCTAGAGTTCTCTTAGAAAGGAGATTCTCAACGGAGAAAACTCGTCCAGCAGACTGGCCTGTGGTGCATTTTCTCGATTGATGTGGAAGGGCCCCCCTCACTGTGGGGGGAAGTTAGGTGGTCCTGGATTCTGTAAGAAATGAGGCTGAGCAAACCACGAGGAGCAAGCCAGTAAAGCAGCACTCCTCCATGGCCTCTGCATCAGTCCCTGTATCTAGGTTGTACCTTGAGTTCTTTCTCTGACTTCCCTGGATGACTGACTACAAGCTGTAAGACCAACACAAAACAAAACAAAAAAAACCCTCTTTCTTTCCTCCCCAAGTTGTTTTTGGTCATGGTGTTTTATTACAACAATAGAAACTCTAACTAAGGCATAAGCTGGTACCAGAGCGTAAGGTGTGGCTGTGACAGACCTGACCATGTGTTCTTTAGAGGACTGTCATAGCATTTGAACTTGGGGTTGAAAACCTTCGGGTGCTCAGAGATCAGTGGACTGTTCTGTTGGGACTTAGGAGGTAATGGTGTGAGCAGTGCAGATGGAGGCCTGACTGGTGAAGTTTCAGAGGAAAGCGGAGACTCTCCCAGGGCCATTTGTGTGATATTTTCATGTTAAGAATCTGTGGTATGCCAGGTGGAGTTGGAGCATGCCTTTACTCCCAGCACTCGGGAGGCAGAGGCAGGCAGATCTCTGTGAGTTCAAGATCAGCCTGGTCTACAGTGATTTTCAGGACAGCCAGGGCTACACAGAGAAACCCTGTTTCAAAGGAAAATAAAAAAGAATCCATGGTGTTGGTCAGGCAGTGGTGGCACACACTTTTATTCCCAGCACTCAAGAGGCAGAGGCAGACACATCTCTGAGTTCGATGCCAGCCTGGTCTACAGAGTGAGTTCCAGGACAGCCAGGACTACATAGAGAAACCCTGTCTCAAAACAAACAAACGAACAAAGAAGAATCCCTGGTGTCAGCTGGAGCTGAAGAACCAGCTGTATTTAACAAGGACCCAGAACCACTGGGGTAAAACATTTGCTTTGCTGAGACAATGGATGCTGGTCAGCTTCAGCACCCAGAGACTGTGGCCCAGAAGAAACCAAGGCTGTACCCTGTGCTGGCAGCCAGACTTGACAATATGGAAGAGTTTCCCAAGTGGTAGTGTTTTTGAAGGCATGAAGGAGTCATGGAGAGCAGCTCGGCACAATGAGAGGCCAGGGGAGGCCACTGGTCAGGGTACAACCTCTGCTGAAGTAGAAGCCCCAGGACTGAAGGGATCACGGAGAGAAGCTGAGGCTTGGCACCATGTGACAGGGCCAGTCTCTGAAGAGAGCCCAAGAGAGGCTATTTGTGAAAACACAGCACTGTTGCAGCAGGCGGATTCAGCATCTTCTCTAAATGCTAGAACCAGGGTCCTCTGCATCAGCTCCTGCCTCCAGGTTCCTGCCCTGAGCTCCTGGCCTGACTTCCCTCAGCGGTGGACAGTTGCTTGGAGGTCTAAGCTGAAGTACACCCTTTCCTCTTGATGTTGTTCTTGGTCCTGGTGTTTTATCACAGCAGTAGGAAGATAACCACAGAGCAGTGGGTCTCAACCTGTCTATTGCTGAGACCCCTTAACACAGTTCCTCGTATTGTGATGACTCACAACCAGAAAGTTGCTTTGTTACTACTTCAAATGGGTGATTTTACTAGTGTTATGAAATGTAATGTAAACATCTGACATGCAAATGGTCTTAGGTGACTCTCGTTAAAGGATCATTTGACCCTCACAGCATGGTCTCGACCATGCTGCTACTAGAGTGGATATTCCTGACCTCTCCTGTTTTCTGAGATTTGATTCTTCCAATGACCTAAACCTGGAATTAAAACTCACTGTAAAACAATACGCATTTCATTTTCAATTTAGAGGACCTGTATTAAACAATACAATTTTAAAACTACCCTCACGGCTCCTCAATTAATCACACTGTCTAATGCTTATTTGTCAAGTCAGCGTTTTTGTTTTTTATTGTTCTAGCAGTGAATGTTCTGAGGATTCTTCAGTTTTCTTGAAATAGAAGCAACATGCTCAGGAGAAAACCAGCCATAGTATTAACGGTTTATATAAAAATGCACCAGGTAGCATTTTAATATGTCATGCCAGAGTTAGGTCTATCTTTAAAAAAAGAAGAAAAGATGAGGGTGGAGCATAGTTCAGTGGCAGCCTAGCATGTTTGGGGTTCTGGGTTCATCCCCCGCCCCACAAAGAGCACTGGATGGGGGCCCTGAATGAGCAGTGGCCATGCACATTTACCATAGCTGTTGATCTGCATGGAGCTAAACTGGCTGCCCAGCTGGGTGACAGAGGAAGTGGACCCAGGACCTGGGTAAGATGACTGTGGCAGGGGCTGTCCGGATGCATAAGAGGGCGCCACGTTATTGACAGGTGGGGGTCCTGGAAATCTAAGAGACAAAAGGCATTGTTAGTATCACAGAGTTTCTTAAGCAAATGACACACAAAATAGTTAATATATTCTAAAACAAACAAACAAAAAATACCTTCTGAAGGGGGTCAGAAAAATGACTGATACTGTGGATCAAATATTTAATCTTGATCCGAGCTCAAAATAACCCATGTAGTTTGACCCCACATCTCCACTCACGTGTTTCCTATGTCAAGGGAGAGAGAAGTTTCTAACATGAACCCAAAGGCCAGCTTTGGAAATCAGCTGGAAAGGTGAGCCCAGCGTAGCCGCTTCCCACTCACTAAACTCGATCAACAGAACAAAACGAAACAAAAGGCAAGGACACTTGTTTTGTGGTTGTGTGTTTGTGATCACTCTGACCCAGGTTTTCAACAACATGTGGCCTGTCTTACATTCTGAGGTCAGCAAGGCACAGCCTACAAATGGTGCAGGACGGCCAACACTGCAATATGTTTGCAGAGGGTGGTCTTTGCTCTTGTGTTTTTCGTTTATAAATTTCACCACGCTTTTTCACCTTTGCTGGAGTTTGAAGCTGTGTTTGTCTGTTGTGTGTCACTGTCACTGTTTGGATCTAAGCAATGGCCGTCACCCAAGCAGTGGTCCCCCCCTCCTGGCCGTCCCCCCCTCCCCCCGTGACACATGACGGGAAGCTAAGGAGCTGGGAGTCCTTGTGAATCTTTTCTTACTAACTTCCAATTGTGATTAAAATCAAGGTGTCCCAGATTGCAGGGTCTGAGGGGCTGGAGAGGTGGCTCAGTGCTCCAATGCACTTATTGCTCTTGCAGAGGACCCGAATCTGATTCCCAGCACCCACATGGCTAAAACCACCACCCAGACACATAAAAGGAAGAAAAAGGACACTAAAGAAAGAGAGGGTGTAGCTCAGTGGAAGAACACTTTCCTAGCCTGTTCAAGGCCAGGGATGTAGTCCTCAGCACTACAAACAAGCAAATAAAGCTGATGTCTGATGTTCACTGCTACCCCTGTTTACACTGCAACATTTCTTAGTAGAGTCTCATACATTCAGTTTGGGAAGCGAGGTCTCCTTCATTCTCCAGCTCGCTATTTCTTGGTCAAAATAGATGAACTACAATTGACTAGCTGTCATTCCCCCTTATGATGAGAACACTGACTTCTTAGAGTATAAATTTTAGCAGCTTAATCCTGCCTAGAAGTGCCTTCTGTAGAAAGCTTTAGAAGTACTTGTAAGTACTTCAAGACAGTCATCCTGCTCCAGCCATGATCAAATAGAAACACATACCTAGGTATGTGTGGTGGTTTGAATGTAATGGGCCCCCATAAGCTCATAGAGAGTGGCACTATTAGGAGGTGTGGCCTTGTTTGAAGTAAGTGTGGCCCTGTTGGAGGAAGCGTGTCACTGTGTGGGAGGGCTTTGAGGTCCCCTATGCTCAAGCTACATCTAGTTCAGTTCACTTCCTGTTGCCTACAGATCAAGATGTACGACTCTCAGCTCCTTCTCCAGCACCATGTCTGCCTGCATGCTGCCATGTCCTGCCATGATGATAATGGACTAAACTTCTGAATTGTAAGCCACCCCAATTAAATGTTCTCCTTTATAAGAGTTGCCATGGTCATGGTGTCTCTACAGCAATAGAAACCCTAAGACAGTATGGTTTATAAATTTTATCAGATATTTCTTTTGAAATAATAGATCTTTAAGATTTATTTAGTTTATTTTTATGTGTATGAATGTTTTTCCTGTACCATGTGCATGTCTGATACCTATGGAGATTAGAAGAGAGTGTTGGATGATCTGGACCTGGAGTTACAGATGGTTGTGAGCCACCATGTGTGTGCTGGGAACCAAACCTAGGTCCCTTGAAAGAGCAACAAGTACTTGTAACAACTGAGACATCTCTCCAGCCCCAAACTATCACTGTTTTAAAAATCATATACATATTTAAGTCAACATGGTGACTCTGGGTTTGAATTGGCTGAAGTCTTATC
Organism: Peromyscus maniculatus bairdii; assembly: GCF_049852395.1. Classification (NCBI taxonomy): domain Eukaryota; kingdom Metazoa; phylum Chordata; class Mammalia; order Rodentia; family Cricetidae; genus Peromyscus; species Peromyscus maniculatus. The sequence continues at coordinate 102,987,374 of NC_134857.1, read as the reverse complement.
TCTGTGACTGCGCCTCTGTGTAGGGATGAAGTGCTGTCACTCACAAAGAAAGATTACATGTAGTCAGCCGTGGTGACACATGCCTGAACTCCCAGCTCTAGAGAGGGTGAGGCAGGAGGATCATCACCTACAGCCCAGCTGCTGCACAGAGAAAGTTAATTCAGACCTAACAGTTGGCTCTTTATTTAATTGTGTGTGTATATATATTATTGGATTTGAGGAAGTTTCTAAAATAGCAGGTGTGATGCTTTGAATAAGAATGACCACCACAGGCTCATATATTTGATGCTTCGTCACCAGGGGGTGAGACTCATTAAAAGGGTTAGAAGCATAGGGTTAGGAGTGTGTGTCCTCGTTGGCGGATGTGTGACACTGGGGGGGGGGGGCTTTGAGGTGTCACAAGCCCATGCCAGGCCCAGCCTCTCTCACCCCTCCACTCTCTCTCTGTGGCTCAAGATGTAGCATTCTCAGCTGCAACACGAATCCTAAAAGGTCTTATTAAAAAAACAAAAACAAAAACCTGGAGTCAGGTACTGGGGTGAAAGCTACAAGATCAGAAAGCAAGCCAGCCATGTCTTACCTCTAGGAAATCCTCAGCCCAAGAGAGCTCCTTCCTGTACACTCACGCCTTATATACCTTTCTGTGTCCTGCCATCTCACTTCCTCTCTCCGCTCAGCTACATCACTTCCTCTTTCTGCCCAGTTCTATCATTTCCTGTCTGTCTGTACAGATCTCCAGACCTCAATGGTTAACCAGTGCTGGGATTAAAGGCATGTGCTACCACTTCCTAACCTCTATGTTTAATATAGTGGCTGGCTTTTTCCTCTGATCCCCAGTCAAGCTTTATTTGTTAGAGCACAAATAAAATATCACCACACTCAGCTACTGATCCAGAGGTCCCTATATGCCCTCATGCTCCCTGCCATGATGAAAATGGACTAACCTGTGAGCAAGCCCCCAAATAAATCCTTTCTTTTGTAAGAGTGGCCTTGGTCGTGGTGTCTTCTACAACAATAGAACACTGACTAACAGTAAGTTTCTATCTGCCTTTCTCAAAGATCATTGTTGTTCTCTATCTCTCCGCAGACTCCTTCTTCTGCCCTGGCCTCATATCTACTTCCCCACTCAAACCTTTCCCTTCCCATTATTCTCTTACCCACCCCATACTGTCTGTGTTGGACTCTCTCTCCTCCATTATTCTCCCCTCAACACAAACACAATGACCCCTTTCTAATTTCCTGTCTTCTAGAAGTGCTCTAATGTAAACACACATATCTACAGACCCAAGGCTAGCCTCCAAATATGAAAGAGAACATACAACATTCATCTTTCTGGATCTGGGTAAACAGACTCAGAATGATTATAACAAGTTCCGTCCAGTGACCTGAAAATTTCATTTTTCTTTACAGCTAAATAAATTCCACTCTGCATCTGTTCTGCATTTTCATTACCCATTTATCAGTTTGTAGAGATCTAGGCTACTTCCATTTCCTGGCTATTATGACTAGAGCATCAATGAACTTGGATAAGCAAGTATCTCTGCAGTAGGATATAGAGTCCTCTGGGTATATGCTCAAGAGTGGCACAGCTGGATCATGTGGTAGATCTATTTATTGCCAGCTGTTTGAAGAGCCTCCACACTGTTTTCCATAGTGACTAGCTATATCAGTTTGCACTCGAACCAACACTGAATAATGGTTCTCCTTTCCATATATCCTCTCCAGCATTTGTTGTAATTTGTTTTCTTGACCTTAGGCAGCTTGGCTGGGGTAAAATGAAGTCTCAAGGTAGTTTAATTTGCAATTACCTGATGGTTAGTTTTAGGTTTGAGTTACTGGTCAGTGGGGTCTCATAACTCCTCCAAAACAGACAGGCTATTGCTATTGCTGGCAGCGCTATTGCAGAACTTCATAGTAAGGTCCTTTTGCTGCAGATACAACATACTCAAGTCACAGGACACAGAAAGATCAAACTGATACTGAACTGGAAGTTTCCTCGCTTCTGGCTAGCTTCCATGGAGCTAGAAGCTGCTATGCAGACTGCTAGGAGGAGGGGAGTCACCAACAGTCTTGTTCGGCTGCCAACCCTGGGAACTATAGTAATGACCAGCATGGCAAGATACACTCAGGGATGCAACAGTGGCATGAACGTCATGGGGGAAACTAAGCACGACTGGATTTAAGGCCCGCTCTGCAGGAGGAATGCATGCCCAGTAACTGTAACTATGACCAAGAACCCATGGTCAGGGAACTCACATGCCTCAGCACTGAACCTACTATTACTGCTTTGCTAAATGGGTACAGTATCAAACTGCCCTCTACATAACCTATCATGATATCCACAGGTCAGTGCAGCTCTGAGACAAAGACTCACAATAGGTCAAAGTGAGGGGAAAAAAATGACTATGGTGTCCTCAGCCCTAATTGGAACATCTGTATCTTACCCAAAGCTCAGAGATCACGGTGAAAGAGGAGGCAGAAAGACAGGAAGAGCCTAAAATTGCGGAGGGCTGCTGAGAAGCAGTGTTTTCCAGACATGACCATGGCACACATGAACGCACAACAGCTGTGGCTGTCTGGACAAGACCACGCCAGTAGCGATTCTGTCACAGGTAAGGGACGGAATCACAAGGTCCCACCCCCAGCCGAAAAGCGGTTTAGTTCAGGGAAGCGGGCCCTGGTCAGCTGCCCACGCTCCACTGGACGGCACTCCACACATTTACAGAGTCCAGACAGCACTCACTGGACTCTGAAGTTAAACAAGAGAGCAAATGAAGTAGCCAGTGTCCTTGGGGTTCTGGGAGGAGTTGGGGAGGAGGATGGGGTGAATGTGATCAAAACACATTGAATACATGCGTGACATTCTCAAAGAATAAATTAAAAATTATTTTTAAAAAGCTTCTAAAACATAAAAGGTGCAAAAAGAAGGAGGAATGGAGGAAAGAAGAGAGGAAAAAAAAGAGAGGGAGGGAGAAAGGTCACACACGTCTAGTCTCCTCTGAGCCTCTGCCATCAGATTAGTGTGACTCACTCACAAGATCACTATGTCCTTAGCCTTTGCACCGCTCTCTGTGTATAGAAACGTGTCCCACAGGGCAGATAAGAGGCCACCTGGAAACCCAGCCAGATATATTAGACATTCTCCCCAACTTTGTCATCTCTCAAACCTACTTCTAACTTTTAGGCCAGTATTTAAGTTGTACCAGGTCAAAAGTGCTGGGGAAAACCAGGACCTAATTGTGCTTTCTTGCCATCAGAGTCAAAGTCGATTCTGAAACCGAGCTCCCTGGAGTCAGCAGACCCAGGCAGAGCAATCCATAGATAGCAAGTGGACTTTCCATCCCATGACATGGCACACCATATCCAATGGAATGACTTTGAGAGCTGCTGACACACACGGACTGAGCCTATGGGCTGCAGTGGGTATCGTGTGCTGTACAAAGTAGCTTGCATGCAAAATCCCCACAGCAATGTCTTCGAGATGTGAATGATGAGAAAGCAAAAACACACAGAGGTTAAGTTGGTTCTACACCAGTTAACAATAGGATAGTCTGAGAAATGTGCCACTGGTGTGTTTGCCCCTGGGCAAACACCATAGGATGTACAAGCCTGGATGGAAATGCCTACTACACCCGTAGGCTACAGCGTACACACAGCCTGCTATTCCTAGAACCATGGCGTGCAAAAGATGGCTCACAGAAATCAAGCAAAGAGAAAAAATGCAACTAAGATGCAGTGAAGTAGCTCCAGCAAGCAGCTGCTGGCTCACAACACGAGGTCTTCAAGTAGAAGAACACTCTAAAATAATGATCAGTACTAAGGGAAACACATGGTGCAGCCACCGCATCCCTACCCAGGGTTCTGTGCTGGCAGTGAGCAGACCTGTGAACACCAGCGGCACCCCAAGCACATGAGTAGTGTGTTTTGAGGTGATGGCATTCAGATGCTGTGGCACCACTAAGCCCCAGGAATTCTCTAGCTTCATTAGAACCTGTGGATCACACTGTTCATGGGAGGAACAAGTCTACGTAGTGTAGTCGGTAGGTTCTCCAAAGGAGAGGGATGCAGGAGGAGCAAGATGTGGAAGTCCTGGTAAGCCACCAAGCCATGTGGCTTGATTTATAGATTTATAGATGCATATAGATTAATAGAGATGGGCTGAGTTTAGTTGTAAGAGCTAGCTAGCAAGAGGCTTGCCATAGGCCATACAGTCAATAATTAATATTAAGTGATTATTTTATAAGTGGCTGAGGAACCTCGGGGCGGGTGGGACCGGAGAAACCTTCAGGCTACAACACAGCATGTGACTAGAACGTGTGCAACCAACTACCCCCTAAGGCGTGCCTGGCAAACATGTCTGCACTCCTCAGGGTGCCAGCCTTGTTTTGGGCTCATGACGTCATTCCCAGGAGTGACAAAACATCAAAGAGATCCACCAGCCAGGCCAGTACCGGTGACCAAAACTTGTTCTCAAAACCACTGGTTCCATCTTTGAATTTCTCTTCTAAATCCTGAGATGCCAGGGAGGTAGTTTACAGTAATGAGCTGTCCTGGGTCTTCTTCCTTTTCCTTCTGGACTAAGAAGATCACTTCCTCATGTTTCCAGTGAGGAATTAAGGCCAAGGAATGTCACCAAATACCCCAGGCTACTCAGCTACTGAGGCCAAAGCTACCTTGAAGTTCTCAGCATTTCTTTTCTATATTTATTTATTTATTCTTAGATATTTTTAAAGCTTAACATCATTTTTGACAATTCCATATATTTATACAATGTATTATGTTGACATGGATTCCCTACACATTCTCTTAGCCCTCTCCCATTCCTGCCCATGCCATTCTTATCTCCAACTAGCGTTCATGGTTTATTGAGGGGGAGTATTATGGTTTTTCAATCACTACGTTTAATTAGGGCCAAGTGGATGAACGTGGGTGGGAGGCTATTTACCAGGGCATGGATAACTTACCAAGGGCCACCCCACTGAACAAGATGGTATTCCCTGCATGCCCTGGGAGTCACTGATGGCCCACAGCTCCTCAGGAAAGGGTAGAACTTCATGAGTGCCCTCCCCCATCCACACTGCAACGCTGAGGACCTAATTTTGTGTCGGTGACGTGCACGTTTCCACAGTTCCTGTGCACTCAGGGTTCCACTGGTGATACCACATCTGGAAGACAGCTGCACAGCACTCCTCCCCATCCCCTGGCTCTTACAGTGTTTTCAGCCCCTCTCCTGCCATGTTTGCTGAACCCAGGAGGGGCTGATGGCCCATTTCGAGCTGAGCGCTCAATGGTCACTTCGTCTCAGTACTCGGCTCGGTTTATGGTCTCTGCATTATCACCCGCTGTAAAAAGGGGACTTTTCTGACCGAGGCTTTCATGGGCCTGCCTCTGACTCCCTCTTTCCCAACTCACTACAAACACAAGCACAAGATACATCGCTTGAGCTGCTTTTACAGAAGGCTTGCTGATTTACACAGCCCCAGTCCATGGCTAAAAACATACATTTATATTTATATTGTATGTGAATATAAATAAAAACACATTTACATTATATTTATGTTAAAATGCTTGCAAGTGTTTTAGCTACATGTCCATCTAGCAAAACAACAATAGTGGATTCTGCCCTAGAGTGACCTCGCCAGCAGCACGCTCTTAACCAGGTTCACAACACCAGGCATGACATCCTTCTGCAGACTGGGTTCCAAATCCAATCAGGAAGCTATCGGCTTCCCCCGTAACAGGCATGTCACTATGCACCAGTGGGTGTATCCACCCTGGCAGATTGGTGGTACAGTATAGGGGATCCACAGTTATATCAGGCTCCTTGGATTTCTGAGGCAAAGTTTTGCTCTGTCGTCTAGCCTGGTCTAGAGCTATATAACCCAGGCTAGACTTGAACTCATGACAGTCCTTCTGCCTCGATCTTCCAGAGTGCTAGATGCAGGTATACGCCACTGCATGCAATGGTTCTCAGCATTGTGTACCCCCACTGCCCAGGCATCATGCTTTGGAGACTAAAGGCCAGGTCACAACAAGGCCTTCGAAATCCTTGCTTCGTGCTCAAACCACAGGCATGCTCACAAATGAAACTCCATTTTTTGTCCCCTGTGTGACGCTTCTCTGTGATGCCATAGCTACATCTCAGTGCTAGTTACCACAACAAACAAAAATCCGGGAGTGTCAGGCTCAAAAGCACCGCCAGGGCATTCGCTCATGATGTCAGAATCTCCACTTTCTGATTCCCGGGAGTGACATCCTTCCTCCAAGACACAGACTCACCCTACAGACTCACTCCTCTGCCCCACCCCCCTCCACCTGACAACCTGGGAAAGGAATAGGGAAATGGGGCCTCTGGGCCAGCCTTGGAGCAGCTCCAAGGTAAAAGCTGCTAGGTGCTGGGCTCCTGTAGGTGGAACAGCTCGTGGGACAAGTACCACGGGGATTTCCAAGCCCTGAGGGGTGTTGCTGGCTCCACCCCAGGTGATAGTCCCTTATGGATCACAGGCTCTCAATATCTCTGGCAGATCTTGGCTTTGCTAGGCCTGCCTCTGACTTCCTCTTTCTCCATTTATTACAAATAAACACAGGCTGTAGTTTTGGAGTGGCTTCCGCAGCAGCCCTGCCAATGAAGCGTCCCCGGCTGGCCTACCTACGCCTTCCCTATTGAACCCACGGACGGCACCACTGACCTCAGTCTGATTTCGTCTTAAAACTTCTGGTAAGCACTTACTGGTAATGAGTGCGGGGATGTGGGCAGCTCCAGAGAAGAGAATGATCTAAGAGAATTTCTAAGTTTTAATGTTTTGTTTTATCCTGAGTCGGTGTCTCACTATGTAGCCCTGGCTAGCCTGGAACTTGCTATGCAGATCAGGCTGGCTTCACGCTCACAGAGATCGGCCCACTTCTGCTGCCCAAGGGCTGGGATTAAAGGTATGCGAGACCATGGCCAGCATGGTCTAATATTCTGTATGACATATAGACTCTGGGTGTCTGAAGGAACTGGAGATAAACACAAAACTCTAAAAATAAGCTGAATACAACCCCAAACTAAAATATATAGCATTGACACAAGCAATTGTTATGTGTTCTTAAATATGGAACTTACAAAGCCGTTAAACTTTCAACCAAGAAACACACAAGTTTAGAAGGTTCTTAAGGAGAGTACTTTAGGGCCTTCAAATGAGAAATGAAATGTATTTAGCTCACCTTTGGGGAGGATGGCCTGGGGCATGGGCTCCATTTGGGCCAAACTGTGGGGGTCCAGGAGGTAAAGACCCTGGGGGCAATAGCCCTGAAGGAGCAGCAGCGCCTCCCAAAGGCCCGGATGGCTTCATCATGCCTGCAACAGAAGGGAACAGTTATGGGCATGCTAAAATGCGAAGGGAGATAATAATGCAAAGGAGGAAAATGAACGGAACGTGAGTGAAGGAGGGATGCCAATGGGTAGACACAAGGCCCTTCCAACCTCCCTCAGCCTCTCTCTCCAGAGCGGCTATTGTTATTTGGTAATAATAATATTAAAAGAACAAAAAAAGAATAATTTTTTTTTATCAAATGGAAAGTTGAATAGAAGAAATCAACTCTGCATAAGGTTGGAGGTGACCTAACAGAACTCAGTATCTCACAAACACTAGATCACACAAAGAAAAGCAAAAATATAAGATGGTGATAAAGTAAGTCAACAGATCAGAAAGCAGCCTGGTAGAGCATCCTAAAGGCAGACAAGACAAGCCCCTGACAGTGCCTTTGGAGAGCTGCCTGTCACTCCAGCATATCCTGAGACAGGCGAGGGAGTGTTTAGGGTATCACACTCAGAGAACGTGGGAATCCCACGCAATGGCGGGTGCTCCTCGCAGTGACCACTTTCATGCCGTGGCTCCTCAGAGAGTGTCTTAACTAGGGTTTCTGTTGCTGTGATAAAACACCGTGACCAAAAAGCAAACTGGGAAGGAAAGGGGTTATTAGGCTTATGCTTCCAAATCATTGTAGGAAGTCAGGACAGGAACTCAAACAGATCAGGAACCTGGAGGCAGGAGCTGATGCAGAGGCCATGGAGGAGAGCTGCTCACTGACCTGCTTCCCATGGTTTGCTCAGTCTGCTTTCTTATAAAACCCAGGACCACCAGCCCGGGGATGGCACCACCCACACTAGCTGGGCCCTCCCCCTTCAATCACTAATTAAGAAAATGCCCTAGAGGCTTGCCTACAGCCGGATCTGAGGGAGGCATTTTCGCAGTTGAGGTTCCCTCCCTTCGGATAGCTCTAGCTTGTGTCAAGTTGACATAAAACTAGCCAGCACAGAGAGCTTTAGGTTTCTCTTTGGAACCTTTTCCAGGTGTTTTTCTCTTTTTTTTTTCTAAAGCAGCGGTGGCAGAGGAGTACCCAAGCCTGGTGATGGAGAACCCAAGCCGTGTCTGCATTAACCGGCAGTTGCTCAGAACTGGATGAGGAGCTTCCTCCGAGGACCTCTGCATCTTTGTAAAATGAAAATGAAATCTACTCTAGACAGCCTGGCCCCTTGACCTTTAGCCCTGCTCCCCTCTGTGCGCCCCTGTGACCTCCCAGCTGCCTGTGTGTTCTCCTCCATTACACCTGGAGGTGGCATCCATACTGATTTCTTCCTGTTCCCTCCCCCCACACACACAAGCTTACCCCACCCCCACCCGCCCCCAGGCAGAAGGGAAATGATGGCATGGGTCACAGTCACCCAGGAAGACCTTGTCAGACTGCGCTGGTGCCTTCAGGAAAGCACTTTCATATCCTTGGATCATCCAGCCCACGTGACTGGGGGATCAGCGGTCTTTGGGAGTGGTTACAGACTGAAATGCCTATCAAGCCTCATCAAACATGATTCCTTGAACTGAGACTGTCCATCCGTGCTGAGGATGGAGCCCAGGACCCCATACATGAGGCAAGCCCCAGTTCATAGCCCAGGCCTTCTTTATATGTTATCTTTTTAAAATGAAGTCTTGTTAAATTACCTAGGCTGCCTTTGAACTTGCTCTTCATCAGGGAAGACTCTAAACTTCAGTCCTCTCTCTCACCTTAGCCTCCTGAACACATGGGGTCACAGGCCTGCACCACAGCCTGAGTGAGGAACATTGTCTATTAACTTCATACTCAGAGTCCTACTTGCAACTTCTCATATAGGACAAATAATAAATATCCTTATTTAATTTTAAATTATTTGAACTGATAAAAATATATATTAGTGTGATACCATGTGATAAAGTCATAGATATAGTCTGTGATAGTCTCACCCGGTTAAATACATATATCAGAAACATCATTTTATGGTAAAGCAACGGAACACTCTTTCCATAGCTATTTGAGAAACACAGTGCATACATGGTACCTCTCTGTACCTACTATACAATACCACATGAGCTCACTGCTTCTATCTAACTCAGCTCCCACTAATCAAATTTCCTCTTCCTCCTCCTCCTCGTCTTCCTCCTCCTCCTCCCACTATCCCAGCTTCTAAGAACCACCTTCAATTCTCAACATCTATAAGATCAACTTCCTTAGCTTCCACATACGACTCAGATCATGTAGTATTTTTCCTACATGAATTTTAAAAAGTTCTTTGTAGTAGACTGTTTTTTTAGGGTGTGTTACTTTTGTTTATGTTGTATTGTTTAACTCTGTGAAGCTGTGTTACTGTGCCTGTCTAACACACCTGATGGTCTAATAAAGATCAGAATAGCCAATAGCGGCAGGAGAGAGGATGGGCGAGGCTAGCTGACAGCGAGAATATACAGGAGGAGGAAAGGGGATGAGGGGGAAGAGAGGGAGGACCAGGGGTCAGCCACCCAGCTACACAGCAAGTCATGGAGTAAGAGTAAGATTTATAGAAGTAAGAGAACAGGAAAAGCCCCAAGGCAAAAGGTAGATGGGATAATTTAGGTTAAGGAAAGCTGGCAAGAAACCATGCCAAGCTAAGGCCGGGCATTCATAATTAAGAATAAGCCACCGTATGTGATATATTTGGGAGCTGGGTGGTGAGCCCCCCCCCAATAAAAAGTAAAAAACAACATTACAGCAGTTCTTCAAACACTACATTTTCAGATGATGTTCAGCAATGTAAGAAAACCACGAGGCTTGCAGCCACAGTGGCTGCGTTTGAATGCCTTCCCTACCACGGAGCTGCTATGACTGAAAAACCTAGATACTTTGTCTTTCAGACCCACGACTTTTAAGGCTGCGTCACAGCTGTGATCTCCCTGCTCTCCAGGACTGCTTTGAGAAGCAGGCAAGGCAAAGAGCTATGGGAACACTCAAAACCACTCTCTCCTGCCTGGCCATATGCCCTGACTTCCTTTTTTAGGGCTTATGGTTTAATAAAACATAGACAATTAAGAACACACTATGTTTTTATTTTTAAAATGTTAGTTTGGACAAGAGTAGAAATCCACAGGAGCATCGCCAGAATATTTCAGGTTAAATAATTGCTGCCTAAACAGGAGCCAGATACCCTACCAGTCAAATAAGCAGGTGTCTTAGTTTCTGTTGCTCTGATAAACACCACGACTAACAGCGACTTGGGGAAGAAAGATGTTTAATGCATCTTACAACTCTCAGCTCACACCTCATCCCTGAGGGAAGCCAGGGCTGGCACTCAAGGCAAGAAGCTGGAAGCAGGAACTGAAATGTTTTTGAGGCCATGGAGGAGTGTTGTTTACTGGTTTATTTCCCATGGCTCGATCAGCCTGTTTTCTTACACAGCTTAGGACCGCCTGCCCAGGGGTAGCAATACCCACAGTGGGCTGGGACCACCCTCCTCATCAATGATTTAAAAAAAAAATCCCTACAACCAGTGTGGTGGAGGCATTTCCTCAGTTGTGGTTTCTCTTCCCAGATAACTCTAGCTCATGTCAAGACACCAACAACAACAACAACCACCAGGCTAGCAGGTTAGTGGCCAGTTCACCAGCTTCCCTGTGTCAGGAGACTTGCAGCAGTCCGGAGGCACACACAGAGAACTTTAGAAATCTGTCCCAGTAAGATATGCTTTCCCTCTTACTTTTGGAGGTCAGCCATGATTCACATTCCCTCAACATGCATTTAGCATGCCTCCAGTTCACTAAGGGCACTTGGGGAGGACACAACCATGCAAGACACAGTGACCCTGTCATGTGACAAGAGTTACAACATGCAGAGGGACTCCTACCCTTCCTGGAAAAATCAGTGAGGAGAGACAGCTTGGGGCACACCTTCAGGACAGTGCCTTCTTAGAACAGCAGACAGGACATGGGACTCGAGCCAGAAGCAGAGCCTGACCAGTGGTCTGAGAAAGCATGGCCTAATCAGGGACTGGCAGAGGGCTGGGTGGACACAGTGCAGGGGGTAAGGTGACAAGAACAGAAATCGCCATCCAGATTGGCTGGAGTCAGACTGCAAAGTCTGGTGTGTCATTTGGACTCCGTCCCCAGGGCAAAGGGAAGTCAGTATCATGGTGACTGGCAGAGGCAGACAGTCTTTGATGGGCCACAGAGTTGGCATTTTCAAAAGTAAGGATTGAGTTCTTCAGAGCAGGAGGGGAACTTTAAGAGGAAAGGAATACCACAGCAGGAGAAAGAAATACTTATGCCAGAAGAGCCATCTTTAACATGGCGGCAGGTATTATGGGCTGGTTTACTCAGCGGGAGCATCGATCCTCTCCAGGCTTGTCTTCACCTATGATCCTGAGCTAGAAACACAGACTATCTATTTCCTAGGATCCTCAACAGTTTCTTTCTTTTTCTATGCAAAGCGACACACCTTTGAGAATCTTGGGCCAGCTCTGTGGCACGGGTTGCCCTTCTGCCCGAGAAGGAAGTGATTTTTGGTAGAATGGTCCTGTGTGGGCTGAACAATTTTGTAGACTGGATAAGACGATCCTAAGTCCTGGGCCTGGCCTTTCTCTGTCTCCTGATATCCATTAACAAACCCTTTTCCACTACAAGGGATTCTGTTATCAGCAAAGGGACTCTGATCAAAACAACATCATGGAAAAGCAGACCTTAAATTGGATTCCATTTCTAACAAAGGAAAACAAAAATCAAAGCACATTTGTGGGGGGAAAAACTTTTTATCTAAAACACACAAACATAAGCTTCCTGCTACATTTGTGAATCCTAATGGCCAGTGCTCCCAAAGCTTTGAGCTGAGCTGGTGGTTACCTATATAAACTCGGGGTGTAGTAGCAGCCTTCCCACTACCCCAGGCCTGACCCCAGAACAGTGACAAGTCTGCCCTCTGTTTCCAGCCACAGATGATTTTGCCACTCAGAAGACACTTGGAAATGCCAAGACATTTTGATGTGCTAAAACTCCTTGAGGAGGAGGGGGATCCACTGGTGTCTAGTGGACATAAACCATAGACCATGGGTGCTGCTAAAATGCACAGGGCATCCCCTTCACACACACACACACACACACACACACACACACACACACACACACACACACACACGCATACAAAAGAGAGAGACAGATAGAGACAGAGAGAATGTGAATGAGTTCGTTCATGTCAGATGTCAAGAATGCTGAGATTTAGAAACCCTGCCCCCAACACAGTATACCGACCCCTACTTTCTCCTCCACGCCTTCTAATAACCAGTGTAGCTCTTTCTCACTGTGTACCGGAGTGTGACCCTTTCCAGTTTAAATCATTGCAGTGGTACCTTTGATATGGCCCCACTACTTTGCACTTTAAGCATGCCCCCCACGTCCCCACCCCTCTCCCTGTGCTCACATGCTGAGTGCCTAGTTTACACCACGTTCCTACCTACAAGTCTCACTGGCTGCTGCCTCTCAGATCATTCCTCTAAGATGATGCTTTGTCCCTGACCCTGTCTCAGAGCCTGGCACTTGGCTCCTGCTGTGGCTGCTGTGTGCTTCCCGGCTCACCCCCCTCTTCCTCTCTGAGGCCCTCCCCAGGAACTGCAGGTGTCATGCAGCCTACTGTGTGTGCTGCCCTCCAGATAGGTCAGTAACACAGGGACCGAGATGATGGTATTTGTTGTTTTGTGACAAGTAGTTTGCTCACTCAATAAATCAGTTAGATTTGTTACCACAGAACATGAAAATTACAAAAACACGATCAATGGGTGCTGACAGAGATGCAGTTTGTGGAAAACACCAGGCAGGATTCAGCACTGGTTACTCTGGTGGATCAGACACTGAAAAAAGCCACAACTAGGTTGCCTGTCAGAAAACCAACAAGATGATCACATCCAATGCATGTGTAAAATATCTGTGAGGTGGTACTGGGAAAGGGAACCCAGAGCCTCGTGCACAGCAGGCAAGTCTCTATCACTCAGCCCCTGCCACCTAGAACAGCAGTGTGGAAAACGGTTTAAAGTCCGGCACAGTGTCAGGAAGATAAAGCAGGGGGAAGAGGTATAAGTAAGCTGGGGAAACACCTGCTCAGAGCTGCCTGTTAGTCTGAAGGAGCATGAGATAGACAGCTGTGGAGACGACATGGAGGACCGTCATCTTCCTGGGAGAGACGGGTGCTAACCCGGCACCCAGTGTAACCACCACGCCAGTGACAAGTTGCTATCTGTGGAGTAACGGAAGAGGGGCCAGCACAGGTGAACTGAAAAGCAGAAAACGGATAAAACAATGAAGGCCTAAGGAACTGACGCATAAAGAGAGGCAATGGGAAGTCATACAAGGTTTTAAGCCAAGTGTGTAACACAAAACTCTTCCAGTTCAAGAGCACATGGTCTGAGGAAAGGCAGCACCAGGTAGACAGATGCCTAAGGGCTAAGGGGCTGTTTGTGACCTGGGTGAGAGATGGATGGACTGAACAAAAACTGCAACAGAATGGGAGGAGGAAAGAGGTAGGAGAGATGTTCATGACTGCTCAAAACAAGTCTGGGAGACAGGCAGGTGGCACACGCACAAATATGCAGGCAAAAACTCAAACATGTAAGATACAATTTTTTAAAAAATAAAAAAAAAAAAAACCTCTTGGAAGACTGACTGGATTGGAACAGATAAAAAATAAAAATGTCTACTTTGATTTGGGAGTTTTTGTTTCCTAGGTCTCATTCAGCCCAGACTGGCCTTGAACTTGCTATCTAGCCAAGGCTGGTCTTGAACTCCTTACCCTCCTGGCTCAATCTTTTGAGTGCTAAGCTTACAGGCATGTGCCACCACAGCTGGTGTGCTTTGGTTTTCGTAATAATGAAAGGTTTGGGCGTTGATCCTAAATAAGTGAGAAGTCTGACATGTGATGTGGAATACCAGTAAAAAGCAGGTTTCAGTGAAAGAGAACAAGTTGCTCTGAATATGAGTGGGCCATGCCTAAGTATACAGGAGAATGGTGGAAAGCCGGGCATAGCGAAGACTTCTAGGCTGAAGACGGAGATCTAAGAGATGAGTATGTACTTCACGTGCCCTGCTGTGAGAGCCTCTCCAGAGGATGCTGTCACATCAGACCGCAGCTTCCATTAACAACTACCAACTAGGACTACCCCACGTCGGAGTCCAAGGAACGAATAACCATATACAAGTGACATTAGCAATTTACCTGGTGGAGACGTTACATGCGACGGATCCCCATAGTGTCCATAATGAGGGGGCGAAAGGCCCATTCCAGGCTGGGACTGAGAATACGGGGGTGTCGCCACATAACCTTGTTGGCTCATTATGAAACTATCATTCCAAAGGAGAGCCACTGCAGAAAAACCCTGCAAGAGTAAAAACAAGAAGTTGGCAGGAGGATTTTAGATGCTTAATGCTATTAAAACTATAAACACTATCAAGAAACATGTAGGATGGCTTGGAAACCAGTAAAAGTGTCCATTTGGGAAATACCTTCATATTTTATACAACATTACATATCATATTGTCACCCCCTGGATATAGCTTAAGACATCTCCTTGGGATTCAGCAGCTTCACTCCAGTGGTCCCAGGAAAATTCTCAGGCACAAATCTGAATGGTAATTGCCAAACCCCCCCCCCACACACACACACAGAAGCCTGAATTGCTTCCTACAGTCTCTCATTAGTATTCCTACAATTCTGTGTCTTGGTTTCCATGGTCACATTTTGAAAGTATACCGTGCTATTCAAGTGACTGACCACCATGATTACAAGTAGTCTGCAACCAGATGTTTCATGACTTGGATCTTTCTGGTGCCCTTCTAATTAGTCATCTTAATCCATAGTTAAGACAAGAAAAAGCCATAGTCCATTGGCTATAGCCTGTGATAGAACTGATAATAGCCTCTGTGAGTCATAATTTGACAAGCCAGTGAGTGGCAGCTCCAGCCATCACAGTCAAAGATGCTAGGTAGGTTTCTGATTTACATGATGTCACACCTCTAAGAACACTAGCACCTGTATTTAAGGAACCAAGAGAAAACTTTCATATGTGGGTAGTCATACCTGATCACAAATACAAAGGTCCCATCTTGAGTCTATTTAGAGCTCAAATACCAATTAGCTTTACGCTTTTATGTTTCCAGGTTTTGATAAAACGTATCTCCTAGGGAGGTTTTCAAAAGACGTTTGTTTGCTTGCTTGCTTGCTTGGTTGTCTTTTTGTTTGTTTGTTTGTTTGTTTTTCCCCAAGACCGGGTTTTTCTGTGTAGCCCTGGCTGTCTTGGAACTAGCTCTGTAGACCAGACTAGCCTCAAATTCATAGAGACCTGCCTGCTGTGTAACAAGACAGGGGGTCCTCTGAACCCTGTCAAAAGAACTGGGTTTTCATGTCCCATCTGCCAATGCATAGCTTTGTGACACAGGGCAAACTGGGCCTCGGTTTTCTGTTCTAGAAAATGAAGTGTCCAAAAGCCATATATATGCACGTGAAACGCGGCTTCTCTAGTTCCTTTCCAGTTTCTCCACCAGACATTTGCATACCTCTCCTGTCATTTCTTGCTGCTGCTTTTTAAGATAAAGACCAGCCCTGCCTTCTAAGACATGGGCTCTGTCTTAATTCTGGAAACGGCATGCAAATCTATAATGTGAAGGCCAAAATTCACGATTTAGCTTTGTTTTCATATTAAAACTTAAGCTTCTGAGGGGCAACCGAGAAAAAGTAGTATGAGGTCACTGTCTTCTTAACGGAGGACAGAAAGGCAGACAAAGGTCTCCAGTCCACTGTGTTCCTGACAACACTTTCCCTCCTCCCACTGCGCATAGAGAGACGTGGCAGCCTGCTTGGCCCCATGCAGCCCAGCCCCTTTCGAAGACCGCACCGGCACACCCACGCAGCAGCTGCGGGAGGGAAGCGGGGCAGCGATGCTCCCTGCAAAGGACGGGAAGCAGCCCAGCCCTCTTCCCTGGTCCTGGGAGGAATTCGCTTCCTCACCCTACTATGCCACGTCAAACTTCCTCACCCAGAACACCAAGTTGCAGAAACCTGACTCAGCTGCAAGCAGCGGCGGCGGCGGCGACATGGCAGAAAGCCACTTGGCACCGAGCGGCCTCGGATCCAAACCCAGAGCGCTCGCATTCCACAAACACATCCTTCCCTGTCCACTGTCACCCGGGACAAGTTCGCGTTCCCCTCTAAGGATGTCCCGGAGCCGAACGCTGCAGTTGACATTTTCCCTCGGAATATTTCCAGCCCTCTCTTCCTCCTCCTCCTCCTCCTCCTCTGGGAACCGGGGAGCCAAGTTGATGGGGAGTCGCGGTGCAGCCGCGTGTGGACGCTCGGCGGGCACCCCCGCTACGCCCCGAGTCCGCCGTACCTGCGACTCCCCAACGTCCCCATCCCCCTCCCTGCGTCCCGCGCCCCGGCGGCGTCCGCGGTACCTGCTCTGCACGCTCCGCGCCCCGCGCCGCCGCCGCCGCCGCCGAGTCGCTCTGGGCTGCGAGTGCCACGTCAGGCGCCCGGCTGCGCGCGCGCTGGACCCGCTCGCTCCCGCGGCGCGCACCGGCGGGGGCGGGGCCGCGCCTCCCGCTGCGGCCTCCCGCCTCTTTCCGGGTCTTTTCCGCTCGCCTTTTCCTTCTCCAGGCCCCGCCCCGTCCAACTTGTCAAAGATCGTCGGGTGGCGTTCCGCCCGGGGGAGCCCGCGGGAGGGACCGGGAGGTGAGGAGGGCGCGCTCTGTGTTCAACAGGTGGCTCCCAATAGCCGCGCTGCGCGTACCTTACTGGAAGGGACGCGTGTCCGGGACCGCACGGTGGTTGCAAGAGCGATCTGGCTCGCGGACAGACAATTTGATGACGTCTCCCAGCTCTACCACAGAGGAAGGAAGGCCCAAGGCAGCCGCCAGCCTGGTTATGGGTGGAACCAGAGAGAAGGATGTCCAGAGCACCAGACTGCACAGCTGAGAGGTCCTCAAAGGAGCAAAGGTTGCAGGACCTCGGTGGGCTCCCCCACTTGACCGTGGGGTACCGAGGGCATGTCTCACCCACAAACAGGAACTCACACGTGTCAAAGTACGTAACTTTCAGGTCCCCCCCTCCACACACACACACAGAAACAGTTGAGAAACACCTATTTTTGCCCTAAAATCAGGACCATTAGGCTAGTTTCCAACCATGCCCCACTATCAAATAGAAAGTATGAGTTCAGCCCACAGCCGAGTTTGGAATAGCTATTTACATTTCACTCAGTTTTATGAAATAAAAGCAGCTTGGTGATTTTTTTTCCTTCACTGTGTGCCTTCTGAGTAACTAGAAAATAAAAGCTCCCTAAAACTTGACTAGTGAAAAGCTGAGTAATATTTCCCAGTGCTGTGATAAAATACTCTGACAACCACAACTAGAAGGAGAAAATGTTTATTTTGGTCCACAGTTCAAGGGTGTAATCTCACCTTGGTGTGGAAGCCAAGGCGGCCAGCCGTAGCCTGGGGCAGCTGATCACTTTGTATCCACAGTTAGGAAGCAGAGAGCAATGAACGCTTGTGCTGGGCTCTTTTTATGCAGTCTGAGATCCAGCCCAGGGAATGGTGCCACCCACAATGGCCAGGTCTTCCCGTCTCAATTCACCTAATCAAGATAGCCCTTCCCAGGCTTGCCAGGGGTCTTCCCACCTCAGTTTTAGAGGCTAATAGAATGATCAGGAATTTGAAGGCAACTGTGTCTACTGTTTTTGTCCTTGGAAAAGAAAAGAAATATTTAAAAGGATATTAATTGATGTTGGCTCACAGTCTCAGAAGTTTCAGCCCTAAGTCATCTTGCTGTATTGTAATGGACTGTGATGAGTCAGGACATCATGAGAGGTAGAGGTGTGTGTGTGGTGTGTGTCGGGGGGAGGGGGGTAGGATGGCAGATAAAGCAGCTCATCCCATAGTGTTCAGGAAGCAAAAAGGGAAGCAGATAGGGCCACAAGCAGGATACAACTAGGGGTCACCCTGGTCCTGATACCTACTTCATGTCAATAGGCTGTTACTTTCCTATTGCTGGGGTAAGACACCATGACCAAAGCCACTTAGAGAAGAAGGGGTTTATTGGGAATTTACAGTTTCAGAGGATTAGAGTCCACAACCATTATGTTGGGGAGCATGGCACCAAACTGGCAGGCATGGAGCTGGAGCAGTACCTGAGAGCTAACAGCTAGATTCAAGAGCACAAGGCAGGGAGAGAGACGCTGGAAATGGCCCTAGTCTTTTGAAACATCAAAGACTGCTGCCAAGGCCACACCTCTTAATCCTTCCATACAGTTCCACCAATGGGGAACCAAGTATTTAAATACATGAGCCTCTGGGGACCATTCTCATTCCAACCACCACACAGGCTTCACCTTTCAATACTTCTATCTCATCCTAATAGTGTCCCACTTGGGAGACCAGGGCATGAGGATCTGGAGTTCAAGACCAGTCTGAGCTGCATAACAAAACCCTGTCCAAAAAAGTAGGAAGGCGGGAAGCAGTGGAGAAGGAAGGGAAGAATGGAGGGAGGGAGAGAGACAGAAAGAGAAGTGATTAAAATCTTACTGAAGTTAGTGTCTAGATTATGATTATTGATAAGAAGTTATTTTCTTTTCAATAATTCCTCAAATCTACTTTCATGATTACCTAGAAAAAAATGCCTCAACACTATATTATTGTTCTAAATAAAAATTGTTAGAAATTGGGATTTCAGAATATACTATTGTGGCAGACACTTCTACTGTTCTCAGGGTGTGTGTGTGTGTGTGTGTGTGTGTGTGTGTGTGTGTGTGTGTGTGCATGTACATACACCTATAGGGAAGCAAGAAGACAAACTCAAGTATTATCCCTTAGACTGTGTCCACTTGTTTTGTAGACAGGGTGTCTCCCTGTCCTGGAGCTTACCAAAGAGTTTGGGCTGGCTGGCCATCAAACCCAAGGCGTGTGCCTGTCTCACCTCCCCAGCAGACTGCAGGCCACCTCTTTGCTTTTTCATGCAGGTTCTAGGGATCAAACTCAAGTCCTTATGGATGCACGGCACTTTAGTGACTTCTCCCCAGCCCTTAGCTCACAGTTTTAAAGGCCAAAAGCCCAAGATTGAGTAGCCTCATCAGTCAGATTCTGGTGACAGCCTTGTGGCAGATAACATCACAGTAGGCATATGCACAGAAGAGACTAAATAGCAAGACAGTATCAAGAGATCAGGGTCCAAGATCATGGGAGCTAACCAAAGTCCCCAGAGAACCATATCCATTCTTTCTGAGGATGTACCAGCAATGACCTAATTACCTCCCAGTAGGCCTTCCATCTTAAGGTTCCACCATCTTTCAAGGGTGCCACAGTTAAGAATAAACTTCTAGCTGGGTGGTGGTGATGCACGCCTTTAATCCCAGCACTTGGGAGGTCAAGGCCAGCCTGGTCTACAGAGTGAGATCCAGTGAGCCTTTGAGGAACACACTTCAACTGTATCCACACCAATCAGTATAAAAAAAGTGAAGGAATGATGGTGGTGGTGGAGGAGGTGGCTAGAACAGACATGGAGAAGGTACAGTGGCTGAGGTGACTATGCAACTCTTGGTCTGAGGCATTCCCAAATTGTAAGATGAATTGCTAAACGGTCTTGTTAATAAAAACCTGGAGCCAGATATCAGGGTAAAAAACTGAGAGATCAGAGGAATAGGACAAGCCACAGACAAGCTCACCTCACCAACTCCTCAGTCTCCAAAGAGACCTACTTCCTGTATACCTATGCCTATATGCCTTTCTGTTCTGCCATCTCACTTCCTCTCTCCACCCAGCTACATCACTTCCTCTTTCTGCCCAGCTCTGTCACTTCCTGTCTGTCTGTACAGACCTCCAGACCTTTATGGTTAACTAGTGTTGGAATTTAAGGCGTGTGCCACCACACCTGGCTCTGTTTCTAGTGTGGCCTTGAACTCACAGAGATCCGAAAGAATCTCTGCTCCCAAATGCTAGGATTAAAGGCTTGTGCTACCATTTGCCTGACTTCTATGTTTACTCTAGTAGCTGGCTTTTCCTCTGGTCCTCAGAGAAGCTCTATTGGGGTGCACAAAGAAAATATCACCACACCAAGTGGGGAGTAGGATACCAGAAAAGAGAACTGTAGGAAAGGAAGTAGTTTCCAGGAAGACATGTGTTCCATTTTCAGGTTGTTTACAAGGGATCGGAACACAGGTCCTTGAACTCAGGAGAAAGAGTGAGACAGAGCTCTGTGACATGGGGTTCCCATCCTGCAGATGGTTGAGTAGCAAGAGAGACTGTACATAGAGTGAGAAAAGAGATCCAAGAGCAAAACTGTTAGATTCATGAGTTTGGGCAATGAAGGGGGCAGGGAAAGGCCAACAAAAAAAAAAAAGGTGGCAGGATGGCTCAGTGGGTAGAGGCAGCTGTGCGCTGGTCTGATAACTTGTCTTCTACTAATGACAGTCACAGGGCCTTAACAATAATGAGCAGATGAACAATGCTCATCAAGAAACAGGTCAAGGGGCTGGACAGATGGCTCAGCAGTTAAGAGCACTGGCTGCTCTTCCAGAGGACCCAGGTTCAATTCCCAACACCTATATGGCAGCTCACAACTGTCTGTAACTCCAGTTCTGGAGAATCCGACACTTTCCCACAGACATAAATGCAAGCAAAACACCAATGAACTAAATAAAAGAAAAAAGAAGAAAGAAACAGGTCAAGAGAATACACCATTCCGGACAACTTGAATCTGTATTCCTAGCCATGATTACACTTAGTCAACTTAGAATGAACTATTTCTTATTTCCTTTGGAAGGAAAGCTGAGTCTCGTGTCAACACTTTAGCAACTCAATGTGAGACCCCAAGGACAATAACTTTGTACCAACGGAGTCCCCTCAATCCTTGCCAGGTCCCCTCAATCCTTGCCAGGTTAGCACAGCCTTTGGGACTAATTATCCATGTCGCCACCTCAGGCCGATGTTAGTGAACTGTTTGTGGGGCTGGATGCTCCATTTGGACTGGGTCAGTGGCCCATTGGTCTATTGTGAATAGGTTGTAGTAAATCCTCTCATTGGCACTGAAGCAGTTGCCAGAACCTCTGTTCTCTAGCAGTTTTTTTTTTCCTCCTGCTATTTTTCCAACCGAAGTGCAGGTTTTTTTTTTTCCTGTCTCCTCTCTTCTGCTTCTTACAACTTTGCCCTTTTTAGTGTAGAAATTCTGTAAGCACCTAATCATACAGACAGTGACGCTAAGCTTTTATGTCTCCATCCCAACAGGGTGGTCTAATGGGGTGATGGTGGTTGTCTAGGGAATTATCAAATTCGTTCCCTGGAACAAATAGAGAATTTAATGAGCAGGAAAGATGAAAGATCTAGCCACAGAGAAAAGAAAGGTAACAGCTTTGTACGTTCGGGATGAGAGAAGCCTAAGGTGGAAGTTCATTCAGTGGCCTCTGACTTGGGTATTTTATACAGCCCTTGGGTCCTCTCCTTTCCCCTATCAGTCCTGTTTAGATACTCAACCTCCCTGTTCTTCTCACAATGTTCTCTGGGAACAAGAAGTGGCCATCCCGGGAAGCCTGCTTTTGCCTTCCTGGTCTACCTATGTCCCTCTAATTCTCCTCCATTCCTTCTCTGAGATCCATACTGACTGCTGTCAGGGAAAGGGTCAGTGACTGCTCTAGCTTCGTAATGCTGTAAAGGGATGGAGTCTACGAAGTATTGGTCCAAGAAAGAGAGGACTCTTACAAGGTGGGTTCCGGGGACTGGTCCAGGGGTGGAGGTAAAATCTGGAGGTTGCTGAAACTGGGGCTCCATCTGCAGGATCATTTGTAGAAGCAAGGGGCAGAAGAAGTAGAGAGAAGAATGCTAGAGGTCCCTACAGTGTAGCTCAGAGAAGGGTGGCCATTCCCCCAAATGTTTCACATCCAAGGCTGCTCTTGAGAGTGAGTGATGAACCCAGTGTCTGCTTTGACAGCTGTCGGAGTGGCTGGAATCAGTGTGACATCTCTTCCAGATGGCATCTTGAGAGGGAGAGAGGGAAGAAATTTAACCATACTGGGTAGGTATTCCAGTATGGAACTGAGGCAAGGTCACAATGTCCTATCATCAGAGTAGCATTGTTCTTATCAAGAAGAAAATAATTAACGAGAAATGGTTGCCAAAATAACATCTCCTATGGTTTTAAAGCCTAAAGTCCAGGGTACGCAGTCCCTTGAACAAACATGCCAATCATCCTTCTCCTTGACTACACTTTTTTTTTTCTGGGTGTTTAAGGCCATACAATTGACCAAAAGTAACCATTTTTTTTTTTAACTTTCAAAGCCACTTAAAGATCCTCAGGGGTCAGTCACTCGAGCCTGAGAGGAACTTCTGGCTCCTCCAGCCTTTCTTTTATTAGTTGTTCCCTCTATGTGAGGAGAAGTCAAAGGCCTTGCTTGACCATGGCTTCATTTGGAAATGTTTCCTCTTTGTAGACTGGACAGTGATTAAACCTTACCAAGTGAGCTCATCACGGCCTCCCTGACTGAGACAATTGATGATTCCCTGCAGTTACAGAATACTTTAAGAGATGCCCCATAGTTCCCTGGGACCTACTTGACTTTGGAGGGAAAGAGGGAGAATAGTATCGCTTTTAATTCCTCTGACCACATTAGTGAAACCTCCAAGTACAGTTATTGAATACCTAGAAGGTCAGCCTGGCACTTTTAATGACTCTGTAATATTTAGATAAATCTTGGGCATAAACCAAGCACTTAAATAGATTTTGAATCTTTAAGCCAGTCCTTGTAATTGCTATAGAGCATAGACCAATAATTCCATTGATTAAAACAGAGATTTGACATCAATATGTTTTACCCTTTGCAATATTTACCCTTTGCAAATCCCTAAATAACTTTCCCTGACCCTTGTAACTTGTTTAAGTTTTCCAGCTTTTTCCTCGTTATGGAAAAACATCCTGCCGTCTTATGAAACACCATAGCATTAATAAATGAACAATCAACAAGCTTAACCATGATGATCCACTGTAAGCTGTCACAGCTGATGTCACAGCAGTGGTTCAGCTCGGAAGACAGACCTTTGTAAAGCCACGTTAAAAAGAACCCAAACTGACACATAAAACGTTAATACTACCTGTGTACATACTGTTAAACTATGTGCCTTGATAGGCCCACAGGTAACCCTTATAGAAAACACAAGGTGGCTTTTATATGATACATAGAGAGGTCTACCATACCCATGCTTTTGGTTTTGAATAAAACACAAAAGGCAGTTGCTGCTTTATGAAACTGAGCACGGAGCAATAATGTTGAGTCCAGTGACTGCCTGGACCCAAAGCACCTGTTCTTGTAACTGATATAGAATTGTCCAGATGAGCCCTATTATCTGTTGGGTCATCATTTGAAGAGGAGACTGACATTCTTTCCTTTTAGCCTTTAAAGTTGGTAAGGTTGTGGGTGAATGGCAGTAAGTGACCGTGATCAATAACCAGAGAGACCAGGCTGGTGGAAGTGTCTGCCTTTATAATGTCTAACTTGAGATCCTGGCTAGACTTGGAGTGACCAATTGCTTGGAAGCCTGTAATAATATCTGCTGTCTTTAGATTTGGCTAATGAGAAGGCTCTGTGAATATAAGTATGTCCAAATTCCTGCAAGTGAAACATCCCTGGAGTTATAATAGGCATGCCTTGGGTTTTTTGTTTGTTTGTCTAAGTCTAACCAGTGTTTTGAGAAGGCAGCTGCGTGGTACCTGGGAGGTATCTTGGAATCAGTTTGTTCCATCTGCGATGAGCTGAAGAAGGGAGATAGAGAAATCTTGGTTCAGAGTTGCCCTTCCCAATCCTTGCTTTAGTCCACCTGAATGGACACGTCCAGTTTATCATAAGGGAGTGGCTAATACATCTACTCTGTCTGTGGGAGAGGCCCAAGTAAGTAGTTGGATTTCCACATCTTACCTGTGACTCGGTGCCCTGCAATCCCCAGGTTTCTTCCTTTAGTAAGGCACAGAAGCTCTAATCTACTCTCATAACCCCCCTTTTAATACATTCAGTTTATCGGTTCTGTCCCTTTGGAGAATCCTGACTAACACACTAGGTTTCTATACATTTGCTCTGCTTAAAACAGTGTGACTGTATCCTGTGTATAGCCACACCTGCATCAGTCCCTTCCTGGGACTTGGCTTTCTTCTTCTTCTTTTTTTTTTTTTTTTGGACAGATTTTTGCATAATTTTGGCTTCTAAGATGTCAGTGTTGAGGATCTTTCTGCATGTGATTTTTGTAGTTTTAGATGTTAGTAAAGTGGTGATACTTGGGGATGTTAACATTTAAGATTATGATGTTCAGGAAAGTGTTTTAGTGGTTGTGATAAGCTCTAGGGTTTCCCTATATCTTGGTTTGCCAAAAAATCATCCCCATATATGCATATTCCCTAGGTATATATGATTGCAGCATAAAGCTGCTAGGGGCAACTTGGTGGGTCTGTACTTAATTATGACTTCTGCTACAGTCTCACAATACACAATTCCTGTTAGTTAATATTTGCATAACAGAATTCTCACCTTAACCTACCCTTTCCCTGTCAGTCTACTTGGTAGTCCAGCCAATTATGCCTTGGCCTGAGTTATAGTTCTCGATATGTAGCAAGGTGCCAGGCAGCTAATCAGCAAGGGCATTGAGATATGGGGAGAATTAGATTAACCCACGGACTATGTGCCCCAAATAGCATCTACATAGTCCTACCAGAGTGAGTCTACCGAGTGGTCTGAATATGTGCCAGGAGTGTCCAGTGACAAATTGAGTACTGAGTGTCCGGTTCTTTAAAAAAAAAAAAAAAGCCAATGCTAAAAATGTCACCTGGTAATGTGTGAAAATTTCTAACAATGAGCTGTAATTGCCAACTACATGAAAATCATCCCTTTCAAACATTAATTCTATTTTTAGATGGATGTGCCAAGTCCGTGCCTGAATGTATGTGACTGGAGAAAATGTTAGCATGTTGCTTGAGCTCTAAGGAAAAACTTTTGACTTAGATAGCATGATTTTACTTTTAAATTTTGCTCATTTGCACTCCAAGTTTTCTTGTGATTGTACGAAAAGCAAGACAATTGTATTACATTATCGGATGCATTAACAGAATAACTTTACAAACAGAGGATAAGATCTCATAGCAACCCATCAGGTGCCACAGACAGGAAACAATCCAATCTTACAACCAGAATAAATGCCACAGTTGTCAAATTGTATGCATACTTGCTATAGTCACACAGAGGACTTGAACTATATAATTTGCACACTTTGGTAGTAAAATAAGAAATAATTCAAATTCAACACAAAATCAGGCACTTTCTCTGCTACTAATATTCATCAAATTTAGAAATATATAAGTCTTTAAACAACCTCTTTGCAAATGTAGCTTAAAAAATAGGACAATAACATTAAACTTATTCACAAGTCTTCAAATTTTTTTTGAAATATCAAATGAAAAGTAAGTGAATAGAATTCATCAGTTTTGAAGCATTTAGCAAGTTGCAACGTACATCAATACTTACAAAGAGGTTGATACCTTAGTTAATTTTTATTGAAGCAAAAGAAGAATTGACATATTTTTTCAAAAGCTTGAATACTACCTGAGGTCTGGATTTTAAATTTGGTGACATATCTTTGTAATGTCTTGACATGAAGTAGATCTTTTGATGGATCTGGATCTGCCATTTTCAGTGTGACAAGAAGTATTTTCTGTGTCAAGGTAGAATAAAATGTAAAGGAATTTAAATTTGGTTAAAAATTTTAAAAGCCAAAAAGACAATTTCCTTGATAAATTTTATCTAAGGAAAATACTTACTGAAGATAAAAGAAAAGGCAAAAGTCCCTATGAAAATATTTTTTAATAAGAACTCAATAGATTTCAATGCCAAGCAGTCTTATTGTGAATATTCTCAATGTAGAGTTATTTTTATCTTATAACAATGGAGAATGTTTTCATATTAGAATATTATGCCTGCAAGATAAAGAACAATTCAGGCTACTGTAATTTTCAAACACATTAACATGTAAACATTTAAATATTGTAGGCAATTTTAGGAGACTCATAAAAAATAACTTAATAAGGAAAATAAGGAAGGCATATATTAGAGATTATATATGCTAAGAAACTGATTCAAATATGTGAAACTATATGAGAATCATTATTCTGTCCAAATCATCTCATTGTCTGTATTGATTTTTACAGTAAAGTTACAACTCACAGATACAAAATCACCACTGAGACTTCACAGTTTCTTGCATAAGTCTATTCTTTTTTTATTTTTATTTTATATATCATTGTTTTATTTGCAGTCTTTTTATTTATTTATTTTTTTTCCTTTTATTTTATTTTACAATACCATTCAGTTCTACATAACAGCCACAGATTCCCTTGTTCTCCCCCTTCCTGTCCCCCTCCCCTTCCCCCCAGCCCACCCCCGCATTCCCACCTCCCCCAGGGCAAAGCCTCCCCCAAGGACTGAGATCAACCTGGTAGACTCAGTCCAGGCAGGTCCAGTCCCCTCCTCCCAGACAGAGCCAAGCATCCCTGCATAAGCCCCAAGTTTCAAACAGCCAACTCATGCAACAAGCCCAGGACCTGGTCCCACTGCCTAGTTGCCTCCCAAACAGATCAAGCCAATCAACTGTCTCACCTATTCAGAGGGCCTGATCCAGTTGGGGGCCCCTCAGCCTTTGGTTCATAGTTCATGTGTTTCCATTCGTTTGGCTATTTGTCCCTGTGCTTTATCCAACCTTGGTTTCAACAATTCTTGCTCATATAAACCCTCCTCTTTCTCGCTAATTAGACTCCCGGAGCTCCAATTAGGTCTATTTCTCTCCCTCCTCTCTCCCTCTCTCCTCCATTTCTAACTCTTTCTCTCTGCTATTTACACAATCAAACTCAACTATGACT
Organism: Peromyscus maniculatus bairdii; assembly: GCF_049852395.1. Lineage (NCBI taxonomy): Eukaryota > Metazoa > Chordata > Mammalia > Rodentia > Cricetidae > Peromyscus > Peromyscus maniculatus. The sequence goes on along the minus strand of NC_134857.1, from coordinate 102,960,140 downwards.
TCTCTTGTCCTTATTCCCTAAACAGTCTTCTCCTTGCCTATTACAACAACATTCTTGGTTTCTTTTCTATGGTATGGTTACACAGCAAATTTGCCTCAATTTGAGCACATAGCTAGACTCTGAGTGTTTGTAAGTATATGGCTTGAAAAAAAATAGTTTCCTTTTTTTTCTGTTGTTGGAAAGCAAGTGAGGAGGAGGATGCCTAGAACCTTCAAATGAATAAAGAATATAGGCATTCTCCTTTAATTTTATTTTACATTGTGTTTCAAATAAAAAAAAACATGGACTTATTTTGTTCTTAAAATTTCTAAAATCTCCTTCTTTGATTTGGGTGAAATTTTCTAAAAGATACTCACTGTGGGGCTGCTGCAGTTTATAAAGCCATATAAGAAAAAAAAATCTAAAATCTCTTCATACATGTTTTTCTTATAAGATACATACCTTTATCTAATAATTTTTAAAATCTTGTCTTCAAAGTAATTTATTAGTAAATATATAATCAAGCTACTTTATGATATAGCGTGATAAACTCAGACAATCTGTATACTTTCTGCCATCTACAAATATTGTAACCTTTCCCCAACCTTTAAGGGAACAAAACAGAGCTGGAGAGATGGCTCAGCCATTAAGAGCAGTAGCTGCTCTTGCAGAGGATCCAGATCCAGCACCCACATCATGGGGCTCACAGCTCCTGTAACCCTAGCTGCAGGGGTTCTAATGCTCTCGCTCAGCTCCTTAGTCATCTATATATGCGCGCTCACACACACACACACACACACACACACACACACACACACACACACCGATTTTTTTTATTTTAAGAAACAAAAGAAAGATAAGTATTTATTATTTGATTTTCTGCATCCAAAGCAGTAGGTAACTTAACAAAACAATGCCAGAAAAAGTAAAAGTGGGAAAATTCTTTCTGTTAAGGCAGATGAATCTCAGTAGCTCTGCAAATTCTGTAGTGTGTGTGTGTGTGTGTGTGTGTGTGTGTGTGTGTGTGTGTGTGTGTGTTGGGGAATGAGTCAGTCAACCCTTCGTATCCACAGAGAATTGGTTGCAAGATTCACACAGAAATGAACCCACAGATGTTCAAATCCCTTCTACAAAATGTCACATTTGATTAAAACTACACGTCCTCCTTTATAGTTTAATTAATATCCAGATTACTTGGCATAATAACCAATATATTACAAATGCTAGGAAAACTACTACTACACTATGTCATTTAAAATAAAATAATGACAAAATAATTCTACACATATTCAGTACAAGTGCAATTTCTTTCCAAGTACCTCTGGTCAGAAATACAGAGCCCGTGGACACGGGAGACCAGCTGTAAATGACAACTCCCTTGGTGAGGCAAAACACTGTATAAGTTTGGATGTGACATGAATGTCCTCCACGGGTCCTGTATTTCAATGCTTGGTTCCCAGCTGGTGTCAGTGTTTCTGTTGGATGTGAGACTTCCAAGAGGTGAGGTCTAAGGAAAGAAGGGGCAGGGCTTGAGGTTTATTGCCCAGATCTGGTTAGGTCCAGTTCCCTCCGCTTCCTGATTGTCTCTGAGATACTAACAAGCTGTGTGGCAAGCTCCAGCCATGACTCTGCCCTGCCTTCCCCACCATGACAAGACTGTACCTTCTCAAACTGGACCAAAATAAATCCTTTGTGCCTTAAATTGCGTTTATTAGGTATTTTGCTATACAGAGAAGAAAAGTAACTAATATAGTACACCAGCACATTGGATTGTATTTGTGAACAGAAGCCTTCAATGAAGGAAAAGTCCAGATTTCCCAGCAAAGAACTACACAGAGTGTGTGATTTTATTACAACAGGATAGGCTTATTTAATTGCTTGCTTATTTATTTGTTTACTTTCAAACAAATTTTTGCTATGTAGCCCAGGTTAGCCTCAAACTCACACTCCTTCTGCCTCAGCCTCTCAAATATTGGGATCACGGACATGTACCCCCATGCCAAGCTGTGGTAGGCTTTTTAGAAACAAACTTTCTAAGTAGGTGGAATTAAAAATGTAGATGTTATCACAGATTCTCATAGTGTGAAAATTAGGTAAGCTCTACAATTCACTGCAAAGTTTAGTCTTTTTCTTAACTTCCGGTTGAGTAGAATACTTTTAATCTAAGGGAGTTGTGTAGTTATTTTTTTTAAACCACTTATTTGAGTGTCATTGCTATTTCAATAGCTCCTTACTAAGTAAGGTGCACTTAGAATATTTTTATTGATAAGAAAAGTAAAGGGGTTTTGGTTTCGGTTCTTTCGGGAATTTTTAGCTAGCTCCAGAAGAGTCTGAGGACTGAGGCTGCAGGCGTCGGAGCTGGCCGGCTCTGTCTTGCTTGGTTTGCGTTTCCCTTGCTTTAGTCCAACTTTAGGAGCTATTGAAAAGCGTAGCTCTTCCAAGCATTAAATTCTCAGGCAAGTTCTTATGCTAAGATGTTTTTCTTTATATCCATTTCCCTCTACAGTCAGGCTTTAACCTTCCTGAATCCCCGCCCTCTCTAACACTGGCTGGCCTTTTGATAACTTGGGCTATGAAAGAGACAATATCCTTTCCTCAGCCCCCATCACTTTGCTGCTCTAAAAATAAAGTAAGCGTTACTCTTACCTATTCTGAGACAAAGCCCTGGTGAAACATAATCAGACTAGGGACATCACACATTTTAATAACCCCTGATGTTTGGTTCAGGCTGTTCTTTTTCTTTTTACCTGACATGGCCTAGACACTGATAGTCTGGCTTTGTTCTTTTTTTGCTGGCTTATTGGGAGTCTCCCTAGACTTTTTATATCTATCTTTGTTTTATAATCACTTTCTCTACAGAAGTCTGAAGATACAGCAGCTGAGGTTACAGAACAATGGGGAGGTGATGTCAGTGACCACCCTCAGGGCACTTCAGTTTTGACTCCTTTTTCAAAGGCCTTACAACTCAAAGTAAACAGTTACAACTGTAAAGTTATTGTGCCTCAAAATCCTATTTGAATAGTCATATTTTCAAGGAAACTAGGGGTAATATTCTTAAAAAACAGATGAGTAAATATTATAAATTATTAATATGCTAAGATATGTAAAAACCAAAAGATTCAGAAATTATCTATGTATGATGCTTACATTAATACAAAGGTCTTGGAGGTCCTTAGTTTAGTCCAGACGTGACTGTGAAGGTTTATCTTGTCATCCATTTGATTGGATTGAGAAACACCTAGAAAATTAATGAAGCACATTTCTCGGGGGTGTCTGGAGGGGATTTCAGGATATGATTAGATCACGAGCTCTGTTGAATTTAAAATATGGTGGCATTATTGGGAGGTGGTGATAGGTAGAAACAGGAGCCTAGTTGGAAGCAGTAGTTCACTGGGGGTGGGGTGTCTGTCTTCAGGCCTGTATCTTGCTCTGGGCTCTTCCTGCATTTCTCCTTTTCTCTACTTCCTGGCTACCATGAAATTCATGCTTCTTCTCTGCCATACCCACTGACATGATAGATCGACACCTCTGGAGCCATGCATCCAAACAGATCCTTCCTCTCTTAGGTTACTTCTGCCACGTGTTTGCTTGACACAGTTAGAAATAAGTTTGAAGTCTCAAGGGAAGAAACCACCACTCTAACGGAAGTGTCTGAACAAGGCCAACCTGACTCGTGATCAGGAGGGTGTGCTGTTCTAGCGAGCACACAGTCACAGGAAGGGCTTTTGGTTTTTTATCTAACTCAGGTGGTACCTGTGTCTTTTCCCCATTGACTGGGGTCCAATCTCACACCTTTATTCCGTAGGGTAGTCTTGTTTGTTTGCTTATTTGTTTTGTTTGTTTCAAGACAGGCATCTCTGTGTAGCCCTGGCTATCCTGGAACTCTTCGTAGATCAGGCTGGCCTTGAACTCAGAGACCTGCCTGCCTCTGCCTCTGCCTCCTGAGTTCCACTGCATAGTCTTAAAAGAATTGGTACACAGGAAATGAAGGAGAAAGGGAAAATGAGCGACCACTCCAGGTCAGTCTGGATTTCATGGGATTAAAAGTGTGTGCCACCACCACATGGCAGGGTTGAGTTCTTGGTATATTGTAGATAATAACTCTCTGTCTGATATACAGCTGCTAAAGTAGTTTCCCATTATGTAAGTTTCACTATCACCAGAATGATCCATCTGGAGTTGAATTTCATGCATGCCAACATATAAGGGTCTGGTTCCATTCTTTCACATGTAGCTGTCCGGTTTGACCAACAGCATTTGTTGAAGATGCTGTCTTTTCTCAATGTGTACTTTTGGCCTCTGTGAAACATCAGGTGGTTGTAGGCATGTGAACTTGTATCTGGGTGTTCAGTTCTATCCCATTGGTCAATGTCTCTGTCTTTATGTCAATACCATGCTGTTTCACTAACAAGTTTCTATAGTGTAATTTATAATCAGGGATGTTTGGGGCTGGAGAAATTCAACCGTTAAGAGCACTGGTGCTCTTCCAGAGGACCTGAGTTCAATTCCAAGAACTCCAGTTCTAAGGGATCCAACATCCTCACACCATGCAGGCAAAACACCAATGCACATGAAACAAAATTAAATAAGTTAAAATAAAATCAGGGATGGTGATATCTCTATCAGTTCTTTCATTGTTTGGGATTGTTTTTGTCTATGCTGGATTTTTTTATGTTTCCAAATGAAATTTAAGATTATATTTTCAAGTTCTATTAAGAATTGAACAGGAATTTTCATGGTGATTGCACTGAATGTGTAGATTGTTTTTGGTAGGAAGGCCATTTTCACAATATTAATCCTACCAATTCATGAATATGGGAGGTCTTTTCATCTTCAGGTATCTTCTTGAACTTCTTTTTTCAGTGTCCTAAAGTTATTGGTTGGATTTTTCCTAGTTTTGGTGTGAGGGTAATTCTGGCTTCATAGAAAGAATTAGGAAGTATTTCTTCCTTTTCCATTTTATAAAATTATTTGAGGAGTATTTGTGTTAGTTATCTTGGAAGTTCTGGTAGAATTCTATACTTTACACATCTGGTCTTATGCTTTTTTTAAAATTACTGTTTCTGTTTCATTAGTCGTTGTGGAAATGTTTAAATTATTTAATTCATCTTGATTTAATTTTGGTAAGTCATATATCTAGAAATTCATGCATTTAAAGAAAAAAGGATTTTTCAGTTTGGTGGAGTATAGATTTGTAAAGCAGGTCCTAATGATTCTCTGAATTTCCTTAATGTCTGTTGTAATGTCTCCTTTTTTCATCTTTAATTTTATTAAGTTGGGTCTTTGCTCTTTTTCTTTTGATTAAAGGAACAATATAAAGAATCAACCAAAATAACAAAAGTTGGTTCTCTGATAAGACTGAGAGATACATTTTAAAGATGGGAAAGAAGGGTCTGGAGAGATGCCTTTGCAGTACAGAGCACTTGCTGCCCTTGCAGAGGACCTGGGTTCAGTTGTTAGAATCCACCTGGGGCTCTCAGATCCAGGGGATCTGACACCCTCTTCTGACATCCACAGGCATCAAGCTTGTACATGTTGCACACACATACAGGCAGGTAAAAACAAATAAAATAAACATTTTTAAATATGTAAAATAATGTGTGGAGCTATAGCAAAAACACATAGAAAGGAGAAGGTATGAGTAGCATTTGTAGTATGTGCTTGACATACTTGTGAGTGGGCAGAGAATGAACGTGGCTAGGGTTGGACAAGTGCGGGAGACTGAGGATGAGTCAGTTTTTCATGTGTGTGGAATTAAAAAATGATTTAACTTTTTCATATTAAATTTTTAACTCACGTTCTTGTGTATAGGCATGTGAGTACAAGTGCTGATAGAGGCCATAGGTGTCTAATAATACCCTGGAGCATGGAGTTACAGATGACTGTGAGCCATCTATTGTGAGTGCTGGGAACTGAACTCAGGTTCTCTGGAAGAGCATCAAGTGCTCTTACTGAGCCATCTCTCTAGCCTCTTAGTTTTATTTTAAGTGTGTGTGTGTAGTGTGTAGGGTATGTTCATATAAGTACAGCTTCCTGAAGAGCCCAGAGGACATTGGATCCCTTGGAACTGGAGTCATACATGATTATTAGCCACCACATGGGTGCTAGGAATTGATCCCAGGGACTCTGCTTTTAACTGCTAAGCCAGCTCTTCAGCCCTGTGTCATTTATTACAAGGATTATAAGAGAAAGAGAATAGATAAGGCAAATTAATCAGGTCTGTGAAGTGAAGCAAATCATTCCACTTATTACATATTTATTCAAGGAAATTGTTCATTCACCTTTCCCTATCTCTTTTCTACATTTCCTGTTATGTGTTCTTTTGGCTTCTATACAAAAAGTTTAGTTTATGTTGAATACATTGGGTGATTTTATATTCAACAATAAGACTGCCTTCTATCTAGTTTCATTTATTTATTTACTTAAGTGCATGTGTAAATGTGCATATGTGTTTGTGTTTGTGTAGAGGCTAAAAATTGACAGCTATATCCTTATTTCTTGGTGGTTCTGCACCTTATTTTTTGAGGCAGGGTCTCTTACTGACCCAGGAGCTCACCAAATTGGCTAGTGCAACTGGCCAACAAGGAATCCTCCTGTCTTTGTCTCCCAAGAGCTGGGATTACTGAAGTGTGCTACCACACCTGTTTTTTTACATGTGTGCTAGGGATCAAACTCAGGTCTTCATGCTTGCATAGCAAGAACTTTTCTGACTGACCTGTCTCCTAGTTTCAGTGACGTTTCAATCAGATGCAAGGAGACCCTGTAACACAATTATAGGCGGAGTTTTTTTTTTTGGTTGGGACCACCGGCTCCCAAATAACCACACAGTGACATATCATTAATTATAAATGCTTGGCCAATAGCTTAGACTTGTTTTTAACTAGCTCTTACAACTTAAATTAACCCATCTCTATTACTCTATGCACTCCTGTGAGGTTTTTTTTTACCTCTGTGTACTTTTCATCTTGCTTTTTCCAAGTCTGACTGGAAACTCCTGAGAATCCTCCTGCTTCTTCTTCCCAGCATTCTCTTAGTCTGGTTCCCCCACCTAGCCTTATACTGCCTAGCTATAAGTCAGTCAGCTTCTTTATTAAACCAATCACAGTGACATATATTTATACAATGTAAAGGAATATTCCACACACAATAATCACTATTCCCTAGCTGTTCATTGAGGAACAAAGGGGGGAGAGACAACAACAATAATTAAATAGTTCATGAAGCAAGGGGAAGAATTTTCCAGCCCAGCATTGTTGAGATTACTTGTCCTTACATTATGTCAGTGTTTATCTGCCTTGCCTGTCAATACAGTGGCTGTTTATATGCTTCCACATCAAAACATCCTATTAACAATGTGTTCTACTAATCTTTAATGAGGAACATTGTTACTCAAATGCAATGCTGAACTCATTTTATTTCCTGAATGTTAATGTATATAGTTGCCATTCCATTAATTCTGTGATGAAAGTATCTTATCATGCTTTAACTCTTAATTGTCTTTTAATGTTTTGGAACTATGAAAGCATGTTATTTTGTGGTTTTGAGCATCCATTGAACTGGGAGATATCTATTAGCTATTTACTTGCCTCCTGAAAGCAACTGATATTCTTTAATGGTTAATAGCCTGAGGGTTCCTTAAGCACACCAGTTCTGTAAAGAAACCAAAGGGTTTGTATTTCAAACAAATGGCTGTATTAACTAGACAACATGCTCTGTCTTGATGAGCATGAAACAAAGTGTTTCACATTGTCCTAACATCTGGGTTTTGTTTATTAATAAAGCAGGATACAATGGATTGAGGGGGGCGGGGATGAAGTGAAATCAGTTTTTATGACCATTATCTGATCTTGATTTTTTAGACTGAAAATTGCCTTCTATGTTAAAGGCAGGCTCTGCCATGTTTGACTTTTAAGAGAAGTGCATGTTTCAGTGGGAAAAAGTTACAGTGACATCATCTACTCCTTCCTTCCCCGTGACAGCAAAACAAATCAAAACAAAAACAAAAAGCCAATTCACTTACTTCATGGAAAAATGTTGGAATAAGAGGAAATGTAATTTAGTTGAAATTTCTCTTCAGTGACTGATGGATTTAAAATTTTGAATTATATACATTTGTTAAAATGTCATATGTCTCCAAAAATAGAATATACTTGGTCTAGATGCTAAAACTTTTCACATTGTTTACCTAAGTTTAATGATGGCTGGATTTTTAGAAATGTAGGCCTAAACTGGAAATCAGATGATTGTATTTGAAACATTTCACATCTAATTAACATTTTTCCTGTGATGCTAACATCATACTTCATTGTTTATCAACTTACACAAAATTGTATACATATTAATGTATGCCTTTCAAGAAAATGTTTCCATCTATCTGCTTCTTCCCTTCCTGTCTGGCTTTTGAAAGAGAGTCTCTGGAAGTAGCCCAGGCTGGGTTTTGGACTTGCAATCTTGTTGCCTCTGTCTCCTGAGTGTTGGGATTACAGGCTTGTGTCAACAGTAAATATAAACAACACATCTACAGATAACAAGACAGATGATTTATTCAAATAGCACTCCGATGTTTTGAAAATAAATCTACCTTTTAGTTAAAAATGGCAGGGTTTTAAAAAGATATTTAAATTACTACAGAGAAGGATATTTTCATATCAGCATACGCTGTCCCCAGTAACCCTCGTCATGACTAGTACCATCACACCAAAGGACTAAAAACATTGCAACCAGGAGTCTAGCTCCAGAATGACAGGAGCTCCTGAAGTTACACTTTGAATGACAGATACTTTTTGTCTGGGGCTCAGCGCTCTTAAATGCTGCTGTAGTTACCCAAGTTAGAAAGAAAGATGAAAAGAAACACTATCCTTCTGGATACTTAAAGCCAGACCTAGTCAAATTCTGGAAAACAAAATACAGGAAAATCCCCTGAATGTGTTGCCAGGGAAATGCCCTAACTGACCTCCGTGAACTTTCTGCACTGTTGATGTAGCCACAGGGCTCTAGCGTCTGGCTTGCTTTCTCCCTGGCTCCACTGTGACTTCAGAGGACATGTTTGGGCTGGCTGCTTCCCTCTCTCTAAACCCTGTCCCTGGAGGCTTTAGCAATGACTCTCAAAGAGGCTTAGTTCTTAAAAGCCCTTCAGGACTGGAAAGAGAAAATTATCAAAGAGATAAAAATGATTTTTCTCTTTAGCTGCTGGCAGTAAAAACTGAAATCTAGACATTAACCTTGTTCTAATATGGTAATGTATATCTGTTTGTTTGTTTGTTTGTTTGTTTTTAAAAACTGAGTGTTTCTACTCAGTTCAGTTGATTATGTGTGATTTCATTCCACATTGGTTTACCAACGCACTCTCTTGATGAAGATACTCAAACCCTGGACCCAGCACTACCGGCTATCCTGAGAGTCCAAGGGATTCTTATCTGTGTGAAAGGCAGGAAAGAGAATCTCCCACGTCCAGATCGGCTTTAGCAGTGGAACTTAAAATTCTTAAAAGCCCTTCAGGACTGGAAAGAGAAAATTGTCCCAGATAAGAATTATGTTTCTCTTTAGTTGCTAGCCAGTGAAGCTTGAAGTCTAAAATTAAAGTCAACATTGGTCTAATATAATAATAAAGGGGCCATTGACTGAGCCGCCAGTATTTAAAAGTTCCTTACAGTTTCCCAAGGCAGGAACGGATAGCTGGCCCCTTTCCACAAGGCTTATTTCACAGTTCTCACTTGGAGTTTGTGGGCATTTCCTCCTACTTCATTGTCCCCTGCAGTGCCCAAGACAGTGAACGGGATACTATATGATATAATTTCATCTGACGCATTCTAAAACAAACTCTTTAGTTTTGACTTAACTGTGGCTCTTTCTGTAACAAAGCTAAAGTTTCGTGGGTGGCTTGGTGCAGTTCTTGGTGGCAGTGGTTTATTTCTCGGTGTTAGAGACCCAAAGCATTAAACAGAAGTATACAAATTACGAATTTAGGGATGGAAGGGAATGTTTCCAAGGAGAAAACACCAAATTATGAGTTTTTAAAAGATGATAAATATTGCAAATATACATCATACTACAAAAATATACAAAATCCAGGCAAAGAAATGGATGTATATTACCCATTTAACACATTTTCCCTTTATGACCTTTGTTGGATGACATACTCTTTTTATACAATTATAATTTTGTTATTGCCTATGGGTCTTGATCAGGTTAAAAGGCAGGAAGAACTCTGGGGCCCAACAGGTAGCGACAGGGACAATCTCAGGTAGAATCAGCAGTGAGGAAAGGCAAGGGTCTGTGCACGATGAGGTCTCTCTTCACCACCTGTAGGTGGCTGCACCCTCCACACGTTTTCACAAGGAACAGACAAATACAGCAGGCACACAGAGAGAAAGACTGTTTAGAAAGTAGAAGGGGAGACTAGGGAACCCTAAAATCCAGTCTCTCCTCTAAGACTGGGACTTTTAAGGGTCTTTGAGGAGCATCTTTGAGGTTAGTCAGTTTGAACAAAGATAGGGTGGCTGATAGGCCCCAAACTTTGGTATTAGCCAGTTCGGATCCTGCCTTGAACTTGTGGAGTCAGTCTGTCATCTTCTGGGGATGGGGTGGGATGGAAGGAGGGTGGGACTTCTGGGTGGAGAAAAAAGGCCGGCCAAGCCTTTATTTTAAGCTTCCAGGCTTTTGTCTCAGGTCAGGAGGGTGAGGAAGAAGTCAGCCATCTTGGAAAATCACCATCTTTATTTCTTGCTCTTGGCATCTTTCTCTGTCTGCCTATCAGAGAATTTGTATAACTCCTCATCCCTTAGTTTTGTAATAAGTTCCATTAACTTTCAGCATGATTAACTAGAATCAGCTATTCATTACAGATAATTACTCGCACACAAAATGTGAATCCCTGTGCAGAAGCAAGCATTATGGCCTGCCTGCAGGCTTGTGTCCATAAAGTCATAAGAACTTTGTATTTGATGAGCCCTTGTTAAAAAATAAGTCTTTCCATGATAGTTTTTGTTTGGAAATCCACAGACCATCTTCTGTTACTTCATGTACCAGTGTCCATTTCTCCTTGCCACAGCTGGGCTGATGCACACTTACCTCTGCCTTTCCTCATAGTATTTCCACATCAAGTGAGTTGGCACAGGGCACGGGAAGATTGTGCCTGGAAGCCATCGTTGTTCCTTCCCTGGACAGCTGGCAATAACTTTACATGTATGTGATTACCAGACACGTGAAGAGAGTAAAGAAATCCCCAGCATCTTCCTCTTCGTTAAATTCCAATAATATTCCTGCTGCTTCGGTACCACATTAGCTGAGAAATTAGAGTTAGCTACAACCAGATCCATTTAAGTGTTTTTACTTTGGGAATTTCACAAGGGTATACAAACATGCAAACACATACTGGTCTTCTTTCCTATGTCTCAGGGGTATTCTGGAAGTAAGGTCCGTGAACTTCATCTTGATCAACTTCGTGCTGAGTTATTCCAGCAGGTTTGAGCTACAGTGCTTCGGTTGCAACAGGCTCCACCTAACCATGCACAGACCCTGCCTCCCCCCACGCCTACTGCTTCACAAATCATCCTCTTCTTGTCATTCACCTCAGCCCACGGAGCCTTTATCTGATGTTCTGGTGTCTTAGTCCTATCCCTCCAATCACATAACCCTGCGTCACCCTGCTTTATTTCCTGGTTAGCTCTCACTTCTCTCAGAATGATTTCACTGATTTTTCAGGTTTTTCCAGTAAGATTTCTCCCTAAGAGAGTGGGAATCTTTTCTGTGTGCCTCACTGACACATCATCGAACACATATCTGATAGTCATTTCTTCAAAGAATGCTTTGAATGAGTGGACAAACTATGAACATCGTATCTTTTTTTAGCACCTCAACAGTTTTGCTTTAGCATTTAAATCTCCAACTCTCCTCCTCCATCCCACTGGGTGGGTGGGGGGATAACTCAAATATAGGTGGGGCCCAGATGTTATGGAGTGAATGCTTGTGCCTCCTTCAAATTCATGTGCCGTGATGGTTCTTAGTGCTAGGGACTTGGAAAGATAATTAGATCCTGAGGAGGGAGCCCTCATGAATGAGAGTAGTGCCCTTGTGGAAGACAGACACAGCAGAGATGAACTTCAATTCTCCATGTGAAAATGTATAGAGGAATTTGATTCCTTCAACTCCCCATGTGAAAACCTATGAAGGAATCTGATTCCTTCAATTCCCCGTGTGAAAATGTATAGAGGAATTTGATTTTTTCAGTTCCCCATGTGAAAATCTATGGTGGAATTTGATTTCTTCGATTCCTCATGTGCAAATCTATGGAGGAGTTGGACTCCTCCAAGCTGTGAAGAGAGTCATTATCACACACTGAATCTGATGGCACTTTGATCTTGGATTTCCAAGTTTCCAGAACTTTGGAAAATAAATGTTTGAGTTAAAAATCACCCAGTCTATTTTATTCTTCTATAGCATCCCAGACAGACAGAGACACCAAGGTTTGCAAAGCTCCTGGGGGTCTACAGAGTACTAGGTTGCCTGTCACTTGCTCTCCCTGAAGTCACTAACACAGCCATGGTATTGGTTAGCTGCCATTTATCTAGATTCAGCTGCAATGACGTCCATGTGGCTGGGGATGGAGTCCGGTATCCTCCCTATGACCCAGCAGCTGTTTCTCTCTGGGGCCTGACTCTTACCTCCATGTCACCAGCACAGTGGACAGTGCTTCCTGAGGGGCCCAGGGGCCAGTCTCAAGGGGCAGTCCCTCATCATCAATCTCAATGGCGTTCTCTGCTGTTCCTCTCTGTCTGGCACACTGTGCATACTAGGTTCAGGGAGGTTTAGGCTTTCAAAACTAATACGGTGATTGACATCTTCTGTTCCATCTCAGCAAATGGTCCCCGAGGTAGGGAAAGAGCAGGAGTGCGACCACTTGCTTAGATTAGCAAGAAAGGGGGAATCTGAATAATAAACACAATTATCACAGTCTAAAAATGTTCAAGGAACATTTTATGTATTTTCATGTACTGCAAAGAAATGAACTTTCAACTAAGTTATCTGTGTGTATCACTTGTTTTAAAAGATTTATTTAGAGTGTGTGTGTGTGTGTGTGTGTGTGTGTGTGTGTGTGTGTCTGTGTCTGTGTATACAGTATGTATGTGAAGGTGCCTGTGGAGACAGAGTGGAAATGGACTCAGGCAGTTGTGAGCCACCTGATCAGGTGCTGGGAACTGAATTTGGGTCCTCTGCCAGAGCAGCAAGTGATCCTGACTTGGGAGCCATCTTCCCAGCATCTGTATCCATCACTCTTATGCTTGAATTAAAGCTCCCTGAATTTTTATGTAGAAACCCTATCCACCCCCCCATACCCATGCTGCAGAATGTGATTATATTCAGAGGCAGATCTTTAAAATGTAATTCATTGACGTGACATAATTAGGGTGGACCCTATTCAAAATGACTGATCTCATCACAAGAGGAGGTTAGGACAAAGCCTACAAGGAGCACGTTGTGGTTTGAATGTAACCTGTCCCTCTTTCATATCCTTGGCTCCCAGCTGCTGGATCTGGAGGGAGTGGGTCGGTGGGGGCAGGCCTCGAGGTTTAATAACCTGACCTCTCTACTTACCTGCTCCCTGAGTGGGAACACAGTGTGACCAGCTGCCCCCTGATTCTATCGCTCTGCCTTCCCCACTGTGATGGGGATAGCCCTTCTCAAGCTGTAATACAGAATGAAACTCTCCTTCCTTGAATTCATTATTGTCAAGTATGTTGGTCGTATCGATAAGAAAAATAACCAAGCCACACTGTGGAAATACTGGAGAGCCGTCTACAAGCCAAGGGGGACACTCGGAACTGTCTCTACTGGCACCCTGATCCCAGGACCCTCCGGCACCAGTTACTTTTGCCTTGCTGTGGCAATGTACTTGACAGAAGCCACCCAAGGTTGGAAGGACTAATTCTGGCTGAGGGTTTGTGGATACAGACCATCACGGCAGCAGGAGAGTATGGCTTGGGCGCCTCTCATCTTGAAGCAGATAGGAAGCAGAAAGCTTCGACCAGAGCCAGGGCATGCCCTTCAAGGCCCACACCTCCAAAACACGAGACATACAAACCATCACGCCTCCAGAACTGTGAGACGATCTTGCTGCGTAAGTCCAGCAGTTTACAATCTTTACCTGGTGTCGGCAGGCCCAGCAGTAAGGCATGCTCTAAGGTTCCAAGATTGAGAAAGGCAGCAGCTCCGAGCTCTCTGCGGAAGCAGCTGTTGCTGGTGAGCATGCCCCATGCTCTGTGACCCTCGTGATAGAGCCAGGAGTGGCAGTTCCTCTGCATACCACTGTCAGCCTTCGAACAGAGGTCAGAGAGATGAGTGAATATGCCCCAGGGAAGGCCCAAGGGCATCCTCTCTCACTGCTCACTCTGCCCCTCACCAGAGCTGCCGAGCGCAGTCTGCACCTGCTCAGATGGCATTCCGATAGCACGCCTTCCAAGAGAAGACACACATATTCGAGAGCCCCCAGGCCTCGGTGGGTCAGCAGGTGATGATGAATCAGTGCTCCTCTGACAGAAATATTGCAGCACATGTTCACCGTGACCTCACCAATGTTTGGCGTTGTGTTGTTTGTCTCTGTACGCATTTTGGAGCTTCCGGCAGCTGAGGGCTGCCAGGAGAGGGAGAGTCAGTTTTCATTAGAGGATGCTCACTAAGGCATCCTTCACCTACTCACATACCGGCAGCACACGAGGACTCAGTCATCTTAACAAATGACCACACGAAGCTGGGAGGGAACAGCAGCGGTGGGAATCGGGGGAGAATTGGAAGCGGGGTGGAATAGGGGATCAATTGGACCTCAACACGCTATGTGCATGCACAAATAAGCAACACCAGCAAACATTTAAAGTATCTCAAACCTTGAAACAGAAAAAAGTTATTAGAAGATAGTTTCCAGTGGAATGCCCCCCTTCGCTCCCCCACCTCCTTCCTCCTCTAAGCATGTCAGTTCAGAAAAGTACAGTTTCAGAAAAGATTTTCAAAACTGCTTGTGTTTTATTACCCCCTTTAAAGGGTTGCTTTCTGCAAACAGTAGACAGAACAGAAGTGAAACTCGCTTTACCTCTTCTTTCTCATTCATCCCTGTGGTAGATGAAGAAGCCTTTCTTTGAGGGAGAGAGTCTAACTCTCTAGTAATTGAGTTCCGAGAGTTTATGCTTTTTTAGCCAGTTACTCATGGAAGTCAAACTCCTCCAAGCTGGCTGCTATTTATAGAATCACTAAATCTCCGTTCTACTCAGGTGCTGGCGCCGAATCAGCGAGAGCAAGAACAATGCTGTTCTCCCCTCTCTACACTCACCCCACCCCATCGTGTCCGTGTCCGTAACGGGGATTTTTCTTTTAGTGTGAAGCTCTGGTGTTTTTTTTTTTTTTTTTTTTTTTTTCCTCAAAGTGGGCTGAGCAAAGGGTGTGACGCAAGAGAGGGCGGTACAGGTGCTGGGAGGGCGGTGGGGAGGCTCCGCTTCTCCGCGCACTTTCCCTGCAAGCCAGCCGCGGGGCAGCCCTGCACCATCCTGCACCCTCTGCACCAGCCGAGCTTAAGGCGCATCCTCCACCGCACCCCAGCCTCGCCTGTCTTCCCCAAGCTCTTGATGCTGCCCAGCTGAAAGGAGAAAATGGGCACTGGAGATTTTATCTGCATTTCCATGACTGGAGGGGCGCCCTGGGGGTTCAGACTACAAGGAGGCAAGGAGCAGAAGCAGCCCTTGCAAGTCGCAAAGGTAGGACCAAGAGAGGTGTTCTGGGCTGTTAGAGCCTGGAATGAGAGGACCAAAACAACCTGTTGATGGTCGTTCTGGTCATTGGCTTGCTGTCTGCGCTGTTGATGAATTTATCTAGGATGTGGCTCTTTTAAAAAAGAATTGTGTGGAGAGATGTACACCATATACCATGCTGTCATTATGTGATACGTATCAGGTGGAGATGAGGGCTGGTTAATTGTCTGACAGCCGGCAGCCTTCCTCCACTTTGATGTGTTCTTGTGTTCTTGTTCACATGGCTTTGCCTGACTCCCAGCAGAGGAGAAAGGCCTTAGCTTCCCATGGACAACCACTGGGCTCTCATAAACAGCTGGAGTGACATTAGTGTGCAATGGGCACAAAAAAGGCCAGTTTGGGACAATAATCGCTAAGATATAAAGAACTGTCCCGGAATCGGTTTAAAAGAATAGCCTTTTAAGGATTTAAAGAAATGCAAGAGCCCAAGTACTATATCCCAGTAACTGTACTCACCTGGCTAAGAGCTCAGAATAGACTCATAGCTACTTTATTATGTTTTTAAATTTTAGTCTACTAAAATATAATTACATTATTTCTCTCCATTCCCTTTCCTTCTTCCAACGCCTCCCATGCCCCATGACCTCTTCTTTTTTAATGGTTATATATATATATATAACGTGTGTGTGTGTGTGTGTGTGTGTGTGTGTGTGTGTGTGTGTGCAGGCATAAGCATATGAACAGAACATGCTGAGTCTGTTAGTGTATTCACAGGTACTTTACATATGCACTAATTACATCTAACTTTCTGGTGCACCTAATAGCTATTTAAAATCTTTGTCACATTAGATTGAGTTCAAGCTTAGCACAATACCCACCATCTAATAGAGAGCTCTAGTTTCTAACTGGCATTCAGCTAAAATAAAGTTAGAAGACAAGAAAGTGAAGTCTTTTAATCAAACGTTAATACTGAACTGTAGAATTCTATGACAGTATACGGAGGCAGAAGAGGCTGCTTCCTTGTTGCGTTTTTATATTTAAAATGAATCTAGATCCCTATGAAGCAGGCGGGTCACTGCCTTTGTAGCTATTCTTTCCCTGTGTCTTTTTACCTCTTACGAAATGTTCCCTGTGAAGGCAGAAGTTTCTTTGAAAATTTCTGCTCGCAGGCATCCAGCAGAAAGCCCTTTCTTCGGTGGTTGAGTTCTGCCACCTAGTGAGAAGTGCAGAAACGGAGTGTGAGCCCCCGAACTGGAAGATGAAAGCAGTTTATTTCTGGAAAGTTCCTCCTAGGTCCCCGGCTCTTTGAGTTCTTCTGGATGAGGAAAAGGCCTAGGGAGGCTGAGTCCTCCTCTCGCGGCTCGGTTTGGAAGGGCAGGATGACAAAGGGTTGGAAGGCAGCTCCGCTGGGATTCTTCAGGAGTCAGGAACCAACAGCAGACACCATGCGAACGCGGGATCCAGCATATCCCACGGCTCAGGGGACTAAGGCAGATTTGTGCAGTGGCAGTTGGTTGGCTGGCTCCAGTAGCTAAGAGTTGGAGTCTAATTGCGGCTCTGACCTAACTTGCAGTTTGCCCTGAGCCCCACTGGTCACTGTCCCTGGCTCCGTTGCCATGGAAGGGGAGATGTTGACTGGGTGAGGGGAGGAGAAAATTGAGGAAGAAATGAGACCTATATACTTCACGAGATCTATGTTGCTCAAATATTCACTAATCCTAACAGTGTGTAATTTAGAATCCCTCGTCTGCTAACTGAAGTGTGGGAAGGGAGGTGGCTGACAGCTGTCGTTCTGCACAAGCTTTCCCATGGCTAAGCCTGGAGGACACAGTGGATGGTGGGTTTCATCGGAGTCCTCTTATGAGCTGACTTCAGTTTGTGGTGACTCTGTGAAGCCAAATTCTGGGGAGGGGTCCTGTGGCTCATTTTCCACTGGTTTCTCAGTTGCCAGGCTGTATGAAAGTCAAGTACACTGGTCCTGCACTCTGCCTAAATCATCTTCCCTAAAATATCCAGGCAATATGCTGGTGGCTTTTGAAAGATCATTATGAAAGCACCTAGGCATTCACTCTAATGAGCTCTCGTGGGTCAGAGGCTGGAGATGTAGGTCAATAGAAGAAGCTAAACACAGAAACCCTGTCTCGAAAAACCAAAAGAAAAAAAAAAAAGAGCATGTGGGGAGTTCTGAGTTCACTCCCCAACACGCCCCCCACTCCACGCTGTATAATATTCTAGTTTATTTATAGTCAATATTAAAATGCTATTATGGAAGTTTTGAATGTTTGCTTAATTTGTGTTTCTGTGGGCACTCCACGCCCTACAGTCTGCCTTTTCCTTATATGTTATGAGTTGTAAAGTGAGTTAAATGAGGGGTATGCTTCAGATAACTGTGACTATGTCTTTCCATGTTTTTCATTGATTCAAGTTGATTATACTTGATTTTTTTATATTCTCATACTTGCTTTACCTGAGAGCTCTTGGTTTGTTTGTTTGTTTGTTTTGAGACAGGGTTTCTCTGTGTTGTTTTGGTGCCTGTCCTGGATCTCGCTCTGTAGACCAGGCTGGCCTCCAACTCACAGAGATCTGCCTGGCTCTGCCTCCCAAATGCTGAGATTAAAGGCATGCACCACCACGGCTCGGCACCTGAGAGCTTTTTAAGACACTCCAGCAACTCAGGGAGTGAACCCCCAGGAAAGGTTTTTCACCAAGTTCAAGGCGAAGTGGATGTCAGTTGCCCGTAGACTGTCACCTCATTATGTCTGAGTGGGCTCCAAGCAGGAGGGAATAAGCAAAGAAGCTGAAAAGCTCAGCAGAGGAGGCTGGCTAGTGAGTTAGATAAAGAATATGCAAATGACACATTTGGGAGGCAGAGGCTGGAATATCAGTCCAGTCATCTACACCTGCAAAGTGAGTTCTAGCCCAGCCTAGGCTGCATTAAATCCTCTTTCAGCAAAATCCATACAAGTTATTAATTTTAGAGTTTAAAAACTATAAGCATCTCTTAAAAAATAGAAAATTTAAAACATTACCCTTTGGCTAATAATAAAATACTTAAATGTCTAGATTATTAATAATCCTGTGTAGAAATTATAACAGTCTGAAATAGTATAGTAAAATTTAGTTCAGGATTATTAAGATCAGAAATTTAATTGCTTTTTAGCCCCCAAGAAGTAGCTTTCTAGTGATAATTTAGTTATTTCTGAGAGAGGCACAAATATTTTTAACATTTGCCTGGTACACTGAACTGTATACAAACTCAATATTTTAAAGATTCAAAAGAAGAATATTAGCGAGAGTTTACATTGACATTCAAGCTCAATGACATAAAATTCTGGGTTTTTTTTAAAGTCAACTGAAAAACTTAGTCCAAGTAATCAGTACTGTTCCACATGTCTGTGATCTGTAATTTGAAACAGACCTTTGTAACACCCACTCACAGGATAATCCGCAGCAAAGCAGATTCTCAATTTACCCCAGGAGTGAGTTTATCTAGACAGAAAGTCCCATTGTGTGTTTGCACATTTCTGCACAAAAAGGATGTTGATGTTTTCACTTTATGAACCTCTCCTCGGGGACGTGTGCCTGCATGGCCATGTCCCTGACAGTCTCTTGGCAAACCACTTGGAGAAATCTTCCTATAAGGACTTGGAGAGAAAGTTTTGTTTTGCAAACAAATCTTACAATTGAAAAATAACTCACATTTTGAAAGTAATGAGAAAATAAATGGTCAGACTAAATATAAATTAAGGTGGTCCACCATAAAATTTTCTTTTAAAAAAAAGTAATAATCCCATAACCTGTGTTCAGCCCTGAGGTAGTGAGTCTGAGGTTTGCCCTGGCATCAATATTTCTTAACATTCCAAGGGGAGTTTGGATATATGAGCAAAACACAAGCCCTGTTGAAGAGAGCTGAGGCCAGCCATGGCCCCTAAGCGCCGACTAAGTCCTGGTATGTCCTGTGAGTGCTTCAATTCTTTCTCAGTCTAATCAAGAGGAGGACCAGCGAGAGGCTAAGAGCTGGGTGAGTTCCTGGCATTGTGAGGAGGTCATGATTAGCAGTTGGAGATTTTCCCTTCTAATGTCAAGATAAGTGGGCTATTGGATCAAGAAGAGGTGTTGGCACGATTGAGCCTGTATGATAATGAGTATTCAGAGACGGATAATGCCTGGGGGGCACTCACCAACCTAAGACAGAGCACCTGTGTGGCCTGGGCAGGCATCTCCATGATGGGTAAGGTGACCTGCTGATGTCCCACACAACCCAAGTCAGAAGCTCATTTTTTAATAAAAGGGGGACCTAGGACCCTGGCCCCCGTTTTGGGTAACTGTTGCCTTGCTTGCTGACCTTGACCTTGATATCCTCCCTATGCTAATTCCCTGCCAAGTTCCACCCTCCTGAATGCTTAAGGTAAGTTCCTTGTCTGTGTATCCTGAATAATGGGTGTTAGCAGCTTAGATGCAAGAATGTAAAACATCAGTAGTGAACTTCTGCCCTCCGGGGTTCTCCCATTGTGCTGTAAGCCTGTAATTAAGAC